>NC_083717.1:145607053-146232053 GCF_028564815.1 Eubalaena glacialis
TATTAAGACTGTTGAGATGACATTGGCAAAGCATTCTTCAACTCGTCTCAGGAAGGAAAGTGAAACCAACTTTAAGACCCAGGTCTAATGCCACATTGTACAAAACTTCCTACCAGATCTTCCAGCTGGAAACAATCTCCACTACACTGCCAGTCTGCCCAATTTTAGAGCTATTTTATCTATGTCCATCTCAAATTAGACTTTGTGCTCACTGAGCACTGACTTTGTTTTACTCATGTTCACATCTCTCCAAGTCTGTGGTTCACTGCCATACCCTTAGTAGGGGATTGATATGAATATGCTGAATTAAACTGAATGTTGGAAGGCTTTCTCAAAGGATATGCCATATGCTAGAAATTAGAATCCATGTGCATTTTCAAAGGCTGAGAGCAGTTTAAGCCTATCATTCGAATTTACGGGAACCACAATGAAAAAGTAGACTGAGTAACTGTATTTTGGCTAATCAGAGTGGATTAGATAATATTTCATCAGTTGTAAGATATATTTCATCAATTGTAAGATATATTTCAAGACTATTAATTTATTGTTGCTTTACCACATACTGAAAATTTCTAACTTGCTCTGCTAAAACTTAGTGGTATAGAAGTACAGAGATTATGTGGAAATATAAAGAAAAAGTAATCTGCAGAGAATTTATTTAGATATTAGTTGCCAATAAATACCACATGAGTCTTCCCTTATTAAGTCTTACTAAAAAGCTAGTTAGATAAAGGGCCTCAGTGAAATGGATGTAAAGCAATTATACCTATATTTAGTGTCTTTAAAATTCCAACTTTACTGATATAAGAAAATAAGTTGCTGGGACTTCCCTGGTGGTGCAGTAGTTAAGAATCCTCCTGCCAATGCAGGGAACACAGGTTCGATCCCTGGTCCTGGAAAGTCCCACATGCCGCGGAGCAACTAAGGCCATGTGCCACAACTGAGACCACGTGCCACAACTACTGAATCCCGTGCATCTAGAGCCCGCGCTCCGCAACAAGAGAAGCCGCTGCAATGAGAAACCTGCGCACCGCAACGAAGAGTAGCCCCTGCTCGCCGTAACTAGAGAAAGCCTGCATGCAGCAACGAAGACCCAATGCAGCCAAAAAATAAATAAATAAAAATAAATAATTTAAAAAAAAGAAATTGCTAAGGGAATGTGACACAGATGTAATAAGTGACATTCTTGCCATTTGCATTTAGATGGCACGTTAGTCCCTCTTTTGAGGATCATATTTAAAGTGATCCCTACATAACAATCTAGGTCAAACAATGCCCCTAAGTATATTATTTGCCTATTTAATGTCTTTCAGCTCCAAATTAACCCTTTTATATTCTGTTCTGTTATACTGGGGCTAGAAGTCTGCAAACTGTATCTTCCAGAATCCATTCCAATTAGGGTGGACCAACTGCAGACGTCAGGACAATGGATGGCAGAGGAAGAGAAAAAAGCTTCCTGCCTGTTTCTTGCAATTCCTTAACTCCAGCTTTTTAGCCCTTCCAGAACCGGCCTCATCACACACCTTCAGAGGAACCAGCGGCAGCCCCTCTCCTCAAGGTCTGAGCCTCAGCTTCACAGGACCTTTCCTCTGAGCGCCTGATGAGCTGTGGCAGCCAGGCAGCAGACCCTGCATGGGGCCGGAGCTCTAGCACGGTGGGTCTTCTCTGAGCCCCCGGGTTCTGGCGATCCCATACTCTACCCTTCTGTTCCTCCAACCCTATTGCTGGCAACTGCTTCCTGCAGTTGTTCTGAGTTGTCTTAATGTCCTATTTTTGCTCTTTCAGTCCTCCAACATCTGTGTAACAATCCCCTATATTCTTTTGATTCTCCTCTAGTAAAATACCTACTGTGGTTTTCTGTTTTGTTGCCTAGACCCTGACTGACCCTAGATTCTGAGCCTAGGTACCTAGGCTCAATGGTTTTAAATAATTGGTTGCCTAGACCCTGAGCCTGTATACCTAGGCTCAATATTCTAAAATGATTTACTCACACGACATTCCTAACTTTCAGAAAACTGGCAGGTTCTTGTATCTGCGTTTTGCACGAGCTAGACTCTAAGAGGCAACAAAAGTTTTTCTTAGAGTTACACCCATGAACAAGTTACACCACTGAACGAGCCACTCCATTACTGATTCACAATGTTCATCCTATTGTAGTTTGATTCAACGAGCGTTTACTGTTCACCGATGATGTGTCAGGAACTGTTAGGTGCTGGGGATGCAAATGTGTCATTGCTCTTACCCTTAAGAGGGAATAGAAATACCTATCTATTATTTAGCAACAGGAGCTTTAATCAAGGATGCACAAGAGGTTGTGGGTTCCTCGAGACGACTTTGGAACTGGGCTTTAAGGAATTTAAGTGGACATTGGTATCCACTGTGGGTTTTCAGAAACCATAAACTGAGAAATATATATTTGAAAGCTTGATACAGAGTCAGTGCTTTATATGGAGCACTTAAAGGTCAAATAAATGGCTGAGATGCCCAGGCAGGTGCTCAATCCAGATCACAGGATTCTCTGTGTCCTCTAGTTATCACAGGATAATCACACTGAAGTAACTAATCCAGGAAGATTTAGATTTGAGAAGCATGACCAGGATGAAGTCATATACCCAAAATTAAATGTCATATTTAGAAAGTGTTAAATCTTACACTTACCAAAATTACTGAGGGAAGAACTTGTGGTTGAAGATCATAATGATTTAGTGAACCATTTCACCCACACTTGGTGAATGGGTTTGTTTTTTTAAGCTTCATCAAGTGATGGTTTATAACTATACAGGACATCTGTTTCTTTTATCAGCCCAGCATCCATTTCTCCTTCTTGTCAAAAGCCCAATATCCATTCCTTCTTGTGCTTTGGGTTTCTGTCTCAGTGGGACTATTGTTCAAGGTACTGCACCCTCCGTGACCAAAGAATAACCAAACCCAGGCCAAGCAGATTCTGTTCCCTAGGAACCTGGCTCTTGCGCGAAAGGACACAGTGCAGAAGTCTTTTGGAGTGGATTCCTTCTGAGGGCCCAAAGGGACTATCCACTGTCTCCTGCCCTTAGGTCTTCTCTGAACCCAGTTTTCAGCTTTTTCTTTAATCCATAACAACCAAAGAACAGCCAAAGAACCCTGATACAGGAGCTTAACTCTCAACTATGTTTATTTCAGATACAATTTCCTCTGCCTGGAATGCCCTCTACTCTCTTCTTTATGTTTCCAAATATTATGTTTCCTTTAGAAATATGGACTTGTTTAACGGTTTTCTTAGATATTTGAGCTACACTTGATAGGTCTCCATTTAAGTAGTCATAAAGGGACTGTCTGGATTCAGACAGATTCATCCCAACTTTCCAAACAACTTAATATGTGAGTGTGGCAGCTGTAGATATGCGTCGGTCAGATCTCCCTTCAAGAGAGAACCTGCTGCAAGAAATTAGTTAACCTTCAGAATTCACCTCAGCATTGGCCAAGCTCTCCCTGGGCTGCTCCCAGCTAACGACTGAGTTCTTCTGTATGGGTTTGAAAGCTGAGCCGTTCCTTTCCAGCGCGGGATTCCTCTAGTGGACAATCTTTGCTCTGGAGCTCCCCATTGACTGGCCAAGGTGTTCTCAGAGCTGCACTGCAGTCTGAGGCTCTATGCAGTCCTCCTTCCTCCCTTTCTCATTTCACATGTGCCAGCTCTGCACTGACAGTCTTCCTGCTTACCCTGTTCATCCTTCCTTTTGTTCTCCACACAGGTTATTTCCCTAAATAAATCTCCTGCACTTCTAATTCCATCTTGATGTTTGTTTCTAGAGAACCCAATCCATGACAATGACTAACCTCTGGTTTTCTCATTTATAAAATAGGAACCCTACTATCTCATAGGATTAATGTGAAAATTAGATAATATTTCTCCCCAGTACAGGTCTTGGCACAGATTCTAATAAATGTTTTTATTGAAGTATCAATATAAGTACATACAGAAAAAAAATGCGTCAATCATGAGTGTACAGCTTGCTGAGAAGTGAAAATATATAACATTTCCAGCACCTCTAAAGCATCCCCTCATGCCCCATCTCAATCTTTATTCCCTCACTCCTCCTCAAAGGTAACCATCATCCTGATTTCTAACACTATAGTTTGCCTGTTCTTGAACTTCATTTAAGTGAAATTATACAGTATACTTTTAATGTCTGAATTCTTACAAAAAACTTAAATTTCTTGATTGAAATCCATGTTGTTGTTGGTAGGAGTTCATTCTTTTTGATGGTACTGTAGTATTTTGAGCTGTGAATATACCACAACTTATTTATTCTTTCTACTCTCGATGGACATTTGGGTTGTTTCCAAGTTTTGGTGACTATGAATAATGCTGCTGTGAACAATCTTATGTGTCTTTTGGTGAACACGTTTTTTAGGTGCAGACCTAGAACTGGAAATGCTGGATTATAAGGTATGTGTATGTTCACCTTTAGTTTTTCAAAGGTATTGTACCAATTTACACTCCAACAAACAGTATATAAGAGTTCCAGTTGCTCCATACCCTCATCAATGCTTCATACTTTCCTCCTGTTTCATTTTAGTCATTCTGGGGGAATGTGCAATAGCACTGTATTGTGGATTCATTTTGTAGCAGCATTATTATTTAATTTGTTTTTACCTGGTAACTAATGAAGTTAATACCTTTCAAAGTGTTTACTGACCCCTTGGATGTTCTCCTTCTCTGTTTGGTTTTATTGGGGTACATTTTACATACCATAAAATTCAGTCATTTTAGGTCTGTAAATAAATGATTTTTAGTAAGTTTACAGAGTTATGCAACTATCATCACAATCTAATTTTAAAATATTTCCATTATCTCAAAAAGAAACCTCATGCCCATTTACAGTCACCTTCATTCTTAACCTCTGCCCCATGCAACCACTAGTCTACTTTCTGTCTATAGATTCCACCTTTTCTGAACAGTTCATATAAATGGAATCTACAATGTGATCTTTTGTGACTGGTTTCTTTCACACTTAACATGTTTTTGAGGTTCATCCACACTGTAGCATGTATCAGCACTTTATTTTCATTGCTGAATAGCATTCCATTGCATAGATATGACTCATTTTATTCATTTACCAATTGGTAGATATTTGGGTTGCTTCTACCTTTGGCCATTATGAATAATGCTGCTATGGAGATTTACATACAAGTCTTTGTGTGGACATGTTTTCTCTTGGGCAGATACATAGGAGTGGAATTGCTGGGTCATATGGTGAATCTGTTTAACATTTTTAAGAAACTGCCAAACTTTTCCAAAGTGTGCATCACTCCCACTAGCAATGAGCAAGCACCCCAGTTTCGCCACAATCTTAGATATTTGGTTCTATCTTTTTTTTTCATTTTAGTCATTTTAGTGGGTGTGTAAAGTATGGCATTTTTGTTTTAATTTTCATTTCTCTGATAACCAAGGAAGTGAATACATTCACACATATTTATTGACTACATGGATGTTACCTTTTGCGGAGTGCTTATTCAAAATCCTTTGCCTATTTTTTCATTGGGTTGTCTGCCTTAGTTCTTTATATCTTCTGAGTAGGTCTTTTGCGGATATATGTAATGCAAGCCTCTTTTCCATTTTGTGACTTGTATTTCCACTCTTGTAAAGGTGTCCTTAGATGAAAAGAGCAACTTAATTTTAATTAGGTCAATTTTACCAACTTTTTCTTTTATAGTCAAAGTATTAATGTTTTGTTTAGGAAATCTTTTTTTACCCCAAGTTCATGAAGATATTATGTTTTATTTTAAAAGCATTATAGTTTTATATATTTTATTTAGATTTATTTATTTACAACCTATTTGGTATTCATTTTTGTTTATTGAGTGAAGTTACAGTCAAGATTCATTTGATTTTCCATTATTGTTTTCAATAAATTTTCAAAAGAATTTATTGAAAAGGCTATCCTTTTTTTTTTACTACACTGCAGTGTATCTGTTATACATAAGGTGACTAAGCATGGGTCTGTTTCTGTACTCTCAATTGTATTTCATTGTCTATCTTCATGCCAGTGTCACACTTAACTGCTATAGCAGCTTTATCATAACTCTTGAAATCTGGTACCTAAGATTCCCAGGTTTCTTTTTCAAGATTGCCTTGGTATCCCTAGCCCTTTGCATTTTATGTAATTTTATAATCAACTTGTCAATTTTCATAAAATATCTGCTTGGATTACAGAGAATCTTTAAATCTAACATTTTTACAATATCAAATCTAATTCATTAACATGGCATAATCTGCCATTTATTTAGGTCTTCTTTAATTTTTTTCACTGATAGAGTTTTATCTTTTATTTTTTTAAAGGACAGAAATTTATTGTCTCACAGTTCTGTAGGCTAGAAGTCTGAGATCAAGGTGTCAGCAGGGCTGGTTTCTCTTGAGGCCTCTCTCCTCGGCTTGTAGATGGCTGCCTTCTTGCTGTGTCCTCACGTGGCCTTTCCTCCATGCATGCCCCTGGAGTCCTCAGTGATAGTTTTAAGTATAGAGATCTTGCATCTCATTTTCTTAGATATTTAATAGTTTTCTATACTATAAATGGTATCCTTTTAAAATTTCATTTTCTGTTTATTGCAGGTATATGTATATGTAATTGTTTTCTATGTTGACAGTGCATCCATCTGCTTTTCCAAATTCACTTACGATTTCTAACAGTTTATTTGCAAATAATGGCATTTTTATTCCTTTCTAATCTTTTAATCTTTTATTTTTTTCTTAGTTTTCTTTGTTTATTGAACTGACTAGGACCTCTAGTACAATGAATAACAAGTGGTGAGAGTGATAATATTTGATTCATTCCTGATGTCAATATAGTAGATTTTTAACAAATGTTTCTTATTCTTCTCCTAAGTAAGATCCATTAGGAACAATCTGAAATTCTCAGTAAAACCTAAAATGATCCTTGCTGCTAGGTTTGATATGGAAGAGTTTCTTGGACCTTTGATACAAGATATCAGTTATTTTTCTAATGAAAAGGCATGTAAGGAACTTGAAAAAAGCAGAATTTAAAAAGCCCCACGATAAGTCTACCAATGTGTGACATACCGGAAGGAACAACTAAAGAATGAAAATGCACTCTTTATGCCTTTAATGAACTTTTTGGTTAAAAATAAAGGAGCCGACTGTTTTTCTCACCAGAAGCAAGAAACTTTAATGCTCACAATCTCACTTAACCCTCCTAACAACCATATGAAGTGGCCATTATTTGCAATCAACAGATCAGGAGATGGAGGCCTAGACAGGTTGAGTAATTTATCTAAGGTAAGTGGTAAGGGCTAAATGGTTTGGCTGGTAGGTGGCAACTGAATAATTACATTGAGATGTATAATCTACATGTGCTGTAGAAATTCTGGAAAACAGAAAATAGAAAATAAACAGTCAGAGATGTCATGTAAAAGTTACAGCTTGAGTGAAGTAAACTGAGTACCTTGAGTGAAGTAAAGGATTTAAATTTTTGGTGAAAAATCAGAATTTCAGGATGGGAGAGCCATTATGAGTCAAGCAATGAAGGTGGAATGACCATGGCCTTTATGTGCTGGTGTTCCAGGGAGTACTAGGAGAGAAGGCTGGGAAGTAGGTTTAGCCAAAAAATTAAAAAAAAAAAAAAAAAAAAATAGGAGCTTGATAAAAAATGCTCTCACAAGACCTTCTGCATTTACTTAACCAGTTCCCCGCCATCCCCCCCCAATTACTCTGCCTTCTTCCACACTATGCATACCTTAGCTATAATCAACATTTATTGAATGCCTACTATGTGTAAGGTACAGTATAAAAAGCTGAACTTGTATGTTTGTTCATATTGTTTCTGTCATGTAACAGAAACATGCTTGTAATTAAAGTCTTCCTTTATATTAAAAAAAAAAAAAAAAAGTAGGCACACACATAAATAACCAAATAGTCCTATAAGGTTTGTCATCAAAATAAGCATGCCCTTCCCCCATCTCTTTCTTCAAAAACCATTTTCCTTCTTTTAGCAGATTATTTTATTTCCATGTCACTAAATAAGCTACTTTTTTTTTTTTTTTTACAGAATGGTTTTTTAAATTAATTAATTAATTAATTTATGGCTGTGTTGGGTCTTCGTTTCTGTGCGAGGGCTTTCTCTAGTTGCGGCAAGCGGGGGCCACTCTTCATCGCGGTGCACGGGCCTCTCACTATCGCGGCCTCTCTTGTTGCGGAGCACAGGCTCCAGACGCGCAGGCTCAGTAAGTCTGGCTCACAGGCCTAGTTGCTCCGCAGCATGTGGGATCTTCCCAGACCAGGGCTCGAACCCGCGTCCCCTGCATTGGCAGGCAGATTCTCAACCACTGTGCCACCAGGGAAGCCCTAAGCTACTTCTTGATTTCTAATTTTTAGATATTATTCATTAATTTCCCACTGCAGAGATGAGGACTTAGGTATTTTTTCTACCTCAACTCCACACCACCATATCCTCTCTCAATAAAATTATGCTGTAATTTTGATTAGACTATTATTTACTGTTAACATTTTTATGGCATTCAACCACTGGTCATAGTTTACCTATTCCTTCTTATAACATTTTGCTTTCCTGGAGTTAATAACTGGCAGTTTTTTGTTTGATTTCAACCTTAAGTTTTGTGGTTTTTTTAACATCTTTATTGGAGTATAATTGCTTTCCAATGGTGTGTTAGTTTCTGCTTTATGACAAAGTGAATCAGCTATACATACACATATATCCCCATATCTCCTCCCTCTTGTGTCTCCCTCCCGTCCTCCCTATCCCACTCCTCTAGATGGTCACAAAGTACCAAGCTGATCTCCCTGTGCTATGCAGCTGCTTCCCACTAGCTATCTATTTTGCATTTGGTAGTGTACATATGTCCATGCCACTCTCTCACTTCGTCTCAGCTTACCCTTCCCCCTCCCAGTGTCCTCAAGTGCATTCTCTATGTCTGCATCTTTATTCCTGTCCTGCCCCTAGGTTCTTCAGAAGCATTTTTTTTTAGATTCCATATATATGTGTTAGCATACAGTATTTGTTTTTCTCTTTCTGACTTACTTCACTCTGTATGACAGACTCTAGGTCCATCCACCTCACTACAAATAACTCAATTTCGTTTCTTTTTATGGCTGAGTAATATTCCACTGTATATATGTGCCACGTCTTCTTTATCCATTCATCTGTCGATGGACACTTAGGTTGCTTCCATGTCCTGACTATTGTAAATAGAGCTGCAATGAACATTGTGGTACATGACTCTTTTTGAATTATGGTTTCCTCAGGGTATACGCCCAGCAGTGGGATCGCTGGGTCGTATAATAGTTCTATTTTTACTTTGTTAAGGAACCTCGGTAATGTTCTCCATAGTGGCTGTTATCAATTTACATTCCCACGAACAGTGTAGGAGGGTTCCTTTTTCACCACACCCTCTCCAGCATTTATTGTTTGTAGATTTTTTGACGATGGCCATTCTGACTGGTGTGAGGTGATACCTCATTGTAGTTTTGATCTGCATTTCTCTAATGATTAGTGATGTTGAGCATCCTTTCATGTGTTTGTTGGCAATCTGTATATCTTCTTTGGAGAAATGTCTATTTCTGCCCATTTTTGGATTGTTTGTTTTTTTGATATTGAGCTGCATGAGCTGCTTGTAAATTTTGGAGATTAATCCTTTGTCAGTTGCTTAATTTGCAAATATTTACTCCCATTCTGAGGGTTGTCTTTTTGTCTTGTTTATGGTTTCTTTTGCTGTGTGAAAGCTTTTAAGTTTCATTAGGTCCCATTTGTTTATTTTTGTTTTTATTTCCATTTCTCTAGGAGGTGGGTCAAAAAGGATCTTGCTGTGATTTATGTCATAGAGTGTTCTGCCTTTTTTTTCCTCTAAGAGTTTTATAGTGTCTGGCCTTACATTTAGGTCTTTAATCCATTTTGAGTTTCTTTTTGTGTATGGTGTCAGGGAGTGTTCTAATTTCATTCTTTTACATGTAGCTGTCCAGTTTTCCCAGCACCACTTATTGAAGAGGCTGTCTTTTCTCCATTGTATATTCTTGCCTCCTTTATCAAAAATAAGGTGACCATACGTGCATGGGTTTATCTCTGGACTTTCTATCCTGTTCCACTGATCTATATTTCTGTTTTTGTGCCAGTACCATACTGTCTTGATTACTGCAGCTTTGTAGTATAGTCTGAAGTCCAGGAGCCTGATTCCTCCAGCTCCATTTTTCTTTCTCAAGATTGCTTTGGCTATTCGGGGTCTTTTGTGTTTCCATACAAATTGTGAAATTTTTTGTTCTAGTTCTGTGAAAAATTCCATTGGCAATTTGATAGGGATTGCATTGAATCTGTAGATTGCTTTGGGTAGTATAGTCATTTTCACAATGTTGATTCTTCCAATCCAAGCACACGGTATCTCTCTCCATCTGTTTGTATCATCTTTAACTTCTTTCATCAGTGTCTTATAGTTTCGTGCATACAGGTCTTTTGTCTCCTTAGGTAGGTTTATTCCTAGGTATTTTATTCTGTTTGTTGCAATGGTAAATGGGAGTGTTTCCTTAATTTCTCTTTCAGGTTTTTCATCATTAGTGTATAGGAATGCAAGAGATTTCTGTGCATTAATCTTGTATCCTGCAACTTAACCAAATTCACTGATTACCTCTAGAAGTTTTCTGGTGGCATTTTTAGGATTCTCTATGTATAGTATCATGTCATCTGCCAACAGTGCCAGTTTTACTTCTTCTTTTCCGATTTGGATTCCTTTTATTTCTTTTTCTTCTCTGATTGCTGGGGCTAAAACTTCCAAAACTATGTTGAATAACAGTGGTGAGAGTGGACAACCTTGTCTTGTTCCTGATCTTAGAGGAAACGGTTTCATTTTTTCACCATTGAGAACGATGTTGGCTGTGGGTTTGTCATATATGGCCTTTGTTGAGGTCAGTTCCCTCTATGCCTACTTTCTGGAGGGTTTTTATCATAAATGGGTGTTGAATTTTGTCAAAAGCTTTTTCTGCATCTATTGAGATGATCATATGGTTTTTCTCCTTCAATTTGTTAATATGGTGTATCACATTGACTGATTTGCATATACTGAAGAATCCTTGCATTCCTGGGATAAACCCCACTTGATCATGGTGTATGATCCTTTTAATGTGCTGTTGGATTCTGTTTGCTAGTATTTTGTTGAGGATTTTTGCATCTATGTTCATCAGTGATGTTGGCCTGTAATTTTCTTTCTTTGTGACATCTTTGGTTTTGGTATCAGGGTGATGGTGGCCTCGTAGAATGAGCTGGGGAGTGTTCCTCCCTCTGCTATATTTTGGAAGAGTTTGAGAAGGATAGGTGTTAGCTCTTCTCTAAATGTTTGATAGAATTTGCCTGTGAAGCTATCTGGTTCAACCTTAGGTAAGTTTTTGCTTAGAAATAATATCATCACTATTGGGACTTCCCTGGCAGTCCAGTGGTTGAGACTTCACCTTCCAATGCAAGGGAGTGAGGGCTCGATCCCTGGTTAGGGATCTAAGATCCCATAGGCCTCGTGGCCAAAAAGCCAAAACATGAAACTAAGCAATGCTGTAACAAATCCAAAAAAGACTTTAAAAATGGTCCACATCAAAAAAATCTTTAAAAAAAAAAAAAAAAAGAAATAATATCATCACTGATTGAATCCCTCCACCCATTTCTGATTTCAGCCACAGAGGCGGAGCTCAGATTTATCTCCTACTCTTCCAGCTTTCTGCCTCAGGGCATTCTGTGACACTGAAGGAGCCCACGTGGCCCAAGTACAAGCTGCAACTTGGTACTTCAGGAGGTAATGTCCTGGCAGCAACTCACCTAGTGAGGAGCGTGTCAAGATAAATGGTCCAGCCACTTGTCTTTCAGGAGACAATTGTGGGAACTATCACAGAGCTTCACAGAAGACCTGGTGGATCAAGCTGCCATTGTCTACACAGCAATGACCTCAATAATACACCTTTACATTGACCTTTCCTCCTTCTTCATTTCAGTATCACAAGTCCCTCACTCTGATTTTTTGGGGTCTGGGAGATGCAGCAGGTAATTTATTATTTAGTCTTTCTGAAAAAGCCTCTCTGGGAGCTTCTGATATGCTTCACTATGTTCTGTATGTCTGGTGTGGTGTCATCCTTGGATATCATCATCATCCGGGGAGTTCCTTCATCTCTCTCCTATGCTGAATCCCAGTCTTTGCACCTATGTCTTCATATTGCTTGGTTTATGACCTTATTTTTAGGAAGCACATCCTCTAGTAGGTTCTTGAGAAAGACTATATGAAAGGTAAAGTTTGTGAGACCTTGTACAAATAAAAATGTCTTCATTATAACCTTAGGTTCAATTAATAGTTTATTTGAATCCAGAATTTTAGGTTGGAAATTTCTTTCAGAATTTTGAAGGCACTGCTTCTGTTGAAATCTGAAGTTATTCCGATTCTTATTTCTTGGTATTTGACCTGCCCCTTTTCTTCAGAAACATAACAGATCTTCTCTTTGACCCTGACATGCCTGAAATTTCATAATAGATTTTTTTCATCCACTGTGTTCTTTCAATCTAAAATCTTAAGTTCTTTAGTACTGAGAATATTTCTTGAAATACTCTGATTCCCTATTTTCTCTGTTCTTTTTGGAACTCTGGGAGACTGGATATTGGGCCTCCTGGCCTGTTAATTTTCTTAATTTTTTTCTCCAATATTTTCATTTCTTTTTATTTTCTGAGAAATTTCTTCAACTTTATATTCTAAATCATCTATTGAATTATTCAGCTATGCTATATTTTTTCTAATAGCTCTGTTTTTTTGAAAGCTCCTTTTTTAGTATCCTACTCCTGATTCATAGTTGCAACATCTTTGCAAAGATACTTTTTCTTTTGACATTTTCTTCATTCTGCATAGTCTGTTTCCATTAGGTGCTTTTTCCCCTATTGTTTTCTCTCTTTCCTGTAAGAGGCTTTCCTCAGATGTTTCATAATTCCTGGTTGTTTAATCATTTTTATTATTGTTTTAAAATATTTATTTATTTATTTACTTTGGCTGCACTGGGTCTTAGTTGTGGTATGCGGGATCTTCATTGCAGCATGCGGGCTTCTTAGTTGCGGCATGCATGTGGGATCTAGTTCCCCGACCAGGGATCGAACCCGGGCCCCCTGCATTGGGAGCGCGGAGTATTACCCACTGGACCACCACGGAAGTCCCTGTTTAATCATTTTTAATAGCATAGGACTAAAAGACTAACTGTAAGCTCTGGATGCATGCAAAGGGTGGTGGGCACATTACAATTTTCACTGTAGAGTTATCCAGCTGGGCAGTTTAGCCAGGACACTTCTGATGTCAGGATCTCTTTAGGTCTTTCCACTTGCACTGACCAGATGGCACAGAGAGGACTCTTCCAGTATTGTTAGGATGGGAAGATCTGGCTGCCAGGATTCAGAGAGGAGGAGGAGGATATTGGTCTTTGTATCCAGAATGCAAATATTTCCTGTTTTGAGTATGGTCTCCTGCCATCTATTGTATCCAGTGTCCTTCAGTCCAGAGGCCCCATTTAACATACCCAAAATAAACAGCAACATACTTACTGAAATCATAGCATTTTTAAAGGACAATACTTTATATATTTCATTTGCATAATATTTTATTGTTTGCATATTGCATAGTGAAAAGAACAGAGTCACAAGACTCATAGTCTGGCTCAACCACTAACTTGCTGTGTGAATTGGGTTAAGTCTCTTAACCTTGCTAACCCCTTGTCTCCTCATCTAAAAAAAGGAGATGATGATAATACCTACTATACAGGACTGCTAAAGACCGAATGAGATAGTTACACTGTCTTCCTCTCAAGGAACTGCTGAAAATGAATCTGTAGTCTGCTCTTGCCACCCCCTTGTTCATCATCTCAACAACAACTGTTAAATGCATTAAGACAATAGGTACCAGTGTGATGCTTTCATTTTGAAAACTAACAATAGCAGAAAGGAAGAAAACTCAAAAATGGCCCAATCCTTACTTATCTTTAGAATACTGATTTTTATAATACTTATTTATACTACCCCATCAGGAATTAAATTTCATTTAAAGATTTTTTTTTAAAACCTACTCAAAATGAGGATCTATATATGTGAAAAACCCAAAAATACACATGTAGTTGCTTTACAGTTTCCCCTCTGGTATAGTATAAGTAAAATACATATCACGGGCAGTTAAACACTTTTCCCCCCTACATTAGGGATGATAATATATATGAAGATTAATTTCTTATGCATTATCCCTAATGTAAAAAAAAAATCACAGGTATATTATACTGCTTGTCAAGAATACATACACACGGTAGTCACATCTAGAAATACACACTCCTTCTAACAATATTTCAACCATCATCATTATCTTCTGTATGACCCCCTACAATTATATGTAGTTGAAAACACAAAACTCTCTTTTAAGGCAATTCTGGATGATATTATATAACAAAATACTTGTGTTAAATAATATTGCATGTATGTATTGAACCTCCAAACACAGCCTTTAAACCCTCAAAGTACTAGTCTTAAAAGGTAAACAAAATTTTTATATATTATAAAAAAATTTAAGCTGCTCTGCAACCTTCCTTTACTAAAAGTTAGATACATTACACCACTCCAGCAAGAGATTAATAAATAAGGATTAAATATTCTATTTTACAAAAACATACAGAATGGCCAATGTAAAAGTGAAAGGCTTACCCGATAATTTCTTTATCAAATTATGTTCATTAAGAAGGAATAAAACATGGTATAAAATGAGAAAACTGTCACTGAATTTATCTCTCTGAAGATAATCACATGAGCTGTTATCTAAAAATATCATGGCATCCTTATTACAAACATTATTTTTTTTAAAAAGACTGTGTTTCCTGGAACTAGAGGACTATCTGTCTCATAGCTTTTATTAAGCAAACTTGATAAAACCACCACATAGTGGCAAGAGATAGAATAGCTGTTTCCAGCTACAGAAAATACTG
This sequence comes from Eubalaena glacialis, assembly GCF_028564815.1. Lineage (NCBI taxonomy): Eukaryota > Metazoa > Chordata > Mammalia > Artiodactyla > Balaenidae > Eubalaena > Eubalaena glacialis. The sequence continues at coordinate 145,622,025 of NC_083717.1, forward strand.
AATTCTACCTTAAAGTACAGATCATTTGAGATATAACCCATAACAATTAAAGCAAATCATAGTGTAGTTTGTACTGAATTTCCTTAAGATATTTTTGCTTTCAATGGAGTGTATTCATTTTCCTGTCATTTGAGACCAGTTTCTGTTGCTTAGTAACTATTTTCATGTCCAGCCAAGATGTAAAGATTGCTGTGTGCAGTAGGATTTTCTGTTGGCCTACTTTCCAAAACAACAACCCTGCAATTAAATCAAAACAAAAGTCTTGTTAAAGAGTAGAAACAGAGATTTCATCTTCAAATACTAACATCAAACCAGGAAAGAATATCATTGTTCACATTCACATAAGATTACACAGAGATCACATTAATAGATGCACAGTCAAATTCAGCTTTACATTTTATAGCTTAAAAACAAAACTGAATAAGAATTGATGAATTTATGAATATAAAATATTAAAAACATTTCAGGATAGTCTCATCTTATTCCAACTAAAAACAAATTTGCTTAATCATATATGCCAAAAAAAGGTATAATAAAGCTTTAGAACATACATGAACAAGAAGGGGATGGAGGAAGGGCTGAGAGAATAAAACAGGATTTTAAGAGGCACCCACTCACACTGTTCTTCAAGGTATTTGCAAATAAATAGTTTTAAAAAGTATGAAATGGGGCCATCTCCCTTGTCCCTGGAACAAAGGCAGGGTAAGAGTTCAATGAAAGGACCAATAGGAAGAAAAACCAATCAAGTGTCATATCACAGGATCTACACTGTGGGAAGACAGGTTTGAGAACAAAATAAAAAACAATATGCCCATGCAGAGAAGAAAGTCTAGAAGGGGAAATGGGAGGGGGGGGGAGTTGCATAAATAACTTATATTTTTCTAGTGTATGAATTTCCTACAACTAGCATATTATTACTCTTGAAATGAAAACAACAAAAAAGTAATACATACTTAAAGTATGCATTAAAGAAAAGTAGAAAGGGAAAATAAAATTACCTATAATTCAACTGCCCAAAGTTTACCATTATTAATATTCTGACATAGTTTTCTTTCCTCCTAGACATTAATACCTATATTTAAACAATACAATTTAACAAATCACTTTAAAAATTAAGACAAAACAAAAGCCTTGGTTAAGACATACGTCTTAAAATCAAGGAGATGCCCAAGTAAGAAGATAACCAGAACAAGGCAATGGTCTGAAAAAAGTAGTTTTTTAGGGCAATAGTGACAGAATGGAGAAACAATACAAACAAAGAAGGGGTAGATGAAAGAGAAAATTCTGAAAATTCTGGGGGAAGGAGTTGGAAGGAAACAAGTAACTAAGAGAAATGGCTTCTGATGCCTACCCTCTATCAAGCAGAAATCTCTCATACTATGTCTCACCAGAGTGCTATTTGTGCCAGGATCACTGAATGATCTACAATTCTTTTGTCAGCCCTTCCTGGAGAAGCAAAGGGCCTCCCATTCAACAGTCACTTACCAGGTGGTCCTCCAATTCTCTTTTTTGCAGGACTAGTTACTAGGTTGCCATGCTCTCTGGGCTTGCCTTTTCAACGGCATTTTCCAAAAATCCTTTTTCTCTTTAAAAAATTTTTATGGAGTCATAACTCCAATTCTCCCCGCCTTCCCTAAGTGTGTAATATCTAAGCAATGGTTTTGTGACTAGACTGAACTTGAAGATCAGAGGTTCTCAATCCTTGCCTCAGGACTAATGTATACCACTATAGCCAGTTTTGCTGCAGTAACAACTTTTGGAAAATAGGAAGGGATAGGTATTTTATTCATTGTAGAGGTAGATAACATAGACTTTGAAGAACAAAAGCTATAATTCTTTTTTCATGAGATGGCATAGTTTTGGAACTTATCTTTCATTTTGATCACAGAGACCACATAATTCCTTCTAATTTAGAATGACCTCAGAGACTCAGTCAAATATCTTGTGATATAAAAGTAAATGTCAGGAGGTGCACATTCTGTTGGATATATACAGTAACAGTTAATAGAAGTTAACATGCCAGGAAGAAATGATGAAAACAAAGGAGCCTGAAATATGTCATGGTACTAGGGACATAAACACCTATTTAACACATTTTGTCTTGGCTGAGTATAACTGTTTCTAGAATCATGATCCTCACACTGACAAAAGCTTGCTTAATTGACTAATTAAAGTATTTCTCTCTCTCTCTCAATAAAGATACAGGAAAATTTCTCTAAGATTCTGAAGCCTCTAAGAGTTTTGTTTAACATACATAAAAATAAATAAATGAACAAACCAAACAAAAACAAACACGTAGATACAGAGTGGCTACCAGGGGGAAGAGGTAGGGGCGGAGGGAGACCGAAATGGGTAAAGGGGGTTAATTGTGTGGTGTTGAAAGGAAACTAAACTTTTGGTGGTGAGCACACTGTAGGGTATACAGAACTAGAAATATAATGTATACATGAAATTTATATAAATGTTATAAGCCAATGTTACTTCTATTGAACAATATAAATAAACATATTGAAACAATATAAATAAGTATATTGAAAAAGAAGTTCTGTTTGAAACACAGTCAGAGGTTGACAGTATAATTAAAAATACAATCGTTGAACTCCTTTGGTAATAAAACAACCAAACTATTACCTGTCTGATCCTAATAAGCGGAAAACTCTTGTTTCATCTGAAATCTCCTGGGTAACCTATGAAAGAAAATAGCCCATATTATTAGTCACCATATTATTTAAATTATAATTTAAAGATCATTTAGATAGAGCAAGTATTAAAAAGAATGATAATTTTTGATAGACTCAATTCCTCAAATTAAACAGATTTTAGTAAGTTTTTTTTTTGACTGCTTATTACTAGAAACAAATCAACATTTATGGAATATCTGTATGGGTCAAGCACTTTCCTTAGAACTTTTTATGATATGTATTATCATTCCCATATTATTAAAGAGAAAACTAAGACTCAGTGAGGTTAAGTAACTTACTTTTAGGTCATATAACTAGTAGACCCAAGATCTGAGTACAGGTTTGCTGGACTGCACAGCCCCTACTCCTTCCTTTATGTCATAGGGCAGATGCTTGAGGTGGCACCCCTCAGCCCACCTGATTTCAGCAGAGCTGCGGTAGACACCCCCATGCACCAGTGTCTTACATCTGTGTACCGGGGGTATTCCTCTGCTCTGTCTTCTCCAAAACTAAAGAAAGAAGGTACTCAGTCGTGCACAGGTACTATTCCAAAGTGTGGGGAGTTGACACCTCTGGGGGAAACCCTTAACTACCAGGAACAGCAGTTGGTGTATAAATGCACCCGCCTCCCCACCTTCTGATGAGCCAATTCTGAGGTGTGCTCCACACTGTTCCTCAGTAGTCCCTATGGGATTAAGCCCTCGTTGCCCATATTGAGAACCAGTTTATTAATGTGCTCTTTGTTGGCTTTTTGTCCCTCTCCATCTTACATTCCTTACTCTGTCACTTGTTTTCTGGGATCTACTCCCAAATAAACAAGGACCTGAGACCTTGTTTTAGAGTCAGCTTTTGGAGGAACCCAAACTATGACAGTGTGGATATAAAATAAAATAAGTATAAAAATACTCTGCTATCAATGAGTTTGCAGTCTAGCTGGGAAGATGGAATTAATAAACTTGAATCAGAAAATAAATCTGGTGCTATACTAAATGCAGCTGATTTTCAGAGTATTAAGTTCAGAAATGTTCCAATCATTGTGGACTAGAATGGCTGAATATTACATTATGAACATTATAGCTAGGCTCAAATTGAAGGATTAGAACAAAACCAGAAAGAAAAAGGTAAGCAAGATGACTTAAAAATAGGAGGTAGAATTCACACTAGATATGGTAAACAACAAGTAACTTCTACAGATTTCTAACCACAGGAGTGACACAGTGAAAATAGCATCTAAGGACAATTAATGTTATGGCAGTAAGTAGGACTGTAGGCTTCATTAAATGCAGGGGCCTGGTGACATTTAGTGACATGGTCAGTAACTAAACGGATGCTTTCAAAGACAGCTGATTTATGTCATTTTCTCTTGGAAGCATTCTAATTCCACTGATTTACATCATTTTTACTTGGAAGCATTCTATTTCTGCATTCATATAAAAGGTGGAAATAGTTATATTTAAATAACAGGGTAAAGGTAATTCAAATAGAAGATTTTAAGCTTCAAAATAAGTCCATAAATTTGTGAGGCCCTGGTGTGCAAGAATTACACAGGTACTCACACAAATGGGAAATGTCTCTGTTAGTATTCTCTTAACTGTTAGGATTCACCTCTCAAGGTGGGAGTCCAAGTCCCACCTCCTACATGAAATGTATCCCGATTATCTCAGTAGAAGTGATTTTTGGAGACCCTTCACATCCAGGCTCTGTCACTTAACTAGTTCTGTAACTCTGGGTAAGTTACTTAACCACTCTGTACCTGTAAAATCGGGAATATGAATAGTACATAACTTTACTTTGAATTGTACCTAAACCCCACTATATTATTAGCCTTCAGTAAGCTAGTATTTGTAAAGTGCCTGGAAGACAGACATCATAAGGGTTTGATGTTATTTATAATTATGCTTCATTATGTTTTCAGTGCTATAATAAGAATAGTGTCCTAAATGTATTTGATACTCAATAAATATTTAGTAAACGAATTAATTTTCTTAGATTTTCCTTAGTCCTGTGATCCAATACATATTAATTTAGAATTTTAAATATAACATTAAAAAAGAAGCTGCAGGGGCTTCCCTGGTGGTGCAGGGGTTAAGAATCGCCTGCCAATGCAGGGGACACGGGTTCGAGCCCTGGCTCGGGAAGATCCCACATGCCGTGGAGCAACTAAGCCCGTGCGTCACAACTACTGAAGCCCGAGTGCCTAAAGCCCGTGGTCCCAACAAGAGAAGCCACCACAACGAGAAGCCTGCGCACCACAATGAAGAATAGCCCCCGTTCGCCGCAACCAGAGAAAAGCCCGCGTGCAGCAACGAAGACCCAACGTAGCCAAAAATAAAAATAAATAAAATAAATTTATAAAAAAAAAAAGAAGCTGCACATTTATAGACTATGGGAAAGGCTTATTACCTTTAGAAAAGTTTAGTAAGTTTAGCAACCATATTTATAAATTACAAATAAGAGGACTGAAATTGTGTAAACTCATGTTTGACAATTCCTTGTGGCCACTGAGAATACAATAAATACAAAACTGAACATTATCTGAAGGGAAAACACTGGCAGTTTTGTTCTACCAGCATTAAAGGCATTAAACATAGCAACGTGGGTTCAGAAAGAAAATACATAAAACGAATGTTTCAACATTTAAAATCTTTAATGGGAATCACTGGAGGTAATTTGAGAAATCTTACCTCATCTGATTTGAAGCTTTTACCCTGCATTCCATGTTTCCAGAAAGCCAACACACTGTCTTGAAGGCATACTAAAAAGATAAGGGAGAACGGGACTAAAATAAGGCACATAGTAGTAGTGCATTATACATTTTCCTTAACTGTCTTTAATAAATGATAATGTAAGGCTATTCAAGTGCTTGGTGCAAAATGCCACTGTCTAGACCATTAGTTCCCAACATTTTTGTGTCTAAGTCATGTCAAAGCTCAAATAATTTATTGAGGCAAGGTCATGGAAGTTTTCAAAGATACATTATAACAGGCATTTATTTAAAAATGGGCTAACTTTTGATGAGCTGGACATCCGCATATTAATTTTTCTTTCATATACTATCTTTTGTCTTAGGTAAGTAAAATAATAAAAACATAACGGGTTTTTTTGGATTAAAAAACATGATTATTTAAATAATGTGATATATTTAGAAGTAGCTATTCAGGAAGCATCTTTTATTTCTGTTCACATATTCCCTATTATAAAATTAATTTTTAAAAATAAACCTGTCCTGTAATCTAAAATTTAACCACACTCTGAATATTTTTGATCTGTGAACAAATTCTTATTTGGAGGGGCTAGGGGCTCTCAGCTATAGTACTCACGGCTGCTGCCCAACCCCATCAGGTCTCCAGAGCCCACCGGGCCTTTGCCCTGGCCTTGCAGGTCCCACTGTTCACAAGGGTGGTCACAGATTTGAGCCAAGCTTGCCCAACTTCTTGATGGCTTTGGATTCAGGAACAACCGTGACCCCAAAGTGTGGCCACCTCATGACATGCCATATCCCCTCTTGCTCCCCACCCATCTCCCATGATCCCCTGGGGTGGCCTGAGGGTCTTGGAGGAAAACCTGTTCTGGCTGTGCCTTGTCCATTTCTGTGTCCTGCCTGTGCTGGGCCCACTGAAGCACACATATGGGGTCACTTAGTGGATTAGAAACAGAGTGGCAGGGCCCCCAATTTTGGGGTGGGGGGAGGCAGCAGGGCCTCTGGGTCCTTCCTGGCCAGAGGCTAGAGTCATTAAAGCACAGTGAGAGAAGGAGAAAACCAATTTGATTGTTGGAGAGTTAGCCATATGCCCTATACCAGTAAAGATGGGAGAAAGTGATTGAAATTTATTATATTTCTTACTAGAATATTGACTCTGTAAAAAGTTAATGTAAGAATGTTCTGGAAACATAATTTAGCTCAATAAACATAAAAGTATTTTACAATAACAAATCATACAAGTTTCACTAGCCTAGCCATGAAATAAAAAAACAGGTAGTACTGGCTTTGTTTTTAAAAGGTGACTTAAAGGGACTCTTTTTACCCAGGAGGATCCTTGAAATTATTCCAAAGTTCACTGGAAAGAAGAGATGGTAACCTAGGAGGAACAAACTTTTGTATAACGAAAATAACCTAAAACATTTGGCATATATGAAGAAGTTGAGGTACTAGTGTGTTTCAGTTAAAATTAAGAGGACCTAAAGATCTGTATATTGGAATCTCTACTGAAAATATTAAATCTTAGAAACTGGCATGCAATAGCCAGCATACAAAGGAGTAAAAGAAGAAAATATTTCCAAAATTCCTTTTGTCATGGCATCTACAGAAAGTTTAGGTTTTCTGCTTGAATAAAATTTCCAATCATAAGCAAATTATTTCTATGTACGATGTTTACCCAGAGGGATGAATGTACTTTGCAATAGGGTAAAACTCCACTTGAGAAACCATTAAATTTTTAAAAAATCAACAGAAAACTTTCTAAACAGTGAGAAACACATTTTAAAAAGTATATACATTTAATTATAAAATACATATATTTTTTACGGCCCAAATAAAAATCACCAATTTTGTTTTAACTGTTTTTGACTTAAAGTAGAACCATATCATGAATTGTTCAAAATGTTTCCACCCATGGTATTTTTTCATAAGTTCTATCACCCTTGAGGAAAATACTTACTGACATATAATCAGTGAGGATGCAAACAATAATAATTTTTATCATAAAACCAATGATATTACAGAGTAAAACACTCATTGACAAGGAAGCAAATTCAAATGGCATAGTATTTTCCAGATTCTGTGGGGAACTAGTTATTTATATTTAAATAGACCTAAAAGCAAAAACCATCAACACACACCAACCAGAATCTTACACGGCAAAGAATTCTAGCATATCTAACATTGTTAATCACATCACACAAATACCTTCATGATTTGGAAAGAATTGGAAGAAGTATAATTCACTTGATGCAGCAAAGGGAACAATGAATAAAAGAAATGATTTCATGTTTTAAATATTCAAGAAACGACAATAAAAGATTTATTATGGTCCAGACCTGCACTGTCTAATATTATAGTAACTAGCCCTGTGTGGCTATTTACATCAAAATTTAAATTAATTAAAATTTAAAAAATTAAAATTAAAATGTAGCACTAGCCATGTTTCAAGTACTTAACAAGTGTGGTTAATGACTACTGTATTTAAGAACACAGAGAACATTTCTATATCAAAGAAACTTCTATGAGACAGTGCTGGTCTAGATAACCCTAAGTATAGAATGAACAAAAAACCAAGTACTCTAAATGCATTATTAAAAAAAGGAGACTTACCTACAGATTCAATGCGAAAATCAAAACTTAGCTCAGAGGCCAGTTTCTTACTTGATTTTAGTTTTCCTTGTAGATTTACAATTTTTACAAATTCTTAAAAAAAGAAAAACCAAGTCAAGACTGGAAATGCAGATTTGCTAAAATAAATGTAACTTGATAAGTGGATTTTACATGGATATATAACAATATTCTTAATAAAGTTCAATTATTTCTCTTGATTCAAGTATGCCCAGTGAAAAATTGTCACTGATATGTTCTATAAGAGTGAGGCCTCCGTAAATGGCAATCCCACCAGTATTTTTTTTTCATAGTTCATACTGAACACTTATGTTCTCATTTTTTAAAAAGTGAAGTGTTTCTTTAATAGTGGTTACCTTGGTGCCTAAATATTCAGCAATAAGAGTTGGGTTTTTTCCCCTTACAAATTACATAACATATGATAAGTAATATTTGCAGTAATTCTTAACTTTAGTATGTAACTAATATTCTACAGAAGTACAAGGGAGGAAAAAATAGTACTCTCAAAAGTCAGAATTTCTTTATAAGTAAACTCTGGGATAGACAGTATATGTGAATATTTCTATTTCCCTTTTGTCCATTTGTTTTTTAATTTAACCATCTTAGCTCTGACTTGGAAGATATCTTCTCTCTGCATTACTTTCTCATCTGTCTACCATTATTTGTGATTACACACCTATCTCCATTGCTGCTTAGTAAAACTGATTTATACCATAGAGTTGACAAACAATTTTCAAAGTGTTACACTGCTCCCCTAAGAAAAAAAGAACTGAAGAAAGTCAACTTTCCATTTACCATGAATAGCTGGGAAATGGAAGTCCTAGTTAATCAAAGGTTTAAAAAATTTTTTTAAAAAATACATAAATCAACAAAATGAAAACTAAGTACAATTTATTTTCCTTGGATGACTCAGAAGGTATTTAGGCGTTTAATGTTAAAGGTTCAACACTACTACAATTAAATTCTGATCATCTGTTTATTTCATTAATCAGTACTGAGCTTTCTACTTGTTTGGGTAAAAAAGAATTTATCAAATTCACTTAAGAGTAACCAAACAACATGCCAATCTTATCAGTATTCAAAGAATCAAAAGTACTTAAGGGATAATGGGCAAATGAAACACTCTGGGGTTTGGTTTACTTATCTATAATATTAGATGATCTTTATGATTCTATAAGGCAAATCCACTAGGGAACACTTTAGAGAATAGAAATTAAGACAAAAATACAGGTAAATTCAGTAGTGGAACAATTTTAAAAATAACCCTAAACATCTATGGGCAGGTCTAGTAATTTTAAAATATTGGAATGAATCAAACCACAGCAAATATTGCCAAATTTCAAATATAATTCCAAGTCTGGGTGAATTTCACTTGCAGGATTCATTGCATTAAAGTAAGGGGGATTTTAAGAATTAGAGTTCTTTGTTTGCAAAATTGAAAACACCTGTTGTTAAAGTTTTTCTGTCTCTTCCACTGCATATACAGTACAACACACATCTATCAATAACATCTCTTGCTGCATCAAAAGAATCACAACTAGCAGGTAAAGGTGTCAAATCTATTTGTGCATTAGAATATCACACTGACATGATTCTAAAAGTTCATGTTATATGACTAGAAGTGACCAAATTAGTATAACCTTCTATTTTTTCATTAATTACAATGAATTACACAGAATTTTATACAGAGTAATTTAATACAGACTTTTACCCCAAGGTTATGGCAAACTGTTCTAATACAGTTGTCCCTCGGTATCCACAGGGAATTGGTTCCAGTACCCCTCACAGAGACCAAAGTCCATGGATGCTCAAGTGCCTTATATGAAATGGCCTAGTGTTTGCATATAACCTATACACAACCGCCCATAGACTTTAATTTTTAAAAATATTTTTATTGAAATATAGTTGATTTACAGTATCGTGTAAGTTTCAGGTGTATAGCACAGTGATTCAGTTATACATATGTGTGTGTATATATATGTAGATATAGTCTTTTTCAGATTCTTTTCCCTTATAGGTTATTACATAATATTGAGTATAGTTCCCTGTGCTATACAGTAGGTCCTAGATTACTTATAATACCTAATACAACACAAAAGCTATATAAATAGTTGCCAGGCACTTGCGAATTCAGGTTTGCTTTTTTGAGCTTTCTGGAATTTTTTTTTCTAAATATTTTCAATCCATGGTTGGCTGAATAGAGGATGTGGAACCTACAGATACAGAGGGCTGACTGTATAATGTTTCCAAGTAGGCCAAACAGAATAAAGAAAAAGGTCACAGAGGATACTTTGACAAACAGATCAATTAGTTACTATATCTGTAGCCAATTTAGGTTTTTCATCAATAAAACAATGCCACTTAAGGTGGAAAACTGCAAATCTACTTTACTGATTCTATTAGAATCAAATCCATGAAAAGGTATGTTATATCAAGTAGTATACTTAGAAGAAACTTTAAAATAATACTTACTGTCTAAACACACTAAAACAGTATCTCTCTCCAACTGTGTTACATGAATGGAATCTAACTGTTGGCTGCCTTGGGGGGAAAAAAACAAGGTTACAGTTATATAACATGCTTTAAAAACTAGAACTTAGAAAAGAAACACAAATTCTGATTTTTTTCTGTGATTTTAAACTAGTCTTTGAAATAAACACAGAAATTATATTTTGTAATTGTCTTGTCAAAAACTGTATGTAAGTCAATTTAAAAGAACGAAGTCCTAAGCAAAGCTGAGCTGAGAAAGGCTCAATATTACATTTAGTTAATACCTCAGCTAGCTCTAGAAAGATGAGTTACAAAAATAAAATGAAGCAAACGGTAAATATGGGGAAGAAACTAAGAGGCATACTATACAGTGACTAGATTTTGGTTTGCATTTTACAGTAGCCAATGGGAAGATGAAAACAAGATCAGTTAGGTGCATCACAGTGTCCCTGAGATAAAAATAAGTCAGTAATTCAGAAAAAGCAAAAGGATTAACGAAACTATTAGAGAGAAATTTTCCTGGTACTGGGGGGGTCGGGATGGTGTGTGTGTGTGCGTGCACGCACGTAGGAAGGAGTTCCTGTATTAACAGGACACCAGGGTAGCATAATGAACAATACTGTCAACAACATCTTTGCAGGAAGCAACTTTCATCACTTTGCTGATATTCACAGGGCTACTTCTCTAAACATCTGCTAATAGAAGTGATGACATTTTTGCAAAACATTTTTGGTAAAACAATTTATTTTAGCCACACAGACTGTGTGAATGGTCTAGATGAAGCTAAGAAAAGATTTTAGATAATTTAGAGCAGTCATTCTTTTTGTTTTTTGCTTTTTTTAAACTAATTTTTACTGGAGTATAGTTCATTTAAAATGTTGTGTTAGTTTCTGCTCTACAGCAAAGTGAATCAGTTATACATATACATATATCCACTCTTTTTTAGATTCTATTTCCATATAGGTCATTACAGAGTACTGAGTAGACTTCCTGTGCTATACAGTAGATTCTTATTAGTTATCTATTTTATATATAGTAGTGTGCATATGTCAATCCTCTTGAAGATTTTTATTTTTAATTTTTATTTATTTATTTATTTATTTATTTTTGGCTGTGTTGCGTCTGTTTCTGCGCAAGGGCTTTCTCCAGTAGCGGCAAGCGGGGGCCACTCCTCATCACGGTGCGCGGGCCTCTCACTGTCGCGACCTCTCCCGTTGCGGATCACAACCTCCAGAGGCACAGACTCAGTAGTTGTGGCTCACGGGTCCAGCCGCTCCGCGGCATGTGGGATCTTCCCAGACCAGGGATCAAACCTGTGTCCCCTGCACTGGCAGCCAGACTCCCAATGACTGCGCCACCAGGGAAGTCCAGCTTTTTTTTTTAATTTTTAAATTTATTTTTTTATACAGCAGGTTCTTATTAGTCATCAATTTTATACACATCAGTGCATACATGTCAATCCCAATCGCCCAATTCAGCACATCACCACACCCAGCCTCCCACGGCTTTCCACCCTTGGTGCCCATACGTTTGTTCTCTACATCTGTGTCTCAACTTCTGCCCTGCAAACTGGTTCATCTGTACCATTTTTCTAGGTTCCACATATATGCGTTAATATACGATATTTGTTTTTCTCTTTCTGACTTACTTCACTCTGTATGACAGTCTCTAGATCCATCCACGTCTCAACAAATGACTCAATTTCATTCCTTTTTATGGCTGAATAATATTCCATTGTATATATGTACCACATCTTCTTTATCCATTCGTCTGTCAATGGGCATTTAGGTTGCTTCCATTACCTGGCTATTGTAAATAGTGATGCAATGAACATTGGGGTGCATGTGTCTTTTTGAATTATGGTTTTCTCTGGGTATATGTCCAGTAGTGGGATTGCTGGATCATATGGTAATTCTATTTTTAGTTCTTTAAGGAACCTCCATACTGTTCTCCATAGTGGCTGTATCAATTTACATTCCCACCAACAGTGCAAGAGGGTTCTCTTTTCTCCACACCCTCTCCAGCACTTGTTGTTTGTAGATTTTCTGATGATGCCCATTCTAACTGGTGTGAGGTGATACCTCATTGTAGTTTTGATTTGCATTTCTCTAATAATTAGTGATGTTGAGCAGCTTTTCATGTGCTTCTTGGCCAGCTGTATGTCTTCTTTGGAGAAATGTCTACTTAGGTCTTCTGCCCAGTTTTGGATTGGGTTGTTTGTTTCTTTAATATTGAGCTGCATGAGCTGTTTATATATTTTGGAGATTAATCCTTTGTCTGTTGATTTGTTTGCAAATATTTTCTCCCATTCTGAGGGTTGTCTTTTTGTCCTGTTTATGGTTTCCTTTGCTGTGCAAAAGCTTTGAAGTTTCATTAGGTCCCATTTGTTTATTTTTATTTCCATTACTCTAGGAGGTGGATCAAAAAAGATCTTGCTGTGATTTATGTCAAAGAGTGTTCTTCCTATGTTTTCCTCTAAGAGTTTTATAGTGTCCGGTCTTACATTTAGGTCTCGAATCTATTTTGAGTTTATTTTTGTGTATGGTGTTAGGGAGTGTTCTAATTTCATTCTTTTACATGTAGCTGTCCAGTTTTCCCAGCACCACTTCTTGAAGAGACTGTCTTTTCTCCATTGTATATCCTTGCCACCTCTGTCACAGATTAGTTGACCATAGGTGCGTGGGTTTATCTCTGGGCTTTCTATCCTGTTCCACTGATCTATATTTCTGTTTTTATGCCAGTACCATATTGTCTTGATTACTGTAGCTGTGTAGTATAGTCTGAAGTCAGGGAGTCTGATTCCTCCAGCTCCGTTTTTTTCCCTCAAGACTGCTTTGGCTATTCGGGGACTTTTGTGTCTCCATACAAATTGTAAGTTTTTTGTTCTAGTTCCGTAAAAAATGCCATTGGTAATTTGATAGGGATTGCATTGAATCTGTAGATTGCTTTGGGTAGTATAGTCATTTTCACAATATTGATTCTGCCAATCCAAGAACATGGTATATCTCTCCAACTGTTGGTATCATCTTTAATTTCTTTCATCAGTGTCTTATAGTTTTCTGCATACAGGGCTTTTGTCTCCCTAGGTAGGTTTATTCCTAGGTATTTTATTCTTTTTGTTGCAATGGTAAATGGGAGTGTTTCCTTAATTTCTCTTTCAGATTTTTCATCATTAGTGTATAGAAATGCAAGAGATTTCTGTGCATTAATCTTGTATCCTGCAACTTAACCAAATTCACTGATTACCTCTAGAAGTTTTCTGGTGGCATTTTTAGGATTCTCTAGGTATAGTATCATGTCATCTGCAAACAGTGACAGTTATACTTCTTCTTTTCCAATTTGTATTCCTTTTATTTCTTTTTCTTCTCTGATTGCCGTGGCTAGGAATTCCAAAACTATGTTGAATAATAGTGGTGAGAGTGGACATCCTTGTCTTGTTCCTGATCTTAGAGGAAATGCTTTCAGTTTTTCACCATTGAGAATGATGTTTGCTGTGGGTTGGTCATATATGGCCTTTGTTATGTTGAGGTAGGTTCCCTCTATGCCCACTTTCTGGAGAATTTTTATCATAAGTAGGTGTTGAATTTTGTCAAAAGCTTTTTCTGCATCTATTGAGATGATCATATGGTTTTTATTCTTCAATTTGTTAATATGGTGTATCACATTGATTGATTTGCGTATATTGAAGAATCCTTGCATCCCTGGGATAAATTCCACTTGATCATGGGGTATGATCCTTTTAATGTGTTTCTGAATTCTGTTTGCTAGTATTTTGTTGAGGATCTTTGCATCTATATTCATCAGTGCTATTGGTCTGTAATTTTCTTTTTTTGTAGTATCTTTGTCTGGTTTTGGTATCAGGGTGATGGTGGCCTCATAGAATGAGTTTGGGAGTGTTCCTTCCTCTGCAATTTTTTGGAAGAGTTTGAGAAGGATGGGTGTTAGCTCTTCTCAAAATGTTTGATAGAATTCACCTGTGAAGCCATCTGGTCCTGGACTTTTGTTTGTTGGAAGATTTTTAATCACACTTTCAATTTCATTACTTGTGATTGGTCTGTTCATATTTTCTGTTTCTTCCTGGTTCAGTCTTGGAAGGTTATACCTTTGTAAGAATTTGTCCATTTCTTCCAGGTTGTCCATTTCATTGGCATAGAGTTGCTTGTAGTAGTCTCTTAGGATGCTTTGTATTTCTGCGGTGTCTGTTGTAACTTCTCCTTTTTCATTTCTAATTTTACTGATTTGAGTCCTCTCCCTCTTTTTCTTGATGAGTCTGGCTAATGGTTTATAAATTTTGTTTATCTTCTCAAAGAACCAGCTTTTAGTTTTATTGATCTTTGCTATTGTTTTCTTTGTTTCTATTTCATTTATTTTGCTCTGATCTTTATGATTTCTTTCCTTCCGCTAACTTTGGGTTTTGTTTGTTCTTCTTTCTCTAGTTCCTTTAGGTGTAAGGTTAGATTGTTTGAGGTTTTTCTTGTTCCTTGAGGTAGGCTTGTATAGCTATAAACGTCCCTCTTAGAACTGCTTTTGCTGCCTCCCTCCCATAGGTTTTGGATCGTTGTGTTTTCATTGTCATTTGTCTCTAGGTATTTTTTGATTTCCTCTTTGATTTCTTCAGTGATCTCTTGGTTAATTAGTAACGTACTGTTTAGCCTCCATGTGTTCGTGTTTTTTACGTTTTTTTCCCTGTAACTCATTTCTAATCTCATAGCGTTGTGGTCAGAAAAGATGCTTGATATGATTTCAGTTTTCTTAAATTTACTGACGCTTGATTTGTCACCCAAGATGTGATCTATCCTGGAGAATGTTCCGTGCGCACTTGAGAAGAAAGTGTAATCTGCTGTTTTTGGATGGAATGTCCTATAAATATCAATTAAATCTATCTGGTCTATTGTGTCATTTAAAGCTTCTGTTTCCTTATTTTCATTTTGGATGATCTGTCCATTGGTGTGAGGTGTTAAAGTCCCCCACTATTATTGTGTTACTGTCGATTTCCTCTTTTAGAGCTGTTAGCAGTTGCCTTATGTATTGAGGTGCTCCTACGTTGGGTGCATATATATTTATAATTGTTATATCTTCTTGGATTGATCCCTTGATCATTATGTAGTGTCCTTCCTTGTCTCTTGTAACATTTTTTAAAGTCTATTTTATCTGATATGAGTATTGCTACTCCAGCTTTCTTTTGATTTCCATTTGCATGGAATATCTTTTTTCCATCCCCTCACTTTCAGTCTGTATGTGTCCCTAGGTCTGAAGTGGGTCTCTTGTAGACAGCATATATATATATATATATATATATATATATATATATATATACACGGGTCTTGTTTTTGTATCCATTCAGCAAGCCTGTGTCTTTTGGTTGGAGCATTTAATCCATTCACATTTAAGGTAATTATCGATATGTGTGTTCCTATGACCATTTTCTTAATTGTTTTGGGTTTGTTTTTGTAGGTCCTTTTCTTCTCTTGTGTTTCCCACTTAGAGAAGTTCCTTTAGCATTTGTTGTAGAGCTGGTGTGGTGGTGCTGAATTCTTAGCTTTTGCTTGTCTGTAAAGCTTTTGATTTCTCCATCAAATCTGAATGAGATCCTTGCCGGGTAGAGTAATCCTGGTTGTAGGTTCTTCGCTTTCATCACTTTTAAGTATATCATGCCACTCCCTTCTGGCTTGTAGAGTTTCTGCTGAGAAATCAGCTGTTAACCTTATGGGAGTTCCCTTGTATGTTATTTGTCATTTTTCCCTTGCTGCTTTCAATAGTTTTTCTTTGTCTTTAATTTTTGCCAATTTGATTACTATGTGTCTTGGCGTGTTTCTCCTTGGGTTTATCCTGTATGGGACGCTCTGCGCTTCCTGGACTTGGGTGGCTATTTCCTTTCCCACGTTAGGGAAGTTTTTGACTATAATCTCTTCAAATATTTTCTCAGGTCCTTTCTCTCTCTCTCCTCCTTCTGGGACCCCTATAATGCGAATGTTCTTGCATTTAATGTTGTCCCAGAGGTCTCTTAGGCTGTCTTCATTTCTTTTCATTCTTTTTTCTTTAGTCTGTTCCGCGGCAGTGAAGTCCACCATTCTGTCTTCCAGGTCACCTATCCGTTCTTCTGCCTCTGTTATTCTGCTATTGATTCCTTCTAGTGTAGTTTTCATGTCAGTTATTGTATTGTTCATCTCTGTTTGTTTGTTCTTTAATTCTTCTAGGTCTTTGTTAAACATTTCTTTCATCTTCTTGATCTTTGCTTCCATTGTTTTTCCGAGGTCCTGGATCATCTTCACTATCATTATTCTGAATTCTTTTTCTGGAAGGTTGCCTATCTCCACTTCATTTAGTTGTTTTTCTGGGGTTTTATCTTGTTCCCTCATCTGGTACATAGCCCTCTGCCTTTTCATCTTGTCTCTCTTCCTGTGAATGTGGTTTTTGTTCCACAGGCTGCAGGATTGTAGTTCTTCTTGCTTCTCCTCTTTAAGCTTCTTATGAATATACTTTATGTCTTGAGTTCATGACACACTTGTGAATTCTAGGGCAGACCAGTGGTTAGGACTCAGCGTTCTCACTGCCAGGGGCCAGGGTTCGATCCTTGGTCGGGGAACTAAGATCCTGCAAGCCACACTTCAATAATTCTTCTTTTCATTTCAGCTAACATTTTTCTCTTGTTCTTCCCACTCAAACTATCAAAAAATGTTGTCCACCTTTGCTGTCTCTATTTATTTACTTCCCACTCATCCTTTGCCATTGTAATCTCAGAGCAGTCATTCTTAACTACGTCTCTTTGGGACACCCATAGCTCCTCTCCCTTAAAAACTGCACATCTGAGCATAAACACAAAATTATTATTTTGGGTTTTTGTGGACTTTCCAAAGTCCATATATAGTGAAGAATCCAGATGTACAGAATTGGTAAACTGTTGTCCCGTGGCAACATTCCAAAAAAATAGCTTTTCTCAGTAAAGCTATGTTCATGCATTTATTCAACATTTATTGAGTGCTGATAAGTACTAAGCATCATCCTTGGAGAAAAGGATACTGCAATAATACATCAAACTACGACTAAAAGAGTCTTGGAATAGGAGTTCATTTTAACTGTTACAGCTGTTGCCAATTCAAGGCATGGCCTCAACAATCAACATACCTGGGAGATAGATTAGCAATCATTTATGAAAATGGAAAAGCCTAATAAAGACAGTTTCTGCTTTAGGGTGATTTGAATGTTCACCCTCAGAGTCCTGGCTCTCCTTAGGAAGTAATTTTGGGTCTGCCTTAATTTTAGCCTAGACAATGTTAAAAGTGGGTAGAACAGTTTGCCTCTGGCATTAAAAAACAAAACAAACAACAACAAAAACCTCTCAACCCTCACCCCTGCAAATTCACAAGATGACTCACTGAATGCCCAGCCTTAAGCAATGTAACCTCCTAATACATCATACAGAAGATAGTAGTTTGAAAACTCACATTAGATAATCATATGAAATGACTTTCTCTACACTATTATTGTATACTAACCAGTAAAAACAAGTTGGGGCTGTCTGCCAAACATGATCTTGGTTTTTAAATAAACTGACCCATAACTCTTCTTTTTAGCAATAATTACATGATAGGAACACGCTTCTATTTGGGCTGTTTATATTTCATGATAATAAATGTCATTTCCACCTTTCTGTTAGGTATACCAGGAAGATATGCATCTACCTCAGCCAAAAACATTATTAGAAAGAAAGGGGGGGTGCAGGTGGGGTGGGAGGGTAAAAGAATACATTCCTATTTTATTCTACTGGAAATTATAATTTGGTCTATAAAGACAGTGATATTAGACCACGGCATGCTGGAACTGGCTTGTACTGGACTGATAAATTTTCAGAAATTTTGCAAGCCAGATGACATCAAGTTGGTAGTCTGAAATTGGCTGTGGTGGGAGCATTTATACCACAGAAATAGGCAACTGCTACCAACCAGGCTTCTCTGCACCCCAAGAGTCTACTGTTAAACATTTACTAGAACACCACTAGTTCATAGTGATTCTGAAAGTGACATTAGTGCAGTTCTACATTAACTTAAGTAGCTGGGTTTTATAAAAGTGTTCTTATAATTTAGCCTATAAATGATCAAAAGCCAAAGATACTTAATAAGAACCTTCAAACTTATAATACTTGTAACAGACTTCTTGAGGTGATAAAGAATGTAACAGTGGTCAGAAATGAAATAAATTATAACTAAAGCTTACTTGACTTCATATGTAAAAATGGCTTGATAAATCTGGGTGATAATACACTAGCACAACAAAAACAGTAAACTGGCAAAATGAAGACCTTCTTCATTTTACTTATTTTTTAACATGAATTCTTTAATATTTTATTTAAAAAAATTTTTAAATTTATTTATTTATTTTGGTTGCGCTGGGTCTTAGTTGCGGCAGGCAGGCTCCTTAGTTGCGGCCGGTGGGCTCTTTAGTTGTGGCTTGTGGGCCCCTTAGTTGTGGCACGTGAACTCTTAGTTGTGGCATGCATGTGGGATCTAGTTCTCCGACTAGGGATCGAACCCTTGTCCCCTGCATTGGAAGGTGGATTCTTTTTTAAAGCATGACTAGTATTTATTTATTTATTTATTTATTTTTGGCTGTGTTGGGTCTTCGTTTCTGTGCGAGGGCTTTCTCTAGTTGCGGCGAGCGGGGGCCACTCTTCATCGCGGTGCGCGGGCCTCTCTTGTTGCGGAGCACAGGCTCCAGACGTGCAGGCTCAGTACTTGTGGCTCACGGGCCAAGTTGCTCTGTGGCATGTGGGATCTTCCCAGACCAGGGCTCGAACCCGTGTCCCCTGAACTGGCAGGCAGATTCTCGACCACTGTGCCACCAGGGAAGCCCTGGAAGGTGGATTCTTAACCACTGCAGTACCAGAGAATTCCCTTGACATGAATTCTTGATTGATTTGTTCCAATTTTAAAGTTTGAAAATAAACTTCTCAACCTTTTCAGAGTTTTCATTGAGACATGTTTGATAAAATCCTAGGCTAACAAACCATTCTCAGAAAATGCAAGAGATATTTTCCTGTATCTTTAAATGCTAAAGCTTGGAGGCCACACATGAGAGGCTTCTATTCAAGTATGAAAAGTACCAGAACTCAATGATTTTAAGAAGTGTGGGGGGAAAAAAGTGATAGAAAAAAATAAAGTTATTTCTTTGCTTGAGAAGCTGATAAAATTTGAAAAGTATCTTAGAAAACTTAATTATTTAGTAAGTCCAAAGATTAACTGATAACAACTAAGACTTTTAAATGTCAGGAGTCATTAAAATTTTCCTTGGTAAAATACTTTGTATCAAATTGCCTCAGGCAAATAGAGATCATAAACTATATGTACATGATCCTCTGGGCTTACTTGGGAAACTATGTTCTGAATCTTTATTTGAAAGAGCCCACACAGGTTGAACCTATTCTGCTTCTTTTGTAGGCAAAAGCATCAATATTTTAACATAAAGTAAAAAACACTTACCTCCACCAATTTCTGTAAACCATGAAGATGCAGAGTTCAAATTGATTGTCTCAAACTGAACTACCTGATTTAATTCGGTGCCCTTGCTAATAGCTACACAGACCATAGGGTATTCCTGTTCTGGTATTACCAGCATTTCAAAAACATTCAAAGGACTTGGCAAAGGAAAATCAAAGTGCTGCAAAAAATAAACAGATGTATAATTTAGAAACAATCTCCTCATTCATATTGTTGAATAAATTCAACAGAAAGGCTTTCATTTTCTTGATTGATCTAATTCTGAAAAACGACTACCTCTTATCAGCACAAAAACAGACATATAGATCAATGGAACAGAATAGAGAGCCTAGAAGTAAACCCACACACCTATGATCAATTAATCTACAACAAAGGAGAAAAGAATATACAATGGAGAAAAGACAGTCTCTTCAACAAGCAGTGTTAGGAAAGCTGGACAGCCTCATGTAAATCAATGAAGTTAGAACGCTCCCTCACACCATATACAATAATAAACTCAAAATGGTTTAAAGACTTAAATATAAGATATAGCACCATAAAACTCTTAGAAGAGAACATAGGCAAAACATTCTTTGACAAAAATCGTAGCAATATTTTCTTAGATCAGTCTCCCAAAGCAAAAAAATAAAAATAAGCAAAAATAAACAAATGGGATGTAATCAAACTTAAAAGCTTTTTGCACAGCAAAGGAAACCATAAAAAAAACAAAGAAAACATCCAGAATGGGACAAAATATTTGCAAATGATGCAACTGACAAGGGGTTAATTTCCAAAATATACAAACAGCTCATATAACTCAATATCAAAAAAACAACCCAATCGAAAAATGGGCAGAACACCTAAATAGACATTTTCCCAAAGAAGACATACAGATGGCTAACAGGCACATGAAAAGTTGTTCAACATCGCTAATCATTAGAGAAACGCAAATCAAAACTACAATGAGGTACCACCTCACAACAGTCAAAATGGCCATCACTAAAAAGTCTATAAATAATAAATGCTAGAAAGGATGTGGAGAAAAGGGAACCCTCCTACACTGTTGGTGGGGATATAAATTGGTGCAGCCACTGTGGAGAACAGTACGGAGGTTCCTTAAAAAACTAAAAATAGAGCTAACATATGATCCAGCAATCTCACTCCTGGGCATATTTTTGGAAAAGATGAAACTCTAATTTGAAAAGATACATGCACCCCATGCCGTTCACAGCGGCACTATTTACAACAGCCAAGACCAGAAACAATCCAAGTGCCCATCAACAGACGACTGGCGTAAGAAAATGTGATTGATACACACACACACACACACACAGGAATATTGTTTAGCCATAAAAGGAATGAAATATTGCCATTTGCAGAAACATGGATGGACCTAGAGAATATTATGCTTAGTGAAGTAAGTCAGACAAAGACAAATACTATATGATATCATTTATATGTGGAATCTAAAAAATAATACAAATGAATATATATACGAAACAGAAACTAACTCACAGACATAGAAAACAAAGAGGAAAGGGAGTGGGGGAGGGATAAATAAGTATGGGATTAACAAACTACTATACATAATATAGATAGGGAACAAGGATTTACTGTATAACACAGGGAACTATATTTAATATCTTTTAATAACCTATAATGGAAAATAAGAAATAACTGAATACTTTGCTGTATACCTGAAACTAACACAATATCATAATACTTCAATTAAAAAAAGGACTACCTTTAAATATCATGATAAGAAGCAGTTTTCCATAAAAATATGTTTTAGAGACTTGGCCATATTCTTCTTTATGGCTGTGATATTTCTGGAAGTTTATTAACATAAGTTAAAGATAAAATCTTAAGAACACAAAAATCCCTAAACCAAATAAACAGCTATAAAAACTATAAACATGCTAACCCTAGATGGTAGCATTGGGGTCTTAAAATTTCAGGCTCAGTTATACATTAGTGTTTTCTAAATTAAAAAAATGTAAACAAATATATACCTTTATTAACATGAATTTCTGCATTGGCTCATACCACTGAAGTAAAACAATTCCAGACTGTAAAGCTCCACAGAGGTATTTATGTCCTGTGTAAGGGTTTCTGACTGGAAAGAAACAAAACAAAACAGACACACCCAAAACACTGAATATTTTTATATAAAAACAAAGTTTAGCTAAAAGCAATTACTAAGTTATACTCACCTAAAAGCTAACCCAGCTTTCTTTATAAAGGCAGTGCTGATACATAGGAAAAACCAATTATATGTGGCCTGCCACTGATACCAAAATATGAATGGAAGAATAATCATTTGAACTAGGATGATAAGAGTGCAGAAAGTAGGGCTTCCCTGGTGGCGCAGTGGTTGAGACTCTGCCTGCCAATGCAGGGGACTCGGGTTCGAGCGCTGCTCTGGGAGGATCCCACATGCCGCGGAGCAACTGGGCCCGTGAGCCACAACTACTGAGCTCTGCGCGTCTGGAGCCTGTGCTCCGCAACAACAGAGGCCACGATAGTGAGAGGCCCGCGCACTGCGGTGAAGAATGGCCCCCGCTTGCCGCAACTAGAGAAAGCCCTTGCATAGAAACGAAGACCCAACACAGCTAAAAATAAATAAATAATAAAAATAAAGGAATTCCTTTAAAAAAAAAAAAAAAAGAGTGCAGAAAGTAAAGAAAGATGATATCTTTTTCCTTTGGCTTTGTTATACCCTTTCCTTTTCACTCTCTTATCTCAATTTTAATTGCATACATTTACTTCTAAACATCTTTAATATACTAGGTTCTTAAACATAAAAACAGTATTTTAAGCACCAAAACACCTAAACTATTTTACAATCTAAAGAGCTGCTTAAGTAAGTGGACCAAAAGTGTGAATTCTAGGTCTAGTGAATAAGAAGGTCTAGAAGGCAACTGAAATCTATCATTCCATTTAAACAAAATTTATTTATTTATTTATTTATTGGGTCTTCATTGCTGCGCACGGGCTTTTCTCTAGTTGCGGCGAGTGGGGGCTACTCTTTGTTGCGGAGCATGGTCTTATTGCGGTGGCTTCTCTTGTGAAGCAAGGGCTTTAGGCACGCGGGCTTCAGTAGTTATGGTGCGCGGGCTCAGTAGTCATGATTCACAGGCTCTAGAGCGCAGGCTCAGTAGTTGTGGCGCACGGGCTTAGTTACTCCGTGGCATGTGGAATCTTCCCAGACCAGGGCTCAAACCCGTGTCCCCTGCACTGGCAGGCAGATTCTTAACCACTGTGCCACCAGGGAAGTCCTATGATTCCATTTTTGGTATAATAGTTTACAGCTGTCTACTTAAGACAAGATGAAAATAACTAATTATTTTACAACTTAATAAAGATGTAACTTCCTTGACTCAAATCTACAGAAATTCACATTGGTCTTTCCTTCTCCCCAATTTGATTCCCATCAACAGTAATGTATTTGATTATAAGAGTAGTTATTTGCAGTAAGCTCTATCTTAAGATATTTATGAGTTATACCTCAGATTGTAAGCATCGAGACCTTTCCTGAGTCAGAGATACTGGGAATCTGATAACAGAAATGGACCTGCATCTCCCTAGAAAAACGCTCATGAAATTTGCTTATAACTAGAGAGTATGCTGTGGACCTAATGCAGCATGAAGATCAATGTTTAGGCTCACTGATTAAACAAAAAGAATAAACAGAAAGTTAGGAGCCCAGAATTTGAAGCCACAGACCAGGTCTGATCCCAGGTTCTGCTACTAGTGATGTAAGTATCATAAGCTGTTTAAGGGTTAAGCGAGAGAAGATAATTACATAGCACAGAATTTAACCTTGCCCCAAAAGAGGTCTGGCCTTTGTCCTCTCTTTTGGGAGTTAATGTCTAAGCCTCAGGAATGTCATGCCTGACAGGAATGTCTTTGTTTGCCTGGGGCCTTGGTCACTGTATACTCCAACAATATGATTTAGAGTGGGGGTTGGCGACACTGGATAGTCTCAGGGTGGGGGACAGTAATGCCAGAAAGACGAGCCATGTAATTTAGGGTAGGGGCTTTGGGTCAGGCAATATCACTTGACCTCCAGAGGGGATGGATACTGAGATCAGCCATGTGGGCAATCAAGCATGCCCATGTGATAGAGCCTTAATAAAAACTCCGGACACTGAGGTTGCTGAGTAAGCTTCCCTAGTTGGCAATGCTCTGTGTGTATTGTTACACATCACTGTCAGAAAAGTAACACTGTCCATACGCTGTCTATTATTCCATAGAGAAAGGACAACAGAAGCTCTACATCTGGTATTTTTCCTGGATTCTGCCCTATGCACTTCTTCCCTTGGCTGATTTTAATCTATATCCTTTCCCTGTAATAAACCATAACCAGAGTATAACCATTTTCAGTGAATTCTGTGAGTCCTTCTAGTGAATTACTGAACATGAAGGTGGTTTGGGGAACTCCCCAAACCTGTAGTTGGTATCAGAAGTGAGTGGTCTTGTGCGGACTGTTCCCTCTAACTTCATAGTTGGCCACACTTCTGAAATAATAATGTTCATAAAACACTAAGCAATAACTGTTAAATAAATGGTAAGTGTTAAATGAAAGCTAGGATATTAGCAGAGACAGAGCCTTAGGGACTACGGTTAAAAAATTTGAGGAACATTATGCTCTGAGAAAGCATCAGAGCAATTATCTTCAAGCATTTTTATGTTCGACTATACATTCCTGAGCTTCGCTGGCCCCTTAACTCCTTATTTAGAACAAATATAAAGCCTACCTTCCTTCATTTAATACTATAAGACTCTACAGATAATTTTAAAGATGTTAAAAGTTCTAATCATCCAGTTTGAGAAACAGCATTTACTCACCTATGCAACATTTGTGGCAGCCTTTTGTATCAGGAATCTTTGTTGTTAAAGCGAACTTTCTGAAAACATAAGACAACATAAATGTACTCTACTGCAGCGGTTCCCAAACAGTGAGTGATCGGTGAATCAGTTCCATCAGAACCAGTCAAGGAGCTCTAAAAATCACTGTCTTAAACTCTGACCCCAAACTATCTGATTTTATAGAACTGAGGCAGGACCTGGGAATCTATATTATAAAACTTCTATGGATGATTGACATGGACAGTCAAGTTACAAAACACTTATCTTTTGAATTCTAGATGACATTTACTTTAGTGTAAACTACCTTTCAAAATTAAGACAAAAAGTTTTTTAGTGGGCAAGGAAGACTGGCTGTTTTAAAAACAGACACTAATTCCCCTCACTCCCAGTAGAACCAAAATATTTTGTACCTTGGTAGTATGCGGTCTGGAAACCTATGAGTTTGAATATGGGCAGCTAGTCCTGGTTTTTTGGCTTGTTCAAACAAAGCTATAAGATTATGAGAGTAGAGTTGAAAGGTTTTTCCTATAAAAGAGAAACATGTTATTTTTATTAGAATTATTTAAAGCAGAGAAATACTATTTTCAAGCAAAAGAAAAGATAATTACCTTCTAAAATGACGAGTCCAGCCATGTTCAAAAAGCCAAGAAAAATAGAGAAAAACACAAACAAAAAAACCTAGTTAATACTATTTTGAAAGATAATAAGTAAAATGAGTTTTAAGAAAGTAGATAATTTTGTTTCCCAGTACATAAATTAGATATATTCTGACTAATAGGTGATCTGGGCAGAATATATGTAAACCTTAATGAAGCCAACATAGAAAAAGAAATTGTTAAACACTGTACAACAGACTGAGTTACAATGATGTACATGTGATTATTTCAGTACAACATGGAAAATTATATAACTATACCACATTATCTTTCTGAGATAGTCCTATTTATCAATAATCTATCAAATTACCTTGGATTAAAAACTGATTGCGAATGAAGTCTTGAAGATAACATTGAAATACTAATAAAAATAAAGCAAACTAATATTATATGCCATAGGATATAGTAGGGCTACAATTATATCCTATAATTTATACGGGATAATAGAGCTACAATTTCCATATAATCAAAACCACAGCTGTATTAAAAAGGGGGATATATGGTAAACATTTTCTGACTCCTTATATACATGACATGGTACTATAACAACCCAAAATAGTATTTATCATTTTACTACTAGAAAACATGAAAAAAAAATGGTTTTACCCTCAACAAAATTTTCTGTATTTTCTCAAAATGCAAACATTCTGCCTAACACTATACCACCCTTCCTTTCTCCAGTACCCCTTTATATATAACTAGCTACCCAAGCAGCTAACACATGTACATGTTTGTGCACACATGCAAAGAAATGCAGACCCTTAAACAGAACGTTTTCTCCTATTGAGCACTGCTACCTATCTTCATTCAGTTCTACAGGTCATTTTAACTACAGTTTGGAAAGAACCAATTTATAGGCTAATCTTTCCCTGTCTTTCTGTAGTTGTTTTATAAATATACAAGATGTACTCTGTGTGGCTTTTAAGCTTATTCCCAAAGACAGGTATAAATAGGGATAAAAGCAGTAAGAGAGTTAGAGGAAAGTGACTCTATATGAATACAACTCAGAATTGTTAATTCAAACAGATCTGGGTTTAAGTTTATTTTCATAATGGTAATATGCTATATTAATATTTTATTAAACAAAAGTAAGAAAACTGAGGGAAATAAAATCAAAATCAAAGAGATTAAATACTTTTTTGAGGACCCCAGTTTTTTAAGAGACATTTATAGACAATCAAATAATATGCTCTTTGTAAACACTGTCATCAGCTCAAATATACAAATTCCTGAAGAATCTCTACTAGGCCATGGTTAGTAGACGAGTTTAAGTTATACACACTCACACACACATACTTAAAATTATGAAAATGGCATTTCTTAAATTAGACCACAATTCATAATGATCTGTCAGTGAGTTAAAACTATATCAGCACTGATGCTTTAACGCATAAGTAGCTGAAAGGTAGACTTAATAATGAAAAGCCTGACAGTACAGTAAATAAGAGCTAGGATGTAATCATCACATATCTATTGAGATACAGAGCATGAAAGAGTATCAAACAAAAAAACTGAAAAAAATTTAAGAAATGTTAAAATAATTTTTCAAAGTGGAGAAAGGGATAAATGCTATTTTAATAGCTGATAGCACTAGGATCAAGGAACAGAGAGAAATAACTAACTATCTTGTATAGTGGTCCCACCACAGAGTATTGTTCCAGGACCCCCTGCGGATACCAAAATCTGAGGTCCCTTATAAAAAGTCGCTTATATAAAATGGTGTAGTACTTGCATATAACCTATGCCCATTCTTCCACATACTTTAAATCATATCTAGATTATGTATGATACCTAATACAATGTAAATGTATGTAAATAGTGACCCAATGCCTGGCAAATTCAAGTTTTGTTTTTTTGGAACTTCCTGGAATTAAAAAAAAATTCTATCTACAGTTGGTTGAATCCGTGCATGCAGATACAGAGGGCCAACTGTACTCTGCTATCAGAATGAAAGCGAGCAGCAAGCCTTTAGGTAGCCACTTAAATCTAAAATGTAAGAAAATAGGTTTTGGCAGGTAACAATTAGGGGAAAAAAGCCTGAACATCACCACCCCCCCCAACAACAACGAAAAAAGAAAAATACAAACAACAAAATTAGAATAGGTTGCTCTGGAACCCACTGGATTATTTATAAGACTTGAAAGCATTGATCCAAGTTGGTTAATAAATATGTGGTCCAGAATAACATGAATTCTACCAGCAAGCATCTGTTAAGTCTTCACAGTTTTCTAAGTACTTTGGGTATCTCACTTGATCCTCACAGCAATCTTGTGAGGCTGTCATTGTTACCATCATCCTTATGTTACAATTAAGAAAACTGAGCACAGCAACATGGATGGACTTAGACATTATCACACTTAAAGTGAAGTAAGTCAGAAAGAGAAAAACAAATACCATATGATATCACTTATATGTGGAATCTAGAATATGACACAAAGCAACCTATCTACGAAACAGCAACAGACTCACAGACATAGAGAACAGACTTATGGTTGCCAGTGGGAAGGGGGAGTGGGTGAGGGATGGACTGGGAGTTTGGGTTTAGCAGATGTAAACTACTATATACAGAATGTTTAAACAACAAGGTCCTACTGTATAGCACAGGAAACTATATTCAATATCCTGTGATAAACCATAATGGAAAAGAATATGAAAAAGAACGTATATATATGTATAACTGAATCACTTTGTTGTACAGCAGAAATTAACATGACACTGTAAATCAACTATACTTCAATAAAAAATAAATTAAAAAATAAAGATATAATTTATGAAAAAAAAAAGAAAACTGAGGCTGAGAGACAAGAGACAGTGATTGGCTCAAGATTACAAAGAAAGGAAGCATCTGGATCCTCTGATTCTTTCCATTCAACTGTTGATTCTCAGTGGAAGGCAGGGATGGTGACAGTAACAGAGACTGTGGAGAAGGGGATGGCCTCAGGGAACAATCACTGTCATGTTCCCCAACTATGTAGTTCCTGGGCAGGTGTGGGAAGTACTACTCTGACAACAAGGTCCCTTCTCAAAGTTTCTTCCAATTTTACATCGGTAAAAGATACCTGCAAGTCTCAAAGTTAATTATACTAGATTATAATTACCCTGAATAACATTTTAAAATAATGTGTATTAAAATTACATTTCTCTGCTTGTCCATGGTTTATTTTTCATATCATTTTCATCATATACATACCTGACAATGACATTAAAGTATTATTGATGACATAGAGCCAAGTACATTTCCGTGGAAATAGCTATTAAGAAAAAAAAAGGTAATTAAAACTCTCCAATTTTCATTCCCTTACCCCTTAACCTCCAAATTGCAACAGTCTGAAAGAGTAGAAAAATAAGTATTTTCTACCTTTCAGTAAATTACCAAAACCTTATGGGAAAAAAATCTTTCAACATGAACATGTGAAGAGTACAATTTCACCCCTTTAAATATTTAAATCATAAAAATTAAAACTGAGGCCCATATAAATTGCTTTAAAATTAAGATATTTACTTTATTCAATTGACTCAAACTAATTTTTTGAGTTAAAACTCCTAAATTACCTGTTCCATCGTTGCCTCATGTAGTTCATTGAGATTCAATGTATAAATACCATCTTCAGTTCCAAAAATAATGTACTGATCTAAAATAGTTGAGATAAATCACCAGAATTTACTATCATTTTCTGAAATCATTCACTAAAATAATGGCCCTATATTTTAATGGTATTAAGAGTTAGATAGCCACCCACCAATCCAAAGAAAAATTATTTTCTAAAACCCATGCTACGTTCTTTACCTCTTTCTCCAACTCTTTATTTTTTAACAGTAGATATATTCTGTTACTAACTCTGCTTTATCTTACTATAAAATCCTTTTTTAAAACATAATTTTCATTACATGTCATTTATTCAAACATAAGTAAACAAATGAGAAAGAAGGGAAATTGTCAATGGATGTCAATGGATTGTCAACAGATGCTAAAACTAGTCAGTGAAAGTCTAATGAGCAAGAGGATATTTATAAAGTCTCAATGAGTCTTCACACTAATTACTTATTAATTACTTTGGGAAACTAAATAATTAAGCAATTACTTAGAAAGGGAAAAATAGGAACTTGACAGAAGAGAAGGCTAGTGAACACCACCCTAACCAACTGGTCAATGTTAATATCACTAGTATTTGGACAAGCTGATACCATGTGCCTCCTGATATGATGGACTGAGAAGAGCACAAAAACATTTCTCTGATATTCCTGCCCAAAATGCATAACGTGATCTAAGCATGAGGACTCATCAGACAAACTCAAATTAAGGGACATTCTACAAAATAAACAGCCTCAAAATGGCAAGATCAAGAGAGAAAAAAAGGTTGAGAAACTGTTCCACACTAAAGCAGACTAAAGGCATGGTAGCTAAATCCAACATGTGAACTTGAACTGGATGTTGGATTAGGGGAAAAAAGGAGGGCGAAGATGATAAAAGACATTACTGGGATAATTAATAAAATTTAAATATGGACTGTGGATTAAAAGACAGGATTTTATCAGTGATAAACTCCCTAATCTTTATAATTGTACTGTGATTATGTAAGAGATGATTCCTGTTCCTAGAAAATACAAACTGAAGTATAAGGGGAAGAGGAGCATGATGTCCATAACTCACTCTCAAGTGATTCAGAAAAAAATGCACATACAGACAGAAAAGAGTAAAACCAATGTGGCAAAAGGATGAACATACACACACTACTGTATATAAGACAGATAACCAACAAGAACCTACTGTAGAGCACAGGGAACACTATGCAATATTCTGTGATAACCTATATGAGAAAATAATCTAAAAAAGAAGGGATATATGTATATGAGTAACTGAATCACTTTGCTGTATACCTGAAACTAACACAACATTGTAAATCAACTATACTAAAATAAAATAAAGTAAATAAATAAATAAATAATCTGATGGTGAGGGTGTAAAACAAAAAAAAGAAACAACTGATGATTCTGAGTATATAGGGGTTCTTGCACTACAATATTTCTCTAACTTTTCTGTAAGTATAAACTTATAGCAAAATAAAAAGGTACAAATATAAAAAAATCCTGTTTCTTTACTGTTACAAATTCTTTTTCTGTTATATTTTCTAATAGCGGCATTTAAAACAGATAATTACACTACCTGTCTTTATGACTGTATTGAGGTAGAAACAAACATTTCCCAAACATCCTCTACTGCCTAACCTCTGCTAATTTCCAGGCAACCAGGTAGGCTCCTTCCTTCCTTGCAACAAGTTGAGTATTATGAGGATATGTATTATAAATGATCACACTGAGAACCAGAGGTGTTAAGTATCTTTTCCAAGTCACACAGTAATGTCAGAGTGGGAATTCAAACCCAGAACTCTTTGATTCCAAATTTTTGCCTCCATGTATTATGCTTCCGCACTTTAAAATTACACAGCCTAAATTTTTAAAAATAAATTTTATTTTGCCATCATTTCAGACTTTCAGAAAAGTTATAATAATACAACAATTCCTAAATATGCCTCATGCAGATTACACAAGTGTTAACATTTACTGAGAGGGCAGACAGCAGAAGCAAGAAGAACTACAATCCTGCAGCCTGTGGAACAAAAACCACATTCACAGAAAGATAGACAAGATGAAAAGGCAGAGGGCTATGTAGCAGATGAAGGAACAACGTAAAACCCCAGAAAAACAATTAAATGAAGTAGAGATAGGCAACCTCTCAGAAAAAGAATTCAGAATAATGATAGTGAAGATGATCCAGGACCTCGGAGAAAGAATGGAGGCAAAGACTGAGAAGATGAAGGAAATGTTTAACAAAGATCTAGAAGAATTAAAGAACAAACACCTAGAAAAATTAAGGAACAAACAAACAGAGATGAATAATACAATAACTGAAATGAAAAATACACTAGAAGGAATCAACAGCAGAATAACTGAGGCAGAAGAACGCATAACTGACCTGGAAGACAGAATGGTGTAATTCACTGCCGCGGAACAGACTAAAGAAAAAAGAATGAAAAGAAATGAAGACAGCCTGAGAGACCTCTGGGACAAAATTAAACACAACAACATTTGCATTATAGGGGTCCCAAAAGTAGAAGAGAGAGAGAAAGGACCTGAGAAAATATTTGAAGAGATTATAGTCAAAAACTTCCCTAACGTGGGAAAGGAAATAGCCACCCAAGTCCAGGAAGTGCAGAGAGTCCCAGGCAGGATAAACCCAAGGAGAAACACGCTGAGACACACAGTAATCAAACTGAGAAAAATTAAAGACAAAGAAAAATTACTGAAAGCAACAAGGGAAAAACAACAAATAACATAGAAGGGAACTCCCATAAGGTTAACAGCTGATTTCTCAGCAGGAACTCTACAAGCCAGAAGGGAGTGGCATGATATATTTAAAGTGATGAAAGGGAAGAACGTACAACCAACATTACTCTACCCAGCAAGGATCTCATTCAGATTCGACGGAGAAATCAAAAGCTTTACAGACAAGCAAAAGCTAAGAGAATTCAGCACCATCAAACCAGCTCTAAAACAAATGCTAAAGGAACTTCTCTAAGTGGGAAACACAAGAGAAGAAAAGGACCTACAAAAACAAACCCATAACAATTAGGAAAATGGTCACAGGAACATACATGTCGATAATTACCTTAAACGTGAATGGAATAAACGCTCCAAACAAAAGACACAGGCTCTCTGAATGGATACAAAAACAAGACCCATATATATGCTGTCTACAAGAGACCCACTTCAGACCTAGGGACACATACAGACTGAAAGTGAGGGGATGGAAAAAGATATTCCACGCAAATGGAAATCAAAAGAAAGCTGGAGTAGCAATACTCATATAAGATAAAATAGACTTTAAAATAAAGAATGTTACAAGAGACAAGGAAGGACACTACATAATGATCAAGGGATCAATCCAAGAAGAAGATATAGGGCTTCCCTGGTGGTGCAGTGCTTAAGAATCCGCCTGCACTGGCAGGGGAAATGGGTTTGATCCCTGGTCCAGGAAGATTCCACATGCCGTGGAGCAGCTAAGCCCGTGCGCCACAACTACTGAGCCCGCGCGCCTAGAGCCCGTGCTCCGCAACAAGAAAAGCCACTGCAATGAGAAGCCCGCGCACTGCAATGAAGAGTAGCCCCCGCTCGCCGCAACTAGAGAAAGCCCTCGCACAGCAACAAAGACCCAATGCAGCCAAAAATAAATAAATAAATAATAATTTTAAAAAAGAAGAAGATATAACAAGTATAAATATATATGTACCCAACACAGGAGTACCTCAATACATAAGGCAACTGCTAACAGCTCTAAAAGAGGAAATCGACAGTAACACAATAATGGTGGGGGACTTTAACACCTCACTTACACCAATGGACAGATCATCCAAACAGACAGTTAATAAGGAAACACAAACTTTAAATGACACAATAGACCAGATAGATTTAATTGATATTTATAGGACATTCCATCCAAAAACAGCAGACTACGTTTTCTTCTCAAGTATACACGGAACATTCTCCAGAAAGATCACATCTTGCGTCACAAATCAAGGCTCAGTAAATTTAACGAAACTGAAATCATATCAAGCACCTTTTCTGACCACAATGCTATGAGATTAGAAATCAATTACAGGGAAAAAAACGTAAAAAACACGAACACATGGAGGCTAAACAGTACGTTACTAAATAACCAGAGATCACTGAAGAAATCAAAGAGGAAATCAAAAAATCCCTAGAGACAAATGACAATGAAAACACGACGATCCAAAACCGATGGGATGCAGCAAAAGCAGTTCTAAGAGGGAAGTCTATAGCAATACAAGCTTACCTCAAGAAACAAGAAAAACCTCAAATAAACAATCTAACCTTACACCTAAAGGAACTAGAGAAAGAAGAACAAACAAAACCCAAAGTTAGTTCAACGAAAGAAATCATAAAGAACAGAGCAGAAATAAATGAAATAGAAACAAAGAAAACAACAGCAAAGATCAATAAAACTAAAAGCTGGTTCTTTAAGAAGATAAACAAAATTGATAAACCATTAGCCAGACTCATCAAGAAAGACAGGGTGAGGACTCAAATCAATAAAATTAGAAATGAAAAAGGAGAAGTTACAACAGACACCGCAGAAATACAAAGCATCCTAAGAGACTACTACAAGCAACTCTATGCCAATAAAATGGACAACTTGGAAGAAATGGACAAATTTTTAGAAAGGTATAACCTTCCAAGACTGAACCAGGAAGAAACAGAAAATATGAACAGACCGATCACAAGTAATGAAATTGAAAGTGTGATTAAAAATCTTCCAACAAACAAAAGTCCAGGACCAGATGGCTTCACAGGTGAATTCTATCAAACATTTTGAGAAGAGCTAACATCCATCCTTCTCAAACTCTTCCAAAAAATTGCAGAGGAAGGAACACTCCCAAACTCATTCTATGAGGCCACCATCACCCTGATACCAAAACCAGATAAAGATACTACAAAAAAAGAAAATTACAGACCAATAGCACTGATGAATATAGATGCAAAGATCCTCAACAAAATACTAGCAAACAGAATCCAACAACACATTAAAAGGATCATACACCATGATCAAGTGGGATTTATCCCAGGGATGCAAGGATTCTTCAATATACGCAAGTCAATCAATGTGATACACCATATTAATAAATTGAAGAATAATATCCATATGATCATGTGAACAGATTCAGAAAAAGCTTTCGACAAAATTCAACACCCGTTTATGATAAAAACTCTCCCGAAAGTGGGCATAGAGGGAACCTACCTCAACATAATAAAGGCCATATACGACCAAACCACAGCAAACATCATTCTCAGTGGTGAAAAACTGAAAGCATTTCTTCTAAGATCAGGAATAAGACAAGGATGTCCACTCTCACCACTATTATTCAACATAGTTTTGGAAGTCCTAGCCACGGCAATCAGAGAAGAAAAAGAAACAAAAGGAATACAAATGGGAAAAGAAGAAGTAAAAGTGTCACTGTTGCAGATGACATGATACTATACACAGAGAATCCTAAAGATGCCACCAGAAAACTACTAGAGCTAATCAGTGAATTTGGTAAAGTTGCAGGATACAAAATTAGTGCACAGAAATCTCTTGCATTCCTATACACTAATGATGAAAAATCTGAAAGAGAAATTATGGAAACACTCCCACTTACCATTGCAACAAAAAGAATAAAATACCTAGGAATAAACCTACCTAGGGAGGCAAAAGCCCTGTATGCGGAAAACTATAAGACACTGATGAAAGAAATTAAAGATGATACAAACATGGGGCTTCCCTGGTGGCGCAGTGGTTGAAAGTCTGCCTGCCAATGCAGGGGACACGGGTTCCAGCCCTGGTCTTGGAGGATCCCACAAGCCGCGGAGCAGCTGGGCCCGTGAGCCACAATTACTGAGCCTGCGCGTCTGGAGCCTGTGCTCTGCAACAAGAGAGGCCGCGATAGTGAGAGGCCCGCGCACCGCGATGAAGAGTGGCCCCCACTTGCCGCAACTAGAGAAAGCCCTCGCACAGAAACCAAGACCCAACACAGCCAAAATAAATAAATAAATCAAAAAAAAAAAAAAAGATGATACAAACAGATGGAGAGATATACCATGTTCTTGGATTGGAAGAATCAATATTGTGAAAATGACTATACTATCCAAAGCAATCTACAGATTCAATGCAATCCCTATCAAATTACCAATGGCATTTTTTACAGAACTAGAACAAAAAATTTTTAAATTTGTATGGAGACACAAAAGACCCCGAATAGCCAAAGCAGTCTTGAGGGAAAAAAACGGAGCTGGAGGAATCAGACTCCTTGACTTTCGACTACACTACAAAGCTACAGTGATCAAGACAGTATGGTACTGGCACAAAAACAGATATATAGATCAATGGAACAGGATAGAAAGCCCAGAGATAAATCCACACACCTATGGTCAACTAATCAATGACAAAGAAGGCAAGGATATAAAGTGGAGAAAAGACAGTCTTACCAACAAGTGGTGCTGGGAAAACTGGACAGCTACATGTAGAAGAATGAAATTAGAACACTCCTTAACACCATACAAAAAGAAACTCAAAATGGATTAAAGACCTAAATGTAAGACCGGACACTATAAAAGTCTTAAGAGGAAAACACAGGAAGAACACTCTTTGACATAAATCACAGCAAGATCTTTTTTGATCCACCTCCTAGAGTAATGGAAATAAAAACAAAAATAAACAAATGGGACCTAATGAAACTTAAAAGCTCTTGCAAAGCAAGGAAACTACAAACAAGACGAAAAGACAACCCTCAGAATGGCAGAAAATATTTGCAAACGAATCAACGCACAAAGGATTAATCTCCAAAATATGTAAACAGCTCATGCAGCTCAATATTAAAAAAACAAACAACCCAATCAAAAAATAGGCAGAAGACCTAAACAGACATTTCTCCAAAAAAGACATACAGATGGCCAAGAAGCACATGAAAAGCTGCTCAACAGAGGGCAGACAGCAGAAGCAAGAAAAACTACAGTCCTGCAGCCTGTGGAACAGAAACCACATTTACAGAAAGATAGACAAGATGAAAAGGCAGAGGGCTATATACCAGATGAAGGAACAAGAAAAAACCCCAGAAAAACAACTAAATGAAGTGGAGATAGGCAACCTTCCAGAAAAAGAATTCAGAATAATGATAGTGAAGATGATCCAGGACCTTGGAATAAGAATGGAGGCAAAGATTGAGAAGATGCAAGAAATGATTAACAAAGACCTAGAAGAATTAAAGAACAAACAAACAGAGATGACCAATACAATAACTGACATGAAAACTACACTAGAAGGAATCAATAGTAGAATAACTGAGGCAGAAGAACGGATAAGTGACCTGGAAGACAGAATGGTGGAATTCACTGCTGCGGAACAGACTAAAGAAAAAAGAATGAAAAGAAATGAAGACAGCCTAAGAGACCTCTGGGACAACATTAAACGCACCAACATTCGCATTATAGGGGTCCCAGAAGGAGAAGAGAGAGAGAAAGGACCAGAGAAAATATTTGAAGAGATTATAGTCGAAAACTTCCCTAACATGGGAAAGGAAATAGCCACCCAAGTCCAGGAAGCGCAGAGAGTCCCATACAGGATAAACCCAAGGAGAAGCACGCCGAGACACATAGTAATCAAAGTGGCAAAAATTAAAGACAAAGAAAAATTATTGAAAGCAGCAAGGGAAAAACGACAAATAACATACAAGGGAACTCCCATAAGGTTAACAGCTGATTTGTCAGCAGAAACTCTACAAGCCAGAAGGGAGTGGCATGATATACTTCAAGTGATGAAAGGGAAGAACCTACAACCAAGATTACTCTACCCGGCACGGATCTCATTTAGATTTGATGGAGAAATCAAAAGCTTTACAGACAAGCAAAAGCTAAGAGAATTCAGCACCACCAAACCAGCTCTACAACAAATGTTAAAGGAACTTCTCTAAGTGGGAAACACAAGAGAAGAAAAGGACCTACAAAAACAAACCCAAAACAATTAAGAAAATGGTCATAGGAACATACATATCGATAATTACCTTAAACGTGAATGGATTAAATGCTCCAGCCAAAAGACACAGGCTTGCTGAATGGATACAAAAACAAGACCCATATATATGCTGTCTACAAGAGACCCACTTTAGACCTAGGGACACATACAGACTGAAAGTGAGGGGATGGAAAAAGATATTCCATGCAAATGGAAATCAAAAGAAAGCTGGAGTAGCTATACTCATATCAGATAAAATAGACTTTAAAATAAAGAATGTTACAAGAGACAAGGAAGGACACTACATAATGATCAAGGGATCAATCCAAGAAGAAGATATAACAATTATAAATATATATGCACCCAACATAGGAGCACCTCATTACATAAGGCAATTGCTAACAGCTATAAAAGAGGAAATTGATAGTAACACAATAATAGTGGGGGACTTTAACACCTCACTTACACCAATGGACAGATCATCCAAAATGAAAATAAATAAGGAAACAGAAGCTTTAAATGACACAATAGACCAGATAGATTTAATTGATATTTATAGGACATTCCATCCAAAAACAGCAGATTACACGTTCTTCTCAAGTGCGCACGGAACATTCTCCAGGATAGATCACATCTTGGGTCACAAATCAAGCCTCAGTAAGTTTAAGGAAATTGAAATCATATCAAGCATCTTTTCTGACCACAACGCTATGAGATTAGAAATGAATTACAGGAGAAAAAGCATAAAATACACAAACACATGGAGGCTAAACAATACGTTACTAAATAACCAAGAGATTACTGAAGAAATCAAAGAGGAAATCAAAAAATACCTAGAGACAAATGACAATGAAAACACGACAACCCAAAACCTATGGGATGCTGCAAAAGCAGTTCTAAGAGGGAAGTTTATAGCTATACAAGCCTACCTAAAGAAACAAGAAAAATCTCAAGTAAACAATCTAACCTTACACCTAAAGAAACTAGAGAAAGAAGAACAAACAAAACCCAAAGTTAGCAGAAGGAAAGAAATCATAAAGATCAGAGCAGAAATAAATGAAATAGAAACAAAGAAAACAATAGCAAAGATCAATAAAACTAAAAGCTGGTTCTTTGAGAAGATAAACAAAATTGATAAGCCATTAGCCAGACTCATCAAGAAAAAGAGGGAGAGGACTCAAATCAATAAAATCAGAAATGAAAAAGGAGAAGTTACAACAGACACCGCAGAAATACAAAGCATCCTAAGAGACTACTACAAGCAACTTTATGCCAATAAAATGGACAACCTGGAAGAAATGGACAAATTCTTAGAAAGGTATAACCTTCCAAGACTGAACCAGGAAGAAGCAGAAAATATGAACAGACCAATCACAAGTAATGAAATTGAAAGTGTGATTAAAAATCTTCCAACAAACAAAAGTCCAGGACCAGATGGCTTCACAGGTGAATTCTATCAAACATTTAGAGAAGAGCTAACACCTATCCTTCTCAAACTCTTCCAAAAAATTGCAGAGGAAGGAACACTCCCAAACTCATTCTATGAGGCCACCATCACCCTGATACCAAAACCAGACAAAGACACTACAAAAAAAGAAAATTACAGACCAATATCACTGATGAATATAGATGCAAAAATCCTCAACAAAATACTAGCAAACAGAATCCAACAACACATTAAAAGGATCATACACCACGATCAAGTGGGATTTATCCCAGGGATGCAAGGATTCTTCAATATACGCAAATCAATCAATGTGATACACCATATTAACAAACTGAAGAATAAAAACCATATGATCATCTCAATAGATGCAGAAAAAGCTTTTGACAAAATTCAACACCCATTTATGATAAAAACTCTCCAGAAAGTAGGCATAGAGGGAACCTACCTCAACATAATAAAGGCCATATATGACAAACCCACAGCAAACATCATTCTCAACGGTGAAAAACTGAAAGCATTTCCTCTAAGATCAGGAACGAGACAAGGATGTCCACTCTCACCACTATTATTCAACATAGTTCTGGAAGTCCTAGCCACGGCAATCAGAGAAGAAAAAGAAATAAAAGGAATACAAATTGGAAAAGAAGAAGTAAAACTGTCACTGTTTGCAGATGACATGATACTATACATAGAGAATCCTAAAACTGCCACCAGAAAACTGCTAGAGCTAATTAATGAATATGGTAAAGTTGCAGGATACAAAATTAATGCACAGAAATCTCTTGCATTCCTATACACTAATGATGAAAAAGCTGAAAGAGAAATTATGGAAACACTCCCATTTACCATTGCAACAAAAAGAATAAAATACCTAGGAATAAACCTACCTAGGGAGACAAAAGACCTGTATGCAGAAAAGTATAAGACACTGATGAAAGAAATTAAAGATGATAGCAACAGATGGAGAGATATACCATGTTCTTGGATTGGAAGAATCAACATTGTGAAAATGACTATACTACCCAAAGCAATCTACAGATTCAATGCAATCCCTATCAAATTACCAATGGCATTTTTTACGGATCTAGAAAAAATCATCTTAAAATTTGTATGGAGACACAAAAGACCCCGAATAGCCAAAGCAGTCTTGAGGGAAAAAAACGGAGCTGGAGGAATCAGACTCCCTGACTTCAGACTATACTACAAAGCTACAGTAATCAAGACAATATGGTACTGGCACAAAAACAGAAACATAGATCAATGGAACAAGATAGAAAGCCCAGAGATAAACCCACGCACCTATGGTCAACTAATCTATGACAAAGGAGGCAAAGATATACGATGGAGAAAAGACAGTCTCTTCAATAAGTGGTGCTGGGAAAACTGGACAGCTACATGTAAAAGAATGAAATTAGAATACTCCCTAACACCATACACAAAAATAAACTCAAAATGGATTACAGACCTAAATGTAAGACTGGACACTATAAAACTCTTAGAGGAAAACATAGGAAGAACACTCTTTGACATAAATCACAGCAAGATCTTTTTTGATCCACCTCCTAGAGTAATGGAAATAAAAACAAAAATAAACAAATGGGACCTAATGAAACTTCAAAGCTTTTGCACAGCAAAGGAAACCATAAACAAGACGAAAAGACAACCCTCAGAATGGGAGAAAATATTTGCAAACGAATCAACGGACAAAGGATTAATCTCCAAAATATATAAACAGCTCATTCAGCTCAATATTAAAGAAACAAACACCCCAATCCAAAAATGGGCAGAAGACCTAAGTAGACATTTCTCCAAAGAAGACATACAGACGGCCAAGAAGCACATGAAAAGATGCTCAACATCACTAATTATTAGAGAAATGCAAATCAAAACTACAATGAGGTATCACCTCACACCAATTAGAATGGGCATCATCAGAAAATCTACAAACAACAAATGCTGGAGAGGGTGTGGAGAAAAGGGAACCCTCTTGCACTGTTGGTGGGAATGTAAATTGATACAGCCACTATGGAGAACAATATGGAGGTTCCTTAAAAAACTAAAAATAGAATTACCATATGACCCAGCAATCCCACTACTGGGCATATACCCAGAGAAAACCGTAATTCAAAAAGACACATGCACCCGAATGTTCATTGCAGCACTATTTACAATAGCCAGGTCATGGAAGCAACCTAAATGCCCATCAACAGACGAATGGATAAAGAAGTTGTGGTACATATATACAATGGAATATTACTCAGCCATAAAAAGGAACGAAATTGAGTCATTTGTTGAGACGTGGATGGATCTAGAGACTGTCATACAGAGTGAAGTAAGTCAGAAAGAGAAAAACAAATATTGTATATTAACGCATGTATGTGGAACCTAGAAAAATGGTACAGATGAGCCGGTTTGCAGGGCAGAAGTTGAGACACAGATGTAGAGAACAGACATATGGACACCAAGGGGGGAAAACTGTGGTGGGGTGGGGATAGTGGTGTGCTGAATTGGGCGATTGGGATTGACATGTATACACTGATGTGTATAAAATTGATGACTAATAAGAACCTGCAGTATAAACAAACAAACAAAACAACTAATACGAAACTTTCATTGGGTTATTTGTATGGAAATATGTTAATATAAATGTTTCAGACATTACATGAAATTTCTAAAAATCTTATATGTTCTGATATAATGTTATAAGTCATAATCCTAGTTATTACTTTAAAGAAAAAAAAAAAAAAAAGCTGCTCAACATCACTAATTACTAGAGAAATGC
The DNA here is from genome assembly GCF_028564815.1 of Eubalaena glacialis. Taxonomy (NCBI): domain Eukaryota; kingdom Metazoa; phylum Chordata; class Mammalia; order Artiodactyla; family Balaenidae; genus Eubalaena; species Eubalaena glacialis. The sequence goes on from NC_083717.1 coordinate 145,663,318, forward strand.
AAATCAAAACTACAATGAGGTATCACCTCACACCAGTTAGAATGGGCATCATCAGAAAATCTACAAACAACAAATGCTGGAGAGGGTGTGGAGAAAAGGGAACCCTCTTGCACTGTTGGTGGGAATGTAAATTGATATAGCCACTATGGAGAACAGTATGGAGGTTCCTTAAAAAACTAAAAATAGAACTACCATATGACCCAGCAATCCCACCACTGGGCGTATACCCTGAAAACCATAATTCAAAAAGACACATGCACCTCAACACGTTGTTCACTGCAACACTATTTACAATAGCCAGGTCATGGAAGCAACCTAAATGCCCATCGACAGACGAATGGATAAAGAAGATGTGGTACATATATACAATGGAATATTACTCAGCCATAAAAAGGAACAAAATTGGGTCATTTGTAGAGACGTGGATGGATCCAGAGACTGTCACACAGAGTGAAGTAAGTCAGAAAGAGAAAAACAAATATCATATATTAACGCATACATGTGGAACCTAGAAAAATGGTACAGATGAACCGGTTTGCAGGGCAGAAATAGAAACAGAGATGTAGAGAACAAATGTATCGACACCAAGGGGGTAAAGTGGCAAGTGGGGGTGGTGGTGGTGGTGGGATCAATTGGGAGATTGGGACTGACATGTATATACTAATATGTATAAAACAGATAACTAATAAGAACCTGCTGTATAAAAAATAAATAAAATTCAAAAATTCAAAAAAAAAATAGACACCACATGATCACACACACAATAAAAGTTAACATTTACTACTTTTGCTTTTATCCTTCTTTCTCTGTACACACATTTTTGTTTTCATTTTCTGAACTGTTTAAGTTATGAGCATGATACCCCTTTATTCCTAAATATTTGTATGCATTTCTTAAAAAAAAAAAAAGGTCTTATACAACCACACAACAATGATCAAAATCAGGATATTAACACTGAAACAATACTATTGTCTAATATCTTGATTTTACTGAAAGCAATTATCAATTGTCTCAGTATTGTCCTTTTACATAAATGAAAATGCCAAATTATGGTTGCAATCAGTTGTGATGTCTCTTTAGTCTCCTTTAACCAGGAACTGTTCCTGTACACTCACTCTTGAATTCTGATGCCTTAAACTAAAACTATTTACCTATTTAGGTTGTTACACTATAATACCTACACTCCTTAGCCTCTAAGTTGAACTTTTAAAGTAAAAAGCCCTCAGTTCACTGATCATAAGGATCTTTTCTGATAATAAATATTTTGTTGGAGATATATATAAAAATTCAGAAATGTTACCTTTTGTATCAGGATGTATCCAGGATGTTGCACAATTAATTTTCAAAGGACAGCCATCAAAAACTTTGGAAAAACATGCTCCCATCTTATTAATAAAGAACGAAATGTTGACTTATTTGATTAGATAATTTTATACATTCTTAGAAAATAGCTAAGATTATTATGAAACGCTAAACTGACTCTTATTTGCATATACTTATGGTCTCATTACAAAACAAAATTCATATTTTGATATAATTTAACGCTTTCTATGAAGAGAGTTTTACACTCTTTCCTTGTGTAATCCACTACTTTACAGCAAAAATATCAAATTTATCAAAACGTCTACATATGTCAATGATACATTCTAGGAATTTTACACCAGTACTTACCTTTAGGACTAACATTTAATAATGGGAAAAAATGAATGATTTTATTGAGTAACATCATAGTGATTATAATTGCAGTATACCTCCATAATAGTGATGAAAGGCGAAAGACTGATATTTACACTAAGCGTTTACTGTATAAAAAGGTACAATTTATAAGGCACCCATTCATATGACTGGCTGAACTACCTTAGGTAGGTTCTACTGAAGGGCCAGAGAACAAGAGTTAACAGAAGCTTCCCTGTTCCTTTTCACTGTGTATAGTTCAATGTAAAAATGGCTTCAGGGGTAGAAAGATATTTAACCAACATAATGAAGAGGACACAGTACTAGTAATATCATCACATTAAAATTAAATTGGCCTTTGTAGGCTAATCAGAGAACCCAACTGTCCATATTTATAAAAAGTGAAATTTACCCAATTCTAACTAACTCACTCAAATTAGGGTACATGATTTGATCCATGGTATATCCAAATGCATTTAATGCCTTTGTATTTTATGAATCCTTCCTTTTAATGGCTCAAGATACTTGATAGCAAATAAACAATCTTCTGTTGCTTCTAAAGAGAGAAAAATTGGCAAGTGGTTCACATAAAAATATTCCTTACCAGCACTTTTGGGGTGGGTGGGAGGCCATTGATTACTGGTTTCTGTGGGAAAAGTGATGTTTAATACTGTAAGACCTCTTAAAGCCTTAAGAAAAACTTTATACATTTAGAAATCCAGTTATTCAAATTCTTGAATTAAACAGACTATGCCCTTTATATGATAAATACAGTATTATTTACAACTAATCACCAAACACCTGTTATACCTACAGGGAAATCTCGCTTGTCCTTTTTTCGTGGTAACTGTGGTGCTTGCGCTGATCCTTCTGTGTTTTCACTAATCAGTTTTGAAATACCATCACCATTTCCTAAAGAGAATCATGGTTAAAAGTTGAATGACCATACAAATAAGTACTTTCCTTGAAAAATAATTTCCCCTTCCCCCCATTACTTGTTTTCCATTTGGGTGTTCCTTTATAGGGAAATATTCTCTACTGTCAGATGAGTTAAAGTATCTCTGGTGCCTTTCTCTAGCTTATGTAGAGGCAGCACTGCATCTATAGCAGTGGTCTTAATCCATGAAAACAACAAATGTCTTTCCATATTGTGAGAAAAATGAAATCTGACCTACTAATGCTGATATTCAAGGCCTTTCATAATTTAACTTCAACCTACCTTTTTAAGCCTTATCTCCCAGTATATACCCTTCAAAAGCTCACACTTCTACCATACTAGACTGTACTTCCAACACATTCTAGATTTTCCTGCTTCAGTGCATTTGTTCATTCTTTCTTGTTCTCTAAGAATGCCTGTCAGTATTGGTTCCACCTATTAAAGGCTCACCAAGCCCTTTAATACTCTGCAAGGGCCTACCTCCTCTGTTCCCTATCCTTATCTCCCTCAGAGATCTCTTGCATTGTTACGTATAGTTACTGTAGGAGACACTTAAACAAAATGTCATCTGATATTATGTGCACATGGGTATAACTTCTGCTATAGACCCTGAACTTCCAGAGGGCAGGGTCATCCATTCATCTTTCTAGATCCTATAATATTTAGTAAGGGATCAAATTAGGGTTGAATTGGATTGAATCTATTTATAGTCCACCCATGTGGAACTTTAAAGAACCTTCACAAAGCTTCAAACAGTAATAAGACTGACTAAAGAAAAAAGACATTCTTTAAAATATGAACAAAATGGCTTTCTTTTCAGCCTTCACTTTGATTTATTTACCGAGATCACAGTATCTAGCTGTATGCACTCCAGGCCTGCTGATACTGCTAGCCATACCAATAGAGGAAGTCTCAGCTACAGGACCACAACTTGGGCTACTCTGTCTTCTGAGAACTTGGGGAGCTCTGTTCTCTGAATCAGGACAACGTTTTACAGTTGATGATTTTTCTTCATCTGGGAGGTTGTCTTCAGGGTAACTGTTTATCCTTGGCTAGTTGATAATAAGAAACGAAAGTACTTTAATAAATTTGGACATAAAACATTAACACTTTGTTATTATTATGCATCAAAGACTTTAGGGGGAGGAGAATATGCCTTTTTTTTCTTTCTCCTGTATAGTTCAATTCACTGGGCCAAGTAAGCAAGGTAAGCAAGAGCTGAGTTACTATCCCAACACAACTATGAACTTGCCATGTGACTTTTAAGCAGCCCTAACCCCAAACTGATAACGTTTTTATAACCAATAAAATCACATACATAATCCACAAAATATTTAATAACTACAAACAAGCAAGGAAAGTGACTTAATAAAGTATGACTCTAGTGCACTGTCCAACTGTAGTAATAAATGAAGACTGTAAATGATGAACTGTTCTCCTCTCCATGTGGTCAAGTATTGCCTCAAATGAGTAATAACCTATCTTTGCCTTTTTCTAATAGCTATAAAAATATTATATTTCTCATGAAATCTTCTTTAATATATTTTTACATGTTCATAATATGCTCTTGAGGAAAACTTTACCCTAAAATATATTTAAGAGAATTTTGAATAAATTCAATAAAGTTATTTTAAAAATTTATATTATTATTTACAAGGATATATTGTTGAAAATCTTTAAGTAGCTCACCTTAGGAGGTAGGGGAGGTGGTATTGCACGTTTTGAGGTTGATCTGATACAAAGAGAAAAATGCAATTTAGATGGTGATAAGTGACCATAACATAAAACACAGAGAGAGCATTAGATGTGCATTAAAATCTGCTTCTATTCAGGGGATATAAAAGACAATTAGATCATGGTACAGAGTATTTTTAAAAGCTATAGGAAGACCTAAGATCTCATTCTGTCAAACTGTATTAGTATGACTATAAAATAGAGTTTTTATAAAGTGAATACGAAGTGTTTTTGACTTTATCGTTACGCTTTGCAACATTTAATATGTAATAAAAATGAAATTAAACTTAGTAGTGAAAAACAGATTCAGAATTTTAGAGTTGGAATCCACGGTGAATCATAGATTCAAATGGCTGTATCATCAAACCCTCTGTTACTCCAAGTGGGGTCCACAGATGAGCAACATTGGTATCACCTGGAAACTTTTCTTTTTTTTTTTTTTTTTTTCTGGCTGCACAACACAGCTTGCAGGATCTTAGTTCTCCGATCAGGGATTGAACCAGGGCCCTCAGCAGTGAAAGCACAGAGTCCTAACCCCTGGATTGCAAGGGAATTCCCATGGAAACTTTTATAAATGCATCCTCTAGACCTACTTAATCAGAATCTGCATTTTACCAAGATTTCCAGGTGATCCTCCAGGCACATCAAAACTTGAGAATCACTCATCTAGCCCACTGGTTCCACACATTTATCCATAGTCACTGCAATCAATTGGGAAGCTTTCAGGATTCTTAGATTCCACTCCCAAAGACTGTATTCTATAGCAGGGGTTAGCAAACTTTCTATAAAGGGTTAGACAGTAAATTTTGCAGGCTTTATGAATCATATAGTGGTCACAACTACTTTACTCTTTTATTGTGTGAGAGCAGCCATGGCTAATATATAAACTAATGATCATGGCTGTGTTCCAACTAACCTTCATTTATGAACACCGAAATTTAAATTTCATATAATTTTCATATGTAACAAAATTACATTCTTCTTCTGATTTTTTTTCAACCATTAAAAAATGTAAATATCATTCTAGTTTGTAGGATGCACAAAAAATAGGCACTGGGCCAGATCTGGTTTATAGGCTTAGAGGCCATACTCTGCTAACCCCAGATCCACAGGCCTAATGTGGGGTCCAGGAATCTGTATTTCCAAAGAGCTCTCTAGGCACTGCAATGCACTAATAGGTTTGGAACAACTCATCTAGGTCAGCCCTGTCACTTAATCGTTGAGGAAAGACAGGTCTAGAATATGAAGTAACCACATTGCAGAGATGGAATTGGGGCTTTCTGATTCCTACTATCGTATTTTTTCCCATGAGATCATGTAGCTCATCTTTCAGTATATTAACACCACACGTACTGTATTTTGATTTAAAGAACAAAACCACAAAGCCTTAATGATCAACACATTATGCCTTTGGGCAATTAAAAAAAGTCAGAAGCTTTTCACTGACAAAAGGCATAGTACAACTTTTATAAGAAAAAAATTAAAGCTTATTAGAATAAAGCACTCCCCATCAAATACTGTTCTTATATAATTAAGTAAAATAAAGTTAAGCTAGAAAAACAACTTACTTGCCAGTATTTGCACCATCAACAAAAGGATTCCACCGTAACAGAAAGTTTGGGTCTGAAGACACTCCCTGTGAAGGTAAAAAAGAGTTTAAGATGTTACCTTATAACAGGTATCATTCATTTTATGTGATTCAAGAACATACTCATTGTCATGATTGTTAATCATCTTGGCTTTCAACGGTTTAATCTCTAGCTACATTTGCTGTCATTTGACACATTTATGTCAATAACTCATTATTAGATGACTTAAACGTAACAGAATCTATAAACATACTTATAGCTTAAAATGTGACAAGCCCTCTTTACCAATATGTTAGTATATTCCAAAGCAAAACAGAAAAATGTTAACTTTGAATTATGTGCATCACTACTCCATTAGCGTGGAGAACTAAACATTGTATTATTCAATCATCTTTAATTTACTGGTGCCATACTTTTTCTGACTAGCATGAAAATTGAGAATTTACTGTCCAGCAACACATACGGTAGGAAGAGCACCACTTGCAGATGTTAAGAATGAAGAGATCCATTAACAGAAGACAATTACTCTAAAAACTATACTTTTACTATCAGTTAAAAATAAAGTAGATGTTAGGATAACATCTAGGTTGACTCTAATAATATCTTGCTCTATCTATTGTTTCTTTCTTTTTAGTTAAGGAAAGGGTTAACCAAATAGTAATCTCAAAATAAGAGCAATGGTTAAAAAAAAAAAAAGAAGCTATATTAACAAATAAATATTAAAAACAGTAAGGCAATGCAAAATCGTACTACAAATCTAACAGAATCAGTAAGTAAAAAGAACCTGAGAGCTTAAAGCTGAGGATCAAATTCCATAAACTTAATAAATTCATGTGAATTCTTCAAAAGACTCAGAAGTGTCAAAATGAATGGTTAAAATGGTATATTACACACTGTACCCTAGTCAAAATACACCTAACTAGAAGCTTTTTCAAACTTTAATGTGTGAAATACGTTATCAAAATCAATGCTCTGAAGAGTGTATTACTTTGTTCTTTAGTCAAAGTACACCTGACTATAATTTTTCTCAAATTTTAATGTGTAAAATACTTTAAAAGTCATTATTCCTACCATTTCATCCCGTGCTTCTGTTTCTTTTCTCAGAGGAGGCTCAAATTGTAATTTGTCAACTGTAAAATATAACATATATTCACAAATTCTATCTTAAAGGATCAATCCTGGAAATGTGATGAGAAGCATGTGTACTGGTGAGGGGGGAAGGGAGAGAGGAGAAGAGAAGAAAGAGGAAAAGACAATAACTCTTAATTTTTTACTACAGAGGACCCCTTCCTTTATGCTCGCCAAAAGAAAGTAACAATTTGGTATCTTCCTAACAATTCTACTTAATTGTTGGTCGGAATCAGGAAATTAAACAGCAATTTTGTATATAAAAGATTTTTAAAAATTAATTAAAAGACATTCCATAAAATATAGTATCTACTTTTCAAAAATAATCTAAAATAAAAAAAAGTTGTTCATTAATGACTTACTTCTTAAAATAATTTAAAAACATCTTAATTCAAGAGCCATTACTATAATTCACGAAGAACCACTTCACTCATTTGAGACAGAGATGAGTTAAAGATTTTTTTTTTTGGTCACAACTAGAAATACTGGCAAGCAGGTCTAGAGATAAATTATAGAAGGCATAAATATGGAAAGGAAAGAAAGAAAATATTTTCAATAATTACATAATCAGCAAATTTCAAGACTTAAAAAATTACCAGAGAAAAATGAGCTCATAAATTTCAATTAAACATATAGTAAAATATCAACTGCATCCATCCATACCAGTATCAGTGATTGAAAATAAAAATTTCAATTTCATTTCTTTTATAACAGCATAAACATTTAAGATGTTTTACTTTAACATGTAAGAAAAGTATTCCTTAAAAAAAATCAAATTCCTTATAACAAGTCTAAAATTACTACAGCCACACTTTATGGCAAAGAATGCTAGAGTCTCCAGTATCATTGTTCTGTGTGCAAGAATGGACTCCAAGTTGTTTTGTTTTGCTTTAAAGAAAATCCTGGCAGTACCTTTGGGTGTGTCTTTGGCTTATAAAAATACAAAGATGGGGAGGTCTTCTATTATACATCCTCATTTATCTCCAAAAGATGTTACTTATTATAGGCATAATAATTATAGGTGTAATAAGTAACAGGAATTAGACTTACCCTTTTGCTATAAACAACTACAACATGTAACACAAATACGTGTGTGCATACAAGCTATATGAAGCAATTATTTTGAGGCAATGGATTAACAGACATCACAGGGTTGTAATCCTTGAAAGATGGTGTTAAGATCCCCACTCACCCCGGCTTTCTGCATGGGGGTACTGTCCAAGAAAGTAGAACCCAAAGAGAGAGTTTCACTGGGTGCAGGAAAGAAAGACTATAGTTTGGGGCTGCTTAGGCAGTGGGAATTTGAAGGGCAGACGGCCAGAAATGAGAAAACTATGTCTCCTTAGAGAAGTCTTTGGTTGCATACTAAATTGCCCACAAACGAAGCAAGACTATGCAAGGTATGTCAGAAAAACAGCTAACACAGTGCTGTAAGCTAAATGCAAGTTCTAGTGATCACACAGTACCAGGAAAGAAATGAGTTTCCACCCAGAGGAAAGACTTTGCTGAATATTGTAGTAAAAACTGACATAGGCCTTGAAAGGACTGCAATGACCTACCAGTTAATTTATGCTTTAAACACTCTAAAGAGATCAAAATCCAGACACTCAATGTTGTATCACAACATCCAAGATACAATAAAAAAATGACTAAAGAAGTAGAAAAAAAATAAAAATCATAACCAGTTTAAAAAAATAGATATAGACTCAGAGATGACACAGATGTTGAAATTAGCACACAAGGACTTTAAAACATCTATTATAAATATATTCAAGGATTTAAGAGAAAAGATGGACACAATAAGTAAACAGATGGAAATTATCAGTAGAGAGATAGAAACTATACATGTATGTGTATTATATATGTATGTAACCATCCATCCATCCATCCATCCATTTTTCTTCCTATCTATCTATCTATCTATGTATCTATCTATGTATCTATCTATCTATCTCAATGAAAGTCTAGATCCAGAAAATACAGTATCTGAAATAAAATTCACTGATGGGCTTAAACAGCAGACTGAACACTACAGAAAAAAAGGTCAATGAACTTAAAATTAGGGCAATAGAAACTAAACTTAAGTATAGAGAACAAAAACACCTAATGTGTGTTTATGGGGGTCAGGGAGAACAGAGCCTCAGCGACCTATGAAACAACATCAAGTGGTCTAACATGTAACTGGAGTCCCAGAAGGAGAAGAGAGAATCTGGGACAGAAAAACTGAAGAAACAGTGTCCCCAATTTGAAGAAAAATATCAATTCATAGATCTAAGAAACTCAATAAACACCAAATAGAACAAAAAAAAAAGAAAAATGCACCTAGGCACATCACAGTCAAATTGCTAACAAAGCAACAAACAAAAAAATCCACAAAAGTTTCAAGGTATAGTACCTATTAAGAATCCAACTGATGCACTTAAATACTTGCTATTTTGTGCCTTTAAAAAAAAATTCTGAATTGATGTCATGGATTGTGTTGCAACCTGCAGCTTAAAAAATACCAATGTAGAAGAACATATGGGTATGCTATACTTCAGATAATTTTTCATAAATTGTTTTCCTGACAACAAATGCTTTAGTTTTGGTTATTGTATGTCTATTTCTAGGATGGATCAAAGGTTGTTTAAAAAGGCTCAACTTTAACAATGGCCAAAAAATGCTGCTTGAGTTTGTGTTTCCTACCTGGGAGAGCTCTAATTACTTACCTAGTAAACACTCACTTCTCTAGAACTGTTACTAAGGAGATTTGTGAGACAATACATCTCAAAATCTCTATCACCTTTATCATCCCTGGTCTTCACATGAAATAAAAAGGACAAATGGAATTTTCAAACTTAAGTTGGGTAAACTTTCAGAAATTCTTAGATCTCCTTAGCCTAAAGTAGGTTTTGCTTCTTTGTTTGGCTTGAAAGAAAATGAGGTCAATTCCCTAGGAGCCCATTAACTCTCTCCCAATGAACCCAAAACTGAGCATCTTATACATCTGGGAATACTGCCCCCAACTCCAGTTTCTACATTATTACAGACTAATATAGCTGAGACTTGTACAGTACACACAGTTTTATACTCAAACATGTCCAAGAAGTGTTTCCTCAGAATAACCTTTCCATGGTTTAGAACTCAGAAACTGCCTTCTGGAAAACTTCTCTCTAACCTCAATAAATAGAATCTTGCCAGGTACTGTTAACAACTAACACAACAGTAAAACAGGGTGATGATCCTTGTATTCCTGTCTCTTAATTATAGAGACATGGGCCAATTTAAATCAATGCAAGATTGTCTTAGTAGGACATCTCAAACTGGAGATGAAAAAAAATCTTCAGAAGTAGATGACTGCAAAAATCAGTTTCTACACAAGTCTGTTGAATCTAGCTGATGACAACATGAAATGAATCATTTGCCCAAGGCCCATGGAAAAAGATGACCGAAGACACTGATTATCATACTTTAATGTGCATACTATAGCTCTTGAGCTACATTTTTTCTTCCTTTGCCAGTTGAAACTTTTGGATTGTTGACAGACTTGTTACCTCTTAATCATGATACCTGTAGAGTCTTTATGCTTAATACTGCTCTGTGTAACCTTAGTGAGTCCTTGGTATGAGTCCAAATAACTGGCTAAAATTTACTTGTGAGTCAGCTAAAATCATACACTTAAACTGACAGTTGGGCAGTCATTTTCTTTGTTGATACCTCTTATATCCCTTTGGTGCCAATTCTTTGTAATTAGTTGGCTTCCTAGGTAACTGTGAAACCGAGCAGGACCCTATGGGGCTCCTGGGCACGGAAGCCTTTCTGTCCCCTGTCTCTTGACTCCAGCCTCCATGACCTTCCTTGAATTCCAAAGGGCAGATTCAAACTGTTGCTAATCGGGGAAGGGATGCAAAGACAAGGGAGGGGCAGCCAGGGAACAATAGTGCAGCCTTGGGGCAGGGTCCTGGTTCCACCTCAAGGGATACACATAACAATGCCTTTAAGCTCTTTTAAGAGGTCAGCATTCTTCATACCAGAGAAAGACCACCTGAGGCTACATTAAAAGAACCAGAGAAGCTCATCAAGATTACCTGAGGTCAGATTAGAAAAGTGGAGGCCCTGCACACACTCTAATCTTATCAGCAAACCCACCCTTGAACGGTTGTTATAAAACTCCTCATCAAATCCTCCCAGGTTGGGACACATAGTTTTTAGGGGCAGGAGCCCTCTCTGTTGCCCTTTGCCTGGCAAAGCAATAAAGCTATTCTTTTCTATTTCACCCCAAACTCTGTCTCCAAGATTCAATTTGGTACCAGTGCACAGAGGCCGAGCTTTCGGCATCAACTGGACTCAACCAAAAAGTGACTTTTCAGATGAAAACTTTTTTTTAAAAAAAATAGGGAATTTAGGTAACACACCCATATCTGGATCAGAATGAGAAAGTAATCTGCCTTGCCATTCATCAGACTGGGAGGACAGACACAAATCCAAATGCAAAGTCAAGAAGAAACAATGTTTCTCCCAAGGATATGCTGCATATGTAAAGTATCACATGATGAACCCCCCCCTCTGAATTACCAATGCTATCTGACTGAGAAACATCATTCTCTAAAATCACAGACTGTCAGAAACTTTGCTGTATGAAATCATATTCATTAAAATGAACCATTCCATTCTTGCCTGGAAGATTTAAGTCAGTGACAGAGAGAAGCAGCCTTAATTTCCAACCTACATACAGAGCTTCAAATAAAGGGGTTACTGAATACAACGTTCCAAGTTTCCAAGGAAACAGGCCTCTGAGTCTATTTTTACAGTATAGACTCTTTCATACACATCCCTACTTTGCTTTAAGTTTTCACCTAAATTTCACTTGAACTCCACTTTTTCCAAAAACCCTCTAACTCTTCTTTTCCGGTTTAATGAGATGTTCCATGGTTCCTCTGGTACGTGTTCTCCCTCATTGCAAGGAGTCAATAAACCTGACTTTGTTGGACTATACATTTGTCCCTGGTGGTCTTAGATCAGGCCAGGATCATAATAATTAGTTATGTCCACTAAAAGCACATAGTAAGGATGATTATAGTAATCATAATAGCCCCAAACTGGAAACAAATCAAATGCCTGTCAAGTAAACAATGGATAAATTGTGGTATAATCATACAACGAAGTATTACATTACAATGAAAACAATGAACTACTATTGCTACACATGACACGAATGACTCTCACAGACATAATGTTGAGCAAAAGAAATCAGGCAAAAAAGGTGCATATTGGTTGATCCTATTTATCTGAAGATCAAGATCAGGTAAAAACCAATCTACAGTGACAGATCAGAACAGTGATTAGCCTGGGCAGTGGGAGGGCAGGGGGATACAGGAAGATGGAAGGGTATTGATTGTGAAGGAGCATGAGGAAGCCTTCAGAGATTCTGATAACGTTCTATATCTTGACCTGGGTGGTAGTTTCATGAGTGTATACAAATTTAAAAATGCATTGTGCAGTACACTTAAGCATTTTACTGTATATGAGTTATCAGATCAATTTAAAAAACTGAAACAAAAAACTAAGAATAGAACTAACTAGGTGTGTATGAAATCTACCAAACAAACAAAAACAAAACTATAAAACACTCCTGATGGACATGAAAGAAGACTTGGGAGAATTTAAAGATAAATCGACCAATAAAATGAACTTGAATTCTACTGTCTTCTGTCTGGTACATGAAGCACACAGGGCTCACTCCATGAAGATATTAGTACTCCGGACACTTATAAAAGAACTAAGTCTTGAGCTCTCTGAGGAAGCCTGTTTTGATTAAGAAGACAGAATATCATAAAGATGTCAACTCTCCCAAAGTTAGTGTACAAATTTATGAGATCTCAGTAAAAACACTGATTTGTTTTTAATTTGGTAAGCTGATTCTTACATTTATGTAGGGAAAATACAATAGCCAAATATCATAATAAAAAAGGATAGCAACATGGTGTTTGTGTGTGTGTTTGTGTGGAGGGGGTGAGGGACAGTAGGAGGAGGATTATTTCTATCACATTTTAACAGGTATTATAAAGACATAATAATCAGAAGTATGCGACCAGCACAGGACTAGGTATATTAATGCAACAGAATAGAATTTCCAGAAAAAGCCCTAAAATATATGTGGCAATTTAGTACATAATAAAGATGGCATATCAAATCTATTAGCGAAAATATCAAGTTTTTAATAAATAGCATTGAGGCAAACAGGTAGATATTTAGAATGAAACTGAAGTTGAATTCATATGTCATACCTTCTACCAAATAAGTTAATACCTTATATCAAACATTTAAATATTAAAAACATGAAACTGTAAAAATACAAGAAGAAACAATAGGAAAATCCTTTTATAACCTTAAAATCAGGAACACCTTACTAAATATGACACAAAAGACAAAAGCTATACAAGAAAAGATACACTTAGACTACATTAATTGAATACTATACAGCTGCATAAAATAAACACAATAGCTTTTAATGGAATATAACTTTGCTACTTTTCTGTCTGGTATTGGAAGCCCAGAGAGTTCATTGGGGATTATATAAGAAGATAGCATAAGAACATATCAGCAATCTGGGACTAACAAACACAGAAAATCTTGAATTATTGGTGTAACTATGAAAGGATCTGACTGAAACAACTGATATGGGAAGGACATTCTAACTCTCCAATGACCTAGATTTCCAAAGCTGTATGCAGAAAGCTAGAAATGTCTGTTTTCAAAAAAACAAAATGCTCATCTGCAATAATTCTAATTAGCCTAAATATATAATAAATTATCTTCCTCCATGATGGTTTATAATTTTTATTTATGGCTTATTTTAATGTAAACTACTTTAAACCTCTTTTGAAACAAATATGCATTTAAGTCAATATACTTATACCTAAAAATTCTTTGTAAATCTGTTCTTCCAAATTAATGTGGCTAAAATGACAAATATTGTTAATATAAAATTTTTGTCAATGATTTATTGAATAAAAATCAATTTCCTCCTTTAAATATGCATTTTAGAAAATATTCACCTTATTGTTAACTTGACTTAAAAAACTGAAACCAACCCATAGGTCCAACAATAGGAGCTACAATACATCAACTCAATAAAAGAGGATAAAACCATTAAACATAATGGTTACAAAGCCTAGGCTAATACATAGAAAATACTTCTGACTATGTTAAGCAAAATTTTATGTATAGTATAAATTCAGTCATGAAAAACTATATGTGAAAAAACATGAAGGAAATTCAGCAAAATATTATCTGTGGGCTGGTGTTGGGTGATATGATTATGGGCAATGTTAATTTTCTACTTTTTTCCTCTTGCAAATTTTCTGCAATAGACATATATTGACTTTATAATTAGAAAATAGAAACTATTTAATTATAAAACCAAGAGAATTCCATTACAAGCCAGAAAAGCAGCCTTTATTTTAGAGGTATCCTGTTATGCTAAAGTATGTAGCCACAGTTAGTGAGATTTTATTATTCCAAAAAATTCCACAAGAACACCCAGCTCAACCCTCCAAAACCACCAATTGAAAATGTATACCAAACACATACAATTTATTTCTGAAGCTGTCCGTTCAGCTCTGGCATTCCTGTTCGTAGATCTAATGGTATGACGAATGATTGCATGGGGCTGTGAATATAAACATAATACATACACTTTAAAAAAATTCAGTGACAAAGTTAGATGGTCAAACTTTCTCTTTTTAATTAAATTATTATTTATTGACAAGCATGACTACTTACTAATAAATTGTAGGATAAATATTTTAAAAAATGAACACTAAGATACTTTAAAAGTGTATTCATTTAGTCCATGTTTATACTGTATAAAATACTGAAGAGATGCAAAGAAAATCAGATGGAAATGTTACCTTCGAAAGAGCTTATAGTCTAGGAAGATAAGACACACAAACACTTAGAAGATTAGAAAAGGATAAGTGGCATTCATTAAGATTACTATTAATGCCCAGGGGAAGAAGAAATGACTTCCACCTGAAGGGGTAAAGAAATTCTTCATGACAGAGCTGTAATCTTATGTGAGGCCTTGAAGGACAAGTAGGTATTGAATGTGCAGCAAGGTGGGAAAAGCATTTTAGACAGCACAAAGAATATGAACAAAGTTATACAAGAAAAAAAGGAAATTGTGGAGTGTTTAGGGGAATTGGAGTTGGTTATTATTTGACTGCAGTGAACATTAAGCGAAGAGATAACAAAGCTGGAAGGACAGACTTGAGCATGAGCCACATCATGAAAGGCTTTGAATGTCCTGGCAAAATTTCTTGGCAAAAGAATTTTTTGGAGATTCTATAGAAAGGGAGTGCCGTCACAAGAGTCAGCTTTAAGAGTAACCTGATTAAGTATGTAAGAGGGTATGGAGGGAAGAAATACTGTATGGAGGGAGACTGAGTAAGAGTATTGTAGTAAACCAAGGGAGAAAGCTTACCACTTCCACTCTTTTGTACAAGCTCCTGATCTATTGAAACAATGCCTTCAGCTCAACCCCTATCTACCAAATTTCTGATGACTCATTCTCATTCACTGATGACTCGGACATTGGCTCAGATGTCTTTTTCTCTACTTTAAGACCCACCATCATACCAAAGGACTTCAAAAGACCATTGCTCTGGATTTAAGTTTTCTGACCTTATCTCTGAAGACCTTCTACCATACTTCAATGCACTCTACACTACTAAGATCATATCCTGGACTCTGTCATCCGCTCTGATATATGAATTCACATAATACTCCAAACTTCTCATCCTTTGAGCTTACTCTCTCATTTACTCCAATAATTTTTAAATGCTCACACTGAACTCTCAAGCCCATCAATCCATTACTTTCTCACTCTCCATATGCATTTCTCCTATCTTCACTTTTCTTCCTATCCAGTTTAGAGCTGGTGGTCCATAATTTCAAGCAATCTCTTGCATATATTCTAAATTTGATTTGCCTCCCCTCCCCAACCCCTGCCGTCCTTCTGTACACTGGCATACCAAAATGACAACCCTGGATGACTTAAACTAACTACTTTTGGTTAATATCTGAAGTACCAATCACTGCTGGAGGAAAATTACACATTGAAAATTAATCTCATCTGAGCCTTCAACTTTGCCCACAAACACTTCTTTAGTCATTTAACCCATCCATTCTCCTCAATTACTATTTCATAGCTTCACCACACTTTTCAAACCCACCTCCTCCACACTTTCAGGAGACGACATTGCCACCTAGCTCACAAAGAAAACCGAAGTCAAATAGAAGATAACTTCTAGCTATACTCTCAAACTATCTTCCTCTTTAATGCAAGGAAAGAAGTATTTCTTTTTTTTTGTTAATCTGAAATATATTTAACGCACAATATTATGTTAGCTTCCGATGTACTATAGAATTATTTGACATTTGTATACATTAAGAGGTGATCACCACTATAAGTGTAGTAACCATCTGTCCCCATACAAAATTAATATTATTGACCATATTCCTTATGCTGTGCATAGTAACCCTGTGACTTAATTATTATATTACTGGAGGTCTGTACCTCTCAATACCCTTCACCTATTTTGCCCACACCCACAAGCCTCCCTTCTGGCACACACCTGTTTCTTCTCTGTATCTGAGTCTATTTTCATTTTATTTTGTTTTGCTTTTTAGATTCCACATATAAATGAGATCAGGTGGTATCTGTCTTTGTCTGACTTATTTCATTAGCATAATAGCTTCTAGATCCATCCATGTTTTCAAAAATGAGAAGATTTCACTTTTAATGGCTAAGTGATATTCCACTGAATATATACACACCATATCCTCTTTATCCATTAGGTTGCTTCCATATGTTGGCTATTGTGAGTAATGTTGGTACATGTATCTTTTCAAATTAGTGTTTTTGTTTTCTCCAGGCAAATACCTAGAAATGAAATTGCTAGATAATATGGCAGTTCTGTTTTTAATTTTTTGAGGAACCTCCATACTGTTTTCCATAGTGGATGCACCAATTTACAATCCCACCAGCAATAACACGAGGATTCCCTTTTTTTCCACATCCTTGTCAACACTTGTTATTTGCTGTCTTCTTAATGCTAGCCATTCTGACAAGTGTGAGGTGATAGCTCATTGCGGTCTTGATTTGCATTTCCCTTATGATTAGTGATGTTGAGCATTTTTCATGTGTCTACTGGCCATCTGTGTGTCTTCTTTGGAAAAAATGTCTGTTCAGGTCCTCTGCCCATTTTTTATTTGGGTTTTTTTTTTTTGATATTCAGTTGTATGAGTTCTTGGTATATTTTGGATATTAACCCCTTATCAGGATATATCATTTGCAAATATCTTCTCCCATTCAGTAGACTACCTTTTCGTTTTGTTGAGTTTTCTTTGCTGTGCAAAAACTTTTTAGTTTGATGTAGTCCCATTTGTTTATTTTTGCTTTTGTTTCCCTTGCCTGAGGAGACATATACAAAAAAATATTGCTAAGACTGATGTCAAAGGCCATACTACATATGTTCTTTTTCTAGGAGTTTTATGGTTTCAGGTCTTACATTTAAGTGTTTAATCCATTTTGAGTTCTTTTTTGTATATGATATGAGAAGGTAGTCCGGCTTCATACTTATGCATGTAGCTGTCCAGTTTTCCCAATACCATTTATTGGGAATATACCACTGTATAGTCTTGCCTCCTTTGTCATAGATTAATTGCCCATATAAATGTGGGTTTATTTCTGGGCTCTCTATTTTGTTTCATTGATCTATGTGTCTGTGGTAGTGCCAGTACCACACAATTTTGATTACTGTAGCTTTGTGGTATAGTTTGAAATCAGGGAGTCTGCTTCCTCCAGCTCCATTTTTCTTCCTCAAGTTGCTTTGGCTATTTGGGGTCTTTTGTGCTTCCATACAAATTGTAGAATTGTTTGTTCCAGTTCTGTGAAGAATGCCATTGGTATTTTGATAGGGATTGCACTGAATCTGCAGACTGCCTTGGGCAATATGGTCATTTTAACAATATTAATTCTTCCAATCCATGAGCACAGTCTATTTTTCCATTTGTTTTTTTTGTTGTTGTTGTTGTTTTTTGGCTGTGCCATGTGCCATGTGGGATCTTAGTTCCCCAACCAGGGGTCAAACCCATGCCCCCTCCATTGGGAGCGCAGAGTCTTAACCACTGGACTGCCAGGAAAGTCCCTATTCTTTCTGATGCAATTGTAAATGGGATTGTTTTCTTAATTTCTCTGATAGCTCATTTTTAGTGTATAGAAATGCAACAGATTTCTGTATATTAATTTTGTATCCTGCAACTTTACTGAATTCATTTATTAGTTCTAATAGTTGTTTTTTTCTTTTTTACTGCATCTTTAGGATTTTCTATATATACTATCACGTTATATGCAAACAGTGACAGTTCTACTTCTTCTTTTCTAATTCGGACTCCTTTTACTTATGTTTCTTGTCTGCTGTGGCTAGGACTTCCAATACTATACTGAATAAAAGTGGCAAGAGTGAGCATCCTTGTCTTGTTTTTGATCTTAGAGGAGATACTTTTAGCTTTCCACTGTTGAGCATGATGTTGGCTGTAGTTTTGTCATATAGGATCTTTATTATGTTGGGTATGCTCCCTTTATACACACTTTGATGAGAGTTTTTAACATAAATGGATGTTGAACTTTGTCAAAACTTTTTTCTGCATCTACTGAGATGATCATGATTTTTGTTCTTCAGTTTGTTAATGTGGTGTCTCACATGGATTGATTTGTGGATACTGAACCATTCTTGTATCCCTGGGATAAATCCCACTTGATCATAGTGTATTATTCTTTTAACGTATTGTTGAATTTGGTTTGCTCATATTTTGTTGAGGATTTTTACATCTATGTTCATCAGTGATATTGGCCTGTAACTTTCTCTTCTTCCTTTTTTTTTTTTGTGGTGTCCTTGTCTGATTCTAGTATCAGGGTGATGCTGGCCTTGTAGAAAGAGTTCACAAGCATTCCTTCCTCTGCAATTTTTTGGAATAGTTTGAGAAGGATAGTTATTAACTCTTCTCTAAAAGTTTGGCAGAATTCACCTGTGAAACTGTCTGGTACTGGACTTTTGTTTGTTGGAAGTTTATTGTATTACTGATCCTATTTCCTTAATGGTAATCCATCTCTTCTTCTTTTCTATTTCTTCCTGATTCAGTCTTGGGAGTTTGTACGTCTCTAGAAATTTATCCATTTCTTCTAACTTGTCCATTTTATTGGTGTATAATTGTTTGTAGTGTTTTCTTATGATTCTCTCGATTATCTGTTGTGTCAGTAGTAACTTTTCATTTATGATTTTATTTGGATCCTCTCTTTTCTTCTTGATGAGTCTGGCTAAAGGTTTATCAATTTGTTTATCTTTTCGAAGAACCAGCTCTTAGTTTCATTGTTCTTTCCCATTTTTTTTTAAGTTTCTATTTCAGTTATATCTGCTCTGATCTTTATTACTTCTTTCCCTCTACTAACTTCTGGTTTTGTTTGTTCTTTTTCTAGTTCCTTTAGGTGTATGGTCAGATGTTTGAGATTTTTCTTGTTTCCTGAGATAGACATCTATCTCTAAAAACTTCCCCTTTAGAACTGCTTTTGCTGAATGCCATAGATTTTGGATGGTTGTGTTTCTATTTTCATTTGTCTCCAGTTATTTTTTGATTTCCTCTTTGGTTTCTTCAGTGACCCATTGGTTGGTTAATAGCATATTATTTAGCCTCCACATGTTTGTGTTTTTTGTAGTTTGTTTCTTGTAGTTGATTTCTGGTTTCATACTGTTGTGGTCAGAAAAAATGCTTGGTATGATTTCAATCTTAAATTTATTGAGCCTTGTTTTGTGGCTTACCATGTGATCTACCCCGGAGAAGGTAGCAGTTGAAAGCATATATACTTTGCTGCTTTTGGATAGAATGTTCTATTTTATCTAGTAAGTTCATCTGATCTAATGTGTCATTTAAAGCCAGTGTTTCTTTCTTTCTGGATCTGCTGTCCATTAATGTAAGTGGTGTATTAAATTCCCCTACTATTATTGTGTTACTATCAATTTCTCCCTTTACATTTATTAACATTTGCTTTATATATTGAGGTGCTCCTATTGGGTGCATATATATTTACAATTGTTACATCTTCTTGGACTGATCTCTTGATCACTGTGTAATGTCCTTCTTTGCCTCTTGCTACAGTCTTTGTTTTGAAGTCTAATATAAGCATTGCTACCCTGGCTTTCTACAGATTTCCATTTGTGTGGAATACCTTTTCCTATCCCTTTACTCCGTCTGTGTGTGTCTTTAGATCTGAAGTGAGTCTCCTGTAGGCAGTATATATAGGGGTCTTATTTTTGGGTCCATTCATCCATTCTATGTCTTTTTTTTTTTGATTTCTTTAAAAAAATTTTATTTATTTTATTTAGTTTTATTTTTGGCTGCATGCGGGCTTTCTCGAGTTGCGGCGAGTGGGGGCTACTCTTTGTTGCAGTGCACGGGCTTCTCATTGCAGTGGCTTCTCTTGTTGCACAGCACGGGCTCTAGGTGTGTGGGCTTCAGTAGTTGTGGCACGTGGGCTCAGCAGTTGTGGTTTGCAGGCTCTAGAGCGCAGGCTCAGTAGCTGTGGTGCACAGGCTTAGTTGCTCCGTGGCATGTGGGATCTTCCTTAACCAGGGCTTGAACCCATGTCCCCTGCGTTGGCAGGCGGATTCTTAACCACTGCACCACCAGGGAAGCCGTCAATATCTTTTGAATGGAGCATTTAGTCCATTTACACTTAAAGTAATTATTGATAGGTATGTATGTGTTGCCATCTTGTTAATTGTTTTCTGGTTGTTTTTGTAGTTCTTTTTTGTTCCTTTCTTTTGCTCTCTTACCTTGTGATTTAATTACTAGTGTTATGTTTGGATTCCTTTCTCTTTCTTTAGGGTGTATTTATTATAGGTTTTTGGTTTGGGGTTACCATGAGGTTCACAGATAACAACAACAACACACACACACATAAAATTATTTTAACCTGATAATCTCTTAAGTTCAAACACATTCTAACAACCCTGAATTTTTACCCCCTACCTCTGCCTCATGTTTAATGCTTTTGACATCATGTTTTACATCTTTTTTGTTTTGTGAATACCTTAACTATTTACTGTGGATATAGATGATTTTACTACTTTTAGTTTTTAACTTTCATACTAGCTTTATGAATGAGTTGGTCTACTACCTTTACTATATGTTTGCCTTTGCCAGTGAGATTTTCCCATTCGTAATTTTGATATTTCTAATAGTGGTCTTTTCTTTTTCACTTAGAGAAGTCCCTTTAACATTTTTTGAAAGCGGGTTTAGTGGTGTTGAACTCTCTTAGTTTTTGCTTGTCTGTAAAACTCTTTATCTCTCCTTCAAAACTGAATGATAGCCTTGCCAAGCAGAGTATTCTTTGTTGTAGGTTTTTTCCTTTATCACTTTGAATTTAATGTGTCACTCCCTTCTGACCTGCAGAGTTTCTGCTGAAAAGTCAGCTGAGAATCTTATGGAAGTTCCCTTGTACATGTCTAGTTGCTTTTCTCTTGATGCTTTTAAGATTCTCTATCTTCAATTTTTGACATTTTTATTATAATACGTCTTGGTATGAACCTTGGTTTCTCTTTTTCCAGGTTAGGAAAGTTTTCAGCTATTATTTCTTCAAATAAGTTCTCTGCTCCTTTCCCTCTTTTCTTCTTCTGGGATCCCTAGAATGTGAATGTTAGTACACTTGATATTGTCTCAGGGGTCTCTTAAACCACCTTCATTAAAAAAAATTCTTTTCTCTTTTTCCTCTTCAGCTTAGGTGATTTCCACTACTCAGTCTTCCAGTTAACTGATCCGTTCCTCTATATAACCAAACCTATTATTATTTCTTTCTAGTGTGTTTTTAATTTCAGTTATTGTATTCTTCAGCTCTGTTTGATTCTCCTTTATATTTTCTAACTCTTTATTAAAATTTACTGTGTTCTTCCATCCTTCTCCTGTGTTCATTGAGCATCTTTACGATTATTACCTGAAACTCTTTATCAGTAGACTGTGTATCTTCTCTTTGTTTAATTTTTCTTGTGAGGTTTTGTCTTGTTCCTTTCTTTGGAACATAGTCCTCTGCCTCTGTTTGCCTAGTTCTCTGTGTTTATTTGTAAGTATTAGGTAGATCAGCTATGTTTCCTGAATTTGGGAGGAGTGGCGTTATGTAAGAGACATCCTATGGGACCCAGCAGCACACCCCTCTGGGCAGCCGAGCTATATGCTCTAGGCATGCCCCCTATGTGGGCTGTGTGGGTCCTTCTGTTGTGGCCAGGCTGACCCCTGTGGGTGTGCTGGCGGGTAGGCATGGCCTCTGGCCCAGTTGGTTGCTAGGACCTTACTGGTGCAGGGTCCCAGGGCTCGTGCTGGTCTACTGGTGGGCAGGGCCAGGTTCAAAGGCAGCTAGCTATGGGGACCAGGGAAGCTTGGGGTTGGTGCCAGCACACTGGTGGGCAGATAAGCCCCCAGCACTAATAGGGTAGCGGGAGGACTCCAAAATGGTGCCTGTCAGCATTGATGTCCTAGTGGTAGAAAAAACTCCCAAATACAGCTGTCGCCAGCATCTACACCTTTAGGGGGACTACCAGTTGTCTCCTGCCGCTCCAAGAGGTTCTGCAAGATCAGCAGGTGGGTTCCTTTCAAATTACTGGCTCTGTGCTAGGATTTGGACTATGTGAGATTTTGCATTCGCCCCATAAGAGCAGAGTCTCTGTTTCCTACAGCCCTCTTGGCTCTCTTGTATGCAAGCCCAGGATGGCCTTCAAAGCCAGATGTTTTGGGGGCCCATCTTCCCAGTGCAGGACCCCTCAGCTGGGGAGCCCAATACAGGGCTCAGATGCTTTGCTCCTTGGAGAGAACATCTGCGATTGTAATTATCCTCCTGTTTGTGGGTCGCCTAACCAGGGAGGTGGGTCTTGACTATACCATGTCTCCACCTCTCCTACCCATCTCATTGTGGTTCCTTATTTATATCTTCAGTTGTGGAAAGTCTTTTATGCTAGTCTTCAGGTCATTCTCATAGATAGTTGAAATTTGGTGTGGCCATTGGAGGAGGTGAGCTCAAGGTCTTCAAGGCACCATCTACGCCACATTTCCCAAGAAAGCCTTTCAAGAAGTGTTTCTTTAAGATCAAGTCCCTCATTATAATCTAGATCTCACCTTCTCCTTCCTTTTCAAGGACTTTGCCTATTCACCTTGCTTCTTGACTCTTCTATCTCTAACTATTGGATCCTTTTCATAAGCATCCTGTTTAAACTTTTTTGCCCCATATAAAAAAAAAATCAATCAATCAATAGCCAAAAAATAGAGACAGAAGACAGACAAATCCACTGTCAACTCATTTTCCTCCAACTACTGCTCTATCTTATCCCCCTCTTTCACAACTAAATTTCATAAATAAATTTATCTTTCACAACTAAATTTCATAAATAAATTTATTTTTCAAACCACTCCAACCTAGCGTCACCTCTAGTATTTTTATATTATCGTTTTAAAAAAATATTTATTTATTTGGCTGCATTGGGTCTTAGTTGCGGCACGCTGGATCTTCATTGCGGCATGCGCATTCTTTCGTTGCAGCACTCGGGCTTCTATCTAGTTGTGGCGCCCAGGCTCCAGAGCACACAGGTTCTCTAGTTGTGGCACACGGGCTCTAAAGTGCACAGGCTCAGCAGTTGTGGCACGCGGGCTTAGATGCCTTGCGGCATGTGGGATCTTAGTTCCCCGACCAGGGATTGAACCCACGTCCCCTGCATTGGAAGGTGGATTCTTAACCACTGGACCACCAGGGAAGTCCCTAAATTATCCCTTTAAAGTAATCAAACACCAACACCTAAATCCAAAGATTTCTTTAATGTAACTTCTAGGCAGTATTCTTGTTGAAACTTTCCTACTGTCTTTTAATGTTCTTTATTAATCCTTTGCCATTCCCCTTAGGGTACCAGATTTTTTAATTTGGGGGAGAAATTTCCCCCAAAAGCTGTCTTAGGCCTTCTTCTCATTCGACATGCTTCCCTTGGATGATCACGTTTACTCTTTCAGGTATCAACTACAACCATTATATCTAATAACTCTCAAATCTATATCTCTAGTCCAAACTTTTCTCCCCAAGTTATAACCACATATCTAACTCCTAATGAGACTTCTCCATTTGGAAATCTGGTGCAACATTAAAATTACCATATACAAAACTGAACTTACCTTTCTTCCCAAATCTGATCTTTAGTATTTCTATCTCAACAAGTGGCACTTTTATATCCACCCAGCTGTTCAAGTCAAAATCTGGGAGTAACCCTTTTATCATGCCCCTCCCCCATTTCTACATCCAATCACCAACTCTCTCATATAATTCTTTAATTAGTTCACCTTTTCCCATCCTTTCCCTACCATCCTATTATAAAACATCAGTATCTCTATCCTGGATAACTTCAACAGTCTCTTAAGAGGACTTTAGGAATGAAAACACCACTCTGAAGTCAGAGATCTTTAAAGAAAAAAAAATGCACATCTGATTACATCACTCCCTTACCCTTTAATGGTTTCTACTGCCATTAAAGCCCCCAATTTTTTTTATTTGAAATGTCTAGCTTTGTGACCTCGTCTCCCACCAAATTCCTTCCTTGTTTTCTGCTCTAACAGACTAACTTTTCTTTAGTTCCTCAAGTATACCACACTCTCTCTTATCACTAGGGCTTTCAAACATGCTATTATTCCTTTTGCTCAGAACACTTCTGACTGGTCTTTTCTTTTAATTACTATTTATCCTTCAGGCTTTCATCTTACATATTGCTTCTACAGTGAGTCCTTTCCTGTCCCTAAAATATGCCTGCATAGCACCCTGTATTTCCCATTTTATAACAGTTATCACACTTGTAAATTATTTGTTGGTATTTCTAAATTTCCTTTGAGACCATTCTGTAAGTTCTTTGAAGATTGGGATCATGTCAATCTCATGCACTACTGTGTCTCCAACTGCCTGGAATAAGGTTTTGCATTGCAAGGACTAAAAACTATGGCGATATCATTAAACAGAAAATAGAGAATTCCAAAGGTAAGAGTGGATTTAGGAAGCCTGGCAAAATTGTGTGGGGAATGAAAGAGGAGTTTGGTTATTTACATAACCAGTGAACCACTAATTGAGGAATCAAGTAATATCTAATGCTTCATTTAAACTAAAACAATTTGAACAATTTTGAGTTTTTAAGAGATTAAAATCTTATTATTAATTATTACAAGTCTGCAAATGATGGTTTAAGTAAAAAAAATCTATGTATGGCTGGTTTATTTAATATTTTCAATGAAAGTTCACTTAACAGTCAATAAAATATTCACTGGGTACCTTACGACATGACAAGACTATGTTATATACTAGACAATGATTAGTTTGCAAAGACTGTTTAATGACTATTTCTATTAAGTACATATATAGAAATGATGGTATATTAACTAAGAGTAGGTTCTAAAGTCAGTTTGCCTGGATCCAAATCCTGGTTCCACTACTTGCTAGGCATATGATCTCAGGCAAATGAAATTACTTCTATTCTTTCTCCTTCATTTCTTATTTGTAAAATGGGGATAGTAATAGTACATATTGCCAAGGACCGTTTTGAGTATTAGATGAGTTAACATGGAAATTATTTAGCCTAATACTTGGTACACGAAGACTACCCAATGAGTGTTTAGTAGTTATCATGATACTTACACGATATAATTTAAAACTTAAGTACCTGAAGTAGAAAATTTCCTTCAATAAATGATAACACATAAAGTTTAGTCCTATAGTCTTACCAGAACTGAAGACAGAGGTATAAAGGGAAATAAAGGCATAAAGAGAAATGAAGAGACAGAAATAAAAAGGAATCATAAAAGAGAGAAAGAGATACCAGTGAAAAAATACATTTGTGCTATATATAGAGAGGCATAAACAGGTACCCGACAATGGGCAGGAAGTCCCTCATTCCTGATTTACAAGTTGTGTTGTTAAATATATTCAAAATAATTCTACATATTTTCAGAGAAGACAAGCATAGTTATGAATAGCTCTATATGTAATTACATAAGAAATAATAGTTTTGAATAAGTATTAGAAAATATAGCTTTTTCTATGGGAACCTCAGCTTAATTTAAAAAAACGATTTGTATTCTGTTTATGATCTGTGTAACAGAGAAACTAAAAAAAATGACCGCATGGATTTCTAGGGAGTCTCTTTTGTGAAAAATAATATGTACATGTGCTCTGGCTAAACTTTTGTTCTCTTAGTGCAAAGCAATGCTCCTAAAACCTGTATTGTCTTGGAAAAGATCAAGCTCTCACTACAGAAGCTGAGGTCTAGGGAGAAAACACTTGTGGATTTCGGGAGGAAAAAGGCACAGATGTGATTCTAATTGTAGATACCTCTTAATAACTTTAAGCAAACCAACTAAGAAAACAAAATGTTATAGTGCTAAGAAGAACAGTAATCCTAGTTGCTTCCCAAAACTAGGATTAAGAAAAGTATCAACTGGTAATTATGAGGACAAGTGTAGTTTACATTGCTAATTAATCTTTGTTACTAAATCTATTTTAACTAACTTAAAAGAGTGAATTAAAAAACAAAGTCTAAGGCCACATTAAACATTTATTTTCAAATATTAGACTGCAAGCATTCCTTACCTCAAAGTCATCATCATCTCCTTCGGTGTAATGTGCATGGTTGTCTGGATTATTCACTTTGTCCAACAGTTCAACTGCTAGGGCCCTAGAGAGACCTGGCTGTCCTACAAATGTATGCTAAGTAAAAACAAAACAAAACAAAACTTCATGAGTATGCTTTTATATCTATGGCTCATAGAAATTGCTATTTGTTCTTTTCCATTCAGTAACTATCAGAGACAAGCATATGGAAGCCTACTAATGCAAATAAATTAGAGAATGTATTAGTAAAAATATTAATCAGAGAATTCATAATTATATAATATAAAGCTAAAGAACCACTGTGAGGTAAATTTATAACATGAATAATTTCTCTATTTAAAGTTAACCAATCCATGTTAGGTTGTCAAATTACAACCTTGGCTATAACAGTGACATTTATTACGCATGTCATTATAATAATATGCAGATGAATACTGAGGTACAGTCCATATCACAATAAGAAAAAAGCATCTATGTTTGCATATATTTAATTCAATAAAATTATGTTAATATAGAAAGATACATAATTAAATTTTATAACAGTTAAATACAGTTTTCTTAGATTGTTATAATCTTTTTCTAATATAAAAGTATTTTATAAAGACATGCACACATAAGAGCATTCTATAAATTTACATAAGAAGCCAAGAAAAGCAATTAATTTTATTTACTTTTTAAACATCTTTATTAGAGTATAATTGTTTTACAATGGTGTGTTAAGATTCTGCTGTACAACAAAGTGAATCTGCTATACATATACATATATTCCCATATCTCCTCCCTCTTGCGTCTCCCTCCCACCCTCCCTATCCCACCCCTCTACATGGACACAAAGCACCGAGCTGATCTCCCTGTGCTATGCAGCTAAAGCAATTAATTTTAGATGAAAGCAACATTTTTAAGAGTTTTCTCCAAGGCAGGGGTTGGCAAACTACCATCCATGGGCAAAATCTGGTGTACTGCCTCCTTCTGTAAATAAATTTTTATTGTGTGTTAAAGCCATACCCTTCATGTATACTGTCTATGGCTGCTTTTGTGCTACCACAGCAAAACTGAGGAGATGCAGCAGAGACTGTATGGCCCACAAAGCCTAAAATATATACTATTTGGCTCATTACAGAATGTTTGCTGACCCCTGCTCTAAGAGATCACTAACATTTTTATATTAAAAATCTAAATACTATTGTTCTAGTGATACGTCTAATTACTGCATGACTACAGAAAATACTCCTATAAATTCAATGACTTACAGTCAGAAGTCTTTCAGCGGTTGGTCTTTTTTTGGGGTTTTTGGTTAGTGCTATTTTGACAAAATTATGGAATGTTGATGACCTTCAAATAAAAAGAGACACGTACAAAAATATTTCACTAATATTAGTTCTTTGGTGTTACTAAATAAAATGAACTTACAAGCAGTTAGAAAGACTGAAACACATGATTTTTTTTCTTTGGCCTCTTAGCTCTATATAAGCCAAAAAACTAAACCCAAAGCACAGTATATTCCTTGGAGAATATACCAGCTTCATCTCTTAAGTAAAATGCAATAAGTTAACAGAAGACTAATATATAATCTCTAAAACATACACTAAAAACTAGAAATGGGTAGGTGTGTCATCTATAAGGTTTATAACCTTGTGTTCTAGGTACCACTTAGGAGTCAAAATGACCTTTTCTCATTGCCTAATTTATACAGTATGTAAATGTTTTGTTATATCCAAATTGTTGGGTGGCATGAGGTAGGGTGAGTAATGCAAGAGACAGTTTAAACCCTTAAAAAGTCACTGAATTTCTCAGGAACACGGTCAAAGAAGAGGGAGCGATCTTTGTAAACAGATGAGTTTTCCTGCTACCTGTATTGATGAAATGGGGAAAGGAAGAAGATAAAAATTAAAGGAATCTGGGAATTCCCTGGCGGTCCAGTGGTTAGGACTTGGCGCTTTCACTGCCATGGGCCCGGGTTTGATCCCTGGTCGGGAAATGAAGATCCCGCAAGCCAAGTGGGCAAAAAATTAATTAATTAAGGGAATCATATTTTGATTATGAACTAAAGGCAAAGAGAGGTACTGCCGAGATTCCACTGGAGGAGCGACTGGGCAAGAACCAAAGAGAATAACCTTAATCATTACCAATGACAGCAACGACACAGCAGTTCTCTTCAGAGAAATCAAATCACTACATTACATTTGGTAGCTTGTGGCACACATGTCGTGGAGTGAGCAAGTACCTGAGACTGGCAAAGGTACTCCAATGGTAATGACTGTTCTGGAATCTGACTATGAATGCAGCTGTTTTAGCTAACAGTCATTCATTCCTGAATGAATATTCAGTCATTCCTGCCATAAAGTCCTCCAGTTCCAGTTGTTTAGGAACTTAGGCTAACAAGGAATAGGAAGAAACCCACGTCAATACAAAGGAATACAGCTAGCAGAAGGATATAAACTCCTTTACTTCTACAGTGTGATTTGCCTTTCATTCCTGGCATTATCCCCAGAATGGCCTGGCTCCTAAATAATACTATGTACATACAGACAGGCTAATAAACATAAAAAAGTGGTTTAGAACTTGTTTTGGGGACAGGCCTCTTAGAATCTGAAATAAGATATGGACTGTCTCCCCAGAAAAAATGAATACACATAAAGAATTCTGGGGGCGCATGGATTTTCCAAGATCTCCCAAGAGATCCATGTAATCTAGATGAAGAATTACTGAATTTAAGAATTTGGAAACTTTTATTTCCACAGTTTCTTTTATTAAATGTATGGAAAGACATTACCAGAAAAACAATTTTCAATTTTTCCCATCTAATTGAAGACGTCCTTATGGACTATAATAGGCAAACTGCTTTACTTTGTATGAGAAACAAAAGATTAGGATGCAAATAAGTAATGACCTTTTGAATGTTAGGGAAAGAAGTAGAGAAAAGCCAGTAGGGATTGATCTTAAATGTCACTGTATCTGGGAAACCTTCTCCTATTACTTCTCATGGAAGTCAACATGTAATTAATGGAAGTAAAGGAATACAGGGCAAAATATGAATCTCCAAAATCTTAATATATTCATTTCAAATCATTTCCTCACCACACCTCCTATTCAAGCTGCCAAAAACTAATAAAATGCTCAGAGTTTTATGAGAGAAGTGCATTATAAAGGAACACCGACCAGAAAATAAACCTAGATCCTTGCAATAGCTCTGCAAGTAAATTAGATGTGTAACTTCAGGGAAACTGTTTAATGCCTCTGGGTTTCAGTTTCACCACTTTTAAAATAAGGGAATTGAACCTCTGTCCCTTTCAGCCATAAAATGCTATAAATCTATATATATTCTATAACTCACCATTTTGTTTTGTCCTTTAGTTTCGGAGGCTGAAAATTACTTTTTGACATTAAGAAGAGGGCCCTGGAATAAAAAGTTCAGTTAAAGAGCAATACAAAACACTTTTATTATTACATTTAATAATCAGCATCATATTCTGTAATGAATTTATGCAAGATTACTACATATGCAGGTACTCATGACAACTGATATGGAATATGGAAATTAATATTTTATATTTTGGATACCCTATGAAAAATTTCTCCTGGTTACAGAGAGGATCTTTAAGTTTCCAACAAGCTCTTATTCACATGGCAAAGCGACCAAATGTTTGAGAAGGTTTTTATTACCATACCATTACATATATAACTAGTGTTATATCTTAAGCACAAGTCTATATAATTGTATATCATTCTGTAACACACAGAGATGATATGCTACTCTAACATTAGGTTGTATGTTTAACCAAAGATTAGCCTCTACAATTATTTTGGGTGAATAGGCAAATTATACCCACTTCCTAGTCTGTTTCCCCTTTTGGACAATAATTTTCCATATTCTCTTGTTATGAATGATACAGAAATCAACCTATAAGAGGACTTTCCTTCTCGATGAATTTACCTTTGACCAATTTTTTTAATGGACTATGGGGCTAGACGGATGGAGGATTTAAGAAGGAAGTTTTATTTCAGTATTTCCTACAAAACCCCGTATTTCCATGTAAACTCCTTAGTCTTTTTTTTTTAAATACCAAAGATATTTTCTCTTTTTAAAAATTAAATGATTCATATATAAAGGAAAACATTAAAAGAAAAAAAGCCTGATTCCTCCCACCTTAAGACATTATTTAAAATGTTCTGCTTTTTTTTCAGTCTTTACCTAAATATTAACCAATTACTAAATTATTATAATAGGTAATATTATGTTCTGCTTTTTTCACTAATAATCAATTTTCCATGTTGCTTTGGTTTATATATATATATTAGCTGCCCTTAACTGCTAAATAATTTGCTTAACAATTCACCAACGAATGGACATTTAGATTTTTCCCTGTAATCCCTAAGTGAGTAATTCTTAGCTTTTTCTTTTCTTGAATTATTTCCTAAGTATAACTTTCCCAATAGTGGAATCAGTGCAACATTTTTACTGCCCATAACAAATAACATCTAAATTATTTTCCTAAAGGCCTGTACTTAACAGCATTTCAGCTAAAAGCAGATATCTTTTAACTTATATATCTTTAGGTACTTGTGAGGTTAAATAGTTTTCCATGTTTCTTTAGTATCTGGTACTTGCTCATGAACAATTTATCTTTTGCTCTTAGAGTCTTTGAATGAGTTACCTACGTTAATATATAGTAATCTGCTATCATATGTTAGGAGAATACTCTCCTTATTTTGTTGATTTTCTTTTTAACTTTATACTATTTACATTAAAAGTTTAAATTTTAGCCCAATTTATTTTTTCCTTCAAATATTAAAAACCCCTTCACAGTCTCTCAAATATTTTTTTCTGAGATAATATACTCTAAAATATAAATGATTATACTAAGCATCTACCTGCTCCTTATCCCTAGACAAAGTAAAAAGAAACAAAATCAAATGAGAATAGAAAAAAAACCTCATTTGCATTCTATCATCTGTTTATAGATCCACTTAGGACAAAAAAACCATTTTTAATTAATAGAAGAATAAACAAAGACTTAAAAAGACTTTTTTAATGATAACTACTATATCCTAGTATGATTTTTAAAGGAAATTTGTTTTACGCTTCAGACAGTATAGATGATTCACTCTATGTTGTCTTAGAAGTAGCAATACAAGAGAGATCAGGTTTTAGATGAGAT
This sequence comes from Eubalaena glacialis, assembly GCF_028564815.1. Classification (NCBI taxonomy): domain Eukaryota; kingdom Metazoa; phylum Chordata; class Mammalia; order Artiodactyla; family Balaenidae; genus Eubalaena; species Eubalaena glacialis. The sequence continues at coordinate 145,695,256 of NC_083717.1, forward strand.
TATCCCTAAGTCTCTCAGAACACTTTCACTATTTCAACATACTTTAAAATGAGCTTGGAATGCCCAAGTTATGAATATTTCACTCTCCCTGAAGACCTTACTAGTAACTGCATAATTGTAAATACTGAGAACACCTCATGGGATGAAGATCAAACATAGGTGGCTGAAGTTCTCCAAGTTCAATTGCTGTTATTCCTACTGCCCAGATATCACAGAGTTGGTTGTAGCCACCATTCTTTTCTACTGCTGCAACTTCTGGGGCCATCCTAGAAGGAATCAATTAATATAACGTTTTTATTTTTAAAAAATGGTATGAAATCTGTTCTTTGTTATATTCACTAGACTTCTTGGAGGGAAAGAGGCTGAGAGGCATTTACTAGGAAAGAAGAAACTTTACTGAAAAAACTTAATATAAGACCACATATATACACAGATACACTCTTTTAAAACTTATTATTTAAAAATCTTGAATCTTCTCCTCTGAACACTGTTGCTCTGAGGAAAAACTGTTTTGTCTTACTTTAGTTTCTGTTTTGTGAATCTTGTTTTATAACACGGGAAAAGAAAAAGAACACCTAAATCTCTGTGAAGGTCAGAGAAAAGTTCCCAAAGGAGGAGAGATTTATAGAATGAATTAGGAGGGAGCTAAGGGGGCTTGAGGAACCTGGACATTTTAGTCAGAGGTAACAAGTACAAATGCAGGGGGATAGGAGAGCACAGAACACCTGGAAAGGTGATAGGACAGTGCTACTCAATGTATGATCTACAGATAGGTATGGGGCCATACACAGCTTGTTATCAGTCTGTGATAAGTGCAGAAACTGAGAGTAGGTATTCTCATCCAGATAAATGATCATTTTTTTAGTAACTTATTTTTAATTTATTTTATAAATGTATTAGTCTGTGATGGACAGAAAATGAAAAAAAAATAAAACAAGGTCATTCATCACAGTTTGAGAGGGTCTAGAACGTATTCGGAAAATAAACCTCAGACACAGAGGCTAGATAATGAATGGTCTACTGATTATATAAGGAAGTTTAAACTTTACTGTAAAAATGAAAGATTTAATTATGATATAAAACTCATGGCAACATGAAGGATAGTGTGAGAGGAGGTGAAACCAGAATCAGGTAGATGAGTTAGAAGACTATCTGAAAAACACAAGGGAAAAATAAAGGACTTTTCAAAGGCAGTGGCAGGGGGATAGAATGAAAGGGGCTGACTGAAGAGATTGATTTGAGTATAAAATGCTTGTGGATACTGAAGTAGTGCTATTATCAAACAACTGTTGAGTATATATAAGACTGAAGGTCAATTGAGTAGCTGAGTTGGAGTTATCTATTTGGGAGTCAATGGTGTATAATGATGGCATCTGAAGTTATAAAGCATAGATGATATTGCTCAGGGGAAATACTCTTTATTTTTTGAATGTTTATAATTTTTAAATTATTTTTTATTTATGTTGAATATCCACAAGGTAGAAGTTGTTTGTATGTGCACTTAGGTTACACAAACTTATATAACACAATGTCTCTCAACTTAAGTGTGGTTAAGGATATAAAACACCTATACCAAAAATGCAACATGTAGATGTACATGCTACATGCAAGTACTACATACATAATAATGGGTACAGGATTAAAGAGAAGAAAATGATCACCATGGAACAAGATGATTACAGGCAAGTTTCACAGAGTAAGGAAGTTGAGCTGGAATCCAGAGAAAACATATAGATTTCATCTCCTGTGCCCACTAGAATCAGTGGTGGCTAACTGAGCGCCAAATTGACCAGGACTGTTGTCAACAGTCATGAGCCTATCCACTAACCATTCATCTTTTACAACATGATTTTTAATATCAGCAACTTATCCCATTGACTTGAATGACTGTACATAATTTCCTTATAATTCCTGTTACATATGCATACTTTCTCTCAATTTTTCATTATTAAAGTAATGTGATAAAGCTCTTCATATATCAATTTATTCCTCTCTGATAAATTACTACAAGCAGAATTGAGACTAAAGAACATAAACATTGCTTAAGGTTTTTGGAAAACATTACTGCCAAATTATCCTTCAAAACTGTTCTACTAACTTCCACTTTCACTGCCAAATATTTAGTGATAGTCATAGGTATTACCCATGATTCCAAATATTTTTTAATTTGATAGAAAAGATTATCATTGTTTATTTAATGTACAGTTTTGGTCATCACTGGGGGAAACAATTTTCATATTTTATGAGATTTCATATATTTTAATAACTGCTTCTAATTAGCAGAAACATTCTTTTTATTGAATTGTTAAGAACATATATTAACGATATTAAAACCTAATTTGTCATATTTTATTTCTTGATTTGTTACTTGCCTTTTACTTTTGTTTAAGCTGGTAGACATATAGAAGCTTTAAATTTTCATGTAGTTAAATCTATCAAACAAATCTAGCAATGTTTTATACTTTTATGCCAAGAAAGGCTTACTCAACTCTTGAAGCAGTCAGTCACCGACAGTTCTTTTGGTTTCATCTTTATATTTAACTATTTCCATACACAACTTTTGAAAATCGAAGTGAGGATTTTTATTGTATAACTTGTGAATTTTATTTTTAAAGAAAAAGTATTAGCAATGTGAATTTTAAAACTTTATATAGGGCTTCCCTGATGGCGCAGTGGTTAAGAGTCCACCTGCCAATGCAGGGGACACGGGTGCGAGCCCTGGTCCGGGAAGATCCCACATGCCGTGAAGCAACTGAGCATGTGCGCCACAACTACTGAGCCTGCGCTCTAGAGCCCACGAGCCACAACTACTGAGCCCGCGTGCTACAACTACTGAAGCGCGTGCGCCTAGAGCCCGTGCTCCACAACAAGAGAAGCCACAGCAATGAGAAGCCCACGCACCACAACGAAGAGTAGCCCCTGCTCACCACAACTAGAGAAAGCCTGCGCACAGCAACAAAGACCCAACGCAGCCCCCCCGCAAAAAAAAAACCTTTATATAAAAACTTGCTAATGAGATAAAAAGACTGAACACATCAAATCTAGTATAAATATCATCCCTGATCAATAACTCTTTGAGGTTCCATCTACAATTTATTTTGGCGTTAGGTATGAAGTATGGAGCTACTTTAAAATTCTTTCCAAATAATAAATTATCCAAGTACTGTATATTAAAGAATCCAATCTTTCACATAAACTTTAAATGTCACTTTTTATAATACTCATTATTTTACACATTAAGGTTTATTACTAGGCTTTTTATTATATTTCAATTATCTAACTTCATTAACGAAAGCAGTGTTTTAGAAAGATTATTTTGTTAGTAATTGGTAGGATGCATTAGAAGCAGGGTGGCTGATGAGGACTAATGGTAGTGTAGGATGCATGAGTTTTAACAAGAAAGTGAAGTCCTAGATTAAAATAGAAGCAATACCAAAGAAAGTGTAATAAAATGCAAAAGATTGTAATACAATTTTCTTTTGAAAATCTCCTACCTATGAGTCCTCTCAACACAGCATCCGAGGGACAGTAGGAATTATTAGCACTTTAACACAGGGAAAGCTGGACAATGGAAATGAGTACCAAAATTCCCTAACCCAATCAGACCTATGATAGTGTCAAGGAACATGCAAGTCTCCAGACTCCAGTCAAGTATGAATTGTATTACTAAGCAACAATGCTGATCACTAACCTTGAAGAAATAAAAATGCACAAAATTCAATTATAATAATATCTTACCAATAAGGGGTGCCAATGAAAGATTTTCTCTTGGCAATGGTAGCTGTTATTTTTGCAGCCACACCAAAGTCAGCTGGTGGGGAAAAAAACAGAACAGAAAACTTTGGTTTTCAATAAAACCACCACCATTTCTATATTTCACACTCAGGGATGCCATTATTAATAATTCAGATAGTAATACTAAAGAAATGTATATATATTGAATACCTAAATCTCTTCTTGCTTAGTTCAAAACATAATCATTAAAAGAAAATAACTTATTGGTACTTTATTAGAATGAAAACATACTGTATTAAGAACACAGATAATAAAAAAATTTCCATTACAGGTACCTTGAGTTAAGTTGGAAAAAAAAAAATCCACCTGGATTGCTTTTATTCTAACACAACCAGGTTAGAATTTTGGTGCTATTTTTAAAAGTCCCTTTTTCTATGTATAAACTTCTTTTATTGCTGTTAAACATGGTTGTAAAAAACTAAAGACTCATATAGTTCATTTTTGTCATTTAACACATTAGGGGATTTTACTCTTATTCTTCTTAAACTATTAATTTTGATGACTGAATAATGTTCCATAAGTTGATTTATCACAGTTTAACAGTTTTTCTACTGCTAGACCTATGTTTCCATTTTTTCCCTATTATAAATAATGTTATGATTAATACTTTAGCGAATATGGATTTTTTATCTTTAGGATTAACTTCCTTAAACTGAATAAAGTAAAATTACTGGGTCAAAAGATGAACGTTATTGTGGCTCTTCATGTGAATATTAAATTTGTATAATGTCATTCTCATTTAAAATTATACTAAAATTTTTTGAAAAAAAATTTTAGGAATTTGAAATAACATACCTAATTTTACATCACCATGATCTGTCAATAAAATATTTGCACCCTAAAACAAAAATACAAATACCATTAAATTAGCATCATAAAATTCCTTTCAATAAAATTATCAATTTAAACATATTGAATTTATTTTTTATTATTATTCTTCTTTTATTGAGGTGTAGTTGATTTACAGTGTTGTGCTAATCCCTGCTGTACAGCAGAGTGACTCAGTTATACACATAGAGACATTCTTTTTTTTTTTAATCTTCTTTTCCATTATGGTTTATCTTAGGATGCTGAATATAGTTCCCTGTGCTATACAGTAGAACCTTGTTTATCCATCCTATATATAATAGTTTGCATCTGCTAATCCCAAACTCCCAGTCCTCCCCTCCCCCACCACCCTCCCCCTAGGCAACCACAGGTCTGTTCTCTATGCCTTTGAGTCTTAAACACAGAGTTTAAATTGAGTTAAATAAACTTACCTTGATATCTCTATGCATTTTGCCTTTAGTATGCAAATAGGCAAGACCCTGAAGTTTAAAAAAAAAATTATGCATTAGCAAAACTACAAACTTCACATCTAAATTTCTACTTAAACATCTTATTGAATAAGAAAAACTAGAATGTCCTTTATTTGAGGGGAAAACACCTAGATGTGTTTCTTCTTATTAATCAATGTTTATTCTATTTTAAGACTTTTGAATTCATTTTCTGATAAAAATCAGAAATATTTTACTATAACACCCGTCACCACAATCAAGATAATGAACATATTCATCACTCCCAAAAGTTCCTCCCACACATAAACACTGATATACTTTGTTGCTATAAATACTTTCAAAATTTTCTAGAGTTTTACGTAAATGGAATCATACAGTATATTCTTTTTCATCTGGCTTCTTTCATTCACAATAATTAATCTGACATTCCTTGTTAATGTGTTATCAATATTTCATTCTTTTGTATTACTGAGTAGCATTCCACTGTACAGATATTACAGAATTTGTTTATTTATTCACCTGTTGATAGACATTTGGGTTGCTGGGTTGTTTCCAGCTTTTGGCTATTATATATAAACCTGCTTTGAAGATTTATGTCAAGTATTTGTATGATTTTTCCCTCTTGGGTAAATACCTAGGAGTATAATGGCTGGATCAGATGGTGGTACAAGTTTAAACTTTTAGGCAACTGCCAAACTGTCTTCCAAAGCAGCTGTACCGTTTTACATTGAAACTAGCAGTGTATGAGAGTTCCAGTTAATCCACATTCTCACCAACCTTCCGAAGGTCAGTCTTTTTAATTTTAGCCATTCTAATTGGTATGTAGTGGTATCTCATTGTAGTTTTAATTCACACTTTTCTAATAACTAATGATATTGAGCATCTTTTCCATGTCCTTATTTGCCATCTATACAGCTTCTTTGGTGAAGCATCTGTTTAAATCTTTTGTCCATTTGTTTATTTGGTGGTTGTTTTCCTATTATTGAGTTTTGAGAGTTCTTTATATACTCTGGATACAAGTCCTTAATCAGATTGATACTTTGCAAATATCTTCCTCTGGCCTGTAGCTTGTCTTTTTATTCTCTTAACAGTGTGTCTTGAAAAGCAGAAGTTTTAAATTTTGACAAAGTCAAATTTGCCAAGTTTTTCTTTTATGGATCATGCTTTTTGTGTTATGTCCGAAAAGGCTTTTATTAACTCAAGACTGCAAAATTTTCTATGTTTTCTTCTAGAAGTTCTAGGTTGAGGTTTTATATTTAGATCTAAGTGATTAGTACTGAGTTAATTTTTACACATGGTATGAAACGTGGTTCAAAGTTCATGTGTCTGTATATGGATGTTCAATTATTCCAGAACCATTTATTGAAAAAACTATCCTTTCTCCTTTGAATTGTCTTTTCACCTTTGTCAAAAATCAGTAGCCATATATGCGTGGAATTACTTCTGCTCTTTCTATTCTGTTCCACATTGACCTTTGTGGGAAAGCATCTAGTCTTTTACCATTAAACATGGTTTAGTCATAGGTTTGTCATAGGTGCTCTTTAGCAGGCTGAATTAGTTCCTTTCTTTTCTCAGTATGCTAAGAATTTTTATCAGAAATAAATGTTGGATTTAGCTAAATGCTTTTTTGTGTGTCTATTTAGATGATCACATGGTTTTGCTTCTCTTTTTGTTTGCTAATATAATCAATTACTTGAAATGATTTCTGAATGTTAAATCAACACTGCGTTCTAGGATAAACCTCACTTGTTTATGATGTATTATCTTTTTATATATTGTTGGATTACCTTTGTTAACCTTTTACTTTCCTTTTTAATTTTTGTATCTATTAAACATTCATGAAGGATATTAGTTCACAGTTTTGTTCTTTTGTAAAGTCTGATTTTGGTTTCAGAGCAATGCTGACCCATAAGATGATCTGGGAAGTATTCTCTACTCTTCAATTTTCTAGAAGAGTTTGTGTTGAATTGGCATTATTTCTTCCTTAAATGTTTGGTAGAATTTATCCATGACATCATCTGGCTTGGACTGTTCTTTGTGGGAATAGATAGAGGGCTATCCAGATGATTTCTAATTGAGCTATGATAGTTTGTGCCTTTCAAGGACACTGTCCATTTCCATTTCATCTAAACTGCAGGCTTTTTTGGTATAAAGTTGTTCATAATATTCCTTGGCTACTAAATATCCTTGTCATCCTTTTAATATTTGTAGATTCTGTCATAACGTCCCCCCATTCATTCCAAATATTGGTACTTTGCATCTTCTCTTTTTATTTTTCCTGATAATCTGGTTTATCAATTTTATTGATTTTCTTAAAGAATGAGATTTTGGTTTCATTGATCTTTTGCATATTATTCTGCTTTCTATTTCACTGATTTCCACCGTGATCTTTATTATTTCCTTCCTCTGCTTACTTTGGCTTTAATTTGATCACCTTTTTCTAGTTTCTTAAGGTGGAAGTTGAGGATTTTGTTCTGTGAGTTCAACTTTTTTAGATTCTACATACAAGTATTCATCTTTCTGTGCCTGGCTTATTTCACTTAGCATAATGTCCTCCAGGTTCATCTGTGCTGTAACAAATGACAGGATTTCTTTTTTTATGGCTGAATAATACTCCACTGTATTTATAAACCATGCCTCTTTATCCATTCACCGGTTGACAGACACTAGATGTGGAACTTTGTCAGCATAAGAGAATTTTAAAATTGGAACTAATATCTTGGAGGTCATCCCTTCTACAGCCTCATTTAATACTTGGGGAACTACAACCATAGATGAGATCATGGTCATATACCAGGGCCAGACTGCAAACACAAGTTTTTGTTTTGTTTTCTACCTCCATTCAGTACTCTGACCACTACTTAAAGAGGCAGTGACCTTTGGAAATTAAAACATAAAGAACACTAATCTGTCAACAATCTTCTGCTCTGAGTGCATGATTAGGTTTCTATTTTATATGGATACCAAAAAAGCAGATTTCTTTGTTATATAAATATTACAGAAATATAAGTTATTTATATATATGTTTACTTTCATATATCTAACAATAAAATTTTAAAGCATGTGGAAACCAACTCTTTTGGAAATGACTAGAGCTTTCTCTTAAATCAGGTCAAATTCCCAATTTCTAAAATATGGAAGAATAACATATAGAACATCAATTTCACTTCTAAACAAATTACACAATCTAGGAAATGTAGAGATAGAAGCATCAATTAACAAGTATCAGTTGTGAATTGCCAAAATAAAAAACACAGTCCCTACTACTTAATCTTGCTTCCTAAATTAAATGCCTTAAAGTATATGAAAAAAATTATTAACTGCTAATTTTTTCAATGAGTAATCTTTCAAGGAACTAACAAAATAAATTGGAAGAAATGCTGCATACTCTATATACCTATTGAAGATTCATAACCTACTTTAACATACTAAAAGCGCTCACAGGATGTGAAATAAGGAAGTAAAGAAATCTTGACTTAATACAATGTTTAGAAGCTTCTAAAAAGGATTCTGATAACGGTAGCACTTATTAATATTACACAGAACAAAGATTTCCAGATAACATTCTGGGTTATTGTTATGCAACTTTACTCTCATTTTGGGAGAAATGGTAAGAGAACTCATATCTTTTGCAAAAGGATTCCTTTTACTGTCATAAAACTTGAAGGGAAAGCTTAGACAAGTTGTTATAATTGAGGTCTGGTGATTCATTCATGAAAAACAATTCACACCTATGGCTTTCCTCAGCTTTGCAGCAACTGAGGGCTAAGCACTACAAAGTAGAACACCAAACATCACCATTGTGTATACCAGCATCAACTTAAATGAATTTCTGGGACTCATTCACAAAAGAAATAACTAGGCTTACAGAATTACGAGAGGTTAACAGAAAAATTTGGTTTACTCTTTTTCTTTTGGGCAGATCACCATTTTATCATTTTCAATTGTGAAACTAGAACTGCATTTCTATCTACATAAGCAAACGTAGTACCTGTAAAGTTTCTCTGCATACATAGGCTATTTGCAATTCTGATAATGGTCCTGTAACTAGAAAGAAAAAAAGAGACCACATCATTATACATTTGAATTCAACAGATTAAAAACATTTAAAAAATGACAAACAATTATAAAATTTCTTCTGTATAAATCATTGGGTGACTTCTCCTCATGAGCATATATTATTCTTATAATCAGGAAACAAAAAAATAGTAAAGTTGAAAAATTTTAAATGTACTTTAAAAATGGAAGATTTAAAACTACAATGAGGTTATCACCTCACACCAGTCAGAATGGCCATCAACAAAAAATCTACAAACAATAAATGCTGGAGAGGGTGTGGAGAAAAGGGAACCCTCTGGCACTGTTGGTGGGAATGTAAATTGATACAGCCACTATGGAGAACAGTATGGAGGTTCCTTAAAAAAATAAAAATAGAACTACCATTTGACCCAGCAATCCCACTACTGGGCATATACCCTGAGAAAACCATAATTCAAAGAGTCAAGTACCACAATGTTCACTGCAGCTCTATTTACAATAGCCAGGACATGGAAGCAACCTAAGTGTCCATCGACAGATGAATGGATAAAGAAGATGTGGCACATATATGTAATGGAATATTACTCAGCCATAAAAAGAAACGACATTGAGTTATTTGTAGTGAGGTGGATGGACCTAGAGTCTGTCATACAGAGTGAAGTATGTCAGAAAGAGAAAAACAGATACCGTATGCCAACACATATATATGGAATCTAAAAAAAAAAAAAAAAATGGTTCTGAAGAACCTAGGGGCAGGACAGGAATAAAGATGCAGATGTAGAGAATGGACTTGAGGACATGGGGAGGGGGAAGGGTAAGCTGGGACGAAGTGAGAGAGTGGCATGGACATATATACACTACCAAATGTAAAACAGATAGCTAGTGGGAAGCAGCCCCATAGCACAGGGAGGTCAGCTCGGTGCTTTGTGACCACCTACAGGGGTGGGATAGGGAGGGTGGGAGGGAGACACAAGAGGGAGGAGATATGGGGATATATGTATACATATAGCTGATTCACTTTGTTATACAGCAGAAACACAACATTGTAAAGCAATTATAAGTCCAATAAAGATGTTAAAAAAAAAAATGGAAGATTTGTTCTGTAACAACTTTGGACAGTGAAAATATTAAGCACCCATAATGTGCAAAGCACAGTACTAGACATCACAGGATGTTCTATACAAAGCAATGGACATGATCTCAATCCTGAACAATTTTTTAAACAATAAAGCCCCCAAATGAGAAAAACATATATAATTAATTACAGTTACATACACAAGTTAGAGGACCATAAAGGGATCGATTGTTGAAATATACTAAAAAGCATCATATACTTTTTTTTAAAGTCAAGATATTATTTCCTTAGCATAATTCTTTACTATATCTATCGAAACAAGGAGCTTGATCCAATACCTTACCTAAGTATCCAAAAAGCAATTAGGTCACTTCTGACAACCAAATCTCTCCCTATGAAATATAAAATCCTTCTGCAAGTACCCAACTAGGGGCTTTGGAAATACGCCTTCCAACATCATGAAAGAATATTTGAAATCCGGGGTGGTATTTGCTGACAGTGAAATCAAAATCAGATATACTTACATGTAATCTTTACTTAAGAAAATATTTTACTACATATTTTAATCACTGGTTCTCTACACCTACTCAGGAACATAAAATTTTGATTCACAGTAACTTGATGAAATAGGAGTAAAAGAAGGGAAACCACTTTATTAACAGGTATTATAGGTGTAGTTGTTCTTGATTATTATGCTATCTAGTATATTATTTACAGGGATGAATACTTTTTAGATTCAATTTAATTCAATAAATAGCAGGTTTAATAATGGAAAGCAGAAATTTCATAAAGAAATAAAATTAATGTCTCAAAACAATTCTTTCAATTTAAAAGGGTAAGTAGTAAAAAAAAAAAATGCCCACTGCATAGTTTTATTAATCCATATCCTTGAGTTCTCATTCTGTGAAAGTGTGGATAAAAATTATAAATATTGATATTAGATAAAAATTCTTCATATAAAAGATAATTCTTCATAAAATCATAGAAAAGAATTTTATTTTTTAATATTTATTTAGGCTGCACCAGGTCTCAGTTGTGGCATGTGGGATCTTTAGTTGCAGCATGCGGGATCTTTTGTTTGTTTGTTTGTTTTAGTTGCGGCATGTGGACTTAGTCTTGGCATGCATGCGGGATCTAGTTCCACAACGAGGGATTGAACCCAGGCCCCCTGCATTGGGAGCACGGAGTCTTACTCACTGGACCACCAGGGAAGTTCCATAGAAAAGAATTTTAAACCAAGTGGCACAGAGCTGTTTTCTACCAATAATTTTTAAAAATCAACAACAGGGGTAAAATAAAAGAGAATAGTCATTCTAATATAGTATTATAAGGGAAAATTCAATTCAGAAAGTTGTCTAAATTAACATAATGCTAAATAAAATACTCCAAATTCTTAAAATTATATATTTTTAACACAAAAATATTATAGCAACAACTAAATTGTTTTCCTAGTTAGCAGCTTAAGTTATTATTAAGATAGACATGTAATTTGCTTTATGTGAGAGTCACCCTTTGCATTTCAATTCTAATTTACAAGGAAGTTTAGGCAGTTTTGTTTGTAGATAAAATACTTCCCTAGAGACTACATAAGACTTCCCAGAGACTACGTCTGAAAAGTAAAATCTGGATTGTTCAAGTACTCTCCGATTTCTCAGTTCAGGCTCCAGCAATTTAACTGAATAACCAACAAAATATAAAATTTAGGTTTCTTTTACTTAATACTCCAGGAGCAGGACAGAAGAACAGTAAATCTATCTGTTAGTATCCCTTGTTAACTAGAAATGTCAAATAACAGTCATTAAAGTCAAAGTTTTAAAATGTGGAGTCAAATTAACAGTACCATGGTAAATATCTTGAAGTGATCCGCCACCACAGTATTCCATACAAATCCACAGTTTTTCCCTACTAACGTGAAAGAGAAAGAAAATTATATTAGTTAGTAATTCTCAACGACTGACATACTTTGAAAGGCTGTCACTCTTCAGCACACAAAGGTTTAGGATACGTTGCAGGTTTAGGACACATTGCAGGTTTAGGATAGATTGCAACAGGAAATTGCCCTTGCAGTCTTTCTTCAGGATACAGAAAAGCATATTAATTTCAGCTTTGTTCCCACCTTAAGTGGTTTAGAATGTGATCAGTTTTATAAGCTAAAACACTTACTTGTAATCATTCATAGTATTTCATTAAAGTTGCCAGGTAAGGTATAAATGCATAAATGAAGCTGTCATTATTAATATAAAAGAGTAGACAGTAAGAAGACCTGAGAAATTTTAAAACTTCAGACAAATAATTTTTAAAATTTATATACAAAACAGCACTTACATGAAAGGGAGGGGGTGTGGGAGCAAAGAAATATGAAATACAGAGTAGATGCTTTTGTGTTTTTTACCTGAGATAGCTCCCAAAGTAGGCAACAATGTTGCAATGCTTACATTCTTTAACCATAAATATCTCTTGTTGAATCAAAGAAAAATCATCTCCTGAAAAATAAAATGATAATAACTTGGTCACCATGTTACATTTTGTGTCTCTATCTATAGGAAGAAGGAAAACTTCACAATAAGTATCAGAGATGAGGAATTAGACATTCTTAATACTTTAATGGGAATGTACACTGGTACATTCTTTCTATAAAGCCAGAAGCCTTAAAAATGTATAAAATCCTAGAACTCATAATTTCACTTCAAAATTTATTTTCTTAAGATATGCAGAGATGATATCCTCTACAGTGTTACTTAATAATGAAAGCATGGTAAAATAACTTATGGTACAGTCATAGATATTACAACACAGTTAAAACATGTTTTGATATGAAAACATGTTCATGATATATTAAGTGAAAAAGGGATATCATATATATATTATATAAGTACATATGTATATAGAAAAAAATGTCTCAAAAACATACAAAATGTTTATGTCTGGGTAGTAAAATTCAAAGTAACTTTGCTTTCTTCTTTTTTGAGTTGTATTTTCCAATTTGTCTACCAAAAACCTATTTGGGTTGTTTAACTAGAAAAAGTTATATTAAAATAAAATATTGGTTATTTATGGGAATTTTATGGTTAATATGGGAATACTGCCTAGAATGACACTGTCACCACCAAACTTCATTTTGCATAGAAACAGTGTTTTACTCCAGTAAAAGGAGTTTAGAAGTTGATAAAATGATTGCATTTGTATTATGTAAATGCAATATAATGAAGAAGAGCTCGAGGTCTGGGTTAGACATACCTGGATTCAAGTCCCGATTCAGCCATTCACTGGCAATGTAACCTTGGGCAATCTAACTCTTCTGAATCACAGCTGAATCCATTAAAGTATCATCTGAATTCATTCCACCTGTTTGGCTTCCTTATCTACCACTTTCCAGAAACATTCCCTACATTTTGGTAATACCAGTTGCTGGCCATTTTTGTAATAGATTCTCATGCCCCTAAGCTTCTGTTTATGCAAGTCCCTCAGTTGGGAATGCTGTGAGAAAGAGTATGTAGTGCATTTAATACAATATTTGACATAATAAATGCAATAGCGATATTACTATATGTTGGAGGCAAGAAAGATACAAACAAAAGTGTTCCTTGTTAGGACATCACCATAAGATATTTTTCATTAGACAGTGTTTTGTAATGGTCTTTTGTAAAACAACATCAGGTTTAAAACCAGTGGTGTCCACAGATCTACTAGAGAATGGACTTGAGGATATGGGGAGGGGGAGGGGTGAGATGTGACAGGATGAGAGAGTGTCATGGACATATATACACTACCAAATGTAAAATAGATAACTAGTGGGAAGCAGCCGCATAGCACAGGGAGATCAGCTCTGTGCTTTGTGACCACCTAGAGGGGTGGGATAGGGAGGGTGGGAGGGAGGGAGATGCAAGAGGGAAGAGATGTGGGAACATATGTATACGTATAACTGATTCACTTTGTTATAAAGCAGAAACTAACACACCATTGTAAAGCAATTATACTTCAATAAAGATGTTTAAAAAAAAAACAAAAAACAAAAAACAAAAAACTGTTCCCAAAAAAAAAAAAAAAAAAAAACCAGTGGTGTCCAGATAAGCTCTAGCTCTAACTTAAAGTCATCTTAGAATAACATACAAGGCCAAGAAGGAAAAACTTAGAAATTAGGCCTTAGATAAATAAACAAATAAAATTCTCACACAAATCAGAGTTATTTTCCCCTTATATTACAACTTTCAATTCAGAGCCAAAACAAAGCTTTAAATATTTTTCTATGCCATAAAATACCTTTTAAAAAAACCAGTCATTACTGATGTGGTTTATACATATATTTAATTTAGGTATGACACACCAAATTTATTTATAATCATTATGTCACTCTTTTCAACAGTCCTTTCATGTTAACATTAATTGATAATTCAGTTAAATAATTTAGTGTTAACAATTTTAAAGAACTAGGTAAATCAAATAAGGGTAAAATTTTCTAACAAAAATCTGAGTAAAAATCTTTAAAGAAAATTTAGCTTTTATTTGTAAAAATGGGAAAACCTGTATTACATGAATGGTTACATATACCTTAAACATAAGTGCACAGTGGCAACATTTTACCATTAGAAATTTATTTCAGCAAGCACCAAATACAGTTCTTAAAAAGTGAGGAAGAAAATAATTTCTTAATAATCTGCCAATAGGGACTTCCCTGGTGGCGCAGTGGTTAAGAATCCACCTGCCAATGCAGGGGACACAGGTTCGAGCCCTGGTCTGGGAAGATCCCACATGCCACGGAGCAACTAAGCCCGTGCGCCACAACTACTGAGCCTGCGCTCTAGAGCCCGCGAGCCACAACTACTGAGACCTCATGCCACAACTACTGAGCCCACACGCCTAGAGCCCGCACTCGCAAAAAGAGAAGCCACCACAATGAGAAGCCCGCGCACCGCAATGAAGAGTAGCCCCCACTCGCCGCAACTAGAGAAAGCCCGCGCACAGCAACGAAGACCCAATGCAGCCAAAAATAAATTAATTAAATTAATTAATTATTTAAAAAATAATCTGCCAGTAGAAGGGGATCAATGAAGATAATCCAAAATAGATGATAATTTCATGTTCCCCATTATCAACCGAGGCAGAAGTATGGGATAACTCCTGAAGATTACAGTAAAAAGCCTGCAGCAACGAAGACCCAACGCAGCCAAAAATAAATAAATAAATAAATTAATTAATTAATTAATTAAAACAAAACAAAACAAAACAAAAAAACAACCTGTGCCCCCTACAATGGAAGCGTATAGTCCTAACCATTGGACTGCCAGGGAATTCCCTACCTAATCACTTTTAAATGTGCACAGAAGTCTTATATCTGAGCTGTGCTGAACAATTCTTTAGTTAAGTCTAGGATTTAGAATATATTTTCTCACAGGAGTAACTTCACAAATGGTGCCTAACTTCTTAATGATGTCTAAATTCTTAAATAATATGGCTGAATTAAAACTACGAGTAACAGACACTAATTCTTCAGGAAAATCAGCTGAGTTCCACACCGCAACTGTGCTCCCAGTAGTAGCTGTGTGAGGTTTTCTGCCAGGAAAGACAGGGTCTTGCTGAGACTGAGCGACAGCTTTTTATGATTGTAGCTAGAAGCTAGAATTCACAAGAACAGGTCATTAATAACTCAGATGTTTGGGGACTGTGCCTTCTTTAATATACGCAACTTAGTGAATAAACTTCAGTTCTGAGTATGTTATTCAAATATCTATTTCACAGTATTGTCTTAAGCTTTAATGCAAAGTGGGCAGAATCTTCTATGAACCGAAATTGTACCATGAAGCAGTTTTACATAAAGATAATATTTTGAAGTTCATCCTGAAAGGCAAGTAAGCTAAATAGTTATTTATCACAGATATAGCTATTCTTTGATGGCTTACATCAGCCTCATCAAAATTACTTGAAATTTGGATTTATTTCATTCTTCTGATTGGGTGATACCAGATCACTGTTACCCTTCACTGAGATACAGCATAAAATCCACTAAGTTCAGAGGCCTCAGGCCTGTAGGTTCCAGCTCTGTTGTTCATGCATAAATGGGTTTTGAGAAGCTATTTTCTCAAAAAAGAGAAGTTTCATTCTTCATACCCCAGCAGTCAACTACAGTAGTTGAGGAACAGAGCCCCATATCTGCAGTTTTGACTATGTACCTGTTATTTTCACCTGAATACCTTGCTAGCACCTTGAACTTAATACGCCTGAGGGTGCCACATCTTCTCTCAGACACCAATTTTCTCTTTGGACTTTCCTACTTGTGCTAATGGCACTTTTTTCTAAAGGACTAACCACTGCCAGCCTGACCACAGCCCTCCTAAGAGAATCCACCTCCATGCAGCAAGACCAACTGTGTGTGCCTTGTGGTTTTCTACTTGCTGAACGCACTGAGGTGGGACAAGTGACGTTAAAAGATGGGATGAGCCAATCACATTTGGTGTCTTGAAAACCTGAAGCATGGAAACTGAGTCAGTTGTTAGTTACAGGAGAATCACATTAAAAGTAGAATATTAGAATAAGAGTCCATGAGTGACTGTGGCTAAGGTTCCTAGGAATGTCCTACTAAAACCCTGGCTGATGGGTATGTCCTTATATAGGAAGGGAAAAATCCACCAGAGACAGAATGTGTGGGTGTTTCTGCCCTTCTTCTCTGATAAGGGCAGCTGTGTGTTAGGGAACTCAACCATATAGTCCTAGGAAAAAAACAAGTGGCCCCTCAGCCAGAAAGGTGATCCATAGGGAAGAAAGAAAGACAGTAGCTCTGTGTTTGAGATGGTATAGTGGAACCAGTCCATATTTTCAGTGCTTTTAAGACTGGCTTGAGCTCTGAGAGGTAGCTGTAAAAAAGAACTGAAAAGTGCAGTATTAGTTATAGAGTTCTATATGGTTGGTTTGTTTGTTTATTTATTATGTTTGGCTGTGCCGGGTCTTAGTTGCGGCATGCAGGATCTTTGTCACCACATTCGGGATTCTTAGTTGCAGCATGCGGGATCTAGTTCCTTGACCAGCGATCTTACCTGGGCCCCCTGCGTTGGGAGCGCAGAGTCTTAACCATCGGACAGCCACGGAAGTCCCTCTAGATGGTATTGACACAGGGATTTATGTTTTAAATTTTTTTGAAAAAACCACTGTATTAGGGTTTAAGTTTGGCACATTCAGTGATCCCAGCCTTCACCACAGTGTTTCAAGGCTAACACTCAGAGACAGATTTGCTAATAATAAGGGTAACAAGCACTACAAGATTCTGAAGACCAAGTTTTAAAGGTGGACAAACTCTACCGCTTTCCGTTGTTCCTAAGCCATCTCCTGTCTAGCAGCACACGGCAACCCTCAACTACAATTTTTAACTGAAGTAGGAAGCCCATTCCCCAAAACATGCTACTCTATAAGATACGGCCTTAGTATCTGGGGTCACTCTGAAGTCTGGTCTTTGCTTTCAATTTCTTAGCTCTGGATACAATTAGCCAATGTCAGTGTTTACTTAGCTACCAGATGCTTCTGCTACAATCAGTCCATCAAAATAGCGTTAAGACTCTAATAATGCCACACTTAAGACATTTATAAAAACATAATAAGGAAAGAGTAGAAGTCTTGGAAGGTAAGAGACTGGAACTGTAGGGCCTTTTGATACTATTGGCAAGTTGACATAAAGGGCTTAAGTGTTCCCACTCTGGTAATGAACTGAAGTAAGCTGGTTGCACCCCTCGTGTATAATAAGGGTCCTTTGGATTACACTTGGATTCAATATCCTCTTAAGGGTTTTGGTAATCAAATGGGTCCTAAAAAATAGTACTTGGGAAATGACTAAAAGCAATATGCCTCTCAGATTTTAACAACAACAGCAAAAAGAGTCCTAGGTATTAAAAATCTGATTGTGGCAAAATGAAAGGCAGCCATACGATTCATCATATCCCTCCCTGAAACAATATGGTAGTAGATCATGAATTTAATACTGAGGTTAATTAATTAAACCAATATCTATAACTACATAAATAGCTGCTGACCTAGATCAATTAAAAGGGCTTAAAGAATGAGCCATAATGTGGAAGAGTCACTTAGTGCTTCAAACAACAGGGCAGTTTGCAGCAAGAAAAGGACAATCCTAATTTCTGGAATGCCTGGCCCAAGACATAAAGGGAAATGGCATCATTATGAAGCCTAAACCAAAATCAGAAAGTGATCTCTGGAGTTGCTGCATCGTAACCCCAGCTGACTTTCCAACTGCAACCAATTAAAAATTTAAAAAAAAAAGGGTCCTGGCAACTGGAAAGCAAGTATCTGGGAGGAGGCTGAATAACTCCCAGGACCCTGGCAAAGTACTTACTACTATGTCCTCCTTTCCAGCAAAAGAGGAACAACTACCTTACTGAGATGTGCCCTATCATTAGAATGCCAACACAGCATGGACTAAAAAATAAACAAAATCAGAGCAAGGAAGAGATTAAATCTAGAAAGAACTGTTGATTTCTATGGAACATAGTCAAAGGTAGAGTAGACTTTCTGGACATCCATTTTATGGATGTTAGTTAGCCCAAGAAGAACCAGACATAACAACTGATACCAATGTCATATTCCGGATCTCTGAACTTGGCTATAAGTCTTTGAAAGGAATCCTTTGGACTGCACCAACTAATTTCTAGTACTAGTATTCTCCATCAGACATTTCTAAGCACTCCATAAAAATAATAAAAAATTATCCTGAGATAAAGAAGAATCTTGGAATTTCAAAATCAACTTTCAAAAAGTATTTCACAAATAACCCTACTCTCGTACACACCTTCAAAAGCAGGCTAAGAAAAGAGGATGGATGGGTATTTCATAGTAAAGGAAATATAAATGCCAATAAACTTATAAAGGATGCTTATTCTCAAATTAAAGAAACGCAAATCAAAGCTATTTTTTAATCCCATCAGTTTTGCAGAAGTTTTACAATTGCCAGTAATATATATTTTGGAGACAGTATTGAGAAACATATTTTCAAATCTGCTTGTGAAAATGAAAAACTGATCATGCTTTTTGGAAGCCATTTGGCACTATTAATCAAACTTTATATACCCAACAATACATACAAAGATGTTCACTGCAACACTGTTTCCAACAGCAAAAAAATGTGGAAATAACCTAAATGTACATCGATAAGGGATTAAATGAATGTTACCTCTGTACAACAAAATACTCTGCAGCTATTAACAAGAACAAATAACAGCAATATATGTTAACATGGAAAAATGTTCAAACACTTGTAAAGTGAGAGGACAAAAAAAGAAGTCTGGAGAACAATATATAGAAAACGTCTGGAAGGAAATGGAAAAAAATAGTAGTTACTTCTGTGAAAGGGAATAAAGACTTGCAGCCAAGAGAACTTATTTTCCACTTCAAACCATTCTGTGTTGGTTTGATTTAAAAAACAAAAACACCATGAACAGTACTTTAACAAAAGATAGTACTTACTCTAGTCTGAAAATCTTTTTCTGTCAACTAGGTCATTTAAATATTTTTTCTTTTTCTAGTAATTACTGAAATATATGGATAACTATCTACCTCTTATTTTGTGATTTTTATTGGTTCCATATTCTATACCTCTTTTTGTCCTGTCTTACCTTCTTTTAGATTGAGTTTTTTGTTGTTGTTTGGTTTGTTTTTGTCTTTTTTTTTCTCCACAACCAGTTTGGAATTGACACCCTCTATCTCTATTTTTCAGAAGTTACCCTAGAAATTTTAACGCACATACTTTCCTTGGTAAAAGTTACGCATAATTCATATCTTTATTCTCCTCTCAAATAATACGATAACCTTCGAATGCATTAACTCTATTACCCCTTCCTAACTCACCTGCCATTGTTGGTCAGAATTTTACTTCTTTTCTAGAACCTCACAAAACATCATCTTCATTTTCATTATTATTTTATATAGGTATATCTTCCTTGTTGAAGATTTACCCATATATTGGGTTGGCCAAAAGGCCCATTCGGTTTCTTCGATAAGATGGCTCTAGCAGCACTTAGTTCTCTCTAACTTCATTCAAAACAATTTTGTTAGACTGTATGTGACAGCTGTCATATCAGCGTGCATTTACAAAAAGACATCAAAATTGGTGAATTTTTGTGTAGCCATTTTAATATTGAAGTTGGAAGAAAAAAAGCAACATTTTCGGCATATCATGCTTTATTATTTCAAGAAAGGTAAAAACACAACCAAAACACAAAAAAAAGGTTTGTGCAGTGTATGGAGAAAGTGCTGTGACTGAATGAACGTGTCAAAAGTGGTTTGTGGGAGAGACCTTCAAGACGGCAGAGGAGTAAGATGTGGAGATCACTTTCCTCCCCAACAATACATCAGAAATACATCTACATGTGGAACAACTCCTACAGAACACCTACTGAACACTGGCAGAAGACCTCAGACCTCCCAAAAGGCAAGAAACTCCCCACGTACCTGGGCAGGGCACAAGAAAAAAGAAAAAAACAGAGACAAAACAATAGAGATGGGACCTGCACCCCTGGGAGGGAGCTGTGAAAGAGGAAAAGTTTCCACACACTAGGAAGCCCCTTCATTGGCGGAGATGGGGGTGGCGGGGGGGAAGCTTCGGAGCCACGGAGGAGATCACAGCAACAGGGGTGCAGAGGGCAAAGCGGAGAGATTCCCACACAGAGGATCGGTGCCGACCAGCACTCACCAGCCTGAGAGGCTTGTCTGCTCACCCGCCGGGGTGGGCAGGGGCTGGGAGCTGAGGCTTGGGCTTCAGAGGTCAGATCCCAGAGAGAGGACTGGGGCTGGCTGCGTGAACACAGCCTGAAGGGGGCTAGCGCGCCACAGCTAGCCGGGAGGGAGTCCGGGAAAAAGTCTGGACCTGCCTAAGAGGCAAGAGACCATTGTTTCGGGGTGCGCGAGGAGAGGGGATTCAGAGCACCATCTAAATGAGCTCCAGAGACGGGCGCAAGCCACGGCTATCAGTGTGGACACCAGAGATGGGCATGAAACGCTAAGGCTGCTGCTGCAGCCACCAAGAAGCCTGTGTGCAAGCACAGGCCACTCTCCACACCTCCCCTCCCAGGAGCCTGTGCCGCCCACCACTGCCAGGGTCCTATCATGCAGGGACAACTTCCCCAGGAGAACACACGGCGCGCCTCAGGCTGGTGCAACGTCACGTCGGCCTCTGACACCACAGGGTCGCCCCGCATTCCGTATCCCTCCCTCCCCGTGGCCTGAGTGAGCCAGAACCCCCTAATGAGCTGCTACTTTAACCTGTCCTGTCTGAGCGAAGAACAGACGCCCTCAGGCAACCTACACTCAGAGGCAGGGCCAAATCCAAAGCTGGACCCCAGGAGCTGTGCGAACAAAGAAGAGAAAGGGAAATCTCTCCCAGCAGCCTCAGGAGCAGCAGATTAAATCTCCACAATCAACCTGATGTACCCTGCATCTGTGGAATACCTGAATAGACAAAGAATCATCCCAAAAGTGAGGCGGTGGACTTTGGGAGCAATGATATATATATATTTTTCCTTTTTCTCTTTTGCTGTGTGGCTAACAGGGTCTTGGTGCTACGGCCGGGTGTCAGGCCTGTGCCTCAGAGGTGGGAGAGTCGAGTTCAGGACACTGGTCCACCAGAGACCTCCCAGCTCCACGTAATATCAAAACACGAAACCTCTCCCAGAGATCTCCATCTCAACACTAAGACCCAGCTCCACTCAACGACCAGCAAGCTACAGTGCTGGACACCCTATGCCAAACAACTAGCAAGAAAGGGACACAACCCCACCCATTAGCCGAGAGGCTGCCTAAAATCATAATAAGGTCACAGACACCCCAAAACACACCACCGGATGCAGACCTGCCCACCAGAAAGACAAGATCCAACCTCATCCACCAGAACACAGGACTAGTCCCCTCCACCAGGAAGCCTACACAACCCACTGAACCAACCTTAGCCAATGGGGCAGACAGCAAAAACAACAGGAACTACAAACCTGCAGCCTGTGAAAAGGAGACCCCAAACACAGTAAGTTAAGCAAAATGAGAAGACAGAGAAACACACAGCAGATGAAGGAGCAAGGTAAAAACCCACGAGACCAAACAAATTAAGAGGAAATAGGCAGTCTACCTGAAAAAGAATTCAGAGTAATGATAGTAAAGATAATACAAAATCTAAGAAACAGAATGGAGAAAATACAAGAAACGTTTAACAAGGACCTAGAAGAACTAAAGAGCAAACCAACAATGATGAACAACACAATAAATGAAATTAAAAATTCTTAGAAGGAATCAATAGCAGAATAACTGAGGCAGAAGAACGGATAAGTGACCGGGAAGATAAAACAATAGAAATAACTACTGCAGAGCAGAATAAAGAAAAAAGAATCAAAAGAATTGAGGACAGTCTCAGAGATCTCTGGGACAACATTAAATGCACCAACATTCAAATTATAGGGGTCCCAGAAGAAGAAGAGAAAAAGAAAGGGACTGAGAAAATATTTGAAGACATTAGAGTTGAAAAATTCCCTAATATGGGAAAGGAAATAGTTAATCAAGTCCAGGAAGCACAGAGTCCCATACAGGATAAACCCAAGGAGTAACACGCCAAGACACATATTAATAAAACTATCAAAAATTAAATACAAAGAAAAAATATTAAAAGCAGCAAGGGAAAAACAACAAATAACATACAAGGGAATCCCCATAAGGTTAATGGCTGATCTTTCAGCAGAAACTCTGCAAGCCAGAAGGGAATGGCAGGACATATTTAAAGTGATGAAAGGGAAAAACCTACAACCAAGATTACTCTACCCAGCAAGGATCTCATTCAGATTTGATGGAGAAATTAAAACCCTTACAGGCAAGCCAAAGCTAAAAGAATTCAGCAACACCAAACCAGCTTTACGACAAATGCTAAAGGAACTTCTCTAGGCAGGAAACACAAGAGGAGGAAAAGACCTACAATAACAAACCCAAAACAATTCAGAAAATGGTAATAGGAACATATATATCGATAATTACCTTAAATGTAAAAGGATTAAATGCTCCAACCAAAAGACATAGACTGACTGAATGAATACAAAAACAATGCCTGTATATATGCTGTCTATAAAAGACCCACTTCAGATGCAGGGACACATACAGACTGAAAGTGAGGGGATGGAAAAAGATATTCCATTCAAATGGAAATCAAAAGAAAGCTGGAGTAGCAATTCTCATATCACACAAAATAGACTTTAAAATAAAGACTATTACAACAGACAAAGAAGGAGACTACATAATGATCAAGAGATCAATCCAAGAAGAACATGTAACAATTGTAAATATTTATGCACCCAACATAGGAGCACCTCAATATAGAAGGCAAATGCTAACAGCCATAAAAGGGGAAATGGACAGTAACACAATCATAGTAGGGGACATTAATATCCCACTTTCAACAATGGACAGATTATCCAAAATGAAAATAAATACAGAAAAAAAAGCTTTAAATGATACATTAAACAAGATGGACTTAATTGATATTTACAGAACATTCCATCTAAAAACAAAAGAATAAACTTTCTTCTCAAGTGCTCATGGAAGATACTCTAGGACAGATCATATCTTGGGTCACAAATCAAGCTTTGGTAAATTTAAGAAAATCGAAATCATATCAAGTATCTTTACTGACCACAATGCTTTGAGACTACATATCAATTACAGGAAAATATCTGTACAAAATACAAACACATGGAGGCTAAACAATACACTACTAAATATCCAAGAGATCACTGAAGAAATCAAAGAGGAAATCAAAAAATACCTAGAAACAAATGACAATGAAAACACGATGACCCAAAACCTATGGAATGCAGCAAAAGCAGTTCTAAGAGGGAAGTTTATAGCAATACAATCCTACCTCAAGAAACAAGAAATGTCTCAAATAAACAACCTAACAATACACCTAAAACAATTAGAGAAAGAAAAACAAAAAAACCCCAAAGTTAGCAGAAGGAAAGAAATCATAAAGATCAGATCAGAAATAAATGAAAAAGAAATGAGGGAAACAATAGCAAAGATCAATAAAACTAAAAGCTGGTTATGTGAGAAGATAAACAAAATTGATAAACCATTAGCCAGACTCATCAAGAGACAAAAGGAGAAGACTCAAATCAATAGAATTAGAAATGAAAACAGAGAAGTAACAACTGACACTGCAGAAATACAAAGGATCATGAGAGATTACTACAAGCAACTATATGCCAATCAAATGGACAACCTGGAAGAAATGGACACATTCTTAGAAAAGCACAACCTTCCCAGACTGAACCAGGAAGAACTAGAAAATATAAACAGACCAATCACAAGCACTGAAATTGAGACTGACTAAGAATCTTCCAACAAACAAAGGACCAGGACTAGATGGCTTCACAGGCGAATTCTATCAAACATTTAGAGAAGAGCTAACACCTATCCTTCTCAAACTCTTCCAAAATACAGCAGAGGGAGGAACACTCCCAAACTCATTCTATGAGGTAACCATCACCCTGATACCAAAACCAGACAAAGACGTCACAAAGAAAGAAAACTACAGGCCAATATCATTGATGAACATAGATGCAAAAATCCTCAACAAAATACTGGCAAACAGAATCCAACAACACATTAAAAGGATCATACATCATGATCAAGTGGGGTTTATCCCAGGAATGCAAGGATTCTTCAATATACGCAAATCAATGTGATAAACCATATTAACAAACTGAAGGAGAAAAACCATATGATCATCTCAATAGATGCAGAAAAAGCTTTTGACAAAATTCAACACCCATTTATGATAAAAATCCTCCAGAAAGTAGGCACAGAGGGAACTGACCTCAACATAATAAAGGCCATATATGACAAACCCACAGCCAACATCGTTCTCCATGGTGAAAAACTGAAACCATTTCCACTAAGATCAGGAACAAGAAAAGGCTGCCCACTCTCACCACTATTATTTAACATAGTTTTGGAAGTTTTAGCCACAGCAATCAGAGAAGAAAAAGAAATAAAAGGAATCCAAATCGGAAAAGAAGAAGTAAAGCTGTCACTGTTCGCAGGTGAGATGATACTATACATAGAGAATCCTAAAGACTCTACCAGAAAACTACTAGAGCTATTCAATGAATTTGGTAAAGTAGCAGGATACAAAATTAATACACAGAAATCTCTTGCATTCCTATACACTAATGATGAAAAATCTGAAAGAGAAATTAAGGAAACACTCCCATTTACCACTGCAACAAAAAGAATGAAATAACTAGGAATAAACCTACCTAAGGAGACAAAGGACCTGTATGCAGAAAACTATAAGACACTGATGAAAGAAATTAAAGATGATATAAACAGATGGAGAGACATACCATGTGCTGGATTGGAAGAATCAACATTGTGAAAATGACTATACTACCCAAAGCAATCTACAGATTCAACGCAATCCCTATCAAACTATCAATGGTATTTTTCACAGAACTAGAACAAAAAATTTCACCATTTGTATGGAAACACAAAAGACCCTGAATAGCCAAAGCAATCTTGAGAAAGAGAAAGAGAAAGAGAGCTGGAGGAATCAGGCTCCCAGGCTTCAGACTACACTACAAAGCTACAGTAATCAAGACAGTATGGTACTGGCACAAAAACAGAGATATAGATCAATGGAACAGGATAGAAAGCCCAGAGGTAAACCCATGCACATGTGGTCACCTTATTTTTGATAAAGGAGGCAAGAATATACAACAGAGAAAAGACAGCCTCTTCAATAAGTGGTGCTGGGAAAACTGGACAGCTACATGTAAAAGAATGAAATTAGAACCCTCCTTAAGACCATACACAAAAAGAAACTCAAAATGGATTAAAGACCTAAATGTAAGGCCAGACACTATCAAACTCTTAGAGGAAAACATAGGCAGAACACTCTATGACATAAATCACAGCAAGATCCTTTTTGACCCACCTCCTAGAGTAAGGGAAATAAAAACAAAAATAAACAAATGACCTAATGAAACTTAAAAGCTTTTGCACAGTAAAGGAAACCATAAACAAGACGAAAAGACAACCCTCAGAATGGGAGAAAATATTTGCAAATGAAGCAACAGACAAAGGATTAACCTCCAAAATATACAAGCAGCTCATGCAGCTCAATGTCACAAAAACAAACAACCCAGTCCAAAAATGGGCAGAAGACCTAAATAGACATTTCTCCAAAGAAGATATACAGATTGCCAACAAACACATGAAAGGATGCTCAACATCACTAATCCTTAGAGAAATGCATATCAAAACTACAATGAGATATCACCTCACACCAGTCAGAATGGCCATCATCAAAAAATCTACAAACAATAAATGCTGGAGAGGGTGTGGAGAAAAGGGAACCCTCTTGCACTCTTGGTGGGAATGTAAATTCATAGAGCCACTACGGAGAACAGTATGGAGGTTCCTTAAAAAACTTAAAATTGAACTACCATACGACCCAGCAATCCCACTACTGGGCGTATATCCTGAGAAAACCATAATTCAAAAAGAGTCATGTACCACAATGTTCATTGCAGCTCTATTTACAATAGCCAGAACATGGAAGCAACCTATGTGTCCATCGACAGATGAATGGATAAAGAAGATGTGGCACATATAGGCAATGGAATATTACTCAGCCATAAGAAGAAACGAAATTGAGTTTTTTGTAGTGATGTGGATGGACCTAGAGTCTGTCATGCAGAGTGAAGTAAGTCAGAAAGAGAAAAAGAAATACCGTATGCTAACACATATATATGGAATCTAAAAAAAAAAAAAAAAAATGGTTCTGAAGAACCTAGGGGCAGGACAGGAATAAAGAGGCAGATGTAGAGAATGGACTTGAAGACATGGGGAGGGGGAAGGGTATGCTGGGACAAAGTGAGAGAGTGGCATGGACTTATATATACTACCAAATGTAAAATAGATAGCTAGTGGGAAGCAGCTGCAGAGCACTGGGAGATCAGCTTGGTGCTTTGTGACCACCTAGAGGGGTGGGATAAGGAGGGTGGGAGGGAGACGTAAGAGGGAGGAGATATGGGGATATATGTATATGTATAGCTGATTCACTCTGTTATAAAGCAGAAGCTAACACACCATTGTAAAACAATTATACTCCAATAAAGATGTTAAAAAAAAAAAATTGGTTTGTGAAGTTTAGTGCTGGAGAGCTGGAGAATGCTCCACCGTCGGGTAGACCAACTGAGGTTGACAGCGATCAAATCAAGACATTAATTGAGAACAATAAATGTTATACCACGTGGGAGATAGCTGACATACTCAAAATATCCAAATCAATTGTTGAAAATCATTTGCACCAGCTTGGTTATGTTGATCTCTTTTATGTTTGGGTTCTACATAAGTTAAGCAAAAAAAACCTTCTTGACTATATTTCCACATGAGATTCTCTACTGAAACATAAATAAAACAAATTTTTAAAACAAATTGTGATGGGCGATGAAAAGTGGATACTGTACAACAATGTAGAACGGAAGAGATTGTGGGGCAAGCAAAATGAACCACCACCAACCACACTAATGGCTGGTCTTCATCCAAAGAAGGTGATGTTGTGTATATGATGGGATTGGAAGGGAGTCCTCTATTATGAGCTCCTTCCGGAAAACCAAATGATTAATTCCAACAAGTACTGCTCCCCATTAGACCAACTGAAAGCAGCTCGTGACGAAAAGCGTCCAGAATTAGTCAACAGAAAACACATAATATTCCATCAGGATAACACAAGACCACATGTCTTTCGATGACCAGGCAGAAACTGTTACAGCTTGGCTGGGAAGTTCTGATTCATCCACCATATTCACCAGACATTGCACCTTTGTATTTCCATTTATTTCGGTCTTCACAAAATTCTCTGGAAAAAATGTCAGCTCTCTGGAAGACTGTAAAAGGCACCTGCAACAGTTCTTTACTCAAAAAGATAAAAGTTTTGGGAAGATGGAATTATGAAGTTGCCCGAAAAGTGGCAGAAGGTAGTGGAACAAAAGGGTGAATACGTTGTTCAATAAAGTTCTTCGTGAAACTGACAAATGTGGCTTTTTTTTTTTTTTAAACTTAAAAAGCAAAGGCACTTTTTTTGGCCAACCCAATATATCATTTTCTTTGCTCTTCCTTTCTTTTTGCATCTTAGACTTAACAATTGGGATCATATTCCTTCTGCTTAATGTTTATCTTTTAGAATTTCCTTAGTGACGGTCTACTTGTGCCAAACACATTGGTTTCTGTCTGAAAATGCCTTTACTTTGCTTTCATTACTGAAAAATATTTTCATTGATAGTCCTTCTCTTTCAGCTCTTTGAAGATATCCACTGCCTTCTTCCTTCATGGCTTTTTAAATCACTGTTAGTCTTAATAGTCCTTCTATGTAATGTCATCCTTCTCTACTTGATTTCAAGGTTCTTCTGTCTTTAGTATTCTGCTGTTTCACTATGACATATGCACATGCACATTTCTTTTTATTAATTCTGGCTGGAATTCTTAAATATTTGGTATTTTCTATCAGTTCTGGAAAACTTTTCAACATAAATGTTTCAAATGTTGCCTTTGCCCAAGTTAACAACATTTAACTTGCTATATCTACTGAATTTTATATCTATAATTATTTTTCATACCTAGAAGGCCAATCTGCGTAGATATTTCAAATCTGTTCTTTCTTTTGTTTATTACCTTTCACTCATAGCTTCAAATCACTCTTTTATTTATCTAATTTTGTCATATATAGAGTATGTAATTCCAAAATCTGATGTCTTCATGAGTCTGTTCTGTTGTTTCTGCTGACTCTTACTCAAGGCACCTTGTGTCTTCTGCAATTTTTGACTCCGAGCTCTTATTTCTTAGAATTTTATCTATGTGAATTCTTTGAAGCGTGAGTTAAAGGTGACAGATTACATTAGCTTCTGCTAGGTGGCTGGATGTGCTACCCTAGGAGATATTTGCTACTAAAAAACCAATGTTTTTTAAAGCCAAACAAATAGCGTGACTGCAATTCAAGACAAGCATTACTTTTTGTAGTCCCTGGTTGGGGGATGGGCTAATTTATTCCTAGTTTTCCCATGTAAAAGGCCTTTGGGGGTGGTCCAGCTTTTTGTAGGGTAGTGACTTTTCACCTAGGATGGGTCTTAGACTTTGTCTCCTATCCTTTATGCCCTAAGTGAAGGATCTAAAAGGCAAATCACAATTTTATTTGGTTGTAAACAGTTTCCTCAAGATTTAAGCCTGCCTCAATACCTTGGCCATTTCTCCAGGTTTTAGCATTTCATTATTCCTTACTTAATTCCAAAACACTCAACTGCTTTGTGTCTCAGTTTCCTCATCTACAAATGAGGATATAATAAAATCACAGAGAATGACTTTGAGAATTAAGTTAATATTTCTAAGATATATATAAGTACCACGTAAGTGTCTGTTGTTATTATCACTTCTACTGCACTGGTGTATTTCAGAAGATTAGAAAAATTTAAATTCATCACTTTGTGGGTTTTTTTTTTTTCAGCAACAGTAAATTTAGATAAGGTAACTGGCTATTGAGCAATTAAAAAGAGAAATCTAATCAATTATT
Organism: Eubalaena glacialis; assembly: GCF_028564815.1. Classification (NCBI taxonomy): domain Eukaryota; kingdom Metazoa; phylum Chordata; class Mammalia; order Artiodactyla; family Balaenidae; genus Eubalaena; species Eubalaena glacialis. The sequence continues at coordinate 145,725,035 of NC_083717.1, forward strand.
TTATACTATAGCTTTTAACATGTCAATTCTGAAAATGGAGAACTGAGTAAAGCTATATGTTGTTGCTTATATTATGAGGAATACAAAACAAACTCCTTAGGACAGCGAAAAAGTATTTTTAAATTATTATTAACTATTACATAAAATTAAGGGGGTCCTGGAATCAGGTCCCCATGGATACCAAGGGATGACAGTATATCCAGACTCTTCATTTTCTCAACACCTTTGCTGCCACTTTGGTCTAAGCCACTTGAACTCTAGCATGAATTATGGGCATGATATGCCTGCTTTAGACCTTGATATCAACCTCCCCTATTTTCTCCCTCCCACTCCGTACACTATGTTGAATCTGTTTTTAACACAGCAACCAGAGCAATCCTTCTGATACTAAGGTAAGATACTACACTATGTTGCTCACAACTCTCAAAGGTTTGCCGTCTTGCTCAGAATAAAATCCAAGGTCCTTTCGATGGCTGAAAAGGCCATATCTGATCTGGCCTTCTACTTCCTCTCTGATCTTATCTTCTGCCACCCTTCTGGTTCAGTTTTTATTTTTATAAAACTGGGCTTTTTATTTTCAAGCATGCCAGACACACTCCTGCTTTAAAGCTTTTATCCTTGCTGTTCCCAGTGCCTGGAATGCTGTTCTCTTAGGTATCCATTTGACCTGCTCCCTCACTATATCCATTTCTTTCTTCAAATATTACTTCATCAGAAGTAAAAATCATTTAAAAGGCATCCAAATTGGAAAGGAATAAGTAAAATTATGTTTGCAGACGACATATCTTATTATGTAGAAAACTCTAAAGATTCCACCAAAAAACCTGTTATAACTAATAAACAAATTCAGCAAAACTGTACAGTTGACCCCCAAACAACACAGGTTTTTGAACTATGTGGGTCTACTTACATAGGCAGAAGTGAGTGATACTTAACATAAAATTAACAATGTGTTAGTTTTCTTACTATTTTATAACTTTGCTTTCAAAGAATTACACTACTGTACCCTGTGCCTCTCTCCTCTCTCCCTCATAAATGGAGAAAGTACATATCAGCTTATTATCACAGGTAAGTGGTTTTTAAAAAAAAATTTAACAATGTTTTCAAGACTCTATTACATAACTTTAATACTGTCTGCTATAAAAATTTTATGATTCACTCATCAGTGTATAGGCTAGGCTACTATGAAGCAACTGTACTGATTACACTAGGCTACCATAAAGCAATCTTATTGCTGTTTCTTCACTATCAATGCATGAATCGTTATACCTGTAAATAAAGATGAAACTCTTTCTTACATTACCTTTTCATTTTTTATGTCTAGGGTTAGAAATACATAAAACATCTGCAGTGTTTTGTACCACAAAAGAGAATATTGATGTCATTATTGATGACAATTCATCTTGTAAACAGATGATGTAAACTTACAGTATAGATAAATATGGTACAATACTATAAATATATTTTCTTTTCCTTATGATTTTCTCTTTTTTTCTTGGAATGTGCATTTTATTTTTAATTTTTTAACTTTTTATTTTATATTGGAGTATAGCTGATTAACAATGTTGTGATAGTTTCAGGTGTACAGCACCTTATGATTTTCTGAATAACATTTTCTTTTCTCTAGCTTACTTTATTGTAAGAATAGAGTATATAATACATGTAACGTACAAATATGTGTTAATCAACTGTTTATGTTATTAGTAAGGCTTCTGGTCAACAGTAAGCCATTAGCAGTTAGCTTTTAGGGGAGGTGAAAGTTATACTTGGATTTCTGATTGCACAGGGTGTCGGTGCCCCTAACCCCTGCATTGTTCAAGGGTCAACTGTAAAATACAAAATCAGTGCAAAAAAATCAGTTGCATTTCTATACACTAGCAATGAATAATCAGAAAGGACATTAAGAAAACAATTCCATTTACAATAGGATAAAAAAAATACTTAGGAATGAACTCAACTGAAGAGGTAAAAGATTGTTACACTGAAGACTACAAAACATTGCTGAAAGAAATTTAAAAAGATACAAATAACAGAAAGATAGCCCAGGTTCACAGATTAAAAGACTTAATATTGTTAACATGTCCATACTATCCAAAGTAATCTACAGACTCAACACAATCTCTATCAAAATCCCAATGGCATTTGTTTAGAAATAGAAAAAAATCATCCTAAAATTCATATGGAATTTCAAGGGAACCAAAACAGCTAAAACCATTTTGAAAAGAGGAATGAAGTTGGGGGACTCACACCTCCTGATTTCAAAACATAACACAAAGCTACAGTAATCAGTGTGTGCTACCGGCATACAGACAGACATACAGACCAATGGAACAAAACCGAGAGCCCAGAAATAAACCCACATATATATGATTTTCAACAAGGGTGTCGAGACCATTCAATGAAGAAAAGACAGTCATTTCAACAAAAAGTGTTGGGAAAACTGAATATCCTCACACAAGAGAATGAAGTTAGGTCTTCATCTTACACTATATACAAAATTTAACTCAAAATGGATTAAAGGTCTAAATGCAAGACTCAAAATTATAAAACTCCTAGAAGAAAACATAGACGGAAAGCTTCATGACACTGGATTTGGCAATGATTTATTGGATATGACACCAAAAGCACAGGCAACAAAAGCAAAAATAGACAAATGGGACTACATCGAACTTAAAAATTTTTGTTCATCGAAGGACACAATCAACAGAGTGAAAAAGCAACCTATGGAATGGGAGAAAATATTTGCAAACCACGTATCTGATAATGGGTTAATATCCACCATATGTAAAGAATTACTACAACTCAACAACAAGTAACCTGATTAAAAAATAAGCAAAGGATGTAAAAAGACATTTCTCCAAAGAGGGTATACAAATGGTTAACAAATACATAAAAAGATGTTCAACATTACTGATCATCAGAGAAATGCAAATCAAAACCACAATGAGATACACCCATTAGGAAAGCTACTATCAAAAAAAAAAAGAACAAGTGTTAGTAGGGATGTGGAGAAGTTGGAACCCTGATACACTGTTGGTGGTATTATAAAATGGTGCAACCACTATGGAAAACAGTCTGGCAGTTCCTCAAAAAATCAAAAATAGAACTACCATACGATCCAGTAATCCTATTTTTAGGTATATATTCAAAATAACTGAAAGAGGATCTCAAAGAAATATTTGCATGCCCATGTAAGTGGACACTATGAATATATATATTCCTAACAGCACTATTCACAATAATCAAGAAGCAACTCAAATGTTCATCAACAGAGAAATGGAGAAATCAAATGTGGTATACACATACAATGGAATACCATGTAGCCTTAAAAAAGGAAGGAACTCCTGTAACATGCTACAACATGGATGAACCTTGAGGACATTACGCTAAGTGAAACAAGCCACTCAGAAAAGGGCAAATGCTATATGAGCCACTTATATGAGGTATTTAAAGCAGTCAAATTTAAAAACATGGAAAGTACATTGTGGTTACCAGGCGCTGGGGGGAGGGTGCAAAGAGGAACAGTTGTTTAATGGATATGAAGTTTCAGCTCTGCAAGATGAAAAATTTCTGGAGATCTCTTTCACAACAATGTAAATATACTTAACACTACTGAGCCATGTGCTTAAAAATGGTTAAGATGGTAAAGCTTATGTTTTTTACTGTAATATAAAATAATTTCAAATTATGTAAATATAGATTAATTTATTTACCCATTTCATTATGGTTGAATATTTAAGTTTAAAAAAATACTCTTTAAAAATATATATAGCCCCACCAATCCCACTACTGGGCATATACCCCAAGAAAACCATTATTCAAAAAGACACATGTACCCCAATGTTCACTGCAGCACTCTTTACAATAGCCAGGTCATGGAAACAACCTAAATGTCCATCAACAGATGAATAGATAAAGAAGATGTGTTACATATATACAATGGAATATTACTCAGCCATAAAAAGGAACGAAATTGGGTCATCTGTAGAGATGTGGATGGACCTCGAGTCTGTCATAGAGTGAAGTAAGTCAGAAAGAGAAAAACAAATATCATATATCAATGTATATATGTGGAATCTAGAAAAATAGTACAGATGAACCTATTTCCAGGGCAGGAATAGAGATGCAGATGTAGAGAATTGGACGTGAAGACACAGCAGGGGAAGGGGAGGGTGAGATGAACTGGGAGATTAGGTTTGACATAAATACACTACCATGTGTAAAATAGATAGCTAATGGAAATCTGTGGTATAGCACAGGGAGCTCAGCTCGGTGCTCTGTGATGACCCAGATGGGTGGGATGGGGACGGTGGATGGCAGGGAGGTCCAAGAGGGAGGGGATATAAATATGCATATAGCTGATTCACTTTGTTGTACAGCAGAAACTAACACAACATTGTAAAGCAATTATACTCCAAAAAATATATATAGCAAAACTACAATGCAAGAAGTAGATCTTTTAATTAATATTTACAATGTTGGGCTTCCCTGGTGGCACAGTGGTTAAGAATCCGCCTGCTAATGCAGGGGACACGGGTTTGAGCCCTGGTGTGGGAAGATCCCACATGCCATGGAGCAACTAAGCCCGTGCGCCACAACTACTGAGTCTGCTCTCTAGAGCCCGTGAGCCACAACTACTGAGCCCGCGTGCCTAGAGCCCGTGCTCTGCAACAAAAGAAGCTACCGCAATGAGAAGCCTGTGCACCACAATGAAGAGTAGCCCCGGCTCCACACAACTAGAGAAAGCCTGCGTGCAGCAACGAAGACCCAATGCAGCCAGAGATAAAATAAATAAAATAAATTAAAAATGAATTTCTATTTATAAAAAAATATATATTTACAATGTCAAGCACTGGCAAAAGATTTCTGCACTAAGTACTAAATACATTTGTGAAGTTTATGAAATAAAATCAATGTTAAAAATAGATTCTGAAGTGAAAACTGATTTTACTGTACAGTAATAAATTGGCAGTATTATCTTCAGAAAATCAATTAATCCAATTCTAAATATTCTGTCAGTTAATTTTCAAATGTCCATGAAAAATGTAGTGGTGACAATCTTGTCAATTTGACTGTTTTGGTTGCTAATAAGGAAATATTCATGAATGTTTTCCATTGAGCAAAATGAATGTAAAATATAAATAAAAGTCATTTCTAACAAAACATTTTCTCTGGAATGCCTATCTTAGATTCTGAAAACTCACCTAAACAGAAAAATCCCTCTCAGTTTTAAATTTGATTAAATATCTATTTATCAATTCTAAATTAGAATCCGATATTGAAATTCACCTTTTCTATATATCGTAACAAAAAGTATCTTCACTTCAATTTTATCTTGTGTTCAGAAGGAAACTGGAATCTAAGGGAAACAGAGTACTCTAGCATTACAAGTGATTTTTACCTATTAAATAGCAGAAAATGTCTACTTAGCCTTTATTAGTTTTCTGCATCTATTATTTAAAACCAATAAAAGAACATTTTAAAATAGAAGTATTAAAGAACATACAGGGACTTCCCTGGTGGCGCAGTGGTTGAGAATCCACCTGCCAATGCAGGGACACAGGTTCGAGCCCCAGCCCAGGAAGATCCCACATGCTGCAGAGCAACTAAGCTCGTGCACCACAACTACTGAGCCTGCACTCTAGAGCCCGCGAGTCACAACTACTGAGGCTGCGTGGCACAACTACTGAAGCCCACACACCTAGAGCCCGTGCTCCACAATAGGAGAAGCCACTGCAATGAGAAGCCCACGCACTGCAACAAAGAGTAGCTCCCACTCGCCGCAACTAGAGAAAGCCCGTGTGCAGCAACAAAGACCCAACACAGCCAAAAATAAATTAATTTATTAAAAAGAAAAAACGAACACATTAAAATAGAAGTAGGGGGGAGGGGCAAGATGGCGGAAGAGTAAGACGCGGAGATCACCTTCCTTCCCACAGATACAGTAGAAATACATCTACACGTGGAACTGCTCCTACAGAACACCCACTGAACGCTGGCAGAAGACGTCAGACCTCCCAAAAGGCAAGAAAATCCCCACGTACTTGGGTAGGGCAAAAGAAAAAAGAAATAACAGAGACAAAAGAATAGGGACGGGACCTGCACCAGTGGGAGGGAGCTGTGAAGGAGGAAAGGTTTCCACACACTAGGAAGCCCCTTCGTGGGCAGAGACTGCGGGTAGCAGAGGGGGGAAGCTTCGGAGCCACGGAGGAGAGCGCAGCCACAGGGGTGCGGAGGGCAAAGCGGAGAGATTCCCGCACAGAGGATCGGTGCCGACCAGCACTCACCAGCCCAAGAGGCTTGTCTGCTCCCCCGCCGGGGCGGGCGGGGCCTGGGAGCTGGGGCTCGGGCTTCGGTGCTAGCCGGGAGGGAGTCCGGGAAAAAGACTGCAGCTGCCAAAGAGGCAAGAGATTTTTTCTTGCCTCTTTGTTTCGCGGCGCGCAAGGAGAGGGGATTCAGAGCGCCGCCTAAACGAGCTCCAGAGACGGGTGCGAGCCGCGGCTATCAGCGCGGATCCCACAGCAACAGGGACGCAGAGGGAAAAACGGAGAGATTCCCGCACAGAGGCTCGGCGCCGAGCAGCACTCACCAGCCCTAGAGGCTTGTCTGCTCACCCACCGGGGTGGGCGGGGGCTGGGAGCTGAGGCTCCGGCTTCGGTCGGATCCCAGGGAGAGGACTGGGGTTGGCTGCGTGAACACAGCCTGAAGGGTCTAGCTCACCACAACTAGCCGGGAGGGTGCACGAGAAAAAGTCTGCGGCTGCCGAAGAGGCAAGAGACTTTTTCTTGCCTCTTTGTTTCGCGGCGTGCAAGGAGAGGGGATTCAGAGCGCCACTTAAACGAACTCCAGAGACGGGTGCGAGCCGCGGCTATCAGCGCGGACCCCAGAGACGGGCATGAGACGCTAAGGCTGCTGCTGCCGCCACCAAACAGCCTGTGGGCGAGCACAGGTCATTCTCCACACCGCCCCTCCCGGGAGCCTGTGCAGCCCGCCACGGCCAGGCTCCCGTAATCCGGGGACAACTTGCCCGGGAGAGCGCACGGCGCGCCTCAGGCTGCTGCAACGTCACGCCGGCTTCTGCCGCCGCAGGCTCGCCCCGCCTCCTCCGTACCGCTCCCTCCCCCCGGCCTGACTGAGTCAGAGCCCCCGAATCAGCTGCTCCTTTAACCCCGTCCTGTCTGAGCAAAGAACAGACGCCCTCAGGCGACCTACATGCAGAGGCGGGTCCAAATCCAAAGCTGAACCCCGGGAGCTGTACGAACAAAGAAGAGAAAGGGAAATCTCTCCCAGCAGCCTCAGAAGCAGCGGATTAAAGCTCCACAAACAACTTGATGTGCCTGCATCTGTTGAATACCTGAATAGACAACGAATCATCCCAAATTTAGGAGGTGGACTTTGGGAGCAGGATATATTAACTTTTCCCCTTTTCCTTTTTTTTTGTGAGTGTATATGTGTATGCTTCTGGGTGAGATTTTGTCTGTATAACTTTGCTCTCACTGTTAGTCCTAGGGTTAGGTCCGTCCGTTTTTTTTTTTTTTTTTTTTTGGCTTAAAAATTTTTTTTTCCCTAATAAATGTTTTCTTAATAATTTTTTCCTTATTTTCTATTTTTAAAAAATTTAAAAAAATTTTTAATAAGTTTTTTCATATTTTTTATTTTAAAAAATTAAAAAAATTTTTTTCTTAATAAATTTTTTCTAAATAATTTTTTTCTTATTTTTAGTATAAAAAATTAATAAATCTATTTTTAAAAATTAAAAAAAAATTTTTTTTTTCTAATTAAATTTACTCTTAATAATTTTTTTTCTTATTTTTTATTATAATTGCTTTATTTTATTTTATTTTATCCTCTCTTTTTCTTTCTTTCCATTTTTTCTCCCTTTTATTCTGAGCCGTGTGGATGAAAGGCTCTTGGTGCTCCAGCCAGGCATCAGGGCTGTGCCTCTGAGGTGGGAGAGCCAACTTCAGGACACTGGTCCACAAGAGACCTCCCAGCTCCACGTAATACCAAATGGCGAAAATCTCTCACAGATCTCCATCTCAACATCAAGACCCAGTTTCACTCAACGACCAGCAAGCTACAGTGCTGGACACCCTATGCCAAACAACTAGCAAGAGAGGAACACAGCCCCATCCATTAACAGAGAGGCTGCCTAAAATCATAATAAGGCCACAGACACCCCAAAACACACCACCAGACGTGGACGAACCCACCAGAAAGACAACATCCAGCCTCATCCACCAGAACACAGGCACTAGTTCCCTCCACCAGGAAACCTACACAACCCACCGAACCAACCTTAGCCACTGGGGACAGATACCAAAAACAACGGGAACTACGAACCTGCAGCCTGTGAAAAGGAGACCCCAAACACAGTAAGATAAGCAAAATGAGAAGACAGAAAAACACACAGCAGATGAAGGAGCAGGGTCAAAACACACCAGACCTAACAAATGAAGAGGAAATAGGTAGTCTACCTGAAAAAGAATTCAGAATAATGATAGTAAGGATGATCCAAAGTCTTGGAAATAGAATAGACAAAATGCAAGAAACATTTAACAAGGACGTAGAAGAACTAAAGAGGAACCAAGAAACGATGACAAGCACAATAAATGAAATTAAAAATACTCTAGATGGGATCAATAGCAGAATAACTGAGGCAGAAGAACGGATAAGTGACCTGGAAGATAAAATGGTGGAAATAACTACTGCAGAGCAGAATAAAGAAAAAAGAATGAAAAGAACTGAGGACAGTCTCAGAGACCTCTGGGACAACATTAAACGCACCAACATTCGAATTATAGGGGTCCCAGAAGAAGAAGAGAAAAAGAAAGGGACTGAGAAAATATTTGAAGAGATTATAGTTGAAAACTTCCCTAATATGGGAAAGGAAATAGTTAATCAAGTCCTGGAAGCACAGAGAGTCCCATACAGGATAAATCCAAGGAGAAACACACCAAGACACATATTAATCAAACTATCAAAAATCAAATATAAAGAAAACATATTAAAAGCAGCAAGGGAAAAACAACAGATAACACACAAGGGCATCCCCATAAGGTTAACAGCTGATCTTTCAGCAGAAACGCTGCAAGCCAGAAGGGAGTGGCAGGATATACTTAAAGTGATGAAGGAGAAAAACCTACAACCAAGATTACTCTACCCAGCAAGGATCTCATTCAGATTTGATGGAGAAATTAAAACCTTTACAGACAAGCAAAAGCTGAGAGAGTTCAGCACCACCAAACCAGCTTTACAACAAATGCTAAAGGAACTTCTCTAGGCAAGAAACACAAGAGAAGGAAAACACCTACAATAACAAACCCAAAACATTTAAGAAAATGGGAATAGGAACATACATATCGATAATTACCTTAAATGTAAATGGATTAAATGCTCCCACCAAAAGACACAGACTGGCTGAATGGATACAAAAACAAGACCCATATATATGCTGTCTACAAGAGACCCACTTCAGACCTAGAGACACATACAGACTGAAAGTGAGGGGATGGAAAAAGATATTCCATGCAAATGGAAATCAAAAGAAAGCTGGAGTAGCAATTCTCATATCAGACAAAATAGACTTTAAAATAAAGACAATTACAAGAGACAAAGACGGACACTATATAATGATCAAGGGATCGATCCAAGAGGAAGGTATAACAATTGTAAATATTTATGCACCCAACGTAGGAGCACCTCAATACATAAGGCAAATACTAACAGCCATAAAAGGGGAAATCGACAGTAACACAATCATAGTAGGGGACTTTAACACCCCACTTTCACCAATGGACAGATCATCCAAAATGAAAATAAATAAGGAAACACAAGCTTTAAATGATACATTAAACAAGATGGACTTAATTGATATTTATAGGACATTCCACCCAAAAACAACAGAATACACATTTTTCTCAAGTGCTCATGGAACATTCTCCAGGATAGATCATATCTTGGGTCACAAATCAAGCCTTGGTAAATTTAAAAAAATTGAAATCGTATCAAGTATCTTTTCCGACCACAACGCTATGAGACTAGATATCAATTACAGGAAAAGATCTGTAAAAAATACAAACACATGGAGGCTACACAATACACTACTTAATAACGAAGTGATCACTGAAGAAATCAAAGGGGAAATCAAAAAATACCTAGAAACAAATGACAATGGAGACACGACGATCCAAAACCTATGGGATGCAGCAAAAGCAGTTCTAAGAGGGAAGTTTATAGCAATACAAGCCTACATCAAGAAACAGGAAACATCTCCAATAAACAACCTAACCTTGCACCTAAAGCAATTAGAGAAAGAAGAACAAAAAAACCCCAAAGCTAGCAGAAGGAAAGAAATCATAAAGATCAGATCAGAAATAAATGAAAAAGAAATGAAGGAAACAATAGCAAAAATCAATGAAACTAAAAGCTGGTTCTTTGAGAAGATAAACAAAATTGATAAACCATTAGCCAGACTCATCAAGAGAAAAAAGGAGAAGACTCAAATTAATAGAATTAGAAATGAAAAAGGAGAAGTAACCACTGACACTGCAGAAATACAAACGATCATAAGAGATTACTACAAGCAACTCTATGCTAATAAAATGGACAACCTGGAAGAAATGGACACATTCTTAGAAATGCACAACCTGCCGAGACTGAACCAGGAAGAAATAGAAAATATGAACAGACCAATCACAAGCACTGAAATTGAAACTGTGATCAAAAATCTTCCAACACACAAAAGCCCAGGACCAGATGGCTTCACAGGCGAATTCTATCAAACATTTAGAGAAGAGCTAACACCTATCCTTCTCAAACTCTTCCAAAATATTGCAGAGGGAGGAACACTCCCCAACTCATTCTACGAGGCCACCATCACCCTGATACCAAAACCAGGCAAAGATGTCACAAAGAAAGAAAACTACAGGCCAATATCACTGATGAACATAGATGCAAAAATCCTCAACAAAATACTAGCAAACAGAATCCAACAGCACATTAAAAGGATCATACACCATGATCAAGTGGGGTTTATTCCAGGAATGCAAGGATTCTTCAATATACGCAAATCAATCAACGTGATACATCATATTAACAAATTGAAGGAGAAAAACCATATGATCATCTCAATAGATGCAGAGAAAGCTTTCGACAAAATTCAACACCCATTTATGATAAAAGTCCTGCAGAAAGTAGGCATAGAGGGAACTTTCCTCAACATAATAAAGGCCGTATATGACAAACCCACAGCCAACATTGTCCTCAATGGTGAAAAACTGAAACCATTTCCACTAAGATCAGGAACAAGACAAGGTTGCCCACTCTCACCACTATTATTCAACATAGTTTTGGAAGTGTTAGCCACAGCAATCAGAGATGAAAAAGAAATAAAAGGAATCCAAATCGGAAAAGAAGAAGTAAAGCTGTCACTGTTTGCAGATGACATGATACTATACATAGAGAATCCAAAAGATGCTACCAGAAAACTACTAGAGCTAATCAATGAATTTGGTAAAGTAGCAGGATACAAAATTAATGCACAGAAATCTCTTGCATTCCTGTATACTAATGATGAAAAATCTGAAAGTGAAATTAAGAAAACACTCCCGTTTACCATTGCAACAAAAAGAATAAAATACCTAGGAATAAACCTACCTAAGGAGACAAAAGACCTGTATGCAGAAAATTATAGGACACTGATGAAAGAAATTAAAGATGATACAAATAGATGGAGAGATATACCATGTTCTTGGATTGGAAGAATCAACATTGTGAAAATGACTCTGCTACCCAAAGCAATCTACAGATTCAATGCAATCCCTATCAAACTACCACTGGCATTTTTCACAGAACTAGAACAAAAAATTTCACAATTTGTATGGAAACACAAAAGACCCCGAATAGCCAAAGCAATCTTGAGAAAGAGAAAGAGAAAGAGAGCTGGAGGAATCAGGCTCCCAGGCTTCAGACTACACTACAAAGCTACAGTAATCAAGACAGTTTGGTACTGGCACAAAAACAGAAATATAGATCAATGGAACAGGATAGAAAGCCCAGAGATAAGCCCACGCACATATGGTCACCTTATCTTTGATAAAGGAGGCAAGCATATACAGTGGAGAAAAGACAGCCTCTTCAATAAGTGGCGCTGGGAAAATTGGACAGGTACATGTAAAAGTATGAAATTAGAACACTCCCTAACACCATACACAAAAATAAACTCAAAATGGATTAAAGACCTAAATGTAAGGCCAGACACTATCAAACTCTTAGAGGAAAACATAGGCAGAACACTGTATGACATAAATCACAGCAAGATCCTTTTTGACCCAGGTCCTAGAGAAATGGAAATAAAAACACAAATAAACAAATGGGACCTAATGAAACTTAAAAGCTTTTGCACAGCAAAGGAAACCATAAACAAGACCAAAAGACAACCCTCAGAATGGGAGAAAATATTTGCAAATGAAGCAACTGACAAAGGATTAATCTCCAAGATTTACAAGCAGCTCATGCAGCTCAATAACAAAAAAACAAACAACCCAATCCAAAAATGGGCAGAAGACCTAAATAGACATTTCTCCAAAGAAGAGATACAGATTGCCAACAGACACATGAAAGAATGCTCAACATCATTAATCATTAGAGAAATGCAAATCAAAACTACAATGAGGTATCATCTCACACCGGTCAGAATGGCCATCATCAAAAAATCTAGAAACAATAAATGCTGGAGAGGGTGTGGAGAAAAGGGAACACTCTTGCACTGTTGGTGGGAATGTAAATTGATACAGCCACTATGGAGAACAGTATGGAGGTTCCTTAAAAAACTAAAAATAGAACTACCATATGACCCAGCAATCCCACTACTGGGCATATACCCTGAGAAAACCATAATTCAGAAAGAGTCATGTACCAAAATATTCATTGCAGCTCTGTTTACAATAGCCAGGACATGGAAGCAACCTAGGTGTCCATCATCGGATGAATGGATAAAGAAGATGTGGCACATATATACAATGGAATATTACTCAGCCATAAAAAGAAATGAAATGGAGGTGTTTGTAATGAGGTGGATGGAGTTAGAGTCTGTCATACAGAGTGAAGTAAGTCAGAAAGAGAAAAACAAATACAGTATGCTAACACATATATATGGAATCTAAGGGAAAAAAAAAAAAGAGGTCATGAAGAACCTAGTGGCAAGATGGGAATAAAGACACAGACCTACTAGAGAATGGACTTGAGGATATGGGGAGTGGGATGGGTGAGATGTGACAGGGTGAGAGAGTGTCATGGACATATATACACTACCAAATGTAAAATAGATAACTAGTGGGAAGCAGCTGCATAGCACAGGGAGATCAGCTCGGTGCTTTGTGACCACCTAGAGGGGTGGGATAGGGAGGGTGGGAGGGAGGGAGATGCAAGAGGGAAGAGATATGGCAACATATGTATATGTGTAACTGATTCACTTTGTTGTAAAGCAGAAGCTAGCACACCATTGTAAAGCAATTATACTTCAATAAAGATGTTTAAAAAAAAAATAATAAAATAAAATAAAATAGAAGTAAATACTGAAAAGCAAGAACATACCACTTAATCAGAATAGCTGACATTTGTCCTATTTGGCTAAACCTCCTACTTTGGGAATTGTTTCAAGAACATTAACAAGGCAAATTAATTGCTGTTTAAATCTTTATATACTTTCTGACTTTAAAAAAATTTACTGTACTTTCTCTGTTTATACTTCTAGGAAATAAGATGAGATATCATAAAGTAAAACTGAAAAAAGTTTTACACACCTATTGAAAGATTTTTAAAGATTCCCACTTACTCTGAAAACTGACTAATCTAGTAAATTACATTTAACTTGTTATTTTATTTAAAAATAAAATATTTCATGAATATTTGGACTATTGGACTATTTCATGAATATTTCCAATTTAGCACTTTAAAAAACAAACAAGCAAACAAAAATAGTATTGCATTAACCACCCTGGGCAATGATTTTATTAAGTTCCATCCCTGTATGCAAAGCTCACAGTTTTAAACAAATGATAATTTGCAAAATTTTAAAGTACTGTCATGTAGTTCCACCATAATAAGGGGATAATGGGAGGAGAGAAGAGATGGGAGGAGAGAAGAGATGGGAAGGCAAATTAGGATTCTGATGATCAGCTTTCCCAGGAAAGTTTGATCTTGTTCTGACTGTCAGCGGGCACTAGCTACAGACTTGTTGAGCAAAACAAGCATCTGTAAAATGAGTTAGAGGGTAGGCTGAAATTCAGACACAGAAAGGAAAACATGGTGACATGCATCATCATAATATCTGCCTACTTTTATAGGGCAGTCCTGATGCCTGACCAAAGAGATAACAAAACTCAAAATGGTATCATTGGTATTGCTTATTTTCAATACTACTCACTAGTAAGTCAAACTTTATTTAAATGTCACCATTTATAAAATGGTACCTATATTTAATAAGTATATACTATAAAAATGAGATAGAGAAATGGTTAAATCACTCTTGAAAATAATCATTTGTTTGTATATATATACAAAGGGCAACAAATATAGGGAAGAATACCCACTCATTTTCTTTATCAATTATTTTTGTGGTTAATTAAAAAAACAGTTCTCTGTGCTAATCTATTTTTCCTCCTAACCCTAGGTTCACTTTAGGAATTTTATAAATATTAGAAGAGTCTCTGTTTCAGTGAAATTTTATAATATTATATAAAATTAAATTACCAGGGACAAGTCAGTAAATCTGTAATATTGTAATATTCTAAGTCATACTGGCAAATGATTATCTTCTCATGTCTCAATAAAATTCTAAACCAGCTCATCTGTTAAATACAAGGAAGCACTTTTGCATTATACTGGCTTTAGTGCAATTTTTTAAAAAGCTGCTGAGTACAGTCAAGAATTCATTTCTGAAATATAGCTGTCTCCAGAATTATTTGAGGTATCTGAACTGAATGTTGACAAAATTCATTACTATACCATCATATTTTTGACATAAAAACTCCCCTAACTCTGTTTCAAAAATGTGAAAACCACCATCTGCTTTGGCTTTTCTGAAAATGCTAAAAAAGAAAAAAACCTACTATCAATATAGAAAACATTTTTTAAGGCACAAAACAAAACAAATCCACAAATAAAATGTAATGAAACAATCCAAATGAATAAAATCACTGTCACAAAGAGAAGACCAATTTCTCAAATTTTAAAACATAGATTATGAAAATAAATGAAACTATTTACTAAAAAAAAGTATATATATTTAAAGCATAAGAAAAACTTATTTCTTAGGTGACTAATTTTATAGTTATATACTAAATTTACTAAAATCACAATTACTATTAAGGGTGAATTGAAATCTAAAGATATAATAAATATTAAGACCTTATTTTCTGAACATCACAGATTAGAGAAGATATGCAGTATTAGTGCCACAGACAATAGAGCAGAAGCAGCAAGTCACCTACAAGAGGAAAAATATCAGGCAATCCTTACGGTTTTCTCTAACAATATTCAAAGGAGAAAACGTCTACAGATTTTTTGAGGATAGCAGAATGTATGATGTACTACTAATTCTATATCTAGTCAACTGGTCATTCTCATTCAAAGGCAACAGAAAGACATTTATAATGTTCCTTTGTACAAAGATATTTATTGAATGCCCACTATGTGCCTAAACTGTTTCAGGTGATGAAATACAACAGTAAAGACATATCACTATTCTCATGGTTCTTACATTCTAGGAGAAACAGACATTAAACAAACAAATACAAATAAATAAGAAAAATGTCAGGCAGTCACATGTCCTAGGCAGAGAACTAAAATAACAAAGGCCTAGGTGACTACTTTAAATTAGGTAGTCAGAAATGGGTCTTTACAAGGATATATATAACATTTAAGCTGAAATCTGAATGACCAAGAGGTCTTGCCAAGAGGCAAAGATTGTGAAAAACAGTACTTTAGGCAGAATACAAGAGCCAGTTTAATCTTGGACTGGAAAAATAAGAAGAAAAAAGAAGAGAGGAGTAGAGAAGGGAAAAAGATACATAATGAGTTCAGAGAAGTAGGGCCAATCACATAGGGTTTTATAAGCAAGGCTGAAAATTTGAATATTATTCTAAGTGGAATTTGGAAGCTCCACAAAGGTTTTAAGCAGGAGAGCACTACGATCTGATTTGTGTTTTAAAAAGATCATTCCGGTGGCTTTGTGGAAACTAGATGGTGGCATATGGGAGGTCTGGGAGAAGAAACAGGGAGACGAGAGAGTAAAGATGGCAATAAGGAAAAGTATATGGATTCAGGATATGTTTTGGAGGTTAAGTTGAAGGAACTTGCTGACAGACTGACTCTGGAGTACAAATGAAAGAGAAATCAAGGACAATGCCTACATTTTTGGCTTGGCTAACTGCTTAGCAAAATGGGGAAGACTGAGGGAAGAGCAAGTGTGAGAAGAACAATTAACTTGTGGATCAAAATTATATTATTCCTGATACTCACAGGAAAATCAATGTGATGATATGATCCAACTTATCAACAACTGATACAAAATAAGTCAGTCAAAATGACAAGGACTTGGAATGAAAGGACAAACAGTCGGCAGTGCATCTGTTTAAATATAAAACTAAGTCTAAATAATTGGTATCTTATAATTTTAAAAAAAAAGACACAGATTAAATGCACACTCATGCCCCAGTATAATCAAAAAATTCTCAAACTAAAACCTCCAAATAAACTAACAAACATCTGAAAACTGGGAGATGAAGAGGCAGGAGTATAAAGTTCAACATCTTTCAGCCTAGGAAGTCAATGCCTGTTTCATTTCTTAAGTTGGTAAGTTAAAAACACAAATTTAAGTATATTATTCAAAGTCTTAGAAGCCATCCTCTGATAAAACTACAGACTGTGTATCTTTCAAATTATCAGCAATAAAAATAAAAGAAACCTCTAGCCATTTTTTGTTTAAAACCTTTGAAAAACTTTAAAAAAAACCACAGTAACAGATGATTAATCATCTCACTAACAATAATAAAGTGACTGACCTATCTATTAAAAGGAGAAAGATTCAAACTGGGTTATAAAATAAAATTTCAATATGATTACTTACAAGACAAACCCTAAAAACCAATGATCTAGAAAGGATTAAAGTAAAATGATAGGCCCAAATATAACAGCATTATCCATTTGTTATATGCTACCCAAATATAAACAAAAAGAAAGGAGGGTTGGCAATAGCAATGTTTGACAAAGTTATATTCAAAGCAAAAAGAGCATCAAAGAACACTAAAAATAACAATTCTATCAGAAAAAATATGAATTCTGTAAGACTGTCACAGAGAAAATTAATCTAATAAAATCAATGATACGTAAGTATCAACAATAACCAACTAGAAAGTATAAGAGGAGGAAAAATGCTATTCACAGTAGCAAGAATCACCATAAATATGAAGGCCTGTGGCAAAAGCTATAATATTTTCCTGAAGACCTGAATAAGAAAAAATCCTTACTATTGTCAAATGCTAAGTCTTCTAAATTATTCTCACAAGCTTTTTGTTTACTTTGATAAAAATGATTTTAAAGTTCTCCTGGGAGAAAATTATTAAAACAGAAAGGAAATAACTGAAAAACAAAAGCAATGAAGATTATAAAATGCAATGAAAAGTTAGAGTAGTCAAAAACAGGATAATCCTGAAGTACGAATGGGAGGGGGAAAAGAATCACTGAAACAGAAAACAAAACTCATACTTACATGGAAATTCAGTTCATGACAAGTGAGGCATTTCAAACCTGTGAATAAACAGCTCTGGAAAACTGTCTTGCCATTTGAAAAAGAACAGACCAAAGATCTCCATCACATCTTAGAACAAAACTGTCCCTGATGGAGCAAATATTTAAATGTTGGAAGGGGAAAAAAACTTGAAGAAACTGCAGTTAAATATCTTTAGAGTTGACTAGTACAAAAAACTTAAGTATGAGGAAGAGAGGAATAGAGAAAGAGAACCACCAAATTTACCTAGGAGGGAAAAAAAACCTTCCACACAGAAAAGTACCACAAGCAGAGTACAAAGATAGAAGACAAACTGAAGAAAACTTTTAAAACACATGAAAAGTCATTATTTTCAAAGCGTAAACAGCATCTAAAAATCAATAAGAAACTTCCCTCTTAGAACTGCTTTTGCTGCATCCCATGGGTTTTGGATCATCCTGTTTTCATTTTTATATGTCTCTAGGTACTTTTTTAATTTCCTCTTTGGTTTCTTCAGTGTTCCATTGGTTGTTTAGTAGCATATTGTTTAGCCCCCACGTGTTTGTGTTTTTTGCAGTTTTTTTCTTATAGTTGATTTCTAGTCTCATAGCATTGTGGTCGGAAAAGATGCTTGATATGATTTCAATTTTCTTAAATTTACTGAGGCTTGTTTTGTGGCCTAGCATGTGTTCTATCCTGGAGGATGTTTCATGTGCACTAGAATGTGTATTCTGCTGCTTTCGGATGAAATGCTCTCTATGTATCAATTAAGACCATTTGGTCTAACGTGTCATGGAAGGCCTATGTTTCCTTATTGATTTTCTATCTGGATGATCTGTCCATTGATGTAAGTGGGGGGGTTAAAGTCCCCTGCTATTATTGTGTCACTGTTGATTTCTCCTTTTATGTCTGCTAATATCTGCCTTATATATTTAAGTTCTCCTATGTTGAGTGCATATATATTTACAATTGTTATATCTTCTTGGACTGATCCCTTGATCATTATGTAGTGTCCTTCTTTGTCTCTTGTAACAGTCTTTATTTTAAAGTCTATTTTGTATGACATAAGTATTGCTACTCTGGCTTTCTTTCAATTTCCATTTACATGTAATAACTTATTCCATCCCCTCACTTTCAGTCTTTATGTGTCTCTAGATCTGAAGTGAGTCTCTTGTAGGCAGCATATATATGGGTCTTGTTTTTGTATCCATTCAGCCAGTCTATGTCTTTTGGTTGGAGAATTTAGTCTGTTTATTTAAGGTAATTATCAATATATACGTTCTTAGTGCCATTTTGTTAATTGTTTTGGATTTGTTTTTGTAGGTCTTTTTTTCCTTTCTTCTTTTCTTCTCTTGTGATTTGATGACTATCTTTAGTGTTTGGATTCCTTTTTCTTTTTTGTATGTATATCTATTGAAGATTTTTGGTTTGTGGTTACCATGTAGTTTTTGTATAGCAGTCTATACATATACAAGATTGTTTTAAGTTGCCGATCTCTTAATTTCAAATGCATTTTAAAAAGCCTGGGCTTCCCTGGTGGCGCAGTGGTTAAGAATCTGCCTGCCAATGCAGGGGACACGGGTTCGAGCCCTGGTCTGGGAAGATCCCACATGCCGCGGAGCAACTAAGCCCGTGAGCCACAACTACTGAGCCTGCGCGTCTGTAGCCTGTGCTCCGCAACGGGAGAGGCTGCGACAGTGAGAGGCCCGCGCACCGCGATGAAGAGTGGTCCCCACTTGCCGCAACTGGAGAAAGCCCTCGCACAGAAACGAAGACCCAACACAGCCAAAAATAAATAAATAAATAAATAAAATTAAAAAAAAAAAAAAAAAAAAAAAGCCTGCATTTGTACTCTACTCCTCTCATGATTACCGTCTTTAATATCATATTTTACATCTAATTGTTTGTGAATCCCTTAACTGTTTATTGTGGATGTAGATGGTTTTATTACTTTTGTCTTTTAACCTCCCTACTAGCTTTGTGTATGGATGATTTCCTATCTTTACTATGTGTTTGCCTTTATCGGTGAGCTTTCTCATTTTGTAATTTTCTATTTCTAGTTGCGGCCTTTTCTTTTTTGCGTAGACAAGTTCCTTTAACATTTATTGGAAAGCTGGTTTGGTGGTGCTGAACTCTTTTAGCTTTTGCTTGTCTGTAAAGCTTTTGATTTCTCCATCAAATGTGAACGAGAGCCTTGCTGGATACAGTATTCTTGGTTGTAGTTTTTTCCCTTTCATCACTTTAAATACATCATGCTACTACTTTCTGGCTGAGGAGTTTCTGCTGAAACATCAGCTGATAGCCTTATGGGAGTTCCCTTGTATGTTATTTGCTGCTTTTCCCTTGCCGCTTTTAATATCCCCTCTTTATCTTTAATTTCTGCCATTTTAATTACAATGTGTCCTGGTGTGTTCCTCTTTGGGTTATTCCTGTATGGGACTCTCTGCTCCCTGGAGTTGGGTGACTATTTCCTTTCCTGGGTTAGGGAAGCTTTCAACTAGAATGCCTTCAAATATTTTGAGACTCCTATAATGTGAATATTAATGTACTTGATGTTGTCCAAGAGGTCTACTAAACGGTCATTTCTTTTCATTCCTTTTTCTTTCAGCAGCAGTGATTTCCACTACTCTGTCTTTCAGCTCACTGATCCATTCTTCTGCATCATTTATTCTACTGTTTATTCCTTCTAGTGTATTTTTCTACTGTTTACTCCTTCTAGTGTATTTTTCATTCAGTTATTGTATTCTTCATCTGTTTGGCTGTTCTTTATATTTTCTAACTCTTTGTTAAAAGCTTTTAACTTATCACTCTGTCATCCATTTTTTCCCTAATTAAATTTAAAAGCTTTTGCACAGCAAGGGAAACCACTGACAAAACGAAAATACAACCTATCAGATGGAAGAAAATATTTGCAAATGATATGACTGACAAGGGATTAATATCCAACATTTAAAAACAACTCATACAACTCAACATCAAAAAAGCAAACAATCCAATCAAAAACTGGGCAGAAGAACTGCATAGACATTTTTTCTAAAGAGGATATGCAGACGGCCAACAGGCCCATGAAAAGATGCTCAATATCAATAATCATCAGGGAGATGCAAATCAAAACCACGAGATATCACCTCACACCTCTCAGAATGGCTATCATCAAAAAGAATGCAAATTAACAAATGTTAGGCGAGGATGTGGAGAAAAGGGAACCACGCACACTGTTGGTGGGAATGTAAATTGGTGCAGCCACTGTGGAAAACAGGAGGGACGTTTCTCAAAAAACTAAAAATAGAACTACCATATAACCCAGCAATTCCACTCCTGGGTATATATCTGAAAAAACAAAAACACTAATTTGAAAAGATACATGTACCCTAATGTGCATGTATCTTTCATACATGAACATTCATAGTAAGCAAGATATGAAAGCAACCTAAGTGTCCACCAACAGCTGAATGGATAAAGAAGATGTGGGGGTGTACACACACACACATACACACACACACACACACTAGAATACTACTCAGCCATAAAAAGGAATGAAATTTTGCCATTTGCAGCAACATGGATGGACTTGGAGGGCACTATGCTAAGTGAAATAAGTCAGACAGAGAAAGCCCAATACTGTATGATATCACTTATATGCGGAATCTAAAATATACAACAAACTAGTGAATATAACAAAAAAGGAGCAGACTCACAGATACAGAGAACAAACCAGTGGTTACCAGTTAAGCAGGGGGAAGAGCAATATAGGGGTGGATGAGTGGGAGGTACAAACTTACTGGGTGTAAGATAGGCTACAAAGATGTACTGTATTATACAACATGGGGAATATGGCCACTATTTTGCAATAACTGTAAATGTAGTATAACCTTTAAAAATTGTATTATAAAATAAAAAAATTAAAAATTTAAAAAATCAATTAAAAAAAACAACCTTATAGAACTGAACAAAGCATAACTATAAACAATTAACAATACTAAAATGGCCAGGCATTAAAATCACATCACCAAGCATTTACTGGACTTCTATGTGATTCTTTTGGGGTGGAAGAATTTAAACATTAGTCAACCTTTGTATATGAGTGAACTCTAACATAAAGGCAGCAATTTTAAAAAGCCAAGCAGTGAGAAATTCCAACCTTTCAAAGAGTCTTAATTTACAGTCCCAGCAATTAATCCTTATCTGTTAAATAATAACATCATATAATGGTAACTTTCTTTTTTATGGTTTCTTGAGAAGTCAGAATTGTAGGATTTTAAAAATATATTCATTAATTCATTACATGAATCATAATCAAAAGTAGGCCATGCCCTTAAGTAGAATAAGTGAAACTGTGCTATGATGAACCCAGTGTACTTGCTGAAGGCAGACAAGGGATAAACATCTTTTTTTTCTTTTTAACATCTTTATTGGAGTATAATTGTTTTACAATGTTGTGTTAGTTTCTGCTGTATAACAAAGTGAATAAGCTATATGCATATGTATATCCTCTCCCTCTTACATCTCCCTCCCACCCTCCTTATCCCACCACTCTAGGTGGTCGCAAAGCACCGAGCTGATCTCCCTGTGCTATGCAGCTGCTTCCCACTAGTTAACTATTTTACATTTGGTAGTGTATATATGTCAATGTTACTCTCTCACTTCATCCCAGCTTACCCTTCCCCCTCCCCGTGCCCTCAAGTCCATTCTCTATTCCTGTCCTGCCCCTAGGTTCATAAGAACCATTTTTTTTTTTTAGATTCCATATATATGTGTTAGCATACGGTATTTGTTTTTCTCTTTGTTTCCTCTGCAAAAACAGCCCATTCATTATCTGGACTATAACTGTTCCTTGAACATAACTTTAATATTTATTTGTTCAAGTAACTCAAGAAGAGGCAAATGCTTGCATAGTTCTGTTATATTATAGTCCCTTCTATGTGCGTTAATGACATTTTGGAGACCATCCTACACTTACTAGGTGGAACTTAACTAGAAGACTCTAAAAGGGTATTATTATAATGATTTCTATTATCCAGGAAAAAAAAGATACTGTGCCGTATCTGAAAGCTTATTTTTAAAGTGTTGCAGCATATGCTACCTCAGTAATCTCTCCCTAATGAATCATACACATAATGATCAAAATATTGTATTTGAAATGTAAAACCATTTTAACTACACAAATTAAGAAATTGGCATAATTATGGTGACACAATTACTCTACATGTCTAACTTTATGAAGCAGCAAATGAACAGATCAAATATTCACTCACCTGGTCAAAAATTACTACTCCTCACTCCAATGACATTTTTTGCAGAAATAGAGAAACCCATCCTAAAATTTATATGGAATCTCAGGGGATGTTGAAGAGCCAAAACAATATTGAAAAAGAAGTACAGAACTAATGACACATACTTCCTGA
Organism: Eubalaena glacialis; assembly: GCF_028564815.1. Lineage (NCBI taxonomy): Eukaryota > Metazoa > Chordata > Mammalia > Artiodactyla > Balaenidae > Eubalaena > Eubalaena glacialis. Next base: position 145,748,210 of record NC_083717.1, read on the forward strand.
TTTCAAAACTTACTACAAAGCTACTAAAATCTAAATAGTGTGATACAGGTACTCTACAGACATACAGACCAATGGAATAGAAATAGAGAGCCCAAAAATAAACCTTCGCATATACGGTTCAAATGATTTTTGACAAGAGTGTTAATAAGACCATTCAACAGGGGACTTCCCTGGTGGCGCAGTGGTTAAGAATCCTCCTGCCAATGCAGGGGACATAGGTTCGATCCCTGGTACGGGAAGATCCATATGCCGCGGAGGAACTAAGCCCATGTGTCACAACTACTGAGCCTGCACTCTAGAGCCCGCATGCCATGACTACTGAGGCCTGTGCGCCCTAGAGCCTGTGCTCCACAACAAGAGAAGCCACCATAATGAAAAGCCTGCACGCTGCAATGAAGTGTAGCTGCATCTTGCTGCAACTAGAGAAAGCCTGTGCATAGCAACAAAGACCCAATGCAGCCAACAAAAATTAACAAACAAACAAACAAAAAGACCATTCAACGGAGAAAGGACAGTGTTTTCAACAAATGCTATTAGGAAAAAATGGCTATCCATAAGCAAAAGAATGACATTGGACCCTTACCTAACACTATATACAAAAAATTAACTCAAAATGGATCAAAGACCTAAGACTATAAAACTCTTCGAAGAAAACATGGGCAAAAGCTTCACGTTATCAGATTTGGCAATGATTTCTTGGGTATGACACCAAAGGCACATAATTATCAAGGTACAGGCAACATAAGAAAAACAGGCAAACTGGACTTCAAGAAAATTTATACATTTTGTGCACCTGGAGACACTATCAACACAGTAAAAAGGCAACCAACAGAATGAGAGAAAATATTTGCAAACCATCTTTCTACATAATGATCAAGGGATCAATCCAAGAAGAAAACATAACAATTATAAATATTTATGTACCCAACACAGGAGTACCTCAATACATAAGGCAAATGCTAACAGCCATAAAAAGGAGAAATCAATGGTAACACAATAATAGTGGGGGACTTGAACACCAAACTTACACCAATAGACAGATCATCCAGACAGAAAATAAATATGGAAACACAAGCTTTAAATGACACAATAGACCAGAGAGACTTAACTGATATTTTTAGGATGTTCTACCCAAAAGCGGAAGAATACACTTTCTTTCAAGTGCACACGGAAGGTTCTCCAGAACAGATCACATTTTGGGTCACAAATCAAACCTTGGAAAATTTAAGAAAACTGAAGTTGTATCAAGCATCTTTTCCGACCACAATGCTATAAGATTAGAAATCAATTACAGGAAAAAAACGGTAAAAAACACAAATACATGGACACTAAACAGTGTGCTGCTAAATAACCAAGGGATCACTGAAGAAGTCAAAGAGGAAATCAAAAAATACCTAGAAACAAATGACAACAAAAAAATGACAATCCAAAACCTATGGGATGCAGCAAAAGCAGTTCTAAGAGGGAAGTTCATAGCAATTCAAGCTCAAGTCAAGAAACAAGAAAAATCTCAAATAAACAATCTAACCTTATACTTAAAGCAACTAGAAAAAGAACAAAGAAAATCCAAAATGAGTAGAAGGAAAGAAATCATAAAGATCAGAGCAGAAATAAATGAAATAGAAACAAAGAAAACAACAGCAAACATCAATAAAACTAAATCTGGTTCTTTGAGAAGATAAACAAAATTGATAAACCATTAGCCAGACTCATCAAGAAGAAAAGGGAGAAGACTTAAATCAATAGAATTAGAAATGAAAAAGGAGAGATTACAACTGACACCGCAGAAGTAAAAAGATCATAAGAGACTACTACAAGCAATTATATGCCAAAACAATGGACAACCTGAAAGAAATGGACAAATTCTTGGAAAAGTACAACCTTCCAAGATTGAACCAGGAAGAATTAGAAAATATAACCAGACCAATCACAGGTAATGAAATTGAAACTGCAGTTAAAAATCTTTCAACAAATAAAAGTCCAGGACCAGATGGCTTCACAGTTGAATTCTATGAAACATTTAGAGAAGAGCTAACACCTATCCTTCTCAAACTCTTCCAAAAAAGTGCAGAGGGAGGAACACTCTCAAACTCATTCTAAGAGGCCACCATCACCCTGATACCAAAAACAGACAAAGATATCACAAAAAAAGAAAATTATAGACCAATATCACTGATGAACTTAGATGCAAAAATACTCAACAAAATACTAGCAAACAGAATCCAACAACACATTAAAAGGATCATACACCATGATCAAATGGGGTTTATCCCAGGAATGCAAGGATTCTTGAATATACTCAAATCAATCAATGTGATACACCATATTAACAAACTGAAGGATAAAAACCATATGATCATCTCAATAGATGCAGAAAAAGCTTTCGACAAAATTCAACACCCATTTATGATAAAAACTCTCCAGAAAGTGGGCATAGAGGGAACCTACCTCAACATAATAAAAGCCATATATGACAAGCCCACAGCAAACATCATTCTCAATGGTGAAAAACTGAAAGCATTTCCTCTAAGGTCAGGAACAAGACAAGGATGTCCACTCTCGCCGCTATTATTCAACACAGTATTGGAAGTCATAGCCACAGCAATTAGACAAGAAAAAGAAATAAAAGGAATACGAATTGGAAAAGAAGAAGTAAAACTGTCACTGTTTGCCAATGACATGGCACTATACATAGAAAATGCTAAAGATGCCACCAGAAAACTACTAGAACTAATCAATGAATTTGGTAAGGTTGCAGGATACAAAATTAATGCACAGAAATCTCTTGCATTCCTATACACTAACAATGAAAGATCAGAAAGAGAAATTAAGAAAACAATTCCATTACCATCACAACAAAAAGAATAAAATACCTAGGAATAAACCTACCTGAAGAGACAAAGACCTGTACTCATAAAACTACAAAACACTGATGAAAGAAATCAAAGATAACATAAACAGATGGAGAGATATACCATGACCCTGGATTGGAAGAATCAATATTGTGAAAAGGACTATACTACCCAAAGCAATCTATAGATTCAGTGCAATCCCTATCAAATTACCAATGGCGTTTCTCACAGAATTAGAACAAGAAATTTTACAATTTGTATGGAAACACAAAAAGACCCTGAATAGCCAAAGCAATCTTGAAAAAGAAAAACAAAGCTGGAGGAATCAGGCTCCCAGACTTCGGACTATACTACAAAACTACAGTAATCAAGACAGTATAGTACTGGCACAAAAACAGAAATATAGATCAAAGGAACAAGACAGAAAGCCCAGAGATAAACCCACGCACATATGGTCACCTTATCTTTGACAAAGGAGGCAAGAATATACAATGGAGCAAAGACAGCCTCTTTAATAAGTGGTGCTGGGAAAACTGGACAGCTACATGTAAAAGAATGAAATCAGAATACTTCTTAACACCATACACAAAAAGAAACTCAAAATGGATTAAAGACCTAAATCTAAGGCCAGACACTATCAAACTCTTAGAGGAAAACATAGGCAGAACACTGTATGACATAAGTCACAGCAAGATCCTTTTTGACCCACCTCCTAGAGAAATGGAAATAAAAACAAAAATAAACAAATGACCTAATGAAACTTAAAAGCTTTTGCACAGCAAAGGAAACCATAAACAAGACGAAAAGACAACCCTCAGAATGGGAGAAAATATTTGCAAACGAAGCAACTGACAAAGTATTAACCTCCAAAATATACAAGCAGCTCATGCAGCTCAATGTCACAAAAACAAACAACCCAGTCCAAAAATGGGCAGAAGACCTACATAGACATTTCTCCAAAGAAGATATACAGATTGCCAACAAACACATGAAAGGATGCTCAACATCACCAATCCTTACAGAAATGCAAATCAAAACTACAATGAGGTATCACCTCACACCAGTCAGAATGGCCATCATCAAAAAATGTACAAACAATAAATGCTGGAGAGGGTGTGGAGAAAAGGGAACCCTCTTGCACTGTTGGTGGGAATGTAAATTCATAGAGCCACTATGGAGAACAGTATGGAGATTCCTTAAAAAAGTTAAAATAAATCTACCATATGACCCAGCAATCCCACTACTGGGCATATACCCTAAGAAAACCATAATTCAAAAAGATACATGTACCACAATGTTCATTTCAGCACTATTTACAATAGCCAGGATATGGAAGCAATCTACATGTCCATCAGTAGATGACTGGATAAAGAAGATGTGGCTCATATATAAAGTGGAATATTACTCAGCCATAAAAACGAACCAAGTTGAGTTATTTGCAGTGATGTGGATGGACCTAGAGTCTGTCATGCAGAGTGAAGTAAGTCAGAAAGAGAAAAACAAATACCATATGCTAACGTATATGTATGGAATTTAAAAAAGCAGTACTGATGAACCTTAGTGGCAGGGCAGGAATAAAGGTGCAGATGTAGAGAACAGACTTGAGGGCACGGTGGGGAAGGGGAAGCTGGGATGAAGTGAGAGAGTAGCACTGACGTATATACACTACCAAATGTAAAATGGATGGCTAGCGGGAAGCTGCTGCATAGCACAGGGAGATCAGCTCGGTGCTTTGTGACGACCTAGAGGGATGGGATATGGAGGGTGGGAGGAAGGCTCAAGAGTGAGGGGATATGGGGATATATGTATACATATAGCTGATTCACTTTGTTGTACAGCAGAAACTAACACAACATTGTAAAGCATTTATACTCCAATAAAGATGTGAAAAAAAAAATGGGCAAAGGATCTGAATAGATATTTCTGCAAAGCAGATATACAAATGGCCAATATGCACATGAAATGATGCTCAACATCACTAATCATTAGGGAAATGCAAAAAAACCCCTACAATGAGATACCCCCTCACATCCATTAGGGTGGCTGCTATAACAAATAAAGCAGAAAAATAACAAGTGTTGTAAAGGATGTGAAGAAACTTGAACACTTGTGTAGTATGGATGGGAATATAAATTGTATAGCCACTGTGGAAAACAGTATGGTGGTCCTCCAAAAAAATAAAAATAGAAGAATTGTGGCATGGATGATGGTGATGGTAGGACAACATTATGAATGTATTTTATACCACTGAACTGTACACTTTAAAATTGTTTGGATGGCAAATTTTATGTTATGTGCACATTACCACAGTAAAAAAAGAAAGAAAGAAAGAAAGAAAGAAAGAAAGAAAGAAAGAAAGGGGAAAGAAAGAGAAAAAAAAAGAAATTGGAGAAAAAAGAAAGCTACTACTGCCCTCATTAGAAACTTTTAGGATATCAAAATAAGTAAATAGTTTCAGGATTTATACAGTTGTTTTATTTTCAAAGCAAGTTACTCAGTATGTTTTAAAACAAACAGTCTTCGGACAGATAGAAGGGTAAAAAAATAAGCATTAGGCTAAGACCAGAATTATTAAACCTATCAACCAGCCAGGGAATGGCTGACATATAAAGTATAATTATCCTGAATTTCACCAAATATTCCCCGAAATCAATGAATACTTTACTAATCAAATTCTCATAAAAGCTAAAATTGAAGTCCAAATATTTCACTATCATCTTAAAAGAAAATTAATTTAACATTACTTTAACATTACATTTTGTTTGTCAATGTGTCTTTCAATTTTTGAATGTGCATATTTCAGACTTTAGCAACAAAACTACTGCATCAAATTCATCTTTAACCAACAACCTCCAGTGGAATTTAATGTAACCATATAGGAGATACCCTTTTTATGACAACATAAGACTCTTTTGGAAGAAGGGAAACAAGGAAGGAAATATGGAAAATGCTTTTAAGTGAAATATTTATGAACTGCACAAGAAAAGTGTTCAAAAATTGTCTTGAGAGTTTTAATACATACCAGGCTCCAATTTGATAATTTTTACTGCAGCCAGCTCTCCCGTATGTATATTTCTGGCCTAAAATAAAAATGAAAGTAAAACTTTAAAAAAGTCTGTCAACTATATAAAAGTTACTTGGTACTATGTTAATTAGTTGCTTATCAATCAGGCTTTTAACAAAACTGAAAAACAAAATCTTTATTTCCAGTGAAATGAGTATACTCATTTTCCCAATAAAGAAAATATAGAAAAAATACACACACACACACACACACACAATTCTCTTTAATCCCACCACTAAAAAACAACTACTGTTTAAAATTTTGGTGTCCTTCCTCCAAGTCTTTTCTTATATTTACTTTTCTTAATTAAAAAAAACACTCATGGTTTTTATATATTTTATAAATATAGTCATAGGTCATTAAAGGGAAATAAAAAACCAAATCATCTGTATCTTACTACCCAGAGAAAAAAGTTAACGCTTAGTGTACGTATTTCCTTTTTTGCCCTGTGTATGTGTGCTCAAGTGTGTACGTGTTATAGAAGATGTGCCATCACAGTCTTCGACAACATGATGTGCAATGCTGCCTAATTTTCCACTGATGGTACATATAATTTATTTAACTTATCTGCTATTAGGATTTAATTTATCTGTTATTAGGATTTTAATATTATTTTGGAATTATAGAGGGATATATATATCTCATAGCTTTATATCTATCCACAGCCTTGATTATTTCCTTCAAATAAATTCCTAGAAGAGAAACTACTTACCACTTAAGAAAATATCATGGATAGACTTAGTATAATTAATGCTTCAATGATTATCACTGCAAATATTTTAGCACATATCAAAGTTTATCAGTAAGGCAACCTATAAACATAATTGTTAAGTTAAAAAGTATGTGGATTTAAAATGGACATATTGCCATATTGCTCTGAAAAAAATTATGGGGATTCATACTCTCACCAACCTTAGATGTTAAATCTACGTCTGCCAAGTTCTATTATAGGTACAGATTTTTATTTTATTTTTTTAAAATTAGGTACTTTCTCAGTGCTCTACATAATTTTAAATGTCTATATAATAGTTCATATAATCATTCTCCCTTACTGTTAGATATTAAGGATGTTATACATAGTCTTCTCATTATTTAAGACTATTTCTTTCAAATGGATTCTAAGGTATGAGATTAGTAGGTCAAGGGTATAAATATGAACATTTAAGGCCATCAACACATACTGCCAAAATAGTCTAAAAGCACTGTGCCATAATATTGTCAACGCTAATATGAGTGCTCATTTTCATTACACCCAGTGTGGCACACTCTATGTGGAAATGCTATTTAATAATCTACAACATTTTTCATTTTAGTATCTTAGATTTGAATATGAATTTTCACACTTGGCATAAATAAGGAGCACAGGATAAAACAGAAAAGAATGACAAAGAATGTAGGGAAGAGAGCCTCAGAAGGGATATTTTTAGAAATGACATATAGAGGGTGAGAAAAATAATAGAATGGGGGAGACGGATGCAGAGGGAAAGTCACAAACAGAAAGGGAGAAGAAAAAAGGATTTTTTTCTACAGCAGCAGTCTCAAATATTTTGTGATGAGAAGTTCATATTTTCCTCATCTATTGCAGAAAATAGGGTAAGGAGGAATCTCAGAAAGAGAAAACAAACATTTTAACTCCCCCCATTCATGGTTACCCTTCCCCCAACTGCAAACGCATTTAGAGAAATGGGAAAAGGTCAGCCAGAAGCCTCACACCATTCCTACCCTCTCCTCTTCCTTGCCAGTGACAAAAGAATCGCCTCAGGTCTTTTCCCCATTCCTAAGATCTTTCAGCATTTTATATCCATACAGTGGAGTATTATTCAGTGATAAAAAGAAATGAGCCATCAAGCCATGAAAAGATATGGAAGAACCGTAAATGCATACTGCTAAGTGAAAGAAACCAGTCTGAAAAAGCTACATACTATATGAGTCCAACTATACGACATTCTGGGAAAGGCAAAACCATAGAAAGAGTAAAAACAACAATGGTTGCCAGGGGTCTGGGTGAAGAGTGATGAACAGGTGAAGTACAGGGAATTTTTAGGATGGTGAAACTATTCTCGTATGAAACTGTAATGGATACACGTCATTAGGTATCTGTCAAAATCCATAAAACTGTACAACACAAAGAGTGAACCTTCACGTAAACTATGAACTATAATAATATATCAATACTGGTTCAATAATTGTAATAAATATACCACACTTAATGCAAGATGTTAATAAAAGGGGAAACTGCATAGGTGGGTGGTGGGTGAGGTGTGGATGAATGTAACTCTATGTATCTGCTCAACTAATCTGTAAATATAAAACTATACTAAAATTAAATCTATTATTTTTAAAGAATATACATAAAATTAAATTTTAAGTATATTGGTACTTTCAGACATATTGAGTCAATTTTTATTAGAATCAACACGAATATGTTGTATTTCAATTTAACAGAACCAAAATGACGCAAGAACCAAGAACACCTTTTTTTAGAGATTCTGAGGGACTCAGGAAGGAACAGATCACTGGAAGATTTGAACAATCACAGAACCACATAAAATAAATATGGTATTTTAAAATTCAGCTACACCATGCATAAGCCAAAATATACTATATGTCGTTACAGAAATTAAAAAAAAGAATATAAGCTATAACTCCCACTGACAGGGTAAAGACTTAAGTGTCAGTCTCCATTTTGAAGACATATTTCTGTTCTCTCCAAATGAAGAACCGATGGGCAAATGTTCATACTCTGTAATTTTCCAGCTGGATTTTTAAAACAGAAAGCAGTACCAGGCTCTTTTATAATGAAAGGCAAAGAGGCTTTCAGAAAAAAAGATCTAAACAGAGACTTCACAGATTCAATTTACTAAAGAGATCTTTCAGAAATTTAACTATACAATTTCACACTATAATCCAGTGGAGTCATACGCAATACTAGTTTTCGAAACCCAACATTTCCTTTCAACAAATTAAGTGTGATATTCTCAAGTATTTTTTTTAACTTTAACACACAAGAATTTAAAGATCCTACACTGTGTTTATAAAAGGAACTAACAGAAATACCACAGCACCTCTACAAAAAGATCTAAATATATTTCTGATTGCTATTTATTTTAGTAGGTTATTGCTATACACTAATATTTAGACTTAAGGGTATACTGAACGCCTAGAAGTCCAATAAAATATTTTACTATAGTTTATCTCTTATTTAATTCTTTATTAATCAGGAATTAAAATTATTAGGTGGAAAAAGATAAACTAATAATAAATGGGATCAATGTCACTATAAAATCCATAAAAGAGCCTTTCCACTTAAATTAAGTTTCTATTCTCATTGCCAAGGTGTTTCCCTTATCTCTTAATATTTCCAAGTCAATTTACTACTGGAGACGTATTTTTACTCAAACTCTCCTGTCTGGATTTTTAATTCATAGTAAAAAGTTAAATTTCCACTTGCACCAAGAAAAAACAATTAAAGATGTTTATCTTCCTAACTTATCCATTTCTATTTCAACAATATTATGTAGTTGCCAGTTTTATAAGCCATGAACTTTCCAACATGCTGTAAAATTTTTAATGTGACTAAAAAATAATTAAAGGAAAAGTCTTGAGTTATCAACAAAGAATAGAAAGATATGATTTAAGGCACAGTACCTCTCAGTAGTGAGGAAGCTGGAAGATAATTTCTTTTAACAGGGGTAAAAAATGTAACTGGCAAGTACTGACAGTCATCTAAAAGTTATAGCAACCAAGATGGTCACCATGAAGATAAATGAGATCAGCTCTTATATTCCACTTCACTGTTCTTCACATTAGGCCCCTCATCCTATCCCCAGGTAACTTCCTTCCAGCATTTCTTAGGGTCACAAAACTTTTCCATGAAGCCAACTGGGGGCATCAATTTCAAATATACACCTTTCCTCCAAAAATATTCTTTAATATAACAATAGAGAATCCAGATATCTCAATATTTAACAAGCTATCTCTTGTGGCTAGTGACTACTTCTCAGAGTCAAAATTATGTATCCCAGACTTAAGAATATGAACTACGATACAAAAGTAGTAACACAGCATCTGTAAAGTTTGAAGAAAGCCAAGTAGCTGGTTTGCCCACAAAAGAAGTAAGCAGTCAATTATGTCATAGGTTGTAAAACCTCTATATCTGATTCTTTATGGAACATTGTTTTTGACAGGTTCATTCAATCAACAAATATTACTGAACACTGAATACCAAATATTATTATTTAACAAATATGTGCCAGGCACTGATATTGATACTGGGGATATAACGAAACAAAACAGTGCTGTCTTTAGGAAGCTTTTTATCAGTTGGTGAGACAGAGAAGTGAACAGTAAATACAACAAAGTGTGACAAATCTCTCAAAGGTGATACAAGACAACACAGGAGGGTTCTGAGCCAAGTCAAAGCTGGTTGGAGAAAGCTTCCAGGAAAAAGTAAATCTAAACATGGATATTATGAGAGACTTTCTTGGGAAGAGTGGGGTGGGGTAAGGGATTATAACAGAATTCCAGGCAAAGGTGTAAAGATAGGAGAAAACATGGTCATTTCAAAGTAGTAAAATTATCTTGTATTAAGGGAAACATAAGAGTGTAAAGAGACGATGGTGAGAGACAACATTCCTTTGAAGCTCAGGAAAGACTGTATCACCCACTATCCTATTGTAGCCATCATCTACTAACTTCTTGGTCACCCCTTCTTGTTCACTCAGGACTTTATGGTTCCTGGCTCACAGTCTTCCTCTCCACCCCTTTTCTTGGTACCATTCTTAGAGACTTCAACATCCAGATCTACTCTCTGACTTTTCAATCCTTAGCCTCCTATCTGAATCTTGACTTCAAACATCGTAATTCCTGATCATGACTTCCTACCCTTTCAGCTCACTTACTCTAGTCTTTCCATTCCAGTGATCTTTCCACCTCATCAATCCAGTGCATTCCCATATGACTACCAATTACATCTCTCAATTCCTCACATATTCCCTTAACTGTCAGGGTTCCATGGTGCACCACTCTATTTATAATCACTCCCTTACAAACAACCTTAACTTCCTTCTCCTCTTATCCTCTGTCATACTAGCCTAGCAAAATCCTAATCTGATTAAACTTGATTATCCACTAATTCCATACTGATATTGAATAGCTAAATGATACTGGGGAAAAAATGTATAAAATCAGACTAACTGGTGTTATTTTCAAATCATAACACAAACCTCAAACTACAAACTACAACTTCTCCATTAGGTTTGATTTTCTACTCTTCAAGAAGAATATTTTATACCTCTCTCTTAAAGCCTTCAATAATGCCTAAGCCTCTGTTTACTCACTCCTCTGTTACCTATCCTAACACAGAATTTCACCTTTTCTTTGCCTAACATTGTCCTATGTAGTCTTATGGCTTTAACAACCATCTCCAGGATAAATCTCTCCTCATCCAGCTCCAGACTCCTAAATCCATGGAAACCTGACAGGCATGTAAACCCTAACATGCCTAACACATAACACTCAGTTTTCTCTGCTCCATAAACCCATTCATCCTCACATCTTCCCAATCTAAATAAAATTTACTGCAGCCAGCCAGTTGCTCAAGTACAAAACCCAAGGTCATTCTTCATTTCTTTTCTTCACATTCTTCACATCTGATATCTCAGCAAATAGTGATGGCTTAAAAATATAAAGCAAATCCATTAACTTTCCTCTATCTTCTCTGCTATGCTCTAGTCCAGCTTGTCTCCATTAGGAATTAGCAAACTAATGTGAATGCAAAGGAATAGCAAGTTTAGGATAACCCCTAGTTTCTAGATTGTACAAGTGAATACACACTGTGATTCCATTCACTAAGATGACAGACACAGGAAGATGGACACATTTTATGGGTGGAGGGGAAGGACAGTGAAGGAACATAGGTAAGGGGCTCAGATTTGAACATACTTAAAATTTAGGTTCCTATGGAAAACTAACTGGAGATATGGAGATATCCGGTAAGCCACTTAATAGCTCCTGAAGCTCAAGAGCTAACATGGATTGGAGACAGATTGGGCATCATCAATATTATTGAATCCAGGCCAGTAGATGACATAACCTAGGAGGAGTATGTAGAGTTAGAAGAAAAGAGATTCAAGAGCAGAATCCTAGAATATTACCCACATTTAAGGGATAGGGGAAAAAAACTCTCCACAACAGATCACATGCTAGACCACAAAACAAATTTCAATAAACTTAAGAAGAATGTAATCATAGCAAGCATCTTTTCCAACCACAATGATATGAGGCTAGAAATCAACTACAAGAAAAAAAAAACTGCAAAAAATACAAACACGTGGAGGCTAAACAATATGCTACTAACCAACGAATGGGTCACTGAAGAAACCAAAGAGGAAATCAAAAAATAACTGGCGACAAATGAAAATGGAAACACAACCATCCAAAAGCTATGGGATGCAGCAAAAGCAGTTCTAAAAGGAAAGTTTATAGAAATACAAGTCTACCTCGGGAAACGAGAAAAATCTCAAATAAACATCCAACCATACACCTAAAGGAACTAGAAAAAGAAGAACAAACAAAACCAAAAGTCAGTAGAAAAGAAATAGTAAAAATGAGAGCAGAAATAAATGAAATAGAAAATTTTTAAAAATGGGAAAGATTAATAAAACTAAGAGCTGGTTCTTTGAAAAGATGAAGAAAATTGATAAATCTTTAGCCAGACTCATCAAGAAAAAAAGAAAGAAGACCTGGGGTTTCCCTGGTGGCGCAGTGGTTGAGAGTCTGCCTGCCAATGCAGGGGACACAGGTTCGAGCCCTGGTCTGGGAGGATCCCACATGGTGCGGAGCAACTAGGCCCGTGAGCCACAATTACTGAGCCTGCGCGTCTGGAGCCTGTGCTCCGCAACAAGAGAGGCCGCGATAATGAGAGGCCCGCGCACAGCGATGAAGAGTGGCCCCCACTTGCCACAACTAGAGAGGGCCCTCGCACAGAAACGAGGACCCAACACAGCCATAAATAAATAAATAAATAAATATTAAAAAAAAAAAAAAAGACCTGAATAAAATCAGAAATGAAAGAGAACTTACAGCTGACATCACATATATCAAAGGATCATAACAGAATATTACAAACAATTATATGCCAATAAAATGGACAACCCAGAAGAAATGTACAAATTCCTAGAAACATACAAACTCTCAAGACTGAATCAGGAAGAAACAGAAAATATGAACAGATCAATTTACCAGTAATGAAATTAAATCAGTAAAAAAAATTTTTTTCCAGCAAACAAAATTCCAGGACCAGACATCTTAAAAAGTAATTCTACCAAACATTTAAAGAAGAGTTAACACTTATCCTTCTAAAATTACTCCAAAAAATGGAAGAAGAAGGAATAATTCCAAACTGATTCTATGAGGCCAGCATCAGCCTGATACCAAAACCAAAGGCACTACAAAAAAAGAAAGTTAAACAACAATATCACTGAACATAGATGCAAAAATCCTCAACAAAATATGAGCAAATTGAATTTAACAATACATTAAAAGAATTATACATTATGCTCAAGTGATATTTATCCCAGGGATGTAAGGGTGGTTCAAAAGCTGCAAATCAATCAATGTGATACACCACATTAACAAACTGAAGAATAAAAATCATATCATCATCTTGAGAGATGCACAAAAAGCTTTTGACAAAGTTCAACATTCACTTATGATAAAGACTCTCAACAAAGTGGGTATAAAGGGAACATACCTCAACACAATAAAAACCATATATGACAAATCTACAGTCAACATCATACTTAACAGTGGAAAGCTGAAAGCATTTCCTGTACGATCAAGAACAAGACAAGGATGTCCACTCTCACCACTTATATTCAACACAGTTTTGGAAGTCCTAACCACAGCAATTAGAGAAGAAAAATAAATAAAAGGAATCCAAACTGGAATAAGTAAAACTGTCAGTGTTTGTAGATGACATTATATTATATAGAAAGAAAATCTTTTAAGATGCCACAAAAAAACTATTAAAACTAATAAATGAATTCAATAAAACTGCAAGATAAAAATTAATATATTATTGTAGCTTTATAGCATAGTTTGAAATCAGGGAGCATGATACCTTTAGTTTTGTTTTTCTTTTTCAAGATTGTTTTGAAACCTATTGTGTCTCTATACACTAGTAATTAATTATCAGAAAGAGAAATTAAGAAAACAATCCCATTTACAATTGCATCAAAAAGAATAAAATACATAGGACTAAATCTAACCAAGGTGGTAAAAGACTTGTACTAGGAAAACTGTAAGACACTGATGAAAGAAACTGCAGACAACACGAACAAAGGGAAAGATATGTCATGTTCATGAATTAGAATAATTAATATTATTAAAATGACCATACTACCGGTGGCAATCTACAGATTCAATGCAATCCCTGTCAAAATACCAATGGCATTTTTCACAGAACTAGAACAAATAATTCCGAAATTTATATGGAAACACAAAACATTCCAGATAACCAAAACAATCTTGAAAAAGTAGAACAAAGCTGGAGGTATCACACTCCCTGATTTATTTACACTATAAAGCTACAGTAATCAAAATGGTATGGTACTGGCACATAGGTCAATGGAACAGAATAGCGAGCCCAGAAATACCCACATTTATATGGTCAATTAATCTATGGCAAAGGAGGCAAGAATATATAATGGGGAAAAGACAGCCTCTTCAAGATATGGTGCTTGGAAAACTGGAGAGCTACATGCAAAAGAATCAAACTAGACTACTTTCTCACACCATATACATATACCTTAAACTCAAAATGGATTAAAGACTTAAATGTAAGACCTGAAACCATAAAACTGAGGAAAACACAGGCAGTACACTATTTGACATTGGTCTTAGCAATATTTTTTTGAATGTCTCCTCAAGTAAGGGAAAAACGAAAATAAAAAAACTGGACTACATCAAACTAAGAAGCTTTTGCACAGCAAAGGAAACTACCAACAAACAAAAATGCTGCCTACTGAATGGGAGAAGATATGTGCAAACATAATATCCCATAAGGGGTTAATATTCAAAATACATAAACGGCTCATACAACTCAACATCAAAAAAAAAAAAAAAAACAGATTAAAAAATGGGCAGAGGACTTGAACAGACACTTTTCAAAAGAAGACATACAGAGAGCCAACATACATATGAAAAAATGCTCAATACCACTAATCAGAGAAATGTTCATCAAAACCACAATGTCACAGCTATCAGAATGGCTATCACCAAAAAGACAAATAAACAAATAAAAAGTGTTGGCAAGGATGTGGAGAAAAGGGAACCCTCATGCACTGTTGGTGAGATGTAAATTGGTGCAGCCACTATGGAAAACATTATGAAGGTTCCTCAAAAATTCAAAAATAGAACTGCCATATGATCCAGCAATATCACTTCTGGGCATGTATGTGAAGATAACAAAAATACAGATTCAAAAAGATACATGTGTGCCACTATTCACTACAGATTTATTTACCATAGCCAAGATATGAAAGCAACCCAAGTGGAGATACACACACACACACACACACACACACACACACACACACACACACACACAGGACTATTACTTAGCCATAAAAAATGAAATCTTGCCATTTGTGACAATGTGGATAACCTCGTGGGTATTATGCTAAGTGAAATAAGTCAGACAAACACTGTATGATTTCACTTGTATGTGGAATCTAAAGAACAAAATAAACAAAACAGAAACAGATCAAAGAACAAACTGGTGGTTGCAGAGGGGAGGGGGATGAAGGATGAGTAAAATAAGTGAGGGAGATTAAGAGGTACAAACTTCCAGTCACAAAATAAATAAGTCACAGTGATGTAATATACAGCATAGGGAATAGAGTCAATAACAGTGTGTAATAAATGTGTATAGTGACGGATGGTAACTAGACTTACTGCTGTCATCATTTTGTAATGTATAAAAATATCAAATCACTCTGTTGTAATCTGAAACTAATATAATACTATAAGTCAACTACACCTCAATAAAAATTAAAAAAATAGGTAGGTAGGTAGGTAGATAAGAAGGAAGGAAGGGAGGAAGGGAGGGAGGAAGGGAGGGAGGAAGGGAGGAAGGAAACAGACAAAACTAAAACTACAACTACTCTAGAGATACTGTTCTATTAGAATCTCAGTTTGGAGGAAATTTTGGAAATGATCTAATTCAATCTTTTTTCTAAAAAAGCAATTTTCTTCTTCTTAGTTTATGGAGGTCATTTGATCAATCTCATACATTCATTTTGTAGGATAAATTTAGTTGTATAAAGACTTTTTATGATAAGCAAAATCTACTTTCCTATAATTTCTCAATGGTCCCAGTTTTGGTCTATGAGATAAAGTTGATTGAGTCTATTCCTCCTATGACAAATTTCAGATATCTAAATTCATTGATTTATTCAGTAAGTATGTATTGATTTATTCAGTAAGTATGTATTGCCATTCCTATGGCAGTTAGGGGGCCTAGTTCTAATTTTAACTCTGCTCAGACAGAAACATAAAAGCTCCCTTCTATCTATGGATGAAACACGCTAACTTCTTCAACATGCTACATACAGATTCCAGACCCTTACCACCATTCTGATTACTATGTGTTTTGACTATGTGCTCAAAGTCTGATGTCCAACAAAAATGATAGTAGTTAAAATATTAGATTCATTACAAAAGTCATGTTATAAGTGACTTTTCTTTCTTCAAATTTCTATAAAGTTATGATATTTTTAAAATTTAAAAATAAATGTTGAAAGTGTTATATTCAAAACACAATGCAGTACTTCATCCTGTGGTAAGAGTAAAGTGCTTCATTTTAATTCTATTATAAATCTTTCTGGGAAAAAGGGAGGTCATAAACACATATTATATACTATATAAATTATGTAAATTTCAAGGAAACCACTTCCAATAAGATTATCAAATTTATGTCAACAAAATATAATAAGGGGGGAGCCACACATAGCATATCCTCCACATGAAAATTTAATATAAAGATTTGTCATTCATTATTTTTTCATTTACCCAGCATCCCTTATGCATCAGGTACTTCAGGTATGAGGGTAGTACTGGTGGGGTGACAGCAAAGAATTAAAGATTTATCTGCCTTGTTTGAGTTTCAATGGGACAGATTTTAGATCCAAACAGGAAAGCTTTCTATAGCACTTAAAAAGGAACCAACTGCTTCTAGTATATCATTATTTAAATAAGTTAAATGACCCTTTGTCAAGGATAGGGTAGGGGACATATGTACTGTGTAAGAGGTCCCTGCCAGCTCCCAAATTCCTTAATTTTTGTGAGGCAAGTTATTTCCAAGCTGCCTTCCAGATCTAGACAGGTGCTCCCTCTCCCACAGAAGGAGGCTGTACTGCAGGGTTTGCCCCACTACCAGGCAGACATATTCAGAGTCTAAGGCCTGCCTGTTAGGGTGACCCCAAATCTGTCCAGATGACTTATATCTCAGGACACACTAAAGCCTTAGTATGTTAGAATACTTACTTGCCTTTGAAAAGAATTTTTCTAATCCTCTCCTAATACAGATTGATTTTATTAAAGGGAGCATTCCTTCTAGAGGATTACTTAAATTGTAATTATCTGGAGGCCTTCATGGCAAAGCAAAGGGAGAAAAGGGCTTGAGTTAAGATTAAAAGAGGTAGGGAAAAAACAAACACGAAAATGTTAAGTGTAAAATAAGGTAACAGAAATACATTACATTACATTATTAATAATAAAAAAAGAGGTAGGAAATATGTAAACTCTCAATCACTGCTGGTGGGTGCAACTATTGAGGGGAATAATAGGTCAAATTCACTAAAACTTTAGCCAGAAGGACTCCTCCAGGATTGGCATCTCTTGCCCCATGTGCAGCCACATTTTCATGCAGCGTGAAATTAACAACGTGGATAAAAATCTCAACACAAGGAAAAAAAGAAAATTTAATTCTAGAAATTTACTTAAAGAAATAATTAGATATGTGAAAAGAATTTGTTCAAGGATACGGATCACAGCATGCTTATAATAAGGAAATACTGGAGATAATCTGCTTGTTCAACAATAATGAATTAAACACTGTATAATGATACAAGGAAATAATACACAAATATTAAATGTATATCTACTCACATGAAAAGTTGTTTGTGACATACTGTTAAATGAAAAAAGTACCTTATCAAATATATATGCTATATAATATACTACATATAGTATGCTTAAATATATGCTTATATAATATATATTATGATCTATGTATGTGTCCTTAATATGACTTTTTAAAAGTCTTGAAAGATATACAAAAATGTTCATCTTTTGGTAAAAGAGGTACATGTAATTTTTCATTTACTCCTATATCCAAGTTTTCAAAAATAAACACATATTACTTAAAATGTATTTTTTGAAAAGAAGGTAGGAAAGAAGGCTATCTATTCTGAGGCGAGGACGAGAGAGGCAAATAGGAAGGCAAGTCCTACCCATGGATCTACAGAAAGAATAGGAAATTATTCCTGGAAAAAAAACATTATAGGGGACCCAAGCATCTCCACTATTACAATTAGGAACCAAAAAACTTAAAATGCAAAAGTTGTAAATAATTTATTGCAACTTATGTCTATTAAAATATACTGTCATGCCCACATTGGATCCTTCCTGATATTGATAAGAGGCAGGTTTAAAAAAGAAGGACAAAAAGGCACAGGGTACCTAGAAAAGAGGGTGCATGTATGTGAGGGGTAACACATTGGTTCACAAGACATCCTTCTCAGGCTGTGACAAATTAGACATAGGCAAACAGAAGTAACCAGCTAATGCTACAGAAGGTAGGCTATTCTACTGCCTGAAAGAATTAGCATTTTGTTAATTTTAACTTAGAATAGCATTACCAAATCTAGTCTATGGGACTCAGTTATCTTAGGTAACAATAAGTCTAAAGTTCCAACAAAATGAGCACAAGAGAAGGCACATCAGGAATGGTGTCTAACAACCAAGAAAAAAAGTTTCTCTTTTTACTTATTAACATCGTAGGGTGGCTATAAGCTACTGATAAGTTCCTCTCCACAGTAAAAGCAAGTCAAGCCTGGGCTCCAATTTGGAAGTTTTAAGGGTAAGAGTGACAACCAGGTGGGTAACCAGGAAATAGTACTTCTGAGAGTTGGTGCTGAGACCTGAAGCTTATATGCATATTCAAATCAATCCAAAAAATCCCTCACCTCTCAGCAGAGGGGTAAGGCTGTCAAGTCTCATTTGACCATCTGCCCATAATTTGTTTAGAGCTTATTATGTGCTAGACAATGTGTTAAGGGCTATGTATACAGCAACGAATTTAAAGATGTAGTCCCGAGGCAGTTTGGTATAGTGGAAAGAACAGAGATCATAGAGTCAGAAGATCTGGATTCATGTCCTCACAGCGCCACCTACTATCTGTAAGATCTAGAGCAAATATCATACAACTTATGATACAACATAATATACATACAACATACAACTTATGATACAAGCAAATATCATACAACTTCTTCTTGGGCAAACTAGAGATGATAATGCATCTGTACCACCTACCTCATAGGATTACTGTGAGAAACAAGTAATATACTGATTACGAAAGAGCTAAACAAACATTAGTCACTCATTCATTTTAATCCAATTTCATTTTTATAAAAATGTTAGAAGGTGGGGGCCTATATGATTCATGGGCCCAAACACCTCCAAGGATAGACTGGTCTATCAGCCTGGCTTCCCACATCATCTTCTCAAAATCTCAGTGGGAGATTATGACATTTAACAGACATAGAGTTACACTAGACATAAATTCATCTTGCCTTTTTCAAAGAATTATCTACACTCTCTAACTTAAATAGTACTTCACATAATTGAAAAGCAATAACCTTCTACTAACATTCAAACATGTACAAATACTCAAAATAGTCCAATGCAGCCAAGAGAAAGTGCCTGCTCCAATTTATCTGATCTAGGACTAAGTTCTCAAATTGAAAACAAAGCCCTGAAAACACAAGTATCACTTGTTTATAAGTTAATAAGTATCACATGTTTCTCTTCCTGTGTATTTGGTCTGAAACCACAATTTTAAGCTAAGAGTGAAACTTTTATAAATTCTGAAAGGAAAACTAGAGTAAGAAATCTAAGTCCATCTGCATTCTATCCCATTGTCTTCATCAAAAACAGTGGAAATGATGGTTAAAGTGAAAATACTGAACCTATGAAAATAAAAAGAATACTAGATACATTATAAGCCTAAGGCAGAGGTTGTATCTAAAAGTCAATTTTGGAACTAGAATTTATATACCTGCACCAGTGATGGCACTGTTTTATGTCTATTTTCACAACGTTGAAAGTATTTAAGACTTTTATAGTTTTCACAACATTTCTATGAAAGTAGAAAGGCGTTTTTAAATTATTTGCCTCTAACCATGATCCAGAGCTTCACATCCACCATCAGAACCATGGTCTTTTTCCAGGCAGTCATAACATAAGCCTACTTCTAAGCAGTAAGAAAAATAAATACAAAATAAGAGTTTAACCAGATGATTTGCAAAACAGTAAACATCCATAACAGAACACTTCATCCTAATAAAACATGTGTTATTTTCATAGTAACCTTTCACAATATTTAATATAATATCTAATTAAATAACTTTTAATAAGATATCCACTAGCTTAATAAAAAGCATAATTTTAAATAAGATTCTTATTTCCCGCTGTTAACCTATTTTTGCAAGTTATTCACTCCCTCTCACCCTAACATGACAACCCAACAGTCTCTTATGTCAGATTACCAGGACACAGAAAGGATAGTATATTCACACAAACTGTGTTAGAATCCAAAAAAAAACAAAGAAGAAGAAGAAGAAGTGGGTGATGTTTTGATATCAAATGTCAGAGAAAGTACAAGCAGAATATACATCCATCCTCTATCACCTTCACATTTGGGGCCATTAGGCATGTCTATTTTATTAGCATTTAAAGATTAGAGAACACGAGTGGGGAAAGATATAGTAGAAGCAGCTACATATCCTTTGTTTGCAAAATCATGCTATTAAAAAATGACATAGAGGGACTTCCCTGGTGGTCCAGTGGTAAAGAATCCGCCTTACAATGCAGGGGACATGGGTTCGATTCCTGGTGAGGGAACTAAGATCCCACATGCCGCGGGGCAACTAAGCCCACGTGCCACAACTATTGAGCCCACGCACCTCAACTAGAGAGCCTGTGTGCTGCAAACCACAGAGCCCATGCACTCTGGAGTCCATGCGCCACAACTAGAGAGAGAAAACCCGGATGCCACAACTAGAGAGAAACCCACGCGCTGCAACAAAAATATCCCGTGTGCAGCAACGAAGATCCCACATGCCACAAGAAAGACCTGACACAGCCGTAAATAAATAAATAAAATTTTTAAAAAATTACATAGAAATGGGTAACTTACATACAACTGCTGAACTTAATTTAAATCACAATGACTTGTACCCCTGCACCAGCCAATGAGATGCAATGGTGGCAATGACTGTGTCTCAGTTCTAATTTCTAACCCTAAGCTTACAATTTAGCTGTAGAGATAGGTTCAGGTGATTCAGTAAGAGAGAGAGATAGTTAAGACTTCCTCTGGTTACCCAGATATCCACTTGGCCAACTCCTTAGTCTCTGCGCAAATCTAACCTTCTCAATGTGGCCTACCCTGTCCATCCCAATATAATTCCTCAACCTGCCTTCCCCATCCCACCCTGGCAATCCTGAACCCCTTAACTTGTTCAGTGTTTTCTTCTTTCCATATCTTTAATCACCTTCTAACATATCATACAACTTATTTATTATGTTTATTGTTTGAGGGCAAGAATCTTTGTCTACATCGTTCACTGGTGTATTCCAAGACCCCAGAACAGTGTCTGGCACATCAGAGGCTCTCTATAAATACTGGTTGAATCTTAAATACTCCTTTCCACCCTGTCATTCCCCGGCTGCATTCCAGTTCCCCATTCATCAATGTGCCTCATCCTAACCATACCCATAGGGGAACAACTGGGGCTGGAAATCAATGGAGGCTCTATTTCAGAGAAGGAGAGAGGGAAGGAGGGAGGAAAAAGAAAGGGAGGGAAGGAGGTTTTAAATTTATCCCCTACCTTGGTCCCCAACAATTCCACCCTAAATTTTTACATTTAATCTTCCTAAATTTTCAATTCCTCCCAAATTCTTTGTCTTGATTGCCTTCTCTGTGAAATTCCTTCTCTAAACTCAGCAATACTCCTGGTCAATTGAGTGATAAGACAATTGTAAAGAATAATAACTGAAAAACTATAAACAGTCTCAATGGAAGAAAAAAAAACAGAAACAGTGGAAAGAACATCTGTGTGTCTCATTTCTTTTTCCCTTCATAGCTAAGCTGCTTTAAAAAGTGGTCTACATTTCTCCTATTTCCTTACTGACCATTCACACCTCAACTCTTCTGCTCTTAATGAACCCTTTCAACTCCTTACTTAAATGACCACTATGTTGCTCACTCCTTCAAAACATTTTTATTGAGCACTTATTATATGCCAGGCACTATGCCAGGCTAGCTGATTCAGTGGTAAACACAAGTCCCTGGTCTTGCAGTTTGAGCAGAGAAGGAAGACTGACAGCAACAATGATGAGTGACAAATGGTAAGTATTATGTAAGAAGTCAAACAGCAGACAGATATGACCTTATCTAAAGGACAGAAAAGGCCTCACTGAAAATGCAATGTTTATAAAGAGAAATGCAAACAGAAGACAGATGAAAGACAAGAGGAAGACTGTTCTAGTTAAAGGAAATAGTACCTGCAGAAACCTGAAGGACAAGAGTAGAGCATATAAAGAACCGAAGGAAATTCAGTATGGTTAGTCTCAGGACAGGCAGGGCCTTAAAAGCCATATCATTCTAAGACTTTATTCTATGGACAAGGAGAATACAAGGGAATGACACAAAACCTCAGATTTATATTTTTTGGAAGATGAAAACATTTGCCTTACTAGAGTGGGAGGAAACAAGAATGAACACAGGTGATGATAGAGAAGAGTTCTTGAAACTTGATTTCTATGGAAAGAACTTCGTCATAACATTTTGTTTCTTCTCAGACACCTTCAATACATTATTTTCTTCTGCCACTACTCTAAGACTACTGCCTTTACTCAGCTCTCCTACAAATGTACTCTCCTGGGTGACCTCACCTATACTACACAGGTACCACCCCATGAAGTGACAATGACTCCCAAACCTGTATCCCCAGTCCAGCTCTCTTAAGGCCAGAGGTGAATTTCCTACCATACACTGGACATAACCACCTATACACTGTCATACATCCAAAACCAAACACAAGATCCAGATCCCACAAATTTGGTAGTTCCTAATTCTGTTGATGGCACCAACGTAGTCACCCAAGGCAGAAATTCTAAATGCCACTGACTACCTGTTTGTCCCTCACTCATCACTAGGTAAATGTGATCATCTAAATCTATCACTTCCTTTCATCCCTATACTTCCAGAAACTTTGTCTAATCCAGCCTCTACACCATGAGAGATTCCCTCCTAAAGTCTTTCTTCAGTTTACAGGAAGAAGTCCAAATTCTTTGCTATAACATACAAGGTCCATTATCTGGTCCTTTTCTGCCAGAAAATAGCTTTTGTTTGCCATCTATGGAATCCCTGCCAGATTTGGTCACACCAAACTTGGAAAGCAGATGCAGATTCCTCAAGACTCACTATGGTTTCTCAAGCCACCAGGTATTTGCACACCCTATTCCCACAGCCTAAAATTTCTTTCCTGTCTTGTCCACCTGGAAATCACCCTGCACTCTTTTAAAATCCAGTCAATGTCCCCTCCGCTTTTAATCTTCCCTGGTTCACATCATAGTTCTCTCTCCTTTCGTCCCTTCCCCAGTCCCCACAAAAAACAAAGTTGGGCATATCTTCCACTTCACTTCCATTCTGGCACTTACCAAATTATGACTGTTTACATGTCTGTTTTCCTGACTACATTATATGTTCCTATATATTGACAGTGTACTTTCTCTTTCTCGTGTTTGCATCCCCATACCCTACCATACAGTTGGCACTCAATAAGTATTTCTTGAATAAATGAACGTTTACAGAAGTGTTGTGATGTAACAAGCTTTGTCTCTATACAATGGGATCCTGGGGTAAGCTTTAAAGTATCAAAAGCCATTCCAGAATTGTGACTTCTGGCTTGGGGAAGAGAGAGGGAGGGCATATATAAAAAGGGGATTCATTACAGTGGACCCAGTTCATCCAGCACCCAGAGAACCCACAGAAGTCATATGACTGTGTGACACAGATTTCTACACAAATTATAACATTTAAAATTGTAAAAATTAAAAATTGAAAACAAATATGAAACTCATAACGATTAACTAAATGAGAGTTTGTTCAATGGATCCTTTAAAAATGGTATTTTTGAAGACTATTTAAAGACCGGGAAAATGATGGCCATTCCAATCAAGTAGAAAAAAGAGATACATCATGATCCCAATTTTATAAAAGCCATGTTTAAACACACTGGTTTAAAAACATTTAGGAAAAAAGCCTGAAATAAACTATATTAAATTATTAACAGTATTTATCTCTCGTAATTTTCTACAACTAATATCATTCAATAAATATTTATTGAGCATCTATCTGTCTGCTACTGTACAGTGAAAAGCAGGAGACATCTGTTCCTGTCCTCCTGGAGCTAAACATGTCACACTTTTATAATCAATCGGAAAAAGCAATACAGATTAGAAAAAAATACATGAGATTGCCCACTCTAAATTTATAACCCACAAAAAATAAAAAAAAGATTACTAAAACTTCTCTGGAATCTAGATTGCGGACAATTTTGATCTAAATATTTGGATAAAGACCACCCAAATGGCTTGCACTGTTAATTGTGAACTGTATCATGATACTACAATAGTCCAGATCACTATGGACAGAAGGTAGGAGAGGCACTAAATCTCCAGGCTTCCTCTTCCTGTTAGAAGATTTAAAAATTAATGATAATTATAAATAAAATTTGCTCAGTTGATATTTAATCCTTCATCTTCCACCACGTTTCTTTTCTCTTTTGTGTTTCTTTCCCCTCCACTATTTCCTGCTTTCACCCTCAATGATTTACCCTATTTATCTAAAAGAAGCTTTATAGTATTCTTCTTTCAACCAGGGAATAGCCAGTTTAAGATTGAGCTCTCCCCTCTTGAGGAGTCTCAGGAAAGACAGGCGCTTCAAAGGGGATCTGTGTTTTTGAAAAACATAAAAATAATTCACAAAAAATCTCAAAGCTGTGGTACTTTTAAAGCTCCAGCTCCATAAGATAAAAAAAGAAGTAGGGATAATATCTGACTAGAACAGCAACTAATTTACCTGCATTATTCTTCACTGTAATTATTTTGCTAGTTTACATCACAGATTGAAATTCTTCTAAAACTTCCTAGGATTTTCAGCTCATCCTAAACACAGTGATAAATAACAAAATTACTCTAAGTGCTCTGAGTTAAAAACTTCAGCACTACAGTTTGAATGTTACATGTTTTTAGGCATATTAAGGAGTAAATATAAACTGATAAAATTCTATAGGACTTTGAATGCTGAAAATGGATATGCTATGAAATAGTTTTCCAGAAATATTTTTCCTGGAGGACTCAAATAATTGAAATTTGTAATAAAAATACATATACAGGATATCATAATAGGCATTACAGGACTATATAGAGTATTAAATGCTAACTTAGTGTTGTATATGCCCAGTAAGTATAAAGTATAAAGTATATGCCCAGAGAATTAGGGGACAGAAAGACTGATAGCCATTCATTCATTCATTCATTCATTCCTCAAATGTTCAGAAAGTACTTACTCTGTGCCAGGCATAATTCTAGGAACTATCAGAGATAGAGCAGTGAATAAAAGAGATAAAATTCCTGCCCTCAGAGAGTAGGTTAGTGGATTGAGATAGATAATAAACAAGAAAAAATAAGTAAAAAGGTGGGATGAATTGGGAGATTAGGTTTGACATACATACACTACCATGTGTAAAATAGACAGCTAGTGGGAACCTGCCATATAGCACAGGGAGCTCAGCTTGGTGCTCTGTGATGACCTAGATGGGTGGGATGGGTGGGGGGGAGGGAGGTCCAAGAGGGAGGGGATATATGTATACATATAGCTGATTCACTTCATTGTACAGCAGAAACTAACACAACATTGTAAAGCAATTGTACTCCAATAAAATTTTTTAAAAATGACATTAGATGGTGATAAGTGCAAAGAAAAAAGAAGTAGGAAAAAAAGACTGAGAGGATATAAAAGCAAGGAGGGAAGGGAGCAAGCCATGTGGCTGTCCGAGGAAAAACATTCTGAGCAGAAGCAATAGCCAGAACAAAGCCCCAAAGGTAGGAAGATGGCAACACTGGCCTGCTTGCTCTTCCTTATGTTTAAGGAAGAGCAAGCAGGCCAGTGTTGCTAGAAGAGAGTGAAGCAGGGTGAAGAGTAATAAATGAGGATGGAGAGATAAGGGGGAGGGGCTGGGGCCTCCTGGAGGCTTTGAGTAAGGTAGGCTATAACAGTTGGAAATGGGGGTGGGAGGTGATGCCAGGTAATTAGAACAAAGGAAAACAAAGACAAGGAACCAGGGTTTTGAGGATATTTAGGAATTAGAGGCTGGCTTGGTGCGGAATGAGTATACACATAAAGTGAGGGAGCATGAATATGAGGGAAGGGGATCATTTGGGGGGAGGGTGTTTGAAAGTGGTGTATGATAAATATTGTCTTGATCCTCTGTTTAGGAGCTGTTGAAGAGAGAGATAGGGCAGGGAGGCACCAGGGTAAAAGGCAAGCATTAGCTGTCCCTTTAATATAACCCTTTGCTTTCCCTGGCAAGGATAAAATCCTGCTCCAGATAGTTGCTTTAGTTGTTATATTTATAAAGAAAAAAGGTGAAGGCCTTGGGATTTTTGTGGGGAAAACATTTTAAATTTTCTTGTAGTAGGGAGGAGAGAAAATATACAAGAATTGGAATTCAGATTATTGTATTATGAACATGAACTGAATTGATGATTACCAATTGTATGACTAACATGAACTAGTGTAATACATAGTGAATCATAAGATGAAGGTGACTAAAAAGTGGGACTGAGAAGGCAAAAAGGAATTTCAATTTTTTAAAAAGCATTCCACAAAATGGCTAATCCATGAATAAACAATTAAGAGTTAACTACCCCTAATTCTACATAAAGAAGAGGATTCTATTATAATTATCTACTTTGAATTAAAATTATTCACAAGGCAAAAGCTGGAACCTTCCTCCCAATTCAACATCCCATACAGAACAGTACCTAGTACAGAAGATTCAAATGCTTGTTTAAAGAATAAAAAGCCTACCCATTACATTTCATCTCAATAGAATCAAACAGTGCTAGAACTGTCATAACACAACGTCAAATTGTTACTATTAATAGGGAGAATATTAAACAAAAACAGGAAGGTTAGGAAGAAGGGATGTTTTTTCTTCCATATTACCATATTACCTGTAAAAAACAACATACCCTGAAGGCTTCTACTGGTTAATTACCCATATGACACAAGGCCATTTCCGGTATATGCAGGAGTGCTGTTTGGAATAATGGGATACCTAACATGATTAAATCCAATAAACAAAGCTGTTCCAAATCAAAGGAAATGCCCCTTGATATACCCATGTGAGTTGCATTAGTGCTCCCTTTTTGGAACAGAGAACAAAAAGCATAAGGCAATCTAAAACAATCTTTCCTCTTCATCCTTCAAGAACTCAGTGGATTTAGAGAACTGGGTTTGCTTCTCTATGATGTTTTTTTAAATCTCAAATTAAGAGTAACTCATCCTCATCATTTGTCTCAAATAAAACAAACGAGTATAATAAAAATACAGCAGCTCTTAACCACTCTTGGTCACGGTATGTTATAAATCCCAAAGAGAGGAACTGCTGAAGTAGAAAAGGAATCATCAACCAGATACAAATAATGAAACTTCTGCCGGGAAATGCATCGTTCTTCATAGGGTAATGTTTGCGCACAAGTCACTCTGACCCAGTATTAGACTGCTTACAGATAAAATTGAGAGGCAGGGTTTCATAGGACTTTTTAAACCAAGATTATCCATCAAAAAGTTTTTTATGCAAATGTCGGAATGTCAACATACTTTGTCTACTGTCTTCCAGGAAGCATTCTTCCATGCTAAGACAAGAATATCCTCAAGTGCAACTCCATAAGCGGATTCGAACTCCCTTGGATACCATAAATAAGCGTTAAAAAGCCTTTATACCACAAAAAAGTACTACGGTAGTTTGCAAAGGTGTGCTTAGTTCTGCTTGTTGGAGCGATTAGAGCAAGCAGTGAATAGAAGGTGCCCTGAATCGAGTACACGGAACCCGGCCGCGGCATCTCCAAGATATAACAATAAAAGCATCCTCCCCCCTCCTCATACTTCCCCAGAAAGTGGCCCTATACTCGGGAGCCAGCGGACCGCAGGGAGAGAGCCCGGCCTGCCTCACCTTATAGACGTCCCCGTAGGTGCCGCTGCCGACCCTCTGAACGAGCTCGTAGTCCTGCTGCGGGTTCCGCCTCAGGATGTCCGCGCCAGGCCGCAGAGGGGCCTCCATCTTCGCTCAGGGCCCGGCTCCCGCCGGCTCTGCCCGCGGCGCCCCGATTCCCGCTAACGAGGACGAGCGGCGCCGCTTCCTAACATGGAGCCTCTGCCCGCAGCTCCGCCTGCACGAGAAACGAGCAGAGGCTACAACCCCGAGCGGCCCAGCCCCGTCCCTTCCGCCCGGCCGGGGCCAGCGAACCAGCGGGCCTGAAAGGCTCTCCCCGGCGTCTAGCCGCCGCGTTCCGGCCTCGGCCCTTCCCCCCTCCCCGGCCGCCCGCGAACTGCCGAGCCGGGTCTGCCCGCCCGCCGGGACCCGGGGCCGGCTGGGTACCTGAGGGGGGCGGCCCCACTCTTTGTTGAGCGCTGCGCCCGGGACCTACTTCCTCGCCGGCGCCAGCGTCCTGCTTCCCGGCGCCCGCCGGCCCCTCCAGGTCCGGCACCGTCGCCGCCTCTCGCTGCACCGCACGTTCTCTGGCGGACGGCGGAGGGGCGTACCGTCGCCGCCGCCGCACCACGTTCTCCACCCGGGGCTGCGTCACCAGGAGACACGTTCCCGGCCAGCGTGGGTCGGCGCCCAGCTGCCGGCCCGAGCAGGCCGGCCGCAGGGCCAGAGTGCCGCCCTGAGGCCTGCTCGGGACACGACACTCTCCCGGCCGGGCCGCCGCGCCCCCCAGGCCGGCGCGTCCTTTCCGGGCCCAGGCTCTGCTTCCCACCCTCGGGGCTTAGGGACGCCCCCGGGCATTCGTGGGCCGAAGCGCCTCCGCTAAACCGCCCCCCGCTTTGTCAGGTAATCTTAGAAGGTGACGGCTAGAGGGAGAAGGGTGAGCACGAGGGCGAAGGGAACGCAGCCCTCCCAGTTCAGAAAAGGTACGTTGAGGGCACTGGGCCAGGTGAGAAGTCACCTGGCAGTGGGGCACCAGGGAAGGAGGTGGGGGAGTGGAGTGCCAGATTAACTAAGTCGCGGCACACCCTACTGCACCGTCCTGTTTTGCAAATCATTCTCAGTGGTATGAGTTTGAGGCTTCACTGCACACCTGCGCAACCTGTCTTCTACTGAGTTTTCCCAAGACATTTCTGGAAGTCTGAATTCCTAGGAAGTCTCGATGGCCTTTATCCCTGTTGGGCACACGCGGTGTCTGAACGCGGGTATCGCTCCTTGGGTCAGGAGTTTTGCAGAATCTGAAACAAAGTCAGGGACCACAACCTGGTTCTGGCTCTACCACTTCCTCAGTATGTGACCTGGGACAAGAAAGACATCGTATTTGGCAATGTCTCCGTATCCTTATCTGTAGCATGAAGAGGATAAGGTTTTGCATCTGACACCCAAGGAAGTGTTTATAAAGCATTTTACAGGATTATAAAGAGGGTTCTCAAAATATAAAAGGTTTTAATATACTTCACAATGCACAGAATATGAAACAGGAGTTTAGGGAAGTAATTTGGCTGATATTTAACAAGCTGTTTTGTAGTTTCAGTTCCAGTCTTGGTCTGAAGGTAGAAATAACGTTGCCAGTTTGTATACTGGCAACGTTATTTCTAGAGCCCAGTGAAGGTTTTGAACAAAAAAGCCAGCTAACACTTGGCCATTGCATTTAGTGACTGAAAAAATCACAAAAGAGCAAGTTGCAGATGTTGGCTTGTGGCTTTGAACATCCAATTCAATTCCATTCTTGGGCAATGTACTCCTTGTTGTTGATCATTGTAATCAATTGCATAATGTAGAAATTAAATTCACACCTTAATAGGACAGGGAATATATGTATTTTCTTGTGCTCCGTGCACAAAGGGCACTTATTTAGGGAACATAAGTAAGCTCAGACTTACATGCTCTATGGACAAAGCCTATGTGTTTGCTGCATTGAAAAAATTGTTGAAGAACAGTTCCTTCTTTCAAAGCTTCTTGGCACTTGTTTTGGTGGGCAAATACTTTTGGCTTCAATGACTCAAAATCTTTTCAAATGTTCTATTGGTATCCTAGTACTTATTTACTGTCATAGATTTCTTTTTTCCCCCCCTTTGACCCTATAAGCATTGATCCGTTTTCTAGTCTGAAATTTATTTATCCTTACTTATTTATACCTACATTATTCCTCAGAGAATTTGAGGCAGCATACAGAAAATGCATACTATAACATAAGATAAAAATGAGGAAATAGGTATGATGTTAAAGAAAGGAAAAATAAGATACCAGAACAATACAGCAAATTGGCCAAAGCAGAGGGTTTTATAGTGTTTTTGAGATCACAATAAACCAATTAATTGAGAGAGAGTTACATCTTTTCCTGATACTAAGAGTTTAGGAAAACTTACCTCATGGGCCTTCCTAAAATGGAAACTCTGAATTCCCAGTTTGAAACAAGGATAAATGTCTTTCTGACACTCCTTTAAGCATGTTATTCTTGAAACACAATGTTTGATTTGAATTAGGCAATAAAAAGTTTGAGGTCATAGGCTTCAACAAGACCCTGGAGTGCAGATACTTTATGCTGCCAGTAATGGCAGATCCGCATGCTTTGATCATCAACCCAGAGGTGGCTAGCATGGAAAAAGTCAAGATTTTATGTGGTGGTTAAGAAGTGCCTGCCATAATCGTTCTTTTACTTGTACCACAGTTGTTGCAAGCAAAAAACATCTGCTTTATACTAACTCCAAGAGAATCTTTAGAATTTTTAAATACTGGTTGAGTTAATTTTATCAAGATCAGTGAAGTCATAGCTTGTCTGTTAAATATTTCATGGTTAGTAAAGAAATTCACATTCAATTTCCATAGAATAAACATACAGTGCATAAATTTAATTTTACGTCCTAAACAATTAAGCACATGGTTTCAAGGTTGAAGGTAACATAACAATAAAAAGTTTTCAACTGAGCACAGAAGAGTTTCTTACAAACTACCAAATTTCATAATGCCAAGGTATTGAGTAAGAATAAGTATGGCTTGATATAACTGTCATATATTCTTTGTGTCTTCATAATATGACATGTTAGTATATTCCATGTTTTCCTGTTATCTGCCTAACAACCTTTTATGGTTTGCTCTATGCTTTATAGTGTTTTTCCCTTCTTTCAAAGTTCTTTAGTAAAATGCTAATTATAATCTGTGGCCTCTTGTTTCAATTTTAGCCAAGGCTTAATTTTTTAAAACTGGGGGACACAGGGACTTCCTTGGCAGTCCAGTGGTTAAGACACTGCGCTTCCACTGCAGGGGGCGTGGGTTAGATCCCTGGTCAGGGAACTAAGTTCCCGCATACAGCACAGTGCAGCCAAAAAAACAGAAAACAAAATAAAGGACATAAAATTTTTTTAACTTCTACCTAGGTAAGTTTCACAATTTAGTAACCAAGACAGAATGGCTAATTAAAACCCTCAAGTGTGACAAAACAGAGCATGAGGACAATAATTTTAGTATGGAACATATAGGCTTAAACAATATAATTTCCTGATGAATCTTCCAACATAAACTACTTGCAAAATGTAATTTTATGTGATTGAGCTTTATAGATTTGTTGAATATAAATCAATTAAATATTGGAAGACATTTGCCATAATTATCATTTGGATTTTGAAATAGTTAAACTATTCTTTCTGTTACTAATGAAGATCAGTTGTCTGTTGAGGCCAAAGCTGTGTTTTCAAAGTGTAGGAGAATTCCGTTTTGTTCTGGAGAGCAGTAGAACATGTGTCTCATTCAGAATCAGTATCAGGTCATTATAATGGGAGTTTTAAAAAGAAGAGTTGAGGAAGGCAGTGCACATCCTTTTTTTATCCAGCTTGAATTGATCATCTGATATGTAACTTTGATCCCCAGGGTGGTTTTAAAGTTTATATGAGAATTGATATCAGGGTTCCTGTATTCAGCTCAGTTGAAAAGCAACTCTTGGCTTGCTACCAGGGCTCGGCAGATACTAAACACCTGACCACAGGATTCTAAGTGATTTTGTGCTGTGAACTGCTCTTTAGGAACTGGGTTTTATCTGATGACTCATAAATTGAACATGGGCAGCAGAATTCCATTGTCAAATGGAAAGGTATATACTGGGGTGGCCTGAGCTGATCTGGAAGGCACAAGTAAAGTACATGGACTAACTTTCATTGTACCTGCCCCTACTTCTCTGCCACCTTTTTTTGAACCTATCTTTGGGCTCATGGTCATTTAGCAGAGGAAGGAAAAGCTTGGGCCTGGTTTATTAATGGTCTGGATGATATACTAGCACCAACTAGAAGCATAGAGCCACTGAATTATGGCCCTACTTCATAGTGAAGTGGACCTGAAAAATAGAGATGAAGAGAAATTTTCCCAGAGGGCATAATTTTGAATAAAACATCTGGTTGTCCTCTGTGTTAGGAATGAAAGATAGCCTGAGGTATGGATCTATACTGATTTATGCACAGTAATTAATAGGCTGGCAATAACTTGGAAAGAAGATGATCAGAAATAAGGAAGTCAGTGGGAGATGTATTATGGATGGAGTCTCAAAATTAACCCGGAATGTGAAAATGTCTGTGAACCATTTGACTGCCCACAAGAGGGCATCCGTCCCAGTAATCAGGTATACAAGATGATCTGTCCTATGGATGTCAGTCAGCCTCTACTTAGTCACCCTAGTACTAGTTCAGTGGGGCCATGTGGCAATAGGAATGGAGGCTAAACACGGATTCAGTGGCACGGGCTTCCACTTGCCAAGGGTAATACGTTTACTGCCTCTATGGTGTATTTAACTTCCTTACAGCAGAGGCCATTGCAGTGACCCTAGTAAGGTACTATTCCTTAGACAGACCAGTCAGTTACCTGGTGGCAGTTTAATTAAACCAGGTCCCTTTGATTATGGAGGGAAGAGCAATTTGTCCTCATGGGAATAGATACATAGTCCAGATACAGGTTTACCATCCCTGCTTGGAAAGCTTCTACTAGTACCACAATTATGGACTTACAGAATGCCTTATTTCATCACTATGTATCACAAACAACATTAAATTTGAGCAAGAAGCTCATTTTACTATGAGGAAGTGTGGCAATGGAGTCATGCCCATGAAATTAACTGATCTTACCTCAAACCCATCACTTAGAAGCATCTAGTATGATACAATGGAGGAAAGTCCTGCTGAAGGATCAGTTGGCTGAGAGATAACCCCTGTGAGGTTTTAACTCAGTAGCCACTATATATTGCCATCTACCCCATATTCAGAATGCATGGGCCGAGGAACCAGGGGGTGGAGGTAGGAGTGACCCTTTTATTATTCCTAATAATTCACTTGAAGAATTTTTGTCTGTACAACTTTGACTCTAAAACATCGGGCTTGGTGGATCTGAAGGCCCTAGTGCGCAAGGGACAGATACTTTCCCCAGATAACCCAGTCACAGTTCCATTAAATAGGAAGCTGACACTACCACCTGGGCTATATGAGGTGTTCAGACCACTGAGCCAACAGTTAGAGACGGGGTCATTGTACTGGTTGGGGTGATTGGTCTTAATTACCAAGGGGAAATTGGTTGTTGCTCGACAAAGAGAATAAGGACTATATCTGGAACCCCAGGTATGCACTAGGGTACCTCTTGGTTTTCATATGTCCAAAATTACTGAACAATGGGAAACTGCAGCAATCCAGTAAATATAAGACCACTAAGGACTTGGATCCTATGGGAGTAAAGTTTGGATCGCCCTACCAGCTGAGATACTAGTGGAGGGTAAGGGGGAAATGGAAGTTATGATTATGACCTTGGGCATTCTGCTCAGAAACTATCCTCTTTCTGTATTATCAGAACGACAATTTTGTGGACCTTTTCTGAGTGGCTATGTCCATTAAAGGAGACTGAGACCTTCCCCAATCTTAGTGGGTAAATGTCGATTGGCCTAGCCTCATTCCTCTTGTTAAGGGGATGGTTTAGGCTTAGACCATTGTGGACAATGACACATGAGGAAAAGTCTGCTGGAGTGCTTTTTAACAAGGTACACAGGACATAGACATGCCTTTTTCTGTCTCTAGGCATGGCTGTCTGCCTCTGATGACTGGAATGGCAGATGCCGTTTTGGAACTATGGCAGGAGCCTGCATTAGAAAATAAGCCCACACACAGTATGGTAGAATGCAGTCTTGGTCCTAGTGAAATAGTCTGCTTGTATTCTCCAATATCCATTTCCCTTCTTTCTGTGGTATTAGATTCGCAAAATTTTAGTTAAATACATGGTATATTTATCAACTGTGTGGGACATGTATGGTCAATGGTATTTGAGGTGAGGTGATGTGTGCAACTTCTGGGTTGTACCCTCAGATTGGATATATCCACTTCTTCCTTTTCTTCCCTTCTACATGGCTGGAATGAGGATGTGAATGTCCAAGCAGCCATCTTGGATTACATGATGGAAGTCCCAAGTTAAGGGTGGAAGAAAGTATAAAGAGGCCACCATATTAGCCCTGGATGGCTTACACTCAGATTATTTCATGAGAGAGAAGTAAGTGTCTTAAGCCACTGTAGTTTTTTTTTACAGCAGCCAAGTCTTTATCCTAACTAATCCATGATGATGTTGCACTGATGAATGAACCACTATAGAACCAACCTGTCTTCAAAAAAATTATGTGACAGTAAATGTCCTTTTATTTAAGCCATTTTGAGTTACAGCCAAAAGCATTCTAACTGATATACTTTTTCAAGATTGCTAGTTATAGAGGGAAGGAGCAAGTTGGATCATCGATTACTGAAAAACTCCTGATTGAGAGTTTTTTGGGGGAAAATGAGCATGGTGAAGGAACCAATAGAAGAAAAAATAATTGAGGATATAGGAGGGAGGGAATAACTTTTGGAGTAATATCCCAGAGGAGTCAGGAGGAGAGAGGATCTAGAGTACTAAAGTACAAATACCTTTTCTTCTTTTTTTCTGATTTAAAATAAACTTGACTTTGACTTTTAAAACACATCCTTATTGAGATATAACTCACATACCATATAATTCACCGATTTATATAAATAAGTGATTTTTAGTATATTCACAGAGTTGAACAGCATTGATTTCACAATCAATTTTAAAACATTTTTATTACCCCCAAAAGAAACTTCGTATTCAGTAGCAATCGCTCCCCAATTTCTCCCCAACCTCCCACCCACCCTCTCTAGCCTTAGGCAACCTTTAATCTACTATTTGTCTCTATAGATTTGTCAATTTGGGGCATTTTATATAAACGGAATCATACAATACGTGGTCTTTGTGATTGGCTTCATTCAGTTAGCATAATGTTTTCAAGGTTCGTCCATGGTGTAGTATTTATCAGTACTTCATTCCTTTTTATGGCTAAATAATATTCCATTTTATGGGTATACCACATTTTGTTTATCCATTGATAGTTATTGGTATTTAGGTTGTTTCCACCTTTTGGCTACTACAAACAATGCTGTTATGAACATTCCTATACAAGGTTTTGCATGAACATGTGTTTTTCATTTCTTTTGGGTATATATCTATGAGTGGAATTGCTGGGCCAATTGGTAACTCTATATCTAACTTTTTAAGAAGCAGCCAGACTGTTTTCCATAGTGGCTATATTCCCACCAGCAGTGCCAGTTTCTCCACATCCTCACCAACACTTTTTATTGTCTTTCTTTTTGGTTACAGTCTGAGGTGATGTCTCAATGTAGTTTTTCAAATTTTGATTTGCATTTCCCTAGTGACTAAAAACATTAAATAATCTTTTCATGTGCTTCTTGGCCATTTGTATATCTTCTATGGAGACATGTCTATTTAGAGCCTCTGCCCATTTTTTTTTAATTCTGCTATTTGTGTTTTTACTGTATCATACTGATACCTCAGATTCCAGTTCAACACCACAGGGTTCATTCTGCCCTTCCCCTCTCCTTATTATAACTTCATCTCCAAAAGCAAGAAATCTGGCTCTGATTACACACGATATATTTGTTCAATTATACTGCAAACATAAATAATTTCAGAATTGCTAACCCACGTATGTCCTGGGAGGAAAAAAAAATTATGAACTAAAGAGCAATACTTGTATACAGTTTTTGTCTTTAGTCTTACAGCATACAATCAAAATACTATTTTCTAAAGCTCCTAAGGTTTAGAAAGCACTTCAGTGTAGTTATGTTATTCCCCTGTAATATAGTTAGGTTCACTTTTTTTTTTTTTTTTTTTTACTGTTTGTAATTCCATTTTGAGTTCCTTCCACCCCTAGCCCCATATCCTGATTGATTTATTTTTTAAAATTTAATTAATTTATTTTTTATACAGCAGGTTCTTATTAGTTATCTATTTTATACATATTAATGTATATATGTCAATCCCAATCTCCCAATTCATCCCACCATGATTGATTTTAGTTATTTATTTTGGAGAATGTGAAACATTGCCATGGTTCTAACAGTCAGGGCTTTATGAAAAGGTTATGCTTAGAGAAGCATCAGTCCTCCTAATCCTTGCTACCCTATTCCCATTCTTCCATTGCTTCCATCCTATTCCCACTCATCTCCTGTAGATAACTTATCTCATTGGTTTCTGGTTTATCCTGTATTCCTTTTGCACAGATGAGCACATACATTTTTTATATGCTTTTCTTTCTTCCAGGATGGGTAAAGTATTTGTGCTTTGGGGTTTTTTTTTTCCCATTTAACAGTGTATTCTGGAAATCAGTATGTATCAGTTCATAAAGATCTTCTGTATTCTTTTTTATAGCTACATAGTATTCCATTGTGCACATGTATTATAGTGTATTTAACCACTCTCCTATATATGGGCATTTAGGTTATTTCCAACATATTGCAATAACAAAAATGCTGCAATAAATTACTCTGTATGTATGTATTTTCATACTGTTGGAGGTATTTCTTTAGAGTAGATTAAACTTATGGTTTTAAAAAATAAATGTGTTCTA
The DNA here is from genome assembly GCF_028564815.1 of Eubalaena glacialis. Classification (NCBI taxonomy): domain Eukaryota; kingdom Metazoa; phylum Chordata; class Mammalia; order Artiodactyla; family Balaenidae; genus Eubalaena; species Eubalaena glacialis. Next base: position 145,785,689 of record NC_083717.1, read on the forward strand.
ACAATGTCCACTGAAAGAGTCTAGAAACAGTGAAATTCCAGCTAGCAGTGAGCACAACTAGCATTCAGATCTTGGTTTCTAAATTCCTTTTCTCATTAAAAGCAGCCAGAGTTTCTTGGAGGACCAGTTAATCCTAGTTCTGAGGCAGGGAAAATACAAGGGAAACTTGAAACATTTTCTTGTGCCAGAAAACAAGGAAAATGATCAAAGACAAATAGGACATGTTAAAAGGACACAGGTGTTAACTTGAAGGGGCTACCATTGGACAAGTTTAGGGCAATTTGAGCATTAGAAAGAATAATGATGGTAAATGATACAGTGAAGTTTTTTTAGATTTTATGAATCCATGAAGTGGATAGTGGTACTCAACAAACAAAGGTGGCAGAGTAAATGCCGACTACTAAATGTAGAATGTAAAAGAAATGGTATAATTATTTAAAAATCACTAATGTAAAGTCAGTTCAGGCAAGGATGTCAGTGGATGCTAAAAACCATTGGATGAAAAGTTCTTGGCCAAGACATTCACACAGTCTCAAGTATCATCTCACAGATTACAACAGAAAAAGGGTTTTTTAAAGATAAGTTTCTTTTTCAATTAGGAATAGATACTGAATTACATATATAACATTTTTGGGGTGGAATCTACTGTACTCTTTTTTAATGGGATTCACCTGAAAGGGATTGTCAGGCTAGAATGTGAGCTGAGAATTATAGTAAAGAAATACAAGAAAAGCAGAACACGCTTCTTTTTATTCAATGAATTTGGTTTGTGGGTATGGGGTGAGTTAATTTCTATCTTCCTATGTTGTCTCATTAGTGTTTAGGGAATGCAACTCTGTTGAACGCAGTCTCCTTTAAAACCATAATGTAAACTTTGTTTACAGTGTTCTGAGGTCATAGAACCATTAACTGAAATATGAAATGCATAAGATTCGGCAGTGGTGAGTGAGAGAGTTTGGTTTTTGACATATTGATTTTGAAGTGTCAGTAGGAAAACAAAGTGAAGATGACCTCAGGCAGTTATAAATTCAGCTCTGGAATGATGATTATCTCTCCTCAAGAGAGCTTCAGACTAGAAGAGTAGATTTGGGAATCAATGGCATGGATGGAGGTCCTGTCTGAAGCCATCATAGTAAATTACATTGAGGGCACACAGAGTGAAGAGTTGCTTATGATGAGGAATAAACAGAGACCAAGGATCTGGTAATTAAGAAGCTAGCAGTAATCTCCTAGGCAGAACTGATCTGTGTAGAGTATGGGCAACAACCAAATGCAGGTGAAAACTGTGTGAGGAGGTGAGGAATGGGATGATGGTATCTTGAGGGTCAGGTAGCATGAAGGGACAGTGTTTCTAGGACATTGAAAATTAAGTTTATAGGGAAAGAGGAAGAAACCAGTGAAAAGGGAGAGATTGAGAATGTTTTTTTTAAAGTATTTACTGCCTTTTGCTTTCAAAATTGCCTGCAACCTTTGTTACTGCCAAGGCTCTTCCAGACTATGTAGTATGATTTTACTTAGAATATTTGTCAGTATAATGCCAGATGATATCTCTGCAAATCTAGTGGGAAATTTTGCCCTCTAGAATGGAGTTAGTTACAGATTATGGTGAATCTCCAGCTTTCATTTATCTTGATCTTAATCTAAATTTGCTATCCTAATTTTAAAAGACAGGCCTGTTCAGTATACAGGTACAAAAACGCATGATACCCTATTTACTAATGTAACCTTGCTTTTAAATTAGGGGGGGAATGGTACCTGGTAGATAAATGCAGATTTTTAAAATTTCTTTGGCTATATAAATGTTTTCAGCATGTTTCTACTAATATGTAACTGGTCTAGGAAACAGGTATTTGAACATACAGAATCATGCAGTATATTGGTTTGTGTTATTTCTGACTGTATAATGCTGTTAAATTCTTTGAGTGTGTAAGGGGGTGCTGTTTATTTGTATGTTTTTTCCATCGAAAATGTTGCAGTACATTGTCACTGTCTTCAGGCTCTGGGGGTGGGCTGAGGTAGGGAGGGTGTGACGCTGGTATTTGTGTGAACTTGGGCTTGTGATGCTGAGCTTGGTTCATCCCTTTCTCCTCCCTTCTCCTCCCCACTCCTTCCCACCAGCGCCACAGCAACATCCTCAGAGTCTGAGTGAACTGCGCCCAGCGCGGGCACAGAGCCTCCCACCGCCAGCAACCTGCGGCCGGGGGAAGAGCGAGCGCCGTGACAGCGCCCCACCGCCACCAGTCCCCGGACCACCATGGCCAAGAACCGCAGGGACAGAAACAGTTGGGGTGAGTAGCATATGGTGACTTCTGCAGCCTGCACAGGGACGGGCCCTCCGCCTTCTGCTTCTGGAGACGAGGAGGGCCAAGGGCTGCTCGGCGCCAGCATCCAGGGCTGGGAGATGGCCACCGCCGAGCGGCTCCCTGTCGGGCGGGAGGAACCGTGGCCGAGCGGGACCCGTGGAACCGGCATCTCGCTGTGGGGCGAAGGGGCGAAGGCTGCAGCCGAGCGCAGGCCGGAGACTCCCGCTTCTCCCCACCCTCCCCACCCCAGTCCTCCTCCTCCCAGCATTTGGACAGCACCCACCCGGTCGCCTCCGGGGGACTTGCTGGTTCCGCTTTAGCGAAAGGAGGTTGGCAGGAAGAGCGAGGGTGGTGGGCAGGGGGAGGTGGTTACAGGAGAGGGGCGGAGATCGCCCACCCCTTCCCCACGAGCTGCGAGCTCCCCGGCCTTGCAGGGCTCGGACTCCGGGCAGGCGGACGGGCTGGTAGGCAGCGTTGGAACAATGAGGCGGAGCGCGCCGGGCCCAGGTCTGACCGTTGCCAACCCGAGCGACGCCTGAGAAGGGGTGCCGCTTGGGAATCCCCTAAGGCTGCGGTACTCATTTTCATCTGGGGGTTGGGTGGGGAATTTGGGAAGAAGGGGAGCAAAGTTGTGGTTTCCAGCCTTCCGCCCCACCCCGACCTGGTACCCCATTCAGGCCGGCCCTAAGGGTGGCATTGTTCTTAGATTTTACCTTTTGGAGATATAGGGCTCATGATTCAGCATCAGGCCGAGGGGAGGGGGAAGGAAAGGCTAGGCCCAGTGGGTTCACGCCGCGAGTGGGAGGGCGGCGCTCACGCAGGCGGAGAAGAGAGAGCGCAGTGATGCAGGAGAAATCGCAGCCCCGCCCGCTCTGCTGCTCCAGACTGGGTGCGGACGGACGGTTAGTGTGGGCAGGTTGGGCGTCTTTTTCCTCTTTGGGCTCCCGACTTCTTCCAGTCACAGTGAACCCACTGCCATCTTGGGGCATTTTATTATCTGCACCAGAGCAGATCTCAGACCAGTGTGGCTTAGTGGGCAGAGAAGTAGTTTGTTCATTAGCTTTGAATTGCTCTTTGGAAAGTTTACAGGCACTAGGAGTTCAGAGCTCCTTGATTGACTCTCTTTCGTGTCTCAGTGAGATCTCTTCTATAACTGTCCATCAGATTGAGAGGTATAAATTTAAATTTTCATTAGTCATTTTGGTTATCTTTTATGAATATTGATTATCTTTTATCAAAAGATCATATTTTTCCTTGCCTCTGATTGGTCACAGGACCAGCTTAACTCCCAAGTAGACAAAGTCTACATTTGAGAGATTATCCAAGGTTTATGGTAGATGTGGGGAGTTGGAGCAGGGAGGTCTGTCTTTAGTTGTCTGAGTTTAAGAGAAATCGGTTCCATTTTCTGTTGTCACCAAATCCCAATTTTAGTAGGCGTGACTACTGCAATAACACCGTTTTGTTTGCGTCTTCTGAAATATCGGTAAACTTTTTCAGAGTGTCCCCTTTCCATCCTTTCCCTTGGCCTCCAGAATAGGAGTTTCTTGAACAGTCACAGTTAAGGTGTGTCTGTGCACTGTTGACTCAACCCTGTTAAGAGACAGGCATGTGAAAATTTATTCTGACGATTAAAATTTTTCTCCTTCACGAAGCATTGGATCATTATTTTTCAGTATTGCCTTTGGTTACAAATTTCTTATGTAGTGGAGGTTTTTTCTTTCTTGAGAATGTGGTTCTCAAATGGGATTTGCATAAAAATCACACTGGGAACTTATTAGAAATGCAGATTCCCACATCTTCCAGTCAGAGCTTTTGAATCAATACGTCTGAAATAAGGTCTAGGAATCTGCCTTTTATTAGCATTTTAGGTGATTGAGAAGCAGATCATCTTTGGATGTTACCTTCAGAAACACTGTCTTATTTACATTTGATAGAAACGTATTCTAGGCAGTTTACCCAGAAGTCATGAAAAGAGTTTTGAGCCAAGTGATGAATTAAGAAAAGAAATACCACAGTTACTATGTGTTCACTGGAAATTTCACAGAAAAGAAATAGTGGAATTGTGGGGTCTTATCTTGATGCTCTATGGAATTGCTTTACTACTCAGATTTTTCTTTGCTGTAAAGTATATATGACATAAATGACTTAGAAAATGTAGTATATGGAGTAGGACATAGTAGAAGTTTTTGGCAAAGATGTTAGCCATGTCTGTCTTGATTCCATTTTATTACCAGCATCTAGTACAATGCCTAACATGTAATAGGCATTTAATAATAACAATAATAACTAACATCACTGAGCTAATATCATATGAAGTAGGTATTATAATCCTCATTTTACATATTAAAAGGTAAATAATAGAGCTAGGACTCCAACTCTGGCAGTTTGACTTGATTTTTTTTGCCATCGCCAGTATTTTGTTGAATGGATAATACTTTCAGCACTGTTTAGAACTATAGCTTTTTTTTAAAAAAATAAATTTATTTATTTATTTTTGGCTGTGTTGGGTCTTCGTTTCTGTGCGAGGGCTTTCTCTAGTTGCGGCGAGCAGGGGCCACTCTCCATCGTGGTGCGCAGGCCTCTCACTATCGCGGCCTCTCTTCTTGTGGAGCACAGGCTCCAGACGCGCAGGCTCAGTAGTTGTGGCTCACGGGCCCAGTTGCTCCGCGGCATGTGGGATCTTCCCAGACCAGGGCTCGAACCCGTGTCCCCTGCATTGGCAGGCAGATTCTCAACCACTGTGCCACCAGGGAAGACCCAGAACTACAGTTTTAAAGACACATTCATCTGCATTATTGCATTTGATCTTTAGCCTCCTAAGTTGTCAAGACATATTCCCTGTTTGCAGATGAAAAAACTGAGTCTCAGGTAGGTTAAATAACTTGGTGAAAGTCACATAGTATTTAGTAAGTTAAAGGACTGAGATTAGAACCTAGAGTTGTCTTCTAATTTATTTTCTATAACATAATGCTATGGAATGTTTTTATGTTTAATGGGGCATGGTGTGAGGTTAATAGAGAAAACAGGCCCTCATAGAAGGCAGAGGTCTCTGATGAGAAAAAAACTCAGGTGATAGCTTAGAAAGGAAGACAGTAAACTGACCTTATCATCTAGCTAAACACATACTTTTCAGACGAGTTAGAAATCAAAGGGCAGAGGGGAAAGCTAAACTATCCAGAATTGGAAAATATAGGATTTCCAAGAAAAGGGCAAGAGAGATACTTGCAAAATTTGTACGGGGGACCTAAAGTTCAGATAAGGGCCCTATAGGACCAATAACAGGTATTATTTTTATCTGAGTGGTCAGAGAGCTGTTAGGTCCTACAGGGGCCATGGAAGCTAGAAAACAGAAAAGCATCTCTGCTGACACCCAGAGTTGGGTGGTGTTTGAGGATCATACCCATACATACAACTGGGAAGCAAATCTGTGCTTCCAAAACTGAGAATCCCACCACCTGTACCTGAATCTACACTGAACTAGAAGTTTGAATAAATTTAAGCATTTAAAAGTCAATTCTTAAAAGGTAGGCATTATTATCCTTATTTTAATATATAAGGAATCTGAGACTCAGAGAGTATAACTTCCCAGAGGTTTGATAATTTATGTTATAGACCTAGGATTTAAATTAAGGGTTGTTTGTTTATCTGGTCCATGTGATGAGGACAAGGAATTAAAATAGAAGCCAATAGGTGCCACAACAAGCCTGTCTATGCTTAAGCTGGTACAAGAAATCAATGCTCTATAAACTTGATCGCTTTGGACTAGAAAAGAAGGCAAAGAATATGCTAGTATGGAAGACAAAGGAGACAGATGAATATCAGAAACAGTAGCCCAGAAAGCAGTATTTCAATGTTGGGCTTAGAGTTTAAGTACTCCCAGAAACAAAACAGAAGTGTACCCGTTTTTATTTATTTGTTTCTGTTAATCACGGTTGCTTAAAAACTTGGGATACCACCTGGAAATTTGAGTTTTCTGCAATGTAACAGAAACTGTTGGTGCAATATTGCTTTAGAAGAATATTTGCACTAAAGTGTCAGCTTTTCCTGCCCCTTTAAAAAAAACTCTTAGCTTCTCAGTAAGTGTAGGAAATGTCTATTTGTTGAAAAGGCATTTGTTGAAAATTAATTTTTAGGTTTCTGTTTTTGTTTTTTGAGGAAAGGTTAAAAACAATCTTGATTATAGTAATCTCCTGATCTTTCTTTTCCAATTGGCTGTATTCTGTTTTCCTTGAAATGAGACCCTGTGTCCCTTTGTACTTGCCTCATTTTCTATATATCTGTTCCTCCTGAAACAAAATAAAATTTCTATTGGGTCATACATGTACTTCCCCTACAGACTCTTCCCTCCACATTATTCGAATTTAATTTGCCTTCCCTACATATTTTTTCATATATATATATTTTATACTTTATATCTGTTTACCTTGTCTTGATGGCTCTTGGGTTATATCTTTCCTCCATTTCAAACTCTGTAGCCTTTATTATCTTTAGAAACCAGTGACTAGACTGTAAGTATAACCTGTGATCATCAGGAAAATGATTTACTGTGAGAAACTTTAGTCATAAAAAATAGTTGCATATTTTTAAATTTGGAGGCTCTTTTACATAAAAATTATTCTATAAAAATGTCTATATATACAAAAGAAAAATAAAACATAGATGTTCAGTTTTAAAAAGTATAATAATGAGCACCTGTATCCCCCCTCCCCAGCTGAAAAAATAGAACTTTATCAATATTTTGACACTGCTTGGGTGCCCCTCCTTTATGGCAACGTCTCCTTATAAATACTTTCATAAATTTGGTGTTTCTCATTTCCTGATCATTTTATATACATATATATAATATATATATAACATATATATTATATATATGTTATATATATAATATATATGTATATGTGTATATATGTAACATATATCACTAAATTATATATTATTTAGTTTTACATTTTTAAGAACCTAAAATAAATGGAATCTAGCATATACATTTTTCCACAAAGTATTTTGTTTACTTATAATACCCACACTTGGTATTATAATAGATGTGAAATGATATCTCACTATGGTTTAAATCTGTGTTTTACTGATTACCAATGAGGTGTGAGTATATTTTCATACATTTATTAACCATTACTATTTCCTACTCTGCCTGTTTGCCCTTTGCTGATCTTTTGTCAGGTTATTTGTCCTTTGCTACTTTGTGATGTGACTTTGATCTCTTGATGGTATATTTTAGTAAACAGAGATTTTATATTTAAAAATAGTCAATTTAATATTTTCCTTTATGGTTTGTGCTCTTTGTGTTTTAAGAAATCTTCCTCTACCTCAAAGTTATAAAATTTTCTCCTATAATATTTGGTTTTAAAATTTTGCATGTCTCTTTTTTTTCATTTTTTTAAAATTGTGGTAAAATACACATAACATAAAATTTACAATCTTAACCATATTTAAGTGTGCAGCTCAGTAGTGCTAAGTACATCATGTTGTTGTACAACCACCACTGCCATCCATCTCCAGAATTCTTTTCATCTTGCAAAGCATCTGTACTCATTAAACACTAACTCCCCATTCCCTCCTCCCCCAGCCCCTGGCAACCATCATTCTGCTTTCTGCCTCTGTGATATTGACTACTGTAAGTATCTCATATAAGTGGAATCAAGTATTTGTCTTTTTATGACTGGCTTATTTCACTTAGCATAGTGTCCTTAAGTTTCATCCATGTTGTAGCATATGTCAGAATTTTCTTCCTTTTTAAAACTGAGTAGCATTTCATTGACTGTATATACCACATTTTGCTTATCCATCCATCTGTCAATAAACACTTATGTTGCTTCTACATTTTGGCATCTGTAAATAATGCTATTATGAACATGGGTGTTCAAATACATCTCTTTGAGACCTGCTTTCAATTCTTTGGGTATATACCTAGAAGTAGAACTGCTGAATCATGTAGTTATAGTTTTAATTTTTTGAGGAACTTTCATACTGTATTCCACAGTGGCTGTACCATTTTACTTTCCCATTAATAGTGCACAAGGGTTGTAATTCCTCTACATCCTCACCAGCACTTGTTCTTTTCTGTTTTTATGAATAGTAGCCATCCTGATAGGTGTGAGGTGGTATCTCATTGTAGTTTTTATTTGCATTTCATTTCCTAATTTCTCTTGTTTATTTCTTCTTTGATTCATTGGATGTTTATGAGTGTGCTGCTTAATTTCCACAGATTTGTGAATTTTCCAGTTTTACTTCTGTTACTCATCTCTAACTTAATTCCACTGTGGGTTAGAGAAGATATTTTTTATATGATATCTATCTTTTAAAAATCCACTGAGACTTAATTTGTGGTCTAGCATATAATCTTGTGGTCTAGCATATGATCTGTCCTAGAGAATGTCCTATATATACTTGAGAAGAATGTGTATTCTGTTGTTGGGTAGAATGTTCTATATAAGTCTGTTAGACCTAGTTGATTTACTGTGTTGTTCAGATTCTCTATTTCCTTGCCTATCTTCTGTTTGATTGTTCTATCCATTATGCGTGTGGGATATTGAAGTCTCCAACTTAACACTTCACATATTTTGATGGCCTGTTATTAAATGTATAAATGTTTATAATTGTTATATCTTCTTGCTGCATTGAACCTTTATTAATATATAATGTCCCTCTTTGTTTCAACTTTTTGAGTTAAAGTCTATTTTGTCCGCATATTAATATAACCACTCCTGTTCTCCTTTGCTTACCATTAGAATTGGAATATCTTTTTCCATCCTTTCACTTTCAACCTATTTGTGTCTTTGGATCCAAAGTGAATCTCCTGTAGACAACATGTAGCTGGATCATATTTTTTTTTATTCATTATACCAGTCTCTGTCTTTTGATTGGAGAGCTGAATCCATTTACATTAATGTAACTTACTGATAAGGAGGGATTTACTTCTGTCATTTTGCTCTTTATTTTCTATATGCCTTATAGCTTTTTCTTGTTCTTTATTCTTGGCTTTTGGCTTTCAAGTTCTTTGGAAAGCCCAGTTGGGATTTTTTAAATTAAAATTGCATCCAATTTGTAGATTAATTTGATAGAATCAAGATTTTTACTATATTAAATATTCCTATCCATGTACATGGCATATTACTTCATTTATTTAGCTTTTGTTTCTTGATGTCTTGCAGTAGTTTAAAAACTCTCCTTGAATGGCCTGCTTATCATTTGTTAGTTTTGCTCTTATGTTCCTTACATTTTTTGTTGTTATGATTTTTTCCCCTATTACAATCATCCCTCAGTATCTGTGGGGGATTGGTTCCAGGACCTTCTGCAGATGCCAAAACCCACAGATGCTCAAGTCCTATAGTCTGCCCTTTGTATTTGTGGGTTCTGCTTAGGCAGAGTCAGCCAACCACGAATTGTAAACATAGTGTATGATTCACAGTTGGTTGAATCCACTGATGCAGAACCTGCCAGTATGGAGGGCCAACTGTGTATTTATTGAAAAAAAGCCACGTGTAAATGGACCTGCGCAATTCAAACCTGTGTTGTTCAAGTATCAACTGTGTATATATATATATATATATATATATATATTTGGCTATTAATAGTATATAAAATGTAATCGGCTTTTACATATTTATCTTATATCTAGGAACCTTATTAAACTGTCTTATTAATTCAGCTAAATTGCCTTTTGATTTTTTAGGGTTTTCTACATAAAGAAACCTATCATCTGCAGTAGTTATTGCTTTGTTCATTCCTTTTAATCTTTGTCTATTATGTCTTTTTCCTGTCTTAATCAGATTAAGAATGTTCTCCTTTATTCCTAAGTAATATTTTTTTAAAAACTCATCACTGCATATTGAATTATAATGACTGCTTTTTCTGTAATTATTGAAATAATCATATGGCTTTTATTCTTTAATTTTTTAATGTGTTTAATTATATTAAAAGATCTTCTTTGTTGAAGTGATCTTGCATTCCTGGAATAAACCCAGGCTAGACCTACTGTATTACCTTCTTAAATACATTGCTGGATTTGCTAATCTTTTAAAGATATTTCCAAGCATGTTTACAACTAATTTTCTTTTTTTATACTTTCCTTTTCTGACTTTGGTATCAAGGTTATATTAACTTTATAAAATGAATGGGGGGAAATTTTTTTTCTTTTATTTTTGATCCTCTAGAAGTGTTTATATGAGATTAGAATGATCCAGTGTGGGAAAACTAGTCTAGTAAACCATCTGGACCTCCTGTCTTCTTTTAGTAAGATTTTGAACTATTGATTCAACTTCTGTATTGGTTATAGAACAATTAAAGCTTTCTATTTCTTCTTAAGTCAGATTTAGTAATTTATATTTTTCTTGGAATCGGTCCATTTTGTCAACTTGGCATGAGATTGTTCTTAATTTTCTATTATTTTCTCTGCTTAATTTTATCTGTATCTTCCTTATTATATCTTTTATTGTTAATCTCTCCTTTTTTTCTTTTATATTTACCTAATTTCTGTGCATCTCTATCGTTTCCTTCTTGTACTTTCTTTGGTTTCATTCTATATTCTCTTTTTAACTTAAAAAAAAAAGTTGGATACTGAGCTCATTTATTTTGAGCTTGCCTTCTTTTTCTAATATATGCATTTAGGGCTATAGGTTTTCTCTAAATATCAATTTTGCTGTATCCTATATGTGTTGATATGCAGTAGATTCAATCTCAATCAGTTTGAAGTATTTTAAATGTCCACAATGATTTCTTTCTTTACCTGTGAATATACAGAAAGTATGGATTTCTAAATTATATTTTTGTTGATATTGATTTCATACTTAATTTTATTCTAGTCAGAGAATATGTTGTACAGTAGCACCATTTACTATGCTGATAGAAAGGTTCTGTATCTATACTGTCCAATATGGTAGCCTCTAGCCATGTGTCTTTTGAGTATTTGAAGTGTGGCCAGTGAGAATGAGGACCAAACACTTAATTTTATTTAATTTTAATTAATTTAAACAGCCACATGTGGCTAGTGGCTGCAATATTGGGCAGTTCAGGTTTATAGAATACCTGGTGTGAACTTTGTTGAAACTTGTTTTATGTCCTACTACGTGTTTAATTTTTATACATATTCCATGTAGGTTTGAAAAGCACTTTTTGTTTACTAATTTTTGATGCAGTGTGCTATATATGTTCGTTAGCTCAAGCTTATTAAATGTATTGTTCATATCTTTCAAACTCTAACTGATTTCTGGACTGCTTGATCTACCAGATACTGATATCTGATAGATACTTTAAAATTCTGAGAGATGTTTTAAAACATGACAGTGGATTTGCCAATTTTCCCTTAATATTCCCTTAAGCTTTGTTTATGGACCTTGAGCTAAGTTGTTAGGTGCACACAAATGTGGGCTTGTTACATCTTCCTGATGAACTGAGCCTTTTATTTTTATGTAGTGAACCTCTTTCTCCTGAGTATTGCTTTTTGCCCCAAAGTCTATTTTGTCTGATACTAATATAGATGCTTCATATGTCAGTTGCTGTTTTAGTCTATGGGCCTACTGAGCAGGAGTGGCTGGAGTAGGAGGCTGACTGACGTTCACAAAATGAGTCAGTCACCTTGTCCATCTGATTTTTGAGAGCTTCCTCTACAGTAAATGCCCCTTGGTAAGCATTCACATGGGACCAAATATTCTTACACTCTCTTTCCACTCCAAAGGTCCAGGCACATACTTCTTGAAAGTACCTTCAAAATGTTGGCTACTGTCTGTGAATTGTTGCAGTTCTGTTCCTTTTGGCATGTGCTGCAAGCCTCATAGGTGCTCACATATCTGCTCACATATCTGTCCACTCTGTTAGAAGGCAGTTTCATCTTCACTCTTGCCTCCGAATGTCATGAGTGCCTTTCATGGGCAAAGTCTAAACCAGAACCCTGCTAAGAAGGGATTGTAAGAATTGTAGTACTGTAGTTTCCACACTTCCAGTCTCTGCAATGTAAAGAAGAGCTTAGAGGGACTTCCCTGGTGGCACAGTGGTTATGAATCCGCCTGCCAATGCAGGGGACACGGGTTTGACCCCTGGTCCAGGAAGATGCCACATGCCGCGGAGCAACTAAGCCCATGTACCACAGCTACTGAGCCTGCACTCTAGAGCCCACGAGCCACAACTACTGAGCCCATGCACGGCAACTACTGAAGCCTGCGCGCTCTAGGGCCTGTGCTCCACAACAAGGGAAGCCACCAAAATGAGAAGCCTGCACACCAAAACGAAGAGTAGCCCCCCTGCCACCACAACCAGAGAAAGCCCGCACACAGCAACAAAGACCCAATGCAGCCAAAATAAATAAATAAAGATAAAATAATAATTAAAAAAAAAAAAGAGACAGTGGCTAAATAAAAAAAAAAGAAGAGCTTAGAATGGTGGAGATAGACCTGAGCATGACACAGACAATATTCAGCAGAAAAGAGTAGCCACTCATTTTCAAAATAGCTGACTCAGAGATGATTAAAGGACGAGACAATTCCTTAGAAAACAAATACTATAACTGCATGAGGATTTGTTTTCCTTAATGGGGATTACACTTCCCATCTGCTTTTTTTTCTTACAATATGTGAACATATTTTCTCATGATTAGGTATTTTTCTATAACATGCTTTCAAATGGCTCCATATTTTGCATAGTATAGCTGTGACATAATTTATTTACAGTACCCTAGAGTTAGGGATTTAGATTGTTTCCAAATTTTGTTATATAAATAATGCTGTAATGAACCTTTATGTAGGTAAATACATATGCACAATCCTGATAATTTCCTTAGGATAAATTCCTAGAAATTGAATTGTTTCATTAAAGGGTATATATGTATTTTTTAGTGTTTTTTAATGTTTCCAACTCTGAGTGTATATATTTTTTAACCTTTGCAAGTTATAAAAGCTAAGAAGTTTATCTCCTTTTAATTAGCATTATTTCTTTAATTACTGAGAAGACCTAACTTTTCCCCCTGTGTCTATTAACCGTTAGTATTTCTTCTTTTTATCAGTTACTTATCTTTCTGTTGAAGTCTTTTCATGTATATACATGAACATATGAAACATATGTGTATATATATTTTATATATATACACACACAGTGCCCTAATCATGATGACAGTGTTCTTCTAGAGGCATCATTTAACCATTTATGCAATGCTTTTGGATTCAGTATAAATAAACAGCCTGCCAAATGATTTACTTGTTTCTTCCAAGGCTCTGAAGTTGCAGGACCTGCATTATTCCTTTTAACCCTCTTCCTCAAGGGTGTTAACAGCAGAACAATCTGAGAGTCTGCATGGTAGTGTTTTGTGGTCTGTTATGTGTAATCATCTCATTGTAATTTCTATCTCAACTCTTGCTGAAACATTCTTAAAATTCGTTTTATGAGTTAATCTTTTGTTTTTGTTTCCTCAACTCTATTTGTCCCTTTCTGTATACACTCCCTTTTGCTGTGTTTTTGGAAGTCATTCTCAGGTGTTCATTCAAATGTTTTCTCTGTCATTCTTCAAATTCTACTGTTAGAAAGAGACATAATAGTTTAAGAAGAAATAATATTTCCTTTTAATTTCAGTTGCCAGGAGACGGTTTCCTAGGTGCTATGTCTTTTTCTCTATAAAGGCTTCAACATACTCAGAGTTAGTCATCTTGTGAGGTTTAATTTTTGCTGGAGACATGAAGTATAGATTTTATTTTTACAGAGTTTACAATTAAAATTAGAAATACACACCCACAGCATTTCCAGTATATTAAAATGATTATTCTCCATATATAAGTTTTTGAAGATTCCCTTTCAACATATCTTAATTTGGTAGCTGAGTGGCCAGCTTCCAGTGATTTAAAACACCACATAGAATGGAAAAGTCCCTAAAATCCCTTTACTGAATATAAGATTTAGTCTGTAAAAAGGCGAAACGATATATATTTTTTGGTTCTCTCCTTGTAAGCTATACATTTGTATTATCCATAGTAAAATGCTAATTCCAATCTGATTTGCTTCTGACCTATTTCCTGCTTTTTAAAGATTTACATAGTGCTCCAGGAATTGAAACTAAGTTTAGTTTAAGCAAAACATATTTAAGAAGGTAGAAATCTGTTGCTAAAGAGATTTGGCATGCATTCCAATGGACTTTTGGATTCTTTTAGAGCAAGAATAATATTTATTGCTTAGATAAAATATAGTTATGAATAATGAATCAAGCTCAAAATATTTGTTCTTGATTATCCTGTATATTCTAATACTTTTCAGTTATTTTCTATTAAATTCATATAAATATTTATTGAGTGCCTACTGTGTAAGCTTCTGTTACAAGTTTTTAAGAAATGGAAACATGAGTAAGACAATCTCTGCTCTCCAGATATTTTCAATCTGTGTTTTCAATTTTGACGTGTTTTACAGAAACTGAAGTTTTTCTAAATAGTTTTTTAAGCAGCTTTATTGAGATATAATTCATATACCATACAATTCACCCACTTAAAGGTGTATAATTCAATGGCTTTTAGTGTATTCAGGGCTGTGCACTCATCACCACAATTTTGGAACATTTCATTAGCCCCCAAAAGAAAATTTGTACCTGTTAGCCATCACCCCCTAATCCCCTTCCACTCCCCAGTCCTAGGCAACCACTAATCCACTTTCTGTCTCTATAGATTTGCCTCTTCTGGACATTTCATATAAATGGAATCATACAGTATGTGGTCCTTTGTGACTGGCTTCTTTCATTTAACATTGCGTTTTCAAGGTTCATCCATGTTTTAACATGTATTGGTTCTGCATTTTTTATTGCTGAATAATATTTCGTTGTATGGGTATACCACATTTGTTGATCCATTTATCAGTTGATAGACATCTGGGTTTAGCTTATCTAAATAGTTTTATATGTAAATATTGATTACCATAAATATATGTATAGATTGATGGTAGCAATAGGTTTTGGATAGGAAGCCTTTCTTAACTTTAGATGAAATACAAACTAATGATTATATATTTATGAATATTCCACAGATTAATTTGATTCCATTTTTCATTCTATTAATAACAAAATATTTCTGTATTTTTAAAAGTTTCCTTACCAAAA
This sequence comes from Eubalaena glacialis, assembly GCF_028564815.1. Classification (NCBI taxonomy): domain Eukaryota; kingdom Metazoa; phylum Chordata; class Mammalia; order Artiodactyla; family Balaenidae; genus Eubalaena; species Eubalaena glacialis. Next base: position 145,801,070 of record NC_083717.1, read on the forward strand.
AGGAATATTTAATATGGTAATTGGCTTACATTGTCATGAGACTTTTTCCTGTAAACTATCTCATTGTTTTAAAGTCACAACTCAGATATTTGTTTTATTTTACAGCATACTTACATCACACTTAATATATAATCTCCTTCCTCTTCATTTAGTCTGTTGGTAGCTCCTCAAAGACCTTGAACATCTAAACTAAAAGTTCAGAGTTATGTATCTCATCCACACCTACCATATAAAGATAGAGTTGGACAGGATAATCATATACAAACATCCACTGATGCCTTTTCTCTTTCCCTCACCCTCAATATCCACTCTGTCCAAAATCCTTTCAGATTTGGCTTGTCTTGCTTTGCATGATCCGGCCCTTCATAATCTTCCCAACCTGCTGCATCCATACCATACTCCTTGCTGTTCCTCACATATGCCAAACACACTCTCCTACACACTTTTTTCCCCAGTGATACTATACTATACAATACATGCTGTTTTATACCTTGTATTATTTTTTCATAATATATATTGGCAGTTATTTCAAATGAGCTTCCTTATTCTTTGTAACTACCTTATATTTCATAGGTGAATGAACCATAGTTTATTAATCAGTCCCTTGTTGATGGGCATTAACACTGCTTCTGGTTTTTTGCATGTGTATGAGTCTGTCTGCAGGATGAATTCTTTGAAATAGCATTGCTTGGTCAAGGAGTATGTATATTTGTATTTTTGATAATTATTTGCCAAATTGCTGCCTGAAGGTGCTGAATCCATTTAAATTCCTACCTGCAGCGTCTGAGGATACAGATTCACATTCCAACTAATGAAAGGAATTATCTTTGATCTTTGTAAATCTGATATGTAAAAAATGTATCAATATATTTTTTCATTTTTATTTGCATGAGAATGAAGACCTTTCCCTATGTGTGGAACCATTTGATATTGTGGTTTTTGTCAGTTGCTTGTTCGTATCCTCTGTCCACTTTTCCTATTTCACATTTGGATCTAAGATTTATTTGGAATTGATTTTTATTTATGGTGAGAGCTAGGGATGAAGGTTCATTTTTTTTTCCCTATATGAATATCCAATTTAATTAGCATCCTTTATTGAAGATCATCCTTTCTTCATTTATTGCAATTGCACATTGTTGTAAGTCAGATGCTTGTGTCTATGTGGGTCTGTTTCTGAAATCTCTAGTCTTCTCTATTTGTCTACTTGTCTATCCTGTGACAATATCACCCTGCCCTAATTATTGTAGATTTAAAATATCTATCGGTGTCTGTTAGTGTAAATCCCCCAACTTTGTTCTTCTTTAAGGTGGTCTTTGTTTTCTTGGCTCTTAGCCTTTCCATATGCGCTAGTTAATCTTCATAAAAAGGATTTGTACAAGAAAGAAATAAACTTGTTAATCAACTAGAGATATTGCTGAGAATTTGATTGGTATTATAACCAAATTAAGAATCCAGGAGAGCATTGACATTTATAACAGAGAGCCTTCTAATCTGAGAACATGTATCAATATATACTTCTGTCAATAATGTTTTGTATATTTCTGTACAAGTCTTAAATATCTGTCATTAGATTTCAGTGGTACATTGGAGCCAGCTCATACTAACTCATGAGAGATGATCAGGTGCATCTTTACCCAGCAGCACACTCCGTGATTGAAAGGGGTCATAGTGGTAGTATTTATATCACAGAAATTGGCAAATGCTACAAATCAGGACTTTTCCACACCCACCTACCTCTAAGAGCTGGTTGTTAAATATCTACCAGCACATCATTTAAATTTATTATTAGATGTATCAGGTTTTATAATGACATGTACCTGGTGTTTTTATTGTTTAAAAAATTAAGGTATAATATACATACAGTAAAATTTCCATCCATATATTTTCCTTAATTGTCAGTTCAAGTATTTTTCCCATTTTTAATTGGGTAATTTATTTCATTATTATTGAGTTTTGAGAGTTCTTTATGAATTCCTTATATAAGTTCTTTATTAGATATATGATATGCAAGTATTTTCTCCAAGTCTATGGCTTGTCCTTTCATTTTCTTAACAATATTTTTTGAAGAGCAGGCATTCTTTTTTTTTTTTTTTGGTTGTGAATATTTTTTTAGCCAACATACTTATCAAAAATTTTCACGACAAGGTCCTATGGTATAGAACAGAGAACTATATTCAGTATCCTGTGATAAACCATAATAGAAAAGAATATTTTAAAAAAGAATGGGTATATATGTATAACTGAATCACTTTGCTGTACAGCAGAAATCAACACAAAACTGTAAATCAAGTATATATATATATATTTCTTTTAATAGATCTTTATTGGAGTATAATTGCTTCACAATACCATGTTAGTCTCTGCTGCACAACAAAGCGAATCAGCCATATGCATACACGTGTCCCCATATACCCTCCCTCTTGAGCCTCCCTGCCATCCTCCCTATCCCACCCCTCTAGGTCATCGCAAAGCACCAAGCTGATCTCCCTGTGCTATGTTGCTGCTTCCCACCAGCCAACTATTTTATATCCAGTAGTGTATATATGTCGATGCTACTCTCGCTTCGCCCCAGCTTCCCCATCCCACCCCATGTCATCAAGTTCATTCTCTATGCCTACGTCTTTATTCCTGCCCCGCAACTAGGTTCATCAGTACCATTTTTTTTTTTTTGGATTCCATATATATGCATTAGCATACGGTATTTGTTTTTCTCTTTCTGACTTACTTCACTCTGTATGACAGACTCTAGGTCCATCCACCTCACTACAAATAACTCAATTTCATTTCTTTTTATGGCTGAGTAATATTCCATTGTATATATGTTCCACAGCTTCTTTATCCATTCATCTGTCGATAGACATTTAGGTTGGTTCCATGTCCTGGCTATTGTAAATAGTGCTGCAGTGAACATTGTGGTGCATGTCTCTTTTTGAATTATGGTTTTCTCAGGGTATATGCCCAGTAGTGGGATTGCTGGGTCATATGGTAGTTCTATTTTTAGTTTTTTGAGGAACCTCCATACTGTTTTCCATAGTGGTGGTATCAATTTACATTCCCACCAACAGTGTAGGAGGGTTCCCTTTTCACCACACCCTTTCCAGCATTTATTGTTTCTAGCTTTTTTCATAAAGGCCATTCTGACCAGCATGAGGTGATACCTCATCGTACTTTTGATTTGCATTCTCTAATAGTGATGATGAGCATCTTTTCACGTGCGTCTTGGCCATCTGTATGTATTCCTTGGTGAAATGTCTATTTAGGTCTTCCACCCATTTTTTAACTGGATTGTTTGTTTTTTTGATATTGAGCTCCATGAGCTATTTGTATATTTTGGAGATTAATCCTTTGTCTGTTGTTTCATTTGCAAATATTTTCTCCCATTCTGAGGCTTTTCTTTTTGTCTTGTTTATGGTTTCCTTTGCTGTGCAAAAGCTTTTAAGTTTAATTAGGTCCAATTTGTTTATTTTTGTTTTTATTTCTGTTACTCTAGGAGGTGGATCAAAAAAGATCTTGCTGTGGTTTATGTCAAAGAGTGTTTTTCCTCTAGAAGTTTTATAGTGTCTGGTCTTACATTTAAGTCTTTAATCCATTTGGAGTTTATTTTTGTGTATGGTGTTAGGGAGTGTTCTAATTTCATTCTTTTATGTGTAGCTGTCCAGTTTTCCCAGCACCACTTGTTGAAGTGGCTGTCTTTTCTCCATTGTTTGTTCTTGCCTCCTTTGTTGTAAATTAGGTGCCCATATGTGTGTGGGTTTATCTCTGGGCATTCTATCCTGTACCATTGATCTATATTTCTGCTTTTGTGCCAGTACCATATTGTCTTGATTACTGTAGCTTTGTGGTATAGTTTGAAGTCAGGGAGCCTGATTCCTCCAACTCCATTTTTCTTTCTCAAGATTGCTTTGGCTATTCGGGGTCTTTTGTGTTTCCATACGAATTGTAAGATGTTTTGTTCTAATTCTGTGAAGAATACCATTGGTAGTTTGATAGGGATTGCATTGAATCTGTAGATTGCTTTGGGCAGTATAGTCATTTTCACAATATTGATTCTTCCAATCCAAAAACATGGTGTACTTCTCCATCTGTTTATGTCATCTTTGATTTCTTTCATCGGTGTCTTATAGTTTTCTGAGTACAAGTCTTTCACCTCCTTAGGCAGGTTTATTCCTAGGTATATTATTCTTTTTGTTGCAATGGTAAATGGGAGTGTTTCCTTGATTTCTCTTTCAGATTTTTCATCATTAGTGTATAGGAATGCAAGAGATTTCTGTGCATTAATGTTGTATCCTACTACTTTACCATATTAATTGATTAGCTCTAGTAGTTTTTTTGTAGCATCTTTAGGATTCTCTATGTATAGTATCATGTCATCTGCAAACAGCGACAGCTTTATTCCTTCTTTTCCAATTTGTATTCCTTTTATTTCTTTTTCTTCTCTGATTGCTGTGGCTAGGACTTCCAAAACTATGTTGAATAAGAGTGGTGAGAGTGGACATCCTTGTGTTGTTCCTGATCCTAGTGGAAATGCTTTCAGTTTTTCAATATTGAGTGTGATGCTTGCTGTTGGTTTGTCATGTATGGCCTTTATTATGTTGAGGTAAGTTCCCTCTATGCCCATTTTCTGGAGAGTTTTTATCATAAATGGGTGTTGAATTTTGTCGAAAGCTTTTTCTGCATCTATTGAGATGATCATATGGTTTTTATTCCTTAGTTTGTTAACATGGTGTATCACATTGATTGATTTGCGTATATTGAAGATTCCTTGCGTCCTTGGGATAAATCCTACTTGATCATGGTGTATGATCCTTTTAATGTGCTGTTGGACTCTGTTTGCTAGTATTCTGTTCAGGATTTTTGCATCTATGTTCACCAGTGATATTGGTCAATAACTTTCTTTTTTTGTGATATCTTTTTCTGGTTTTGGTATCAGGGTGATAGTGGCTTCGTAGAATGAATTTGGGAGAGTTTGTCCATCTGCTATATTTTGGAAGAGTTTGAGAAGGATTGGTGTTAGCTCTCCTCTAAATGTTTGATAGAATTCGCCTGTGAAGCCATCTGGTCCTGGACTTTCGTTTGTTGGAAGATTTTTAATTACGGCAATTTCGTTACTTGTGATAGGTCTGTTTATATTTCCTAATTCTTCCTGGTTCAGTCTTGGAAAATTGTACCTTTCTAAGAATTTGTCCGTTTCTTAATAAAATGGTTGTCCATTTTATTGGCATATAGTTGTTTGTAGTAGTCTCTTATAATCCTTTGTATTTCTGCAGTGTCAGTTGTGATTTCTCCTTTTTCATTTCTGATTTCATTGATTTGCATCCTCTTTTTTTCTCGATGAGTCTGGCTAAGGGTTTATCAATTTTGTTTATCTTCTCAAAGAACCAACTTTTAGTTTTATTGATCTGTGCTATTGTTTTCTTCGTTTCTATTTCATTTATTTCTGCTCTGATCTTTATGATTTCTTTCCTTCTACTGACTTTGGGTTTTCTTTGTTCTTCTTTCTCTGGTTGTTTTAAGTGTAGGGTTAGATTGTTTATTTGAGATTTTTCTTGTTTCTTGAGGTGAGATTGAATTGCTATAAACTTCCCTCTTAGAACTGCTTTTGCTGCAATCCATAGGTTTTGGGTCATCGTGTTTTCGTTGTCATTTGTTTCTATGTATTTTTTTTACTTCTTCTTTGATTTCTTCAGTGATCTCTTGGTTATTTAGTAGCGCACTGTTTAGCCTCCATGTATTTGTGTTTTTTACAGTTTTTTCCTGTAATTGATTTCCAATCTCACAGCGTTGTGGTCAGGAAAGATGTTTGATACGATTTCAATTTTCTTAAATTTCCCGAGGCTTGATTTGTGATCCAAGATGTGATCTACCTTGGAGAATGTTCCGTGTGCACTTGAGAAGAAAGTTTATTCTGCCACTTTTTGGTGGAATGTTCTATAAATATCAATTAGATCTATCTGGTCTATTGTGTCATTTAAAGCTTGTGTTTCCTTATTTATTTTCTGTGTGGATGATCTGTCCGTTAGTGTAAGTGGAGTGTTAAAGTCCCCTACTATTATTGTGTTACTGTCGATTTCTCCTTTCATGGTTGTTAGCATTTGCCTTATGTATTGAAGTGCTCCTGTGTTGGGTGCATAAATATTTACAATTGTTATATCTTCTTCTTGGATTGATCCTTTGATTATTATGTAGTGTCCCTCCGTATCTCTTGTAACAGTCTTTATTTTAAAGTCTATTTTATCTGATACGAGTATTGCTACACCAGCTTTCTTTTGATTTCCATTTGCATGGAATATCTTTTTCCGTCCCTTCACTTTCAGTCTGTATGTGTCCCTAGTCTGAAGTGGGTCTCTTGTAGACAGCATATATATATATATGTCTTGTTTTTGTATCCATTCAGCCAGTCTGTGTCTTTTGGTTGGGGCATTTAATCCATTCACATTCAAGGTTATTATCGATATGTATGTTCCTATTACCATTTTCTTAATTGTTTTGGGTTTGTTTTTGTGTGTCTTTTTCTTCTCTTGTGTTTCCCGCTTAGAGAAGTTTCTTTAGCATTTGTTGTGAAGCTGGTTTGGTGGTGCTGAATTCTCTTAGCTTTTGTTTGTCTGAAAAGCTTTTGACTTCTCCATCGAATCTGAATGAGATACTTGCTGGGTAGAGTAATCTTGGTTGTAGGTTTTTCTCTTTCATCACTTTAAGTATATCCTGCCACTCCCTTCTGGCCTGCAGAGTTTCCACTGAAAAATCAGTTGATAACCTTATGGGGGTTCCTTTGTATGTTATTTTTTGTTTTTCCCTGCTGCTTTTAATATTTTTTCTTTGAATTTAATTTTTGTTAGTTTGATTAATATGTGTCTTGGTGTGTTTTTCCTAGGGTTTATCCTGTATGGGACTCTCTGTGCTTCCTGGACTTGGGTGACTGTTTCCTTTCCCATTTTAGGGAAGTTTTCCACTATAATCTCTTCAAATATTTTCTCGGACCCTTTCTTTTTCTCTTCTTCTTCTGGGACCCCTATAATTCGAATGTTGGTGCGTTTAGTGTTGTCCCAGAGATCTCTGAGATTGTTTTCAATTCTTTTCATTCTTTTTTCTTTATTTTGCTCCTTGGCAGTTATTTCCACCATTTTGTCTTCCATCTCACTTATTCGTTCTTCTGCCTCCATTATTCTGTTATTGATTCCTTCTAGTGTATTTTTCATTTCAGTTATTGTGTTGTTCATCTCTGTTTGTTCTTTAGTCCTTCTAGATCTTTGTTAAATATTTCTTGTATTTTCTCAATCCATGCTTCCAGTCTATTTCCGAGATTCTGGATCATCTTTACTACCATTACTCTGAATTCTTTTTCAGGTAGATTGTCTATTTCCTCTTCATTTATTTGGTCTTGTAGGTTTTTACCTTGCTCCTTCATCTGTGGCGTATTTTTTTGCCGTCTTATTTTTTTTTTTTAATGCGTGGGATTGTGTTCCTGTTTTACTGGTTGTTTGGCCTGAGGCTATCCACACTGGAGTTTGTAGGCTATTGGATAGAGCTGGGTCTTGGTGCTGAGATGAGGAACTCTGTGAGACCTCACTCTGATGAATATTCCCTGGGGTCTGTGGTTCTCTGTTAGTCCAGTCATTCAGACTCCGAGCTCCCACCACAGGAGCTTCCGCCCGCAAGCCACGTGGGGTGGCAAAAAAGGCCCTGGGGGCTGTGGGAGGTGGAACTTAGGCTCAAGGAACAGAAGGGGCCCAGGCATGCCCCCCACCCCTCTTCTCAGTGGGCAGGGGACCTCACGTGGGAGCCCAGCAGGCTTTCTGGGCTCAAGTGGGTGGGGCAAACGCCCTCCTCTCCTCTCCTGCTCCTCCAGTCTTGGGTCTGGGAGGTCCCCTCCCGAGGGCCCCTCCCGCCTGCCTCTCCTGATCCCCTGGCCTCCTTCCTATGCCCCCAAGGACCCATGCAGCCTGGAGGGGCCTTGGAGGGTGGGGGATCGGCCTGGGAGCTCAGCAGGCTCCTGGGGCACAAGTGGGCGAGACCATCGCCCTCCGCTCCTCTCCCACTCCCCCCCCAGAGGGCCCCTCCCGCCTGCCTCTCTTGATTCCCCCGGCCTACTTCTTATGCCCAAGGACACACCAGACCTGGAGGGGGCTTTAGAGGACAGGGGATCTGCCTGGGAGCTCAGCAGGCTCCTGGGGCCTGAGTGGGTGGGGCAATCACCCTCTGCAAAGAGCAGACGTTCTTAATTGAAGAAGTCCAGTTTATAATTTTTTCTTTTATGGGTGTTATGGTCTGGATATTTGTATCTCCCCAAAATTCATAAGTCGAAATCCTGAAGCCCAATGTAATGGTATTAGGAAGTAGAACATTTGGGAGGTGATTAGGAAATGAGGGGTGGAGCCTCATGAATAGGATTAATGCTCTTATGAAAGAGACTCCCACAGAGCTCTCTAGTCTCTGCCACCATGTGAGGATACAATGAGAAGTCTGCAACTTGGAAAAAGCTACTTTCCTGACCATGCTGGCACCCTAATCTCAAAACTTCCAGCCTCTAGAACTGTGAAAAATAAAGTTCTGTTGTTTATAAGCTACCCAGTCTGTGGTAGTTTCTTATAGCAGCCTGAAGAGACTAAAACAATGGGTCATGCTTTTGGCATCATGTGTAAGAAATCATTGCCTAATCCAAGGTCATAAAGCTTTTCTTTTATGTTTTCTTCCAAAAATTTAATAGTTTTGGTTTTACCTTTAGATTTATGATCCATTTTGAGTTAATATTTTGTATGGGTGTGATATATTGAAATTTACTTTTTTGCATTTAGATATCCAGTTGTTCTAGCACCATTTGTTGTGAAGACTATTCTTTCTCCATTGAGTTGCCTTAGCATCTTTGTCACAAATCAATTGAACGTCCTAGAGAAATGAAAACATATGTCCACACAAAAACTTGTACATTAAGTCTATAACAGCATTATTCATTTTAGCCAAAAAGTGGAAACAACCTAAATGCCCATCGACTAATGAATGGATAAACAAAGTGTGGTATATCCAAACAATGTAATATTATTTGGCCACAAAAAATGAAGTACTGATACATACTACAACATGGATAAACCTTGAAAACATTATGCTAAGTAAAAGAAAACAGTCACAAAAAATCACATATTGTATGATTCCATTTATTTGAAATGTCCAGAATAGGCAAATCTTTGACAGACTAATGGTTGCCTAGGGCTGGAGGTGGGTAAGGGAGAATGGGGATGACTGCTAAAGGGTGTGGGTATTTTGGGGGGGTGACCACAGTGTTATAAAATTAATCAGGGTGATGGTTTGCACAACTTTGAATATATTAAAAACCATCAAATGGATTTTTGACTTTAAGTGGGTGAATTATATGGTATGTGATTATATCCCAATTAAACTGTTGCAAAAAGTCAACTGACCAAGAACAAGTCAATTGACTATATATTTGTGAGTGTTTTTCTAACTTTCATTTTGTAATTATTTGTTGCAAGTATATAAAAATAAAATATAATAAAAAGTCAACTTTATATCTGGAAACTTTGCTAAATTTATTAATAATTATCTGTATATTCTTTTGGATTTTATACATACATAATCATGTCATCTGTGGTTAATGCTAGTGATTTCTTGTTCTCCAATCCTTTTATTTTTGGTTTATTATCTTCCCTATTGCACTGGCTAAGACTTCCAATATACTGATTAGAACTAGTGATCCATGTCAGATCCCCAATTTCAGGGAAAACTTTCAGTATTTCAAAAATAAGTGTAATCTGGGACTTCCCTGGTGGTCCAGTGGTTAAGACTACACGCTTCCACTGAAGGGGGCGCAGGTTCACTCCCTGGTGGTTGGGGAACTAACATCCTGCATACCATGCAGTGTGGCCCCAAAAACAAAAATGAGATACCACTTCACACTCACTAGGATGACTATATAAAAAATAAATAAATAAAATAAAATAAATAAATAAATAAAAATTTTTTTAAAAAGTGTAATATTAGCTGTACTTGTCAATACCGTTGATCAGTTTAAGGAATTTTCCTTCTATTCCTAATTTGTTGAGAGTTTTTTTTTAATTAGAAATAAGTGTTGCATTTTCATACCTGCTTTTATGAATCTATTGAGAGGATATGGTTTTCTCTTTCACTTAATGTAGCCAATTATATTGCTTGCCTTTTGAATGTTAAACTAACCTTGAATTCCTATAATAATAAATACTGTATAGTTGTGATGTATTATATTTTTTATTGTCTCTGGAGTTGAATTGCTATTTTTTTGAAATTTTTGAGTTTATCTTCATGAGACACTGGCTTATAATATTCTTTTTTTTTAACGTTCTTGTCACTTTTTGGTATGATAGTTATTCTGAAATCACAAAACAAGTTGAGAATGGTCCCTCATTTTCTGTTCTCTGGTAGAGTTTGTGTAAGATGCCTATTGTTTTCTCTAAATGTTTGGAAGAATTCACCATGGAAGCCAGCTGAGCCTGGAGTTTTATTTTTTGTTTTGTTTTTGCATGAAGGTTTTAAAGTATGAATTTAACTTATTTTCCAGATGTAAGATTATTCATATTTTCTATTTATTCTTGTGTGATTTTTAAAATAAATGTTTTTCTTTGAATTTGTCCATTTCATTAAAGTTAACAAATTTGTTAGCATAAAATTATTCGTAATATCCTCATATCTTTTAAATATCTGTAGGATCTGTAGTGATACCCCTTTTTCATATCTGATATTGATAATTTATGTTTTTTTCTCTTTTATCTTCTTTGCTTAGTTTTAGATTACTAAATTAATCTTGTTAATCTGTATTTCTAGTTTATTGATTTCTGACATTATCTTTATTTCCTACCTTTTCTTTGCATTTAGTCTGCCATTCTTCTTCTCACTTCTTGAGATGGATATCAGATTATGATTTTTCAAACATCTTTTCTACTAAATGCATTCCAAGGTGTTAATTTCCTCTAAGCAAGTTTCCAACATGTCATATTTCTCTATTTCTATATAAGTAAGATACTATACTCTAACATATTGATTCTAATATTTATATGGAAAGAATCAAAATAGCCACAACCAATAATAATTTTAAAATATGGGGCTTCCCTGGTGGCGCAGTGGTTGAGAATCTGCCTGCCAATGCAGGGGACACGGGTTCGAGCCCTGGTCTGGGAGGATCCCACATGCCGCGGAGCAACTGGGCCCGTGAGCCACAACTACTGAGCCTGCGTGTCTGGAGCCTGTGCTCTGCAACAAGAGAGGCCGCGACAGTGAGAGGCCCGCGCACCGCGATGAAGAGTGGCCCCCACTCGCCACAGCTGGAGAAAGCCCTTGCACAGAAACGAAGACCCAACACAGCCATAAATAAAATAAATAAATAAATTTAAAAAAAAATAACAAATCTCATCCTAAAAAAATTAAAAAAAAAAAAAATGAGGGGCTTGCCCACTATATATAGTGACTTTTCATGAAGCTATTTTTTTTTTTTTTTTTTTTTGCGAGGGCTTTCTCTAGTTGTGGCAAGTGAGGGCCACTCTTCATCACGGTGCGCGGGCCTCTCACTATCGCGGCCTCTCTTGTTGCGGAGGACAGGCTCCAGACGCGCAGGCTCAGTAGTTGTGGCTCACGGGCCTAGTTGCTCCGTGGCATGTGGGATCTTCCCAGACCAGGGCTCAAACCCGTGTCCCCTGCACTGGCAGGCTGATTCTCAACCACTGCGCCACCAGGGAAGCCCTCATGAAGCTATTTTGATTAAGATAGTGTAGTATTGCTGCTGTAGATAGATAGATTGATGAATGGATCAGAACATTCATTAGATCATTTAGTTTACAACATTTTCTAATTTGTTATGATTTCTTCTTTTATTCATAAGTTATTTAGAAATTTACTGCTTAATTTCCAAACATTTGGGAATTTTCTAAATATCTTCTTGTTATTGATTTCTAGTTTAATTTCTCTATTGTCAGAGAACATATTTTGTATTATTTTAATACTCTGAAGTTTGCTGAGATCTGATTTATGAACTGGTACCTGGTCTATTTGGTAAATGTCCCATATGAACTTAAAAAGAATGCATGGTTCTATAATTATTAGATGTCAGATTGGTCAGGTTGACTAATGATACTGTTCAAATCTATATCTTTACTGACATAGTGTCTGAAATTTTAGAGGATGGAGAAAAATTCCTAGAAAGATATAATGTACCAAAAGCTTCTCAAGAAGAAATACAAAACTTTATTACTACTAATATAATTATAGCATCATAAGTATTAATAAAATTGAGGTAGCAGTTAAAAATTATCTCACAAAGAAAATATCAGACCCAGATGGTTTTACAGACAAGCTCTATCAAAATTTCAAAAAACTGTTTAATGTTTTACTATAAACTCTTTCTGAAGACAGAAAAGGAAGAACTTGCGAATTCATTTTATAAAGCTAATGTAACTTTGATAATAAAACCAGCCAAAGACAAAATGAGAAAGGAAAGTCATAGACTCAACTCATTTATGAATATAGTTGTGCAAGTCCTAAACAAATTTTAGCAAACTGCATCCAATAGTGTATAACTAAGCTACTGCACTTGAAAATATTAGGATCATACAAAAGTGAAAAGATATATCACTCACTACATTAACAGGCTAGAGATGAAAAACCATATGATCATCTCAATAGATACAGAAAAGACATTTGATAAAATTTATTTTCCATTTATGATTTTTAAAAATCAGTAGTAAACTAGAAGTAGAACTCCCTTAACCTGATAAGATAAAGTGTATCTATCAACCAAACTATAACAAATACAACCTCAAATATTGCACTTGCATTAAAATCAGGAAGTTGTGCCCACTACTACCTCTTTTATTCAACATTGTATTCAATGTCCAATAATACAAGAAAAAGAAAAGAAATACGTAAGGATTAAAAAGGGGGAAATAAAACTCATTATTTGTAAAAATTATTTCTATTTCTACATTAAAGAAACCAAAAGTATCTACACAAAATTTATAGGAAATAATAGTTTAGCAAAAGTTGCAACATGAGACTAATGTATTAAAGTCAGTTACATTTCGTTACTCAAGCAACAACTATAAAGCATAATTCAAAAAGCAACAATGGAGGCTTCCCTGGTGGTGCAGTGGTTAAGAATCCACCTGCCAATGCAGGGGACACAGGTTCGAGCCCTGGTCCAGGAAGATCCCACATGCTGCGGAGCAACTAAGCCCGTGTGCCACAACTACTGAGCCTGTGCTCTAGAGTCTGCCAGCCACAACTACTGAAGCCTGCACGCCGAGAGCCCATGCTCTACAACAACAGAAGCCACCGCAATGAGAAGCCCATGCACCGCAACAGAGTAGCTCCCGCTCGCTGCAACTAGAGAAAGCCCACATGCAGCAACGAAGACCCAACGCAGCCAGTAAATAAATACATAAATAATTCTTTTTTTAAAAAAGCAACAATGAAACCAGTTATAGTTAGCAACAAAAACTAATGTTTCTGGCAATAAATGTAACAAATCTCCTCTCCCCCACCACTCCAAATTATAAAAATTTTATTCAAGGGGATAAAAGACCAAATATAAATGGAGAGATATCTCATGTTTATGGATTTGAAGACAATACCATAACAGTACTGATTCCTTCCAAATTGATCTATAAATTTAACGTAACTTCAGAAAATTTAACTAACATATTGATTCTAATATTTATATGGAAGGGTCAAAATAGCCAAGACCAATAATAATTAGAAGAATAAGAGAGGCTGGACCTACTATATATAATGAATTTTTATAAAGCTATTGATTAAGATAGTGTACTGTTGGTGCTGGTATAGACAAATTGGTGAATGGATCAAAATTGAGAGGTCAGAGAGACCTTCAAGATGGCAGAGGAGTAAGACGTGGAGATCTTCTTCCTCCCCACAAATACATCACAAATACATCTACACGTGGAACAACTACAGAACACCTACTGAACGCTGGCAGAAGACCTCAGACTTCCCAAAAGGCAAGAAACTCCCCACATACCTGGGTAGGGAAAAGAAAAAAGAAAAAACAGAGACAAAAGAATAGGGACAGGACCTGCACCTCTGGGAGGGAGCTGTGAAAGAGGAAAAGTTTCCACACACTAGGAAAGCCCTTCACTGGCGGAGATGGGGGGGGTGGGGGGGGAAGCTTCGGAGCCACGGAGGAGAGCACAGCAACAGGGGTGCAGAGGGCAAAGCAGAGAGACTCCCGCACAGAGGATCACTGCCGACCAACACTCACCAGCCTGAGAGGCTTGTCTGCTCACCTGCTGGGGTGGGTGGGGGATAGGAGCTGAGGCTTGGGCTTTGGAGGTCAGATCCCAGGGAGAGGACGGGGGTTGGCTGTGTGAACACAGACTGAAGGAGGCTAGTGCGCCACAGCTAGCTGGGACGGAGTCCAGGAAAAGTCTGGACCTGCCTAAGAGGCAAGAGACCATTGTTTTGGGGTGCGCAAGGAGAGGGGATTCAGAGCACCGCCTAAATGAGCTCCGGAGACAGGAACTAACCGCAGCTATCAGCACGGACACCAGAGACAGGCATGAAATGCTAAGGCTGCTGCTGCAGCCACCAAGAAGCCCGTGTGCAAGCACAGGTCACTATCCACACCTCCCCTCCTGGGAGCCTGTGCAGCCCGCCACTGCCAGAGTCCCGTGATCCAGGGACACCTTCCCCGGGAGAACACACAGCATGCCTCAGGCTGGTGCAACATCACGCTGGCCTCTGCCGCCACAGGCTTGCCCAGCATTCCTTACCCCTCTCTCCCCCCAGCGTGAGTGAGCCAGAGCCCCCTAATTAGCTGCTCCTTTAACCCCATCCTGTCTGGGTCAGGAACAGACGCCCTCGGGTGACTGACATGTGGAGGTGGGGCCAAATGCAAAGCTGAACCCCAGGAGCTGTGTGAACAAAGAAGAGAAAGGGAAATCTCTCCCAGCAGCCTCAGGAGCAGCAAATTAAATCTCCACAGTCAACTTGATGTACCCTGCATCTGTGGAATACCTGAATAAACAAAGAATCATCCCAAAATTGAGGCGGTGGACTTTGGGAGCAACTGTAGACTTGGTGTTTGCTTTCTGCATCTAATTTGTTTCTGGTTTTATGTTTATCTTAGTTTAGTAATTAGAGTTTATTATCATTGCTAGATTTCTTTATTGATTTGGTTGCTCTCTTCCTTTTTTTAAAAATATATATAGATATATGTATATATATATATTTTCCTTTTTCTCCTTTTGTGAGTGTGTATGTGTATGCTTCTTTATGTGATTTTGTCTGTATAGCTTTGCTTTTACCATTTGTCCTAGGGTTCTGTCTGTCCGTTTTTGGGGGGTTTTTTTTTAGTATAGTTTTTAGCACTTGTTATCATTGGTGGATTTGTTTTTTGGTTTGGTTGCTCTCTTCTTTCTTTTTATTATGACTTTTTATTTTTTTTATTTTTAATAATTTTTTTAATTTTAATAACTTTATTTTATTTTATTTTACTTTCTTTCTTTCTTTTTTTCTCCCTTTTTTTCTGAGCCCTGTGGCTGACAGGGCCTTCGTGCTCTGGCCGGGTGTCAGGCCTGTGCCTCTGAGGTGGGAGAGCTGAGTTCAGGACATTGGTCCACCAGAGACCTACCGGCTCCACGAAGTATCAAATGGAGAAAGCTCTCCCAGAGATCTCCATCTCAACGCTAAGACCCAGCTCCACTCAACGACCAGCAAGCTACAGTGCTGGACACCCTATGCCAAACAATTAGCAAGACAGGAACATAACTCCACCCATTAGCAGAGAGGCTGCCTAAAATCATAATAAGGTCACAGACACCCCAAAACACACCACCAGATGTGGTCCTGCCCACCAGAAAGACAAGATCCAGCCTCATCCACCAGAACACAGACAGAGGCCTACACAACCCACTGAACCAATCTTAGCCACTGGGGGCAGACACCAAAAACAACGGGACCTATGAACCTGCAGGCTGCAAAAAGGAGACCCCAAACACAGTAAGTTAAGCAAAATGAGAAGACAGAGAAACACGCAACAGATGAAGGAGCAAGGTAAAAACCAACCAGATCAAACAAATGAAGAGGAAATAGGCAGCCTACCTGAAAAAGAATTCAGAGTAATGATAGTAAAGATAATCCAAAATCTTGGAAATAGAATGGAGAAAAGACAAGAAACATTTAACAATGACCTAGAAGAACTAAAGAGCAAACCAACAATGATGAACAACACAATAAATGAAATTAAAAATTCTCTGGAAGGAATCAATAGCAGAATAACTGAGGCAGAAGAACGGATAAGTGACCTGGAAGATAAAATAATGGAAATAACTACCACAGAGCAGAATAAAGAAAAAAGAATCAAAAGAATTGAGGACAGTCTCAGAGATCTCTGGGATCACATTAAATGCACCAACATTCGAATTATAGGGGTCCCAGAAGAAGAAGAGAAAAAGAAAGGGACTGAGAAAATATTTGAAGAGATTATAGTTGAAAACTTCCCTAATATGGGAAAGGAAATAGTCAATCAAGTCCAGGAAGCGCAGAGAGTCCCATACAGGATAAATCCAAGGAGAAACATGCCAAGACACATATTAATCAAACTATCAAAAATTAAATACAAAGAAAAAATATTAAAAGCAGCAAGGGAAAAACAACAAATAACATACAAGGGAATCCCCATATGGTTAACAGCTGATCTTTCAGCAGAAACTCTGCAAGCCGGAAGGGAGTGGCAGGACATATTTAAAGTGATGAAAGGGAAAAAACTACAACCAAGATTACTCTACCCAGCAAGTATCTCATTCAGATTCAACGGAGAAATTAAAACCTTTACAGGCAAGCAAAAGCTAAGAGAATTCAGCACCACCAAACCAGCTTTATAACAAATGCTAAAGGAACTTCTCTAGGCAGGAAACACAAGAGAAGGAAAAGACCTACAATAACAAACCCAAAACAATTAAGAAAATGGTAATAGGAATATACATATCAATAACTACCTTAAATGTAAATGGATTAAATGCTCCAACCAAAAGACATAGACTGGCTGAATGGATACAAAAACAAGACCTGTATATATGCTGTCTACAAGAGACCCACTTCACACCTAGGAACACATACAGTCTGAAAGTGAGGGGATGGAAAAAGATATCCCATGCAAATGGGAATCAAAAGAAAGCTGGAGTAGCAATTCTCATATCAGAAAAAATAGACTTTAAAATAAAGACTATTACAAGAGACAAAGAAGGACACTACATAATGATCAAGGGATCAATCCAAGAAGAAGATATAACAATTGTAAATATTTATGCACCCAACATAGGAGCCACCTCAGTACATAAGGCAAATGCTAACAGCCATAAAAGGGGAAATCGACAGTAACACAATCATAGTAGGGGACTTTAACACCCCTCTTTCACTAGTGCACAGATCATCCAAAATGAAAATAAGTAAGGAAACACAAGCTTTAAACCGTACATTAAACAAGATGGACTTAATTGATATTTATAGGACGATCCAAAAACAACAGAATACACTTTCTTCTCAAGTACTCATGGAACATTCTCCAGGATAGATCATATCTTGGGTCACAAATCAAGCCTTGGTAAATTTAAGAAAATTGAAATCATATCAAGTATCTTTTCCAACCACAACGCTAGGAGACTAGATATCAATTACAGGAAAGAATCTGTAAAAAATACAAACACATGCAGGCTAAACAATACACTACTAAATAACCAAGAGATCACTGAAGAAATCAAAGAGGAAATCAAAAAATACCAGGAAACAAATGACAGTGAAAACATGATGACCCAAACATATGGGATGCAGCAAAAGAAGTTCTAAGAGGGAAGTTTATAGCAAGACAATGCTACCTCAAGAAACAAGAAATACCTGAAATAAACAAACTAACCTTACACCTAAAGCAATTAGAGAAAGAACAAAAAACCCCCAAATTTAGCAGAAGGAAAGAAATCATAAGATCAGATCAGAAATAAATGAAAAAGAAATGAAGGAAATGATAGCAAAGATCAATTAAATTAAAAGATGGTTCTTTGAGAAGATAAGCAAAATTGATTAACCATTAGCCAGACTCATCAAGAAAAAAAGGAAGAAGACTCAAATCAATAGAATTAGAAATGAAAAAGGAGAAGTAACAACTGACACTGCAGAAATACAAAGGATCATGAGAGATTACTACAAGTAACTATATGCCAATAAAATGGACAACATGGAAGAAAAATGGACAAATTCTTAGAAAAGCACAACCTTCCAAGACTGAAACAGGAAGAAATAGAAAATATAAACAGACCAATCACAAGCACTGAAATTGAAACTGTGATTAAAAATCTTGCAACAAGGCTTCCCTGGTGGCGCAGTGGTTGAGAATCTGCCTGCCAATGCAGGGGTCACGGGTTCGAGCCCTGGTCTGGGAAGATCCCACATGCCGCGGAGCAACTGGGCCCGTGAGCCACAGTTACTGAGCCTGCGCATCTGGAGCCTGTACTCTGCAACAAGAGAGGCCGCGATAGTGAGAGGCCCGCGCACCGCGATGAAGAGTGGCCCCCACTCGCCGCAACTAGAGAAAGCCCTCGCACAGAAACGAAGACCCAACACAGCCATAAGTAAATAAATTAATTAATTAAAAAAAATCTTGCAACAAACAAAAGCCCAGGACCAGATGGCTTCACAGGCAAATTCTATCAAGTATTTAGAGAAGAACTAACACCTATCCTTCTCAAACTCTTCCAAAATATAGCAGAAAGGAACACTCCCAAACTCATTCTACGAGGCCACCATCACCCTGATACCAAAAACAGACAAAGATGTCACAAAGAAAGAAAACTACAGGCCAGTATCATTGATGAACATAGATGCAAAAATCCTCAACAAAATACTAGCAAACAGAGTCGAACAACACATTGAAATGATCATACACCATGATCAAGTGGGGTTTATCCCAGGAATGCAAGGATTCTTCAATATATGCAAATCAATCAATGTGATACAACATATTAACAAATTGAAGGAGAAAAACCATATGATGATCTCAATAGATGCAGAAAAAGCTATCGACAAAATTCAACACTCATTTATGATAAAAACCCTCCAGAAAGTAGGCATAGAGGGAACTTTCCTCAACATAATAAAGACCATATATGACAAACCCATAGCCAACATCATTCTCAATGGTGAAAAACTGAAACCGTTTCCACTAAGATCAGGAACAAGACAAGGCTGCCCACTCTCACCACTGTTATTCAACATAGTTTTGGAAGTTTTAGCCACAGCAATCAGAGAAGAAAAAGAAATAAAAGGAATCCAAATTGGAAAAGAAGAAGTAAAGCTGTCACTGTTTGCAGATGACATGATACTATACATAGAGAATCCTAAAGACTCTACCAGAAAACTACTAGAGCTAAGCAATGAATTTGGTAAAGTTGCAGGATGCAAAATTAATGCACAGAAATCTCTTGCATTCCTATACACTAATGATGAAAAAACTGAAAGAGAAATTAAGGAAACACTCCCATTTACCATTGCAACAAAAAGAAAAAAAATACCTAGGAATAAACCTACCTAAGGAGACAAAGGACCTGTATGCAGAAAACTGTAAGACACTGATGAAAGAAATTAAAGATGATACAAACAGATGGAGGTATATCCCATGTTCTTGGATTGGAAGAATCAACATTGTGAAAATGTCTATACTACCCAAAGCAATCTACAGATTCAATGCAATCCCTATCAAACTACCACTGGCATTTTTCACAGAACTAGAATAAAAAATTTCACAATTTGTACAGAAACACAAAAGACCCCGAATAGCCAAAGCAATCTTGAGAAAGAAAAACAGAGCTGGAGGAATCAGGCTCCTGGACTTTATACTACAAAGCTACAGTAATCAAGACAGTATGGTACTGGCACAAAAACAGAAATAGAGATCAATGGAACAGGATAGAAAGCCCAGAGATAAACCCATGCACATATGGTCACCTTATTTTTGATAAAGGAGGCAAGAATATACAATGGAGAAAAGACAGCCTCTTCAATAAGTGGTGCTGGGAAAACTGGACAGCTACGTGTAAAAGAATGAAATTAGAACACTCCCTAACACCATACACAAAAAGAAACTCAAAATGGATTAAAGACCTAAATGTAAGGCCAGACACTATCAAACTCTTAGAGGAAAACATAGGCAGAACACTCTATGACATAAATCACAGCAAGATCCATTTTGACCCACCTCCTAGAGTAAGGGAAATAAAAACAAAAATAAACAAATGGGACCGAATGAAACTTAAAAGCTTTTGCACAGCAAAGGAAACCATAGACAAGATGGAAAGACAACCCTCAGAATGGGAGAAAATATTTGCAAATGAAGCAACTGACAAAGGATTAATCTCCAAAATTTACAAGGCAGCTCGTGCAGCTCAATATCAAAAAAACAAACAACCCAATCCAAAAATGCGTGGAAGACCTAAATAGACAGTTCTCCAAAGAAGATATACAGATTGCCAACAAACACATGAAAGGATGCTCAACATCACTAATCATTAGAGAAATGCAGATCAAAACTACAATGAGGTATCACCTCACACCAGTCAGAATGGCCATCATCAAAGAATCTACAAACAATAAATGCTGGAGAGGGTGTGGAGAAAAGGGAACCCTCCTACACTGTTGGTGGGAATGTAAATTGATACAGCCACTATGGAGAACAGTATGGTGGTTCCTTAAAAAAGTAAAAATAGAACTACCATATGACCCAGTAATCCCACTACTGGGCATATACCCTGAGAAAACCATAATTCAAAAAGAGTCATGTACCACAATGTTCATTGCAGCTCTATTTACAATAGCCAGGATGTGGAAGCAACTTAAGCGTCCATCGACAGATGAATGGATAAAGAAGATGTGGCACATATATACAATGGAATATTACTCACCCATAAAAAGAAACGAAATTGAGTTATTTGTAGTGAGGTGGATGGACCTAGAGTCTGTCAGACAGAGTGAAGTAAGTCAGAAAGAGAAAAGCAAATACCATATGCTAACAGATAAATATGGAATCTAAAAAAAAAAAAAATGCTTCTGAAGAACCTAGGGGCAGGATAGGAATAAAGACACAGACGTAGAGAATGGACTTGAGTCCATGGAGAGGGGGAAGGGTAAGCTGGGACAAAGTGAGAGAGTGACATGGACATATATACACTACCAAATGTAAAGTAGATAGCTAGTGGGAAGCAGCTGCATAGCACAGGGAGATCAGCTTGGTGCTTTGTGACCACCTAGAGGGGTAGAATAGGGATGATGGGAGGGAGACGCAAGAGGGAGGAAGTATGGGTATATATGTATATGTATAGCTGATTCACTTTGTTATAAAGCAGTAACTAACACACCATTGTAAAGCTGTTATACTCCAATAAAGATGTTAAAAAAAATATGTTAAAAAAAAAGAAAAGTTGAGAGGTCAGAAACAAAGTCTCTCTTTCTCTGTCTCCCTGTCTCTTTCTGGGTCCATGTGTGTGTGTGTGTGTGTGTGTGTGTGTAACTCTTAACTATGATGTGGCAGACCACTAGAGGGAAAAAGTGGCTTTGTTAAATAGAAATCTGAAAATTTTGTTACTCACATTGAAAAAATCAAGTTGGAATTCTATCTCACCTCTTATACAGTTAGCAGCTCCTGGTTGATTAAGAAC
Organism: Eubalaena glacialis; assembly: GCF_028564815.1. Lineage (NCBI taxonomy): Eukaryota > Metazoa > Chordata > Mammalia > Artiodactyla > Balaenidae > Eubalaena > Eubalaena glacialis. The sequence goes on from NC_083717.1 coordinate 145,822,762, forward strand.
CTAAATATCAAAAGCAAAACTTAAAAACTAGAACAATATATATGAATGTCTTTCATGCTTTTGTAAAGAATAATTTCTTAAACATGACATACAAAGTGCTAATGATAAAATAATTAATAAAATCTATTATGTCAAAATTAATAATTGCTGTTCATCAGTAACAGCTTAAGGAAAGTGAAACGACAAGCTCTAAACCAAAGGATTTTTGCTATACACATAACTAACAAAGGTCTAGCGTTCAAAATATATAGAGAACCACTATAAATCATTAAGAAAAAGACAATCTAATAGAAAAAAATGAACAAAAGGCATGTGCTCACTTCATTAGCATTTAGAGAAATGTACATCAAGACTATAGTGAGATACCACTTACTCATTTTATACCTATCCAATTGACAAAAATTTAAAAGTCAGACAAAACCAAGTGTTGGAAAGAATGTGAGTCAATAGACTGTCTAATAAACTGCTGGGAGTGGGTGGGGAGTGAGAATTTGCTACAGCCACTTAGAAAAAATTTCTGAACACGTTGTGAAGTTGAATATTTGAAAAAAATTACAACCCAGAAATTCCATTCAGAGTACCTCTTGCATATATGTAGTTAGCTACAAACAATCTTAGAGAATTATTTCAGTCTGTAGAAAGTTGTGGTCTAGTTTTCAGCTCTGAAGATGTTTTTCTATCCAAAATATTATGTCTAGGCAGCCTTCCTGATTCACATCAGTTGTATATGCAGATTAAAACTACACCATAGGTAAGGAGGTTCATCAAAGAATGTGTGTTGTTGTCCTCATAAAGAACCTTTTACTGAGGCTGAAATAAGGTGGGTAAGTAATGCTGGAATAAAATATGAATAGGTAATAAATAATAGCAATATTAGGTGGTCACCATTATTAGGTACATAATATTTATCAAGCTCTTTGGTCTTCCTTTAATGAATATTACTTCATTTAATCATCACAAAGCCTCAGATGTAGGTACCATTCTTTTATTTATTTATTTATTTATTTATTTATTTATTTATTTATTTATTTATTTATGGCTGCATTGGGTCTTCGTTGCTGTGCTCAGGCTTTCTCTAGTTGCGGTGAGCGGGAGCTACTCTTCGTTGAAGTGCACGGGCTTCTCATTGCAGTGGCTTCTCTTGTTGCGAAGCACGAGCTCTAGGTGTGCGGGCTTCAGTAGGTGTGGCTTGCAGGCTTCAGAGCACAGGCTCAGTAGTTGTGGCACAGAGGCTTAGTTGCTCCACGGCATGTGAGATCTCCCTGGACCAGGGGATCGAACCCATGTCCCCTGCATTGGCAGGCAGATTCTCAACCACTGCACCACCAGGGAGGTCCCGTAGGTACCATTCTTAATCTCATTTTTCAGATGGAATATGGTGAGTCACTGAGAGGTGAAATAAATTCCACAACTTCTTATATGTGTAAGTTGTGAAGCTGGGATTTAAACAAAGACTCTCTTGACTCCAGCATCTGTGATATGGCAATATAGAAGCTATTGTCTGTTGGATGTAAAATCAATTTTTCTTAACTTTGCAGAGAGAACAACTCTGATTCATGGCTAACGCAGTGGTTTTGTTGTCTCCAGATGCTTCATACTGTTGCTCAGAAAGTAATGGTGTATGTCTATCTCCACTAATGAAAAACTAAAATTATGTGTTAGATTTGTAATATTTCAGTAGCATTATCTTACAGATGAACAGCAATATATGTAGTTATCAATGTGATATATGTGTATACATACATCAATATGATCTGAAAACTCATTTAAAATTATGCTGAGAGATATAACTGCCTTGTTTTTCTCTCGTTGTGAGACTTCTTATCAAATAGACATAATGAAGAATGTCTATTTAAATATGTTTTCAAAAATTTGGATGAAAGGTTATTTAAGAGCCCAGTTTATTTCAAAATTAATATTATTAAGGGTTGATTTGAGGCTAGGTCATATATCTGATCTGAGGAATTAATTGATGTATGTTTTGACTTTCTGTTCTTTTGATAGAAAGCAAATGAGCCCATTTATGTGTTGTCCAAAAGTTATTTGATTTCCACTAAAGAGGCAGAATATTATAGTGGAAAGTTCTGAGATGAAAGTTTAATTACCTGGGATCTAAACCCAAATTGACAGTTACTATGTGAACTCTAGTGGGTGTGATCTTGGGAAAGTTACTTAATCCAGTTAGTTCTTCCTCATGTGTCAAAAATACAGATAATAATAAATACCTTGCTACAATATTGAAAGCAATAAATAAATAACACAAGAAAGCATCCATCGTAGATTGCCTGATATAGAAATTGCATTTATTTTCCTTGGGCAAAGTCAGTTACATATTTGGCTTTAGTTTTGTAAATCTGTAATAATGCTAATAGCACATACCAATACATATACCAGCCAGTGTTCTAAGTGTGTTACATGCATATATTAATTCATAACAACTTTATGAGGTAGACACAAAGAGATTAAGCAACTTATCTAAGGTTACTCAGCTAAGAAATGGGGAAGTCTTGATTGGAATCTCAGCAGTCTGGTTCCAGAGCCTGTGTTTTTAACCACTACACTATACTGCCTTTCTAGAGGAAGGGGTTGTAGGGTGTGTCAGTTATTTATTGCCTGTTATGTTGCATAATAAATAGTCACAAAACCTCAGGGGCATAGAACAATAGTATTTATTGGTCACATGTTGAAATGGTTGTTAGGCAAATCTGCTGATCTTGGCTGGGCTCCCTCATGTGGCTGGGGGTTGGCTTGCTATGGGCCTTGGCTGGACCTGGACAGTTTGCCTCTGCTCCAAGTGTCTCTCATCCTGCAGCAGACTAGTCTGGGAATATTCTCATGATGAATGGCAGAGACAAAAGAGCAAAATGGAAACACACAAATGCTTTTTCAAGTCTCTGCTGTGTCATGTCTGCTAAAACAAATTACATGGCTGATCCCGGAGTCAAAGTGGGAAGACATTACAAAATTACATTAAAAAGGCTATGGATATAGGAATGTGTCATTTGACACATTGAAGTTGTTTTGTAATATACTGCAAATGCCAAGGTCTAGGGTTCTAAAATTCTTGTATATTAGGGATGATTTCTAAAAGAGGACCTCTGTCAGAAACAGTATTTCTGACAATTAAATAGAAAACTATGAAAACACGCACATGTGAACACACACATACATGCACACACATACACAAACACATAAATTTATAGAAAATAGGCAGAAACTTCTTCCGGGAATACTTAGTTCAGTTTATAATCCCAAGGTAGTGATGGTGATGATGATGATAATAGCTAACCTTTATGAGCTTGCTGTGTGCCAAGCACTGTTCTCAACACTTTACATATAGTAACTCCCTTAATCTTTCCAACAACCCTATTAAATAGGTACTATTAATAGTTTCTGTTTTACAGGTGGAGAAACTGAGAGATTTAGTAATTTCCCAGAGTCACAAACCTTTTTTATAAAATCTCCACACAAAGTAACTTTTGAAAAGCTTCTTATTTTTTTTTTTTTTGAATTATATCCAGACCTCTTTTCCATAGATTTGAAGGTCTTCTGTAATCTGGTCCTACCCAATTTAATTATCTGTAACTTCCATTGCTAGAAAATATAATTTTAGACAATTAAGAGTCTAGGATTTTGTAGATGGGTTGCATGCATTGGAGGGAGCTGAACTGGGTGCTTTAGAGATTTATTCCAGTTTCAAGAATATGTGATTCTGAGTCCCTCTGTGTATTTCCTCATATGCATGTTCAGCTTTAAAAAGTGTTGCAAGGATCTTTCATGTGAATAACTAAACTTATTTCTAAGGGATTAAGTGTAAACTAAGGTTATTTTATTCTTCTCCAAAAGTAGAGTCCTTTGATTTTTTTTTTTTCTTACTCAGCAAACAGAGATCTCTGTACTGATTTAGAGCTTTCTTAAAAATAAAATTCTGTTTGATTTGGCCACTTGATCAGAAAGACCAGATGTAAGTCTTTCGGAGATATGGTGTAAATGATATCAATATATGTCAATGAAATGAACATTTCTAATTCCACTGTGCTCCTGTTTCAGATGTTTGAATGTTGAGAGGTACATATCCATTTCCTGTGTTTTGAGATCATTTGCTGAATAAATTCTTATTTTATTCAATAGGCGGCTTTTCAGAAAAGGGGTATGAATGGAGCTCTGAAGAGGAAGAGCCAGTGAAAAAGGCAGGACCAGTCCAAGTCCTCATTGTCAGAGATGACCATTCCTTTGAATTAGATGAAACTGCACTAAATCGGATCCTTCTCTCAGAGGCTATCAGGGACAAGGAGGTCGTTGCTGTATCTGTTGCTGGAGCATTTAGAAAAGGAAAATCATTCCTGATGGACTTCATGTTGAGATACATGTATAAGCAGGTAGGGAAGAGGTGCTTTGAAAAGTTTTCTGATTTCTGTGCTTTCATGACTTTGTGTTTTTATTTAGTAGTAGTGTCCAATATTTCCATTATTATGTTCCCTAAAGATGAACTAGTTTAAAAATGCTATCGTGTAACCATTCCAACTTTGGTGCTTTCGGCACCAAACTATATAGGCCACTTTTGTCTGAAGCCACTTTGCTACATTTGCCTTAGAACGTAACTTATTTTTTAAGCTCTTTTGAAAATAGACAAGTACAGTGATATGGTTATAAACTTTACATGTTAAATAGTGTTTAAAATGTTAAATAACTTTTGTCATAATTTTTATTATAATCATTTCCCCCCCAACATTTACTATGACATTTTTCATGCATGCAGCAGACTTAAAAGAATTTTACAGTAGACACCTGGATATGCACTACCTAGATTCTACCATTAACATTAATATTCTTGCTTTATCACATGTATCTCCAGCTATTCTTCCCTGTTTCAATCCATTGCTCCATCTTATTTTTTGGTTCATTTCAAAGTAAATTGTTGACTTCAGTATGCTTCCCTATAAATATTTCAATATACATCATTATTATATATTTCAGTATTTATTTAGTTTTTTCCTTTTGTTGTAAAATTTACATATAGTTACATGCACCAATCTGAAGTGTACATTTGCTTTTTTTGGAAAATGTAAATACCTGGGTAGCCCCAAAACCTATCAAGTGTATCTTGCTGTTATCCCACAAAGTTCTGTTATCTTTTCCCACTCAGTCTCCCCCTTAACCCACCCTCAAAGGCAACCAACAGTGTCATAACATTTGAGACAATAGTGTGGCATAGAAAGGAGACTTTAAGGGGCCTAGGATCAAGCAAAAGCAGAAGAAGAAATAGGAGATTAGAGTTGGGGAACAGAAGGTTAGGAGTAGAGAGCATACCAGTATTTTTTTTCTACACTTTTACCCTTAGTAATTCGGATGCCAATATGGATGTTGAGGCAGAATAGACATACTACCCAAAGAAACTTTGTATTATGCATTTATATCATAATTATCCATTTTGGATTGATCTTTTATAGGTAGGGTATTTTTGAACAACTTGGTAATGTTAACTTTAACATCTTCTATCTCTAGCCTCAGTCCAAACAAATCAAGAACAGAACAACCAAAATACTTCCAGGCTTTGAAAGCAAACAAAATTCTTACCACTTTCTATTTCTATCATACCAACATTAGTACACTACTTAACGTAGGTGGGAAAATTGAGTGAACAAAATTAGTATACTTTCCATTCTTTAGGATTATATAGCTTTAGGCATATTCATAATTTTAACTGTGCGATAAACATTAGAATGAAATACTCAATAACACTTGTCATGTTGCTTATGTTAAATAGCATTTGCTCAGATTAAAGTGTAACAGATTTGTTTTTTTTTTTTACTAGGTGCTTCTCCTCCTGCTGTTCGCTCCCTCCTCCCCCAATAGCAAAACATTTGTGTATATTATTATTGTATATATCCTGACATAATATGCTCTCTCATACCTTTATTTCTTTGTTTCTGGAATGCCCTCCCTGAGTTTGCTCACCTGGAAAATTCCTAAACATCCTTCAAGTCTTAGCTCTAATATCACTTCTCCTATGAAGTCTTAACTGATCAAGAGTTAGTTGTTTCTTTTCCTGTGCTTCCATTTATATCTAATACACACGCCCATTTTGGCATGCATATAGTGCATCATAATGGTTTGTTAGCACGTCTGTCCCCCTGTTAGGCTGTGAGCTTCCTCTTTTCTGGAATGATATCTTTGTATCCCCAGGATGTAGCATAAAATGTGACAGATGGTTGCTCCTTCATAATTATTTTTTGGATGAGTAAATAAAGTAAGTGTATCAATATAATAGATGTGCATACGTTGTTTCCTTTTGTCTAGAGTTGGAGAGGGATACAAACTGGTATGGATGAGTGGAAGAACCTGTACTACATATCTAGTTCAATATCATAGACTTTCTTAATTTATAGGAATCAGTTGATTGGGTTGGAGATTACAATGAACCATTGACTGGCTTTTCGTGGAGAGGTGGGTCTGAACGAGAGACCACAGGAATCCAGATATGGAGTGAAGTCTTCCTTATCAATAAACCTGACGGTAAAAAGGTATGGTGTGAACTTCTTAAAGAAAATTGAGTTTTCGCTTGCCAACAGTTACCACTTTTCAGGGTCCTCCAAAATGCTCTTTTGAAAACTAATTTTGACCATTTGACATGAAGTTTAAAAGGGAAGTGGGTAGCATCCTATTTCATGTTCCCAGTTTCCCTTTCTACTGATCACAGTAGGCAAAATCATAGGGACAATAGAACAGCAGATCAGCTAGATAACATCTATATTTTGTTTCAGTGCTATTTCTGTTATGTTGGATTACCAGTGAAAATTAATCATTAGAGTAGTCAGCAGCTAATTAATATTTTTATTTTCTGTGGCATTCATGGCACATGTGAAAAATTACCTATTAAGTATTCATTGCTAATGGTTTGCTTTAGTTCTTATGGTGTTAACTTTGTAGTAACCCTAATACCCTGCATGTTCTATAAAATATCAATAATATACTCTACTTGCCTATAGGTTGCAGTGCTATTGATGGATACTCAGGGAACCTTTGATAGTCAGTCAACTTTGAGAGATTCGGCCACAGTATTTGCCCTTAGCACAATGATCAGCTCAATACAGGTATGGAATAAAATAAATCCATTTTGATGGATGTTTCTTTAAATAAAAATTATGAATATATGTATTTCTATATACATGTGGTAGTGAGACAAACAACAGAAATGGTAAATTATATATATTATTTGACTCAATTAGCATACCAGTTCTTATGATTTCCTTAAGAGTGGAATTGTTTTATTACTGTAATCTAATTTCTGATCAGTTTTCAAATTGCCTGCTTTATTCAGAAAATGTTATATTATCTTATTGATAATTTTTTCTATTTCAAGCCTACAGTAAAGTCAATAATATTAAATCTTAAAATGTATGTAGATGCACTGAGACTACCTATTATTAGTTACATTTAATGAAGTAAGATTTATAAATGCAAATTTTGTTTTACATAGCCAGTAGAAACATTTCTAAATGTAAAAACATTTATATATGTTCACAACTTTTTATAGTATCTTAATGTGCATTTAGGAAAGTAAATGTCTTTCTTTCCTTTTTCTCTCTCTTTTTTAAGTATTGTTTTTGAAGTTATTGTGTGCTTTATAAGTTGTCCTGAAAGTCCTTGAGGGTTTTACTATGATCACAGAACACATAGCATAAAAATTTTAAGACAGTTTTTAGATTTTCTATTCACTGGAAAGAGCGAGAAGAGACAGTAACCAAGAAGCAGACCATCAAAGAAAGGTAAAATAGTTTTAAAAGGTAGGAAAGGCAAAGTGGTTAGGATGAGTAAGTCAAAGCTGAAATTATAAGTATGTGGGGAGAATGGAGCTAGTGAACCGGCAACCAGGGCATTATGTGTAGTTAGGACAATGAAAGGATGGATAGAAGGAAGACTGAATTTTTTTGTAAAGGACTTTAAAATAAGTCATGGCAACCTATGATTGCCTAGCTTTTTAAAAAAATTATTATATAAGTTTCAGGTGTATAGCATTATAGTTCAACATCTGTATACAGTGATCACCACCACAAGTCTAGTTACTACGCGTCACTATACAGTTACCCCCTTCATCCATTTTGCCCAGCCCTCATCCCCCCTTCTCCCTAGGTAACCACTAATCTGATCTCTATGAGTTCATTTTTATTTTATTTTATTTGTTCATTTTGTTTTTGTTTTTAGATTCCACTTATGAGTAAAATCACATGGTATTTGTCTTTATCCATGTGACCTATCTCACTTAGCATAATACCATCAAGGTCCATCCATGTTGTCACAAAGTCTGGATTTCCTTCTTTTCTATGGCCAAGTAGTATTCCAGTGTGTGTTTTGTGTGTGTGTGTGTGTGTGTGTGTGTTACATCTTCATTATCCATTCATCCATTGTTGGATGCTAAAGTTGTTTCCATATCTTGGCTGTTGTAAATAATGATGCATTGAACATAGGGGTGCATATATCCTTTTGAATAATGTTTTCATGCTCTTCAGGTAAATACCCAGATGTGGAATTGCTGGGTCATATGGTAGTTCTGTTCTTAACTTTTTGAAGAATCTCCATACTGTTTTCCCTAGTGGCTGCACAAATTAACAATCCCACCAACAGTGTATGAGGGTTCCCTTTTCTCCACATTCTCTCCAACATGTATTATTTCTTATCTTTTCAATAATAGCCATTCTAACAGGTGGGAGGTGGTATCTCATTGTGGTTTGTTTTGCATTTCCCTGATAATTAATGATGTTGAACATCTTTTCTTGTGCCTGTTGGCCATCTGTATGTCTTCTTTTGAAAAATGTCTATTCAGATCCTCTGCCCATTTTTTAATTGGGTTGTTTGTTTTTTTGATGCTGAGTTGTATGAGTTCTTTATATATTTTGGATATTAGCCCCTTATTGGATATATGATTTGCAAATATCTTCTCCCATTCAGTAGGTTGCCTTTACGTTTTAATGATGGTTTCCTTCACTCTGCAAAAGCGTTTCGGTTTGATACAGTCCCATTTGTTTATTTTAGCTTTTGTTTCCCTTGCCTTTCAAATCAGATCCACAAAAGCATCACTAAGACAGATGCCAGTGAGGTTACCACCTATGTTTTCTTCTAGGAATTTTATGGTTTCAGGTCTTACATTCAAGTCTTTAATCCACTTTGAGTTAATTTTTGTGTATGGTGTAAGATAGTGGTCTTGTTTCATTCTTTTGCTTGTGGCTGTCCAGTTTTACCAGCACCATTTATTGAAGAGACTGTCCTTTCTCATTTTTGTATGTTCTTTGCTCCTTTATCATAGATTACTTGTCCATATATGTATAGGTTTATTTCTGGGTTTTCAATTCCATTCCATTTATTTATGTGTCTTTTTTGTGCCAGTACCATGCTATTTTGATTACTATAGCTTTGTAGTAAAGTTTAAAATCAGGGAGTGTGATACCTCCAGCCTTGTTCTTCTTCCTCAAGATTGTTTTGACTATTCAGGGGCTTCTTTGATTCCATAAAAATGTTAGAATTATTTGTTCTAGTTCTGTAAAGTATGCATTTGGCATTTTAATAGGGATTTCATTGAATCTATAGATTGCTTTGGGTAGTATGGACATTTTAACACTATTAAATCCATGAGTACTGAATATCCATTTTTTGGTGTCTTCTTTAACTTTCTATCAGTGGTGTATAGTTTTCGGTGTACAGGTTTTTCATCTCCTTGGTTAACTCTACTCCTAGGTATTTTATTCTTATTGATGCAATTGTAAATGGAATTGTTTTCTTAATTTCTTTTTCAGATAGTTTATTATTAGTATATAGAAATGCCATGGGTTTCTGTGTATTGATTTTGTATCCCATGACTTTACTGAATTCATTTATTAGTTCTAACAGTTTTTTTGTTGTTGTTAGAGGCTTTAGGGCTTTCTGTATATAGTATCATGAAATAGCAAACAGTGACAGTTTTACTTCTTTTCCTGTGTAGATGCCATTTATTTTTCTTGCCTAATTGCTGTAGCTAGGACTTCAAACACAATGTTGAATAAAAGTGGCAAGAGTGGGCATCCTTGTTTTGTTCCTGATCTTAGAGAAAAAGCTTTCAGCCTTTTGCCTTGAGTATGATGTTAGCTCTGGGTTTGTCATATATAGCCTTTGTTATGTTGAGGTACATTTCCTCTATATCCACTTTGTTGAGAGTTTTTATCATAAATGGAAGAATTTTGTCAGATGCTTTTTCTGCATCTATTGAGATGATCGTATGATTTTTAACCTTCATTTTCTCAATGTGATGTGTTGTGTTGAATGATTTGTGGATGTTAAATCATCATTACATCCCTGGAATAAATCCCACATAATTATGGAGTATGACCCTTTTAATGTATTGTTGGATTCAGTTTGCTGATATTTTGTTGAGGATTTTTGTACCTATATTCATCAGGGATATTGGCCTGTAGTTTCCTTTTTTGTGGTGTCCTTCTCTGGTTTTGGTATCAGGATAACGCTGGCTTCGTAGGATGTGTTTGGAAGATTTTCCTCCTCTTCAATTTTTTGGAATATTTTTAGAAAGCTAGGTATTAAATCTTCTTTGAATGTTTTATAGAATTTGCCAATGAAGCCATCTGGTCCTGGGCTTTTGTATGTTGGGAGATTTTTGACTCCTGTTTCAATCCCTTATTAGTAATCAGTTTATTCAGACTTTTTTTTTTCTTCATGATTCAGTCTTGGAAGATTGCATGTTTCTAGAAATTTATCCATTTCTTCTAGGTTGTCCAATTTGTTGGCATGTAACTGTTCATAGTGGTCTCTTATGATCTTTTGTATTTCTGTGGTATCAGTAGTAATTTCTCCTCTTTCATTTCTGATTTATTTGAACCCTCTCTCTTTTTCTCTTGGTTAGTCTAACTGACTTATTGATTTTATTTTTTCAACTAGCTTTTAGTTTCATTGATGTTTTCTATTTTTTTTTTAGTCTCTATTTTATTTATTTCTGCTCTGATATTTATTATTTCCTTCCTTCTACTAACTTTGGGCTTTGTTTGTTCTTTTTTCTAGTCTCTTTAGGTGTAAAGTTAGATTGTTTATTCAGGATTTTTCTTGTTTTTTTGAGGTAGGCCTATATTGCTATGAACTTCCTTCTCAAAAGCATTTTTGACACATCTCATAGATTTTGGTATGTTGTATTTCTGCTCTCATTTATCTTTAGGTTTTTTAAAAATTTCTTCTTTGATTTCTTTGATGATCCACTGGTTATTCAGTAGCACATTGTTTAATCTCAGCATTTTTGTGGTTTTTTCCCCATTTTTTCCCCTTGTGATTGATTTCTAGTCTCATACCATTGTGGTTGGAGAAGCTGCTTGATATGATTTCATTCTTCTTTGAATTTATTAATATTTGTTTTGTGACCTAACATATAATTTGTCCTAGAGAATGTTCCATGTTCACTTGTGAAGTATGTGTATTCTGCTGCTTTTTGATGGAATGATCTTTATATATCTATTAAGTCAATCTGATCTAATGTATTGTTTAAGTCCAGTGTTTCCTTATTGATTCTCTGTCTGGATGATCTATTCATTAATGTAGGTGTAAGACTGACTAACTTTTAAAAATATACTTCTTAATTTAATTAGCCTTTAAAATACCAACTTAATATCTAACTTCTTCATAGTCAACAGTATGTGCAATTTACACAAGTCAATTAAAACCAGATTGATTTTGCCTTTTAAATATTTATTATTTACTATTTATATTTTTCCTGGAGACATTAAATATTTTTGCTGAAAAATCTAAGTCCTTAGTATGACTATTTTTTATTATTATCTGAGAAGTGGTCTATTATTTAAATAAGTACACAGAGTATACTGTTTGTATCAGTACATAAACATATAAACATCATTAACTTTTCTTTGAAGTTACTGATATTTATCCTCCTCCTTAGAAAAAAAGAATTTCACCTTAATGCTGTGATCTGTTCATGAAGCAATAATGCATATGTTTGAGGATGTAAGCATGATATTCAGAACTTAACTTTCATGTGATGGAACTTTCTATAGACTTAAATAATTGATTGTAAAGAAGCCAACATAATTTTTCAAGACAAAATTTTATATGTGGGTTATTAAGATCTAGATTATTATTATTTTGATATGCTTGTAAGAATGACTATTTTATTACTAATTGTTGAATTAGGTTCATAAAATAATTTTAATATTCTGTCTCCAAATCAGGTAGCTACTGTATTTCTGGAAAAATTTTATGATCATTGTACATTATTTATTGTCTCTCAGGCTTTCTTTACTCCTCTCTCAAGGTCTTATAAATATATGTGAGAGAGTTTGATTTTGTGAAATTGATATTTCAAAAAATAGAGAATAACAAAATAAGTGCTTAGTATGCTGCTAATTATTTTCTTATTTTGACTTTATTTCTTAATCAAGGTATATAACTTATCTCAAAATGTGCAGGAGGATGATCTTCAGCACCTTCAGGTAACAATATTTACAGTCCTTTTGTATATCTGGTAATCTTTTGGGTATGTACAGCAGAACTTTAGGATTTTTGGGGGTCTTCTTGTACTTGGAAAACATAACAGTCAGAAAGATTTAAAAACGTAACCAAATGGAGGTTGTCCCATTTCCAGGTTTCTAGTTCTAGCCCTGTATGATTATATTCTTTCTAATTCAGTTTTCATAGTCCTTTGTTTCAGTAAAGCTATTTACTGTCAACCCTGTATATGGAAAAATATATGGCAAATTAGAGTGGAGAAAGAACCTTTGGTTTAAAAGTGACCCAAAATGTGAAGTTGAAGTCTTATGGTTAGGGATTTAATAATTGTTAGTATGATATCAGTTGTATGCCAGATTTTTTTTCCTGTGGACCACTTTATAGCTAAGAACTATGGGGGACTACCTGATGATTACTCATAGAATTCTATTTTATATCTGAAAAAGATCTCAGTGACACCTAATTTATCCTTAATATTTTATGGATGAGAAATTTTTTTCTGAAAAAAAAATGACTTGCCTAAACTCATGTGGCTAGTTAGTGGCAGAGTGGGAATAGAAATTTGATCATCTGGTTGGACTCGGTGCTTCTTCCACTCTCCAAGCAGCATTTAAATCTCAAATAAGTAGAAGATTAGATGTTTCCTAAAGATAGTTCGCATCTCTGTCACGCTGTCTACTCTTTTTCAATTCATGTTATTTTTGGCTACATAGAAAAACCTATTGTTTCTCTGATAGTTTTCCTCTGCATATTTTATAGAAAATTTTGCTTTCAATGTATTATCTTATCTTGCCAATAAGAACCTTGTGCAGTTTAACAAATAACAAAGGATGATAATGCAGGGTGATCTGTGAGAGTGGAAATATCATTTGGAGTTCACATCTAGCATTACTCCCAAATATGTTTTTAGTACATCACACTGACCATTTATGACAAATAGGCAATATGCCAAATAATTGTTGGATGTTTCTTAGAATGAGTGCAATTGCTTCTTTAGGCATGTGTCATAACCTAGCCAGTTGCTTTGCAAGTTAATGACATGGCACTGTTCAATACCAGTTTAGGATTTCTAAAAAAGGACTGATTTTGGACTTTGATATTAAGTGATCTTTTTTGAGATCATTTAAAAATTTTCCTGTAAATGACAACACCTCATCCTTCCTCAAAAAAGATTGTGAATTCAAATTATGTTAGTAAATGATTCTAATGAGAATGAGTAATGATTCTAATCCCTGGACCTGCTGCCTTTTAGACATATTCTAGACTTTCATTTAATCACTCTAATCAGATGCCTAGTTATTACCATTTGCTTTCTAGATTCCCATAGTTTTCACAGGAGAGGCAGTGTGGTACTTTGGGGGCTATTCCAAAGGGGCAAAGGAGGGGAATCCTCTGTGCCGGCATCCTTCCCCAGCTCTGAGAAGCCTCTGTGGCTTGGTACTCTTGTGTGATGAAGCGGCATTTCCTGTGTACATATGGGGAAATCCACTTGGCCAGTCTGGACGGAACTCTCACCAGAGGCCCAATCACAATCACCCCCTCAAGTCTACGTTCTCCAAAACTTTACATTTCTGGCAACACAAAATGATATGGTACCTCTCAATTGGGAGCAATAAAAAAATAAAAGAAGGTGGTGTATTTGATTCTTCACTTCTTAAACCAAATGCCTGTATGTCTTTGTAATGATCAAGACCATCGGGACATTAAATTTCCTCTGGCAACAACAGTAAATTATCCTACTTAGTTTATAGCTCTCTGGTCTAATCTATGCAAGTTTTGCTTTGAAAGGTCATTTAACATGTTTCTTTGTCCCCCATCTTCCCCACAAAAAAAGTTGTCCTACATTTTAGATATAAAAGGTGTTACCTTTAAAATGGAAACTTCATTTTTAAAATGTACTTTATGTCCTTAATTTTAAAATATATAATTACTGTAGCTCTGCTTTATCTAATACTTAGTTACTTAAAATGATTATTTTAATCTTAATAATATAGTATTATGTTACAGCTAGAGAAAAAAATTAGTGGAAGAAAACCAAGAAGTAGAACTTTGCAGATACTGAAGTTTTCTCTGTATGTGTGTGTGTGTGTGTGTGTGTGTGTGTGTGTGATTTTCCTTGTAGCTTTTCACTGAGTATGGCAGGCTGGCAATGGAGGAAACATTCCTGAAGCCATTTCAGGTGAGTGGGTATAAAATGATGATAAATTCTTACTAGAGTTTCCTGAAGATTATAACCAGGTATATTAATTGAGAGGGTCATGTTTCTTTCTCCATTCACAATAGCAAAAAAGAAAAAAGAAAAAAAGCTTTGATAGTTAACTACCAAAATCCAAAATATAAAGACCTTTATGGAGAAAATATTTTCAAAGTTTCATTAAAGATCATAAAGGAAAATTTATATAAACCAGAGAGATATAATATGATTCCAGACAGGATGATTTAATGTTGTAGAGAATTTAATTTTCCCCAAATTAATCAATAAACTCAGTGCAATTCCAATTAAAACTACAACAGGATTTTTTGAGAAATTCAACACATTTTTCTATAACTTACATGGAAAAATTAAGTTCTCTTTTGATTTGTCAGTTTTTAAAAAGAAAATCCAAATTGGGGGATTGAATACATACTAGAAAACCATAGCAATGAAAATGGTGTGATTCTGCACAGATACGAGAAAACCAGATGAAACTAAACAGAGTTCAGAAATATCCCTCTATATATGGAAACCTAGTATTCAGTAGAGCTCATGTCATAAACCAGTGGGAAATGGATGGATTAATAGCTGGGGTTTGGAAAAGCTAATTCACTTTTTGAAGAAAAAGTTGAATTTCTACTGAACACCATATGTGGAAGAGAGCTCCAATTGTATTAAAGAACTAAATATGAAATTTAAAACTATAAAGTTAATAGAATAAAATATTGGAGAATATCCTTCTGAACTGGGGTGAAGAAAGTTATTCACTAAGACCCCCCCCACTAAAAAAAAACATGTAGTGAAAAATTGATGGATATTACTATATCAGAATAAAGTATTTCTATTTATTAGGAGACTCCATAAGCAAAGTAACTGGATTGGTAGAAGATAATGACAATGTCAAAAATCAATAAGAGATTAATATATAGAATGTGCAAGGAAGTTTTGCAAATAAGACTGGGATGCCCATCAAAAATAGGCAAAGGAACCACTACACACCTATTAGAATGGCCAAATTTCAGAGCACTGACAACACCACATGCTCCACAAATGAGGATGTAGAGCAACAGGAACTCTCATAAATTTCTGGTGGGAATGCAAAATGGTACAGCCACTTTCAAAGATAGTTTGGTAATTTCTTAAAAAACTAAACCTACTCTTACCATACAATCCAATGATCGTGCTTTTTGGTATTTACCCAAAGGAGTTGAAAACTTATGTCCACATAAAATCTGCACACAGATGTTTGTAGCAGCTTTATACGTAATTGCCAAAACTTGTAAGCAACCAAGATGTCCTTCAGTAAGTGAATGGATATGTAAACTGTGGTACATCCAGACGATGGAATGTTATTCAACACGAAAGAAAAGAAATGAGCTATCAGCCACAAAAAGCCATGGAGAAATCTTAAATGCACATTACTAAACAAAAGAAATCAATCTGAGAAGGCTCCACACTGTATGATTCCAACTATATGATATTCTGGAAGAGGCAAAACCACAGAGACAATAAAGAGATCAATGGTTTCGGGGTGGGCCAAAGGTGCAGCATGAGGGGCAGAGAAATGAACAGGCAGAGCACAGAGGATTTGGGGGGCAGTGAAAATACTCTGTAAGATATTATAATGATGGATGTATGTCATTATACGTTTGTCCTAACCCATAGAATGTACAACACTAAGAGTGAACCCTAAGATAAACTATGGACTTGGAGCGATTATGATGTCAATGTAGGTTCATTCTTGCTTAAAAAAATATATACCATTCTGGCGAGTGATGTTGATAGTGGGAGAGGCTATGCATGTGTCAGGGCAGGTGGTATATATATGGCAAATCTTTGTACCTTGCTCTCAGTTTTACTGCTCTAAAAGAAGGTCTTAAAAAAATCCCAAGCCATTCACAAATGATAAACTGAACTTAATAAAAAAAATTAGGCAATGGATGTATAGACAATTAACAGAAAGGAAACCTGAATGGCTGACACATTTTCTAAGGGATGTTAAGTCTTATTGATAATCAGTTAAAGATTAAAACAATGAGATACCACTTTATACTCATTAGATAGGCAAAAAAGTAGAACATGGGGATAAATATGAAATGATAGCTAGGATTTGGGTAAATGGGAACACTCAAGCCCTGTTGGTTAAAGTGCAGATTGGAACAACCATTCTGTGGAGCAGGGCAAATATATAAGGATACTCACTGTAGCACTGATAGAGTTGTAGTAGCAGGAAGTTGTAGGCAACTTAGGTGTCCATCACTAGAAGAACAAATATGTAAAATAGGGTGAAAAGCATACTCTGAAATATTTTGCAACATCCAAAGGCAATGAACCCAAAGTATAGAGTGGCATGAGTAAAGTGTTAAAATTAGTACTGAATTAAGTCGGGGAAAAGTTTGAGTTCTATAGTATGATACTATCTGTGATTTAAAAACTTCTACATACACAAAATAATATATGTTAGAGTAAGTGTAGTTGAGAGCAGACAGTTGAGGAATGGGAGTGGGAATCTGGGAAAAAATATGATAAAGTAAAACAAAAAAGGGACCTTTGCATGGAGAGACGTTGGTGTGCTGTGACTGAAGGAGTATGAATCTCTCCTCTCAGATCTGGCAAAGCAGGTTGGGAGAGGAGCCGATATAAAATGAAATAAGTCCCTGCTTACAATCTTCTGTGTGGTTTACAATACCCGTTAGACTCTGTTGTCTTTTTTAGAAATCATTCGTCATGTTGATAGCTGAAGTGTTGTATAGTGATCAGGCTATTTGCTTTGACTTTTCTCTTTTCTGAACTTGCTACCTCAGGACTCATTGACATAGATTGGGTAACTCCATAGTAAATTCTGGAAAGGAGTTTTCTGTCTTACCAGCAGATGTCACTGCTTCTTATACTTTGCTAGATAAACTAAAACCAAAAGAGGCCAACCAGTGCTCTGTTGATAGATAGATAGATGGATAGATAGGCAGGCAAACAGACCTTTGGTAAAACAAAACTAAACTAAACTAACTAACAAAAAACAACAAACTGAAAACAAACAATAGAAAAAACTTTAAGAGATCACTACTTGTTGGTAAACTGTTGGCGTTAACAAATGTCAATGAAAAGAAAAAGTTTTGACTGAGTCAACAGTGACTCCTGAACAGGTTTGGACTTATAAATCTAAGTATCTGAAATTGAAATGAGAAACTCATTAAGTAGCAAAAGTAGCTTCCAAAGCTACTTTAATAATATTTAAGGGACTTCCCTGGTGACGCAGTGGTTAAGAATCCACCTGCCAATGCAGGGGACACGGGTCCGATCCTTGGTCAGGGAGGATCCCACATGCCGCGGAGCAACTAAGCCCGTGCGCCACAACTACTGAGCCTGCGCTCTAGAGCCCGTGCTCCACAACAAGAGAAGCCACCGCAACGAGAAGCCTGCTCACTGCAACAAAGAGTAGCCCCCGCTTGCCGCAACTAGAGAAAGCCCACGTGCAGCAACGAAGACCCAACACAGCCAAAAATAAATAAATAAATTTATTTTAAAAAATAATATTTAAAATTAAAGCAACCAAATTCAAGACAAAAATACTACACATCATGAAATTAAAAGATAAAATGCAAATATACTCAAATCTCAGAACATTTAAGATATCAGCAAAATAATTCACATTTAAATTAGAAAAAACAGAGAAAAAATTCCAAAATAAAATAACTTTTAAATAAAAGTTTAATTAATTTCAGCAGTTTTTTTAGCAGGTCACTTTCTACCCTCTTCCTCCATCTGAGAAGATAGTTTTATTTATTTGGATAAAATTGTGGAGAAATTTTAAATACTGCCTGAGAAAATGAAGTGAGGGGCAATAATATTTTTAAAATAACAATTTTTACTAAAACTAAATTTAACAAATTTAAAATAGAAGAATTCTTAACCCTGAAACAGAGTGAAATTATAAATAATAAACAAGATCTGTCTCAGGCAGCAAAAGTGAGGGCAATTAGCCAATGAAATGAATAGCTGAATTAACAGATTAATTGGATTCTTAAACCAAAAGCCAATTTATACCAAGCAAACAAAATATCTGTAATTGTATTTTAAAACTATATTTAAAAAAAGAGAACTAAAAGCTAAGTGAATTCAGTTTAAAAGCAATTTTGAAGTGTTAAGTTTAGCCAATGGTGTGCTGGTTTATGTTTACAACTGGCTAGGGAAGTGGGGGAGGTGGGTCTGATTTGTAGCATTTGCTGATTTCTGTGCTGTAAATACTTTTACTGTGGCCAGTTTCAAGCTACCAACATGCTATAGGTTGTTTACAAACCTGATTTGTAAAATTCCTCAAATTGTAATAAGTCTTCCTTGCAAGCCTATAAAAGCCAGCTGTAAACTACACTCAAGAAGTATAATCCAAATTAAGGCATAGTATAGCATTCTCTGAGTGACATTACTTATTTTCTCACTTGGTTTGCTCACTATGAGCACTTGAATCTTAAGTATAATGATCCAGCAGGAGCTACCTCATTAATACAACTATTCTTTAAAAATAACTAGGTTCTTTAGCTTCTCTACCTTAGGACGTCAAGAGGTTTGGTTGAGGATGAATACATTTCCGTTAATTTAAACATGTAATACCCATACATATTTGACAAGGACTTTAGGTAATAATTTCCAATTTGCTCTAAGGACCTGGTGAAGATATCTCCTCAGGTGTGGTAGGAGATATGTCTCTATTTGGGTCTATGAATTTTTCTTGCTTGGTCATAAGGCCCCACATAGCTCTACAGTGAGATGATTACATCCTTGTGTCGAAATCCTTATTACTTATTACAAAATCCTTATTAGGAGTTTTTCAGATTGTTAGACTTTATTTGAAGTGCACTTTAAATGAACTGTTTCATTTACAGACTGTTTTTCAGTACCAAGCAAGACTGTCTTCCTCTAATGCTCTGTGCTAAATGGTCAGCCATTAGTTACTTCTTACCCTGGGAAAGGCTCATTTTCCACTGCGTGGCTCTACAGCTTTCTCTTTGTGTGCTGGGCATTCATGTTCTCTCAACTCTGCTGGGCTGAGGTATTGGAGAGGATTTCCACTTGTTCTATAATGTGGTGATAACAGTAAGTTTGCTGTTGGGCCTGAGCTGAAAAGGATTCCCCAGTATGCTGGAAAGTGAACTCTAAGAAGCGTTTATGTCATTAAATGTGCCTTTTGGCTATAGCAGCCCAGGAGTTTGCTCTTTAACCATTTCATGTCCTCTAATTATATAGGCTACATCCCCCAATTTACTAAAGTATATTCTCAAGCTTCACTTGAACCAATTTTTAGATATCCATACATTTCCCAGTGGCATTTCTGTATAGTGGGCATCTTTATAAGCCAGTCTACAAAAGCCTATTTAATTTCTAGTAAGTTTAAATACTAGCCACAATATTCCTCAATCCTGGTCCTATTCCTCAATCCTGGTCCCTTTAAGCCAGAGCCCTGAATATATCCAATAATTCCTGGACCTCTCTGAGGCATGGAGCCCTGAGATAGGTTGGTAAGACTGCTGTCAGTATTTAGGTTGTGTGCTAACACAGAAGAGATGGCTTTTAATGAGATCTGCAGCCTTGGTGATAGACACAGAGCAAGATTTTATAAGCACCTAGATTAGAATTACCTGGTGAGCTTATTAGTTAGATTTCTGAGGTATATCCCAGTTCTGTTGAATCAAATCCTTGTGTTGGGACCAGGGAATCAGCACTCGCCAGGTCATTCTTTTTTTTTTTAATTTATTTATTTTATTTTTATTTTTGGCTGTGTTGTGTCTTTGTTGCCGTGCACGGGCATTCTCTAGTTGCGGCGAGCGGGGGCTACCCTTTGTTGCGGTGCGCGGGCTTCTCATTGCTGTGGCTTCTCTTGTTGCGGAGCACGGGCTCTAGGCACATGGGCTTCAGTAGTTGTGGCACGTGGGCTCAGTAGTTGTGGCTCACAGGCTCTAGAGCGCAGGCTCAGTAGTTGTGGCACACGGGCTTAGTTGCTCCGCGGCATGTGGGATCTTCCCGGACCAGGGCTTGAACCCATGTCCCCTGCATTGGCAGGTGGATTCTTAACCACTGTGCCACCAGGGAAGCCCCTCGCCGGGTCATTCTTAAGTACATGATATTTGGGGACTGAATTAGCAACTGGGTACACGCCAGCAGAGGACATCTATGGTAGGGGAGGTTCTGGTAGCAGAGAGATAGGATACCGTTTCTATGTACAGTTCTATACACAGGTAGTTAGTAAATTAAGATTTGCCTGTAATAGAAAGAAGAATAAACCCTAAAAAAATGTTCTTGCACGCAAACTTGAATTCCCTTCTCTTAGAAGCCTATGCTCAAGAATGAAAGATTCTTGAGCATATGTTTTAGGACTAATTATATTTATTCTCTTCTCTTTCATCTCCCCAGTATTAAGTACTCCATCTCCTGGATTAATTCATCCCAGTTTTCTCCCATAGCATTTTTATTAACCATTTTTATACACTTAAAGGCCCACCAGTACCCTAAACCTTAGAAATAGATTTGACTCTCCAGATACACACACACACAGATGGTAACTATGTGAGGTGATGGAGGTGTTTGCTAACCTGACTGTGTTAATCATTTCACAGTATATAGGTATCTCGAATCATCACGTTGCAGACCTTAAATGTACACAGTGTATTATATGTCAATTATATCTCAAAGAAAGTGGGAAAAAAAGATCTGAATTCTCTTTGTGAGATAAGAGTGAAACTCAATTCTTCATGTTCTTTTCAGTGGATTTGTAATTATTAGAGAGGAGAACAGTCCATGCCAGTTTTAAGGTTAAACTGAAGATTGCTAGAAAATAATAGTACAGGAAGCATATAATAATGTACTATTATATTAGGATAAACCTTTTCTCACAATTTCCCATTCAAATTAGGCCTACATATGGCAAATTAGGAATTATTTTACACTAGTTTACTTAATTATATTTAAGGACCCTTTTTCCCATGATTTAAGAGTGTTCCTCTACATAGTAAAATTCTTTGATAGTGATTTCAGCGACTTTGAAACAAAACATCCTTGGTCAAATATCTATGATGACTGCAACTGCCAAGTCATACCAGAGAAATCCATGATTTCACTGAGAAAATGAGAAGCTGTTGTTTGGCTCCTTGGGCTGTAAATGAAAGGAAAAGACACATTGGTGGGGCTGAGGAAAAGGAAAAGCTTTCTCTCTGTCTGGGAAAGTTGCCTTATCCCATGTTCTGTTTGGAGAGCAATTTAGGTGATCTGGGAATTACATGAAATTAGAATAAAATATTCATCTGGTTACACAGAATTAGGTCAGCAGTGTAGACCAGGATTCTCCCAATGGCCACATGTAGGTACATGAAATGTCTGGAAGGCCTACATAATAATAATTTATTGAGCACTTATTTTTGTGCCAGGCACTGTGCTAAATATGTTTCTTACGTGATTCAAATGAATGTTCATTATAGTTATATAAAATAAGTAATGTTGTTACTCCTTTTTATTCTTTTCTTTCCGTTTTTTAACTGATGAGGAAACACCACAGCTTAAAGTAGTTAAGAAACTTGTCCTTGGTCACATGTATCCTTAAGTTGCAGAGCTGGCCTTCAACCTAGGCCACAGGCTCAAAGCCCTTGCACTTCACCACCACACCTTAATGTCTCTCTTCCTCCTCCTAATCCTAGGCACTTATTGAGCTATAGCTTGTGGTCTTATATTTGAATGTGCACATCCCATCCCACTAACTAAATTATAAATATCTTAAGAACAGGAGCTTTGTAGTTTACTTTTTTTAGTCTAGAGCACCTACTTTTCATACAGCAGATGTCCAATTAATGTTTGCTAATTATGGTGTTATATGCATATTTAGGATTGTATATAATTTTTATACAAGTAAACTCATTGGACTCAAAATTGGAATACCTGGATTCAAGATTTGGTGTGCTATTATGTATCCAGCCTAGTATTACCTCTTTACATTTTTAAGAAAGAGTAAGTCATAAATTGGTGTGAGAGTGTCCAAAATATTTATACTAGGTGCCATGCCCTTCTTGAACTGCAGAAACACCATCATGAAATTATTTTTCAATGGATAAAGTTAGTAGAGTTTCTTAATTGAAAGTATTAAATCAATGGATGGTAATACCAAAAAAAAAAAACAAAACACCACATTGCATTAGTTAAGACGAACAGAAAAAAGGGAGGTGTTTTCAGTTAGCAATAGTGATTGTATGTTGTACCATCAGATTTAAAGGTGGTCCTAGTACAGTTTGTAGATGCTTCAAGTAATTAACAAGACTGCAACTGCTCTGAGGCAAGGAGGATAAGCCTTGGCTACAGAAACAAGGAATAGGCCATAAAAGGCAATGAGTCTTTGATGTTGACCGTGTTGCTGATTTAATACCTGCCATGACCTAATCTTTTTATGTATATAAAAAAGAAAGATTTACGATAATTTGAAAGGGGTTAATCTGGACTCTTATAGAGTCTTC
This sequence comes from Eubalaena glacialis, assembly GCF_028564815.1. Lineage (NCBI taxonomy): Eukaryota > Metazoa > Chordata > Mammalia > Artiodactyla > Balaenidae > Eubalaena > Eubalaena glacialis. Next base: position 145,845,937 of record NC_083717.1, read on the forward strand.
TCTAATTTTTCTGTCTATATCCTTAGAGACTTTTACTCAAAGAGATTCTTCAGTTTCTTTTTGAATCATACACACTGTAGGTATCTTTAGCTAATATGAAACTTTGTTTCTTCCAGTGGATTTTCTGCTTGCAGTATCTATAGCTGTCCTTATGGATAAGCTCCCTGAGTCTTAGAGAACAGAGGATATTTTGGTCGTTTTTATCTGGAGGGCCACAAATTTTTTTATTTCTACCTTGTTAACTATCCAAGCCCTTCTGAAAAGCCACCCATAAATTGGAAATTTCTAAGTTGATAATTTCTCATTCAAGTTTTTTTCTGATTCCTGTATTTTATGTCTGAGCACATTTTAAAAAGAGAAGACAAGGTTCCCTTTACTTTGACTATTTAGGTACCCAGAGTATTGTTTGAAAATCTCCTGAACCCTATTTTTAAAGTTTCCTATTGATTCATTCTTATATTGTTCACAATTTTGAATCTATGTCCAATTCATCTTGAAGAGAAAGTCTTCTGAAATGGCCTTGTTTGGTGTTTTTTCTATTTTTCTTGCCCTTGAAAGGCTATTAAAAATTTAAAAATTTTTTTGTAATGACCTGAGTTATTTAAATGTCCTTCCGGTCTTTCTTATCCTACTGCTTTTAGCCATTTTTTTTCCCACCTGAGGGACTAACAATTAAGTGAACTAGTTGGAAAATAACTGATAGTTCAGGACAGTAAGTAACAAAATCCTGAATTTCTGCAGCAAATTTCTGTCTTCCTGGGCTAAAAGAAATTCGTTAAAACTGAACTCTAGACCAGGGTTTAAATTCAGCTTCTTTACAACAGCCTTCCGGTCTAGCAATTTTAAGTAGTTTGGGGCGATGTGACTACTTTTTTTCCTGCAGAAATTCCTTAGGAAATGGTTTAGGAGGTCAGGGAAGGAGCAGCAGGAATTGAAGGGGTGAAGTGATTGGTGACAAAACTGAGTAGAGAGAGATACGGGAGGGTAATTTCAGAAAGTTAGAGTTGAATCAAACAGATTATTTGGGAGTCAGCAGTTTGTTTTGAGGCCTCAGTTTACTAATCAAAGAAGCTAACTAATGAGTGTTTGCTATTTTCTCTTCATTTTTATAGAGCACCTCTAAGCTGTATTAATTATTTATTTTGACATGTCCAGAGCTCAACACAATGTTATTCTAAATTTCTTAAAGATCATTTATTACTGTAAGTGCAAATATTAGGATTATAATGCAATGCAAATAGGAAGCAGAAATTCTTCCAGGAGGAGATTGCAGCTTTGATATATACACGCCTGTAACAAACAAGCTGGTCAAATTGTGTGTTTATGAAAAGCATCTGGTTCCTCAAGCAATGAGAGGTTAGAACAGTGCTGTACAATCAATAATCTGACAATCATTGATCCTGCATTATGGACTAAACAAAGAGACTCACGAATTGACAAGAGCGAGAGTGTCCTCTTGAAAGCTTTGTTAGAAGACCCAAGGCAAAATTTGACTAATTATTTTTGCATAAATTTGTTGCTAGTTTAACCGACCTCCAGCCATTAGTCTTTGGGGCATCCTGATTAATCTGGGACTTTTTAGGCCTTTGCCTCTATCTGTCCTTTATAGAGCACTTCCTTGTACATTCAGTGACAAAAGACAATTCAAGATAAAATACATGAGACAAGACTTTGTACAAATTTTCAAACAAAAGAAGGTAAAGCAAGCAGCAAAACCATAAACAGATTAATGGCAAAAACATTTCCTAAATAGTATACCTCTAAACCAAAAGTTCTAATAACCTTATACAGAAATTATGTATAATTATTTATAAAATGAGTACACTTCCAAAACTAAAGGTTAAGCAAAGACTAAGAACTAATGACCCATATAAAGACCCACTGAGTCTTTATAACAAAAATCCTAGGGTAACAAATTAATCAGCAACAAGAGCTCAGTGAAACAAATCAGAACTCAGATCAGATAGTTGTTGAGATAAATTCACCTGCAAGTAAATTCGAAGGACAAATGAAATTTGGGAACAAAGGACAAGGAGAATGCACATGTTAGTCTGAGGGTCATAGGGAAAGCTGCCAAGTGAGGGCACTTAAAACTGTCTCAGTGGGGCTTCCAGAATCGCCAGAGGATGAGACCATCACTCAAAATCTGATTCAAAAACTAAAGCTGAATTTATTGGTGAGTTAAGTAAAAGAGTTATGCTTGTGAGGCACAGTCTCATTGAGCAGAACAAACTAATGATTATATGTAGGATTTAGGGGCTTCTTTGTTTTGGATTTGCATGGTTTAAAGAAACAAGAATGGGTTGACATCAGTTTTTGAATGATTTTTTTGTCGTACACAGAAGCATGTTTCGTGTTGGTTATAGAGGTGAGAAATGGGTTGACACCAGCCTCAGTCAGTTTTCTGGAGCAAGTCTCCTGCTACTTGACTGAGTTTTAAAGTATGAAGCTGTCACTGGTTGGCTTTCAGTGGGCTGTTGATTGAAGTGAGTTGTTAGTTAATTAGATGGGTTTAAAACAAGCTCTAGTATTTACTTATTACCCGAAACTGAAATTAAAACGGAAATTGATTGATTAAACAGATTACAACCAGTTCAGGTATTTACTGGCTACATGGCTCTACAAGAGTTTTTTCCTGGGAGTTTGGGAGTATTTATAATGGATGTGCACATAAATTTAGCATTATAATTCAAATAACATTGTTTTATATAGGCTTTTTTATACTGACATAATCAACACATGTATTGATATATTCCACATTTTGTAATATTAATAGCTATGTAATATATGAATATGCCATAATTTGTATAGCCATTCCCAATTAATTGTTAAGCATTTGGGGTTTTTTTCCATTTTCATTACTACTAATAGTAGTGCTATAGCGCTCCTTTTGAATAATTTCCTAAAGGATATGGTCTCCAAAGGGAAATAAACAAAGGTTACGATGTTTTTCATGATTTAAAAAATATGATCATTTGTAGGATACGCATGGTGTAGGTCCATCATTTGCCCCAGTTGCCTGACTGGATTTAATTTATTTTAAAAAGTATGACTTCAGATATTCTTATCTGAGCAAATTAGGGTAATTTGTATTCTTGAGTTTTTATCTCTACCTATATGTATGAACAAATCAAAATTCAGCAGTGTGGAAAAATGGATGGCTTTTGAAATAAGAACTGAGATTCATAGCATTCCATACAGGATAAATTATTTTGGGAGGGGATGGGGCCAGTGGTGGTACTGTAGCTGGCTCATACCACTTTGAGAGCTAACTAGTAAATATTCAGGAATTATATAAACCAAGTATTAAACTGTTAGTAGCTTAACATCAGCCATGGTAGGCATGTTTGCACAACAGAAATTGTCAAATGCTACAAATCAAGGCATGTTGCTGCTGCTGGAGAGCCAGTTTACACCAGCAAGTCACTGGATGGGACCATTAGGCAGGGAGCTTGGAATTTGACACTATAGGGAGATAGAATATAGATTGCTTATTAAGAAAATAAGACTTCATCTTTGATCCTGTTCTACACATGGTCCTCATTATGTTGACTTGGGAAGATGCCCAGTGAAAAAGACCAAGAAATGAGACTAAACGCTCCCAAGAAAAATGCGAAAATTGCCAAATCCACATAGTTGGTTTCATTTATCCTGGTTCATGAGCCTCTATTTTGCAAAAGTTGCTTCTTAGCTAACCTCTGTTTTCAAAATGCATGTTTTAGGTAGAAGTGTTCTAAATACAAATTATCATATTTTGACAAAATGTTGACAAGAATGGACATCTATCTAAAGATAGTGAACTATTTAAAGATAGTGTATATAGGTGTTTTAAAAGTCTCCTCTCCACAAGAACCTCTCCTCTCCCCACAAGAATCCACAGAACACACCCACACCCACACACACACACACACCCCCACACCCACACACACACACACACGAGAGAGAGAGAGAGAGAGAGAGAGAGAGAGAGAGGTGGGGGGACGGGCTTCCACTGTAGTGAAACAAGAAATATCCATAATTCAAACTAAGAAGTGTCCCTGTTTAAGGTAAGAAAATGTGAGCCAAGGATTTTATATCCAGCAAAACTGACTTTCACTTAATAAAGGGCACAAACTGTTATCAGCATGTAAGAACACAAAGAATGTTGTTTCCATGAGCCCTTAATGAGAAATCTACTGAAGAATGAGCTTCAGTTAAGCAAAGATGACATAACTTCACCAAAGGAGAAATAATCATATACTATGTGCCTCCTAAAAAAAGAACACTCTGCTTCCTATAGTCTTGCCAAAAAAATAAAACCGGAGTCAGATCAAGCCTCTGCATCCAGCTGCCAATTTGCAGGAAATACAGAGGACAAAAGAACATGTTAATACCCCGTGCAGTCAGCAAGGTCCAGGTTGTGGGAATCTCTACATGTCGAATTCCTAGGTTCTTCAGCAGATAAACTGTGAAGGGAAAAAAGGGATGGAAAAGGAACCTATAGCTTAAAAGAGATATCAATAAAATTTAATGGGGAAGACTAAAAGCTTCAATTAGAAACCCAAAGATGTAAACTCTTAGAATATTCAAAGATAGCTAATTTTATTAAATATTCTTACTTTTTCTCAACTTCCTACATTTTTTCAGAAACTAAAATTTGAAGTATAACTTAATCTAACTTATAAAAGAGTGCTTTAATGCCTCAGATTGTAAACTATATGTTTTATACTTAACTTTGAGGCAGTGCAGCAGGGATTTTGAATAAGTGCCCAGTTTAAATGCCAACTCTTCCACTCTGGCTGTGTGGCTTTGGGCATATTACTTAATGTCAGGTGAGGGTGGAGGTGATCTTTATATATCTCTTTTAAGGTGAATAATAAATTATAACCTCTCTTGGGGCTGTTGCAGGAGTGCATGAAATACCATGTATATAATTCTGGTATTGTGGTTGGCTTATAATAGGCACTCAATAAATGAAAGCTACTCTTACTTTGGTTTCAGTAGGTATGGGGTGGGATCCAAGAATTCTGTACTTTTAAAAGCCTCTTGAATGATTCTAATGATTACTCTAATTTGGGAAACAGTTCCTGATAAAATCCTTCTGGATGTGAACAAATATTCAGCTTCAAGAATGTTTATCAATGTATTTCTTAGAATAGTAGAAAAACTGGAAGACATCTAGGAGAATGGCAAAGTAAACTATGGCCTATCCGTGTGTGAAAATATTATGTGGGCATTGAAATCAAAATCAAATAGCTAACATAGCATTAGGTGCCAAGCGCTGTTCGAAATGCCTTATATATACTATCTCATTTAGTATTCCTGTGAGGCATGTTCCATTATTATTTCTATTTGACAGATGAAGAAACTAAAAATGTATATGACATTACAAATAACAAATTGTGAAGCTGAAATATTTCTAAACTATTAATAATAAAAACATTTTTATAATAAAAAGTTTTGGCCTTGTTAGAGGAAAGACTGAATTAGCTTTCCAACAGAAAATATTTCAAAACTATCATATGAAGAAGTGATCAAAGCATTTGCAGCTGAAAACGGGGGGAAAAAAAGGATTACAAAGGTATCTTACTCTAAATAAATATTAACTTTCAAGCCCATTTTTGTACCTTTTTCCTATTGAGCCCTCCCCCCCCCAGATTGTATAACCTTCAGGGCCCTGCAAAACCTGGATTCTCACCCCTCTGCCTACCAGATATGCATAATGAGAGCCCCTGCAGAAGAGAGTGGAACAAATGTCATAGAGGAAAAATATTTAGACAGATGGAAGGAGAAAACTTTCCTCAAATAAAACTTGAATCTTCATAAAAAGCTTCCTGAAAACTGACAGACATGCCCCAAACTGGCTGAATGGCACTATGTAACTTTAATAATCAGTTTGGGAGCAGCTTTCTTTTCACATTCAGTGGAAACAGGGAGGATGATCTCAGAGCGGGGAGATTGCTCAGAAACAACTTTCTTAGGTTTTATGTTTGCTTATTAATTCCTTATGTGGAGAAGAACACTATTCAAATGACAATAATATCTAATATATTTCAATAAAAAACAGAGGGAGGAAATTTATAGTTCCTTTATCAATCTTTTCTTATTGTTTCTTAGAGTCTGATATTTCTTGTTCGAGACTGGAGTTTCCCATACGAATTTTCATATGGAGCTGACGGTGGCTCCGAATTCTTGGAAAAACGCCTCAAGGTTTGTTAACTATCTAGGTGCATGAAATTTCGCCAATAGTAACCTAAATTATTTTTGTTGAATGATTTGCTGAATAGATACTCAGTAGCCACAATCTCATTTGACCTTCATAGTATCTCTATGAACAAACTAAGATTGATACTTAAAATAATGTCAGAGTTACAACTGTAAACATGATCAATAATTATGATACAGAAAAAGAGTTCTTTTGTAAATATCTATAAAACCATGATTTATTCCTAAAGATAAAACTTTTAATTTGAAGAATTAAATCAGTTCAAGACTGACATACAAATATCTGGATTCGTGTTTTAATAGAGGTTTAAAGTCAATTTAACAGAAATATTTAATTTTTGAAATCCCCAAAGTCAATCTCAGGACATTTTGCTAGTAGTTCACAGAAGGTGATATTAGGAGGCTTTCCACTTGATGTGTCATGATAGTTCAATACTGAATGAATTATTTACACTGAACCGATATCTCCCAAAATACCTACTGAGTAATCAGAAAAAAAAAAATGGAGATTAAAAAATCTTCCTCGATAATCAGGATCTCTAAGCTTACCTTTTTAAATTATGGTTACTTTTAGGGTAGTTTGTACTGTTAAATGTCAAATACATGTGAAAAAAGGGGGCAGTTTAGCTTTTAAGTAAACATCCAACTATCCAGATGCCTTTCTAGAATTTAAATGTATACCTACCAGGTGACAAGAGGCTGTCTTGAGTACCTCCTGAAAAGAAGGTAGGAATATCTTATGATCTACTCATGTCTCTTGTGAGTACTTTGAATTAAAATTTGAATTTGTGCATTAATGCACAGAAATCTCTTGCATTCCTGTATACTAATGATGAAAAATCTGAAAGTGAAATTAAGAAAACACTCCCGTTTACCATTGCAACAAAAAGAATAAAATACCTAGGAATAAACCTACCTAAGGAGACAAAAGACCTGTATGCAGAAAATTATAGGACACTGATGAAAGAAATTAAAGATGATACAAATAGATGGAGAGATATACCATGTTCTTGGATTGGAAGAGTAAACATTGTGAAAATGACTCTGCTACCCAAAGCAATCTACAGATTCAATGCAATCCCTATCAAACTACCACTGGCATTTTTCACAGAACTAGAACAAAAAATTTCACAATTTGTATGGAAACACAAAAGACCCCGAATAGCCAAAGCAATCTTGAGAACGAAAAATGGAGCTGGAGGAATCAGGCTCCCTGACTTCAGACTATATTACAAAGCTACAGTAATCAAGACAGTTTGGTACTGGCACAAAAACAGAAATATAGATCAATGGAACAGGATAGAAAGCCCAGAGATAAGCCCACGCACATATGGTCACCTTATCTTTGATAAAGGAGGCAAGCATATACAGTGGAGAAAAGACAGCCTCTTCAATAAGTGGTGCTGGGAAAATTGGACAGGTACATGTAAAAGTATGAAATTAGAACACTCCCTAACACCATACACAAAAATAAACTCAAAATGGATTAAAGACCTAAGTGTAAGGCCAGACACTATCAAACTCTTAGAGGAAAACATAGGCAGAACACTGTATGACATAAGTCACAGCAAGATCCTTTTTGACCCAGGTCCTAGAGAAATGGAAATAAAAACACAAATAAACAAATGGGACCTAATGAAACTTAAAAGCTTTTGCACAGCAAAGGAAACCATAAACAAGACCAAAAGACAGCCCTCAGAATGGGAGAAAATATTTGCAAATGAAGCAACGGACAAAGGATTAATCTCCAAGATTTACAAGCAGCTCATGCAGCTCAATAACAAAAAAACAAACAACCCAATCCAAAAATGGGCAGAAGACCTAAATAGACATTTCTCCAAAGAAGAGATACAGATTGCCAACAGACACATGAAAGAATGCTCAACATCATTAATCATTAGAGAAATGCAAATCAAAACTACAATGAGGTATCATCTCACACCGGTCAGAATGGCCATCATCAAAAAATCTAGAAACAATAAATGCTGGAGAGGGTGTGGAGAAAAGGGAACCCTCTTTCACTGTTGGTGGGAATGTAAATTGATACAGCCACTATGGAGAACAGTATGGAGGTTCCTTAAAAAACTAAAAATAGAACTACCATATGACCCAGCAATCCCACTACTGGGCATATACCCTGAGAAAACCATAATTCAGAAAGAGTCATGTACCAAAATATTCATTGCAGCTCTGTTTACAATAGCCAGGACATGGAAGCAACCTAGGTGTCCATCATCGGATGAATGGATAAAGAAGATGTGGCACATATATACAATGGAATATTACTCAGCCATAAAAAGAAATGAAATGGAGGTGTTTGTAATGAGGTGGATGGAGTTAGAGTCTGTCATACAGAGTGAAGTAAGTCAGAAAGAGAAAAACAAATACAGTATGCTAACACATATATATGGAATCTAAGGGAAAAAAAAAAAAAAAAAAAGTCATGAAGAACCTAGTGGCAAGATGGGAATAAAGACACAGACCTACTAGAGAATGGACTTGAGGATATGGGGAGGGGGAGGGGTGAGATGTGACAGGGTGAGAGAGTGTCATGGACATATATACACTACCAAATGTAAAATAGATAACTAGTGGGAAGCAGCCGCATAGCACAGGGAGATCAGCTCGGTGCATTGTGACCACCTAGAGGGGTGGGATAGGGAGGGTGGGAGGGAGGGAGATGCAAGAGGGAAGAGATATGGCAACATATGTATATGTGTAACTGATTCACTTTGTTGTAAAGCAGAAGCTAGCACACCATTGTAAAGCAATTATACTTCAATAAAGATGTTTAAAAAAAATAAAATAAAATAAAAAATAAAAAAAAATAAAAATAAAAATAAAATTTGAATTTGTAGGAACTAGCTAGAGTAAAACCCCACTAATTTATACTAAAAAATGGGAAGGCCCATCTAAGTTAGCGTAAGAGTAGATGATTGTTAATTGTAATAATAATGCCATATGTATGCTATACTTAGATATGGCCATGTGGCAAATTCACCCCAAACTTTTCCTTATTTAGTATCAGCCCTGTCCTGTCATTTTTTATCATTGTGACCAGACAGACACAGCAAATATAAATGCCACAGAATTCTTTTGGAGTTCAATTTGTGTTGAAAGTAGTTTAAACTTCAGAATGATTTACTGCAGGTCTCGGGGAACCAGCATGAAGAACTACAGAATGTTCGAAAACACATCCATTCCTGTTTCACCAAAATTTCCTGTTTTCTGCTACCTCATCCTGGCTTAAAAGTAGCTACCAATCCAAACTTTGATGGAAAACTGAAAGGTTTGTCTGTCTTTTAATATATTTGTTTATGTCACTTAGTCTGATTACAAAAATGTCATTTTATCCGTTGGGCTTATGGCTGCTAGTTTAGTTTATCCACTGATGTGAGGCTAATGATTAGAAATTTTCAGGAGGATTGGGAATCCTGGGATCATGCTAGAGTACCTCCTTGGTGAACTGTGGGATTCTATGGGTACTGAATACGTACACTGAGAAAATAGGCTAAATTCTGCATTCACCTGGGCGGCAGTAGCCCTCGCCCTTTCTCATAGCTTCCTGCTCACCTCTGTATTGAGAAATGCTCCTTAATATCTTCCTTTTTAATTTTCCTTATTTACATGAAAAAGGAAAATAGATGCCTATATTATTGGAATGTTTGTATTAAGTTATATAATTAGAGATAGAAAGAAATATTGCATAGTACTGAAGTGAAGCTCTTTAAAACTGCTGCTAAAGAATTTAATTATAAATCATTAAAAACTTCAGTAATAATGAAATCCTCTTCTGGATGAAGACCAGTTTCTTAAAAAACCAAAAGCACCAGAGTGTTTTTCAAACTAACAGCATGTAATTATCTCTTAAACAGAGGCATGACTAATGTTTAAAGATTCCAAAGCAACTCAAATTGTTAAAAAAAAAAGGGGGGGGGGCAGTGGGAGGTGGAGGCAGGGGTCTGCAGAAGCAGAAGCTAATCTTGCCTAATAATCGCCAGGTCTTTAGATATTTGCTTTGCAGTTGATACAAGGTGGTACAAAGACATTTCTGACTTTTTTACTTGTAAGCCTAGCATTGAGTACACCACTGAGTTCAGACATTTGCTTAATTTACTGTGGCCTTTCTGCATTGTGCCAGGGGTGATGAGACAGTGACATAACAAGCTTTGCAGCACAGTTGTTCTCAGAGGGCTTTGAAATTACTTTTAAAAAGGACAACATAACATTGTGTCCAGTTTTATGGAACTGGCAAGTTTGAAAAGCAAACCTATATTTTTCCCCATGTATCCATGGCGTTTATTCTCAGATACCTTATATTTCACTATGGCAGCTAATATCGTAAATAGAACCCCCAATTTCTCAATCATCAGCATTGTTTTTATACATGTTTTAAATTGTCTCTTCAGACAGACAGCTGTAGGCACATATTAATGCATGGATTCCAGAACAGAACAGACAGCTGTAGGCACATATTAATGCATGGATTCCAGAACAGAACAGACAGCTGTAGGCACATATTAATGCATGGATTCCAGGATCCTACAATTTCACTGTCACTTATGAATTCCAACCTACTAGTGAGCACACAGACCTCTTGATACTGTGCAATTACCTAATGGCTTCAATGTGTTTTGAATAAGTTATATAAAGAGAGGGCTCCCACAAGGCCTTTCCTTCTTCTCTGGGGTTGGAGAGCCATAAACAGGCAGAGCAGGGGCAGGCCTTCAACAACAGTACTTTACTGGGACAAAAAAGTACTCTGCCTTGTTTCATTCCTGTAGTACACAGCTACAGTTCTTAAATTAATGGATACAGTTTGCAATGAAAGAACTCAGGGAGAGAGTTTAAGACAATCATGCAGATATAAATTGTACTTTTTAATAGATTTGTTCTCCATCAAATTTTACTCACATGTCTAAACATATATTGACTCATACAGTTGGTTTACAGTTACCCATACGTTGCGAGTTTACCAAAGTGGCTAGCCCGAGAGAAAGAGAAATGAAAGGCAGCTTCAGTTGCCCATCAAATTTCCATTTTAATTGAGGCTTTATAGGACTGCTGCTAAATCCCTCTGTGTGCCCAAATGTTCTACTTTGCCTCATTGTTTCTTTGGGCAGTTTTGAAAGTCTGCTATCTACATTATTTTTCCATCCTGAATCTTACAATGTTGTGTTATTTCTATCCAGGATGTCTTGTCTGCTGGCCATGCTGTTCTCCAGAGGGCTGGCATCTGAGTGGTTGCCTCTGGGGAAGAAATGTCTTTGAATAAACAATTGTGCAAAAATTCTTTGATGATAGTTTCTCACATACTCTTTCAACACACTTGTAGAAATAGACTATGGCTAATGCTATCTTCAGAACATATTTTTAATCCAAATGTATGGTGCTACGCTGGTTACTTTGATGATAATTAACACAGTTGCTGGTGCATTAGATACACAGGTTGTATCTTATTCCATTAATTTTATAAGGAAATTTTGGGGAGGAGTGGAATTTAAGTACATGTTTTGAAGGTGATTTTAAAGTGGTTTTATAAGGAGAAATCTTTTTGTTTTATACAGAAATTCAGGAAGAATTCATATATTCTAGATATATAGTAATATTCTACTAATGTTGAAAAAAGCATAAAATCATATAGCAAAAAAGAAAACTGTTAGCATCAGTGAATACGAACACATAGTAGGCAACAAAACACAACAAAGGAACATAGTAACATAATACAAATACCAGTATTTCAGTGAAAATTGGTAACTAAAAGCAAACCACAATAATAAATACATTTGAATAAACCTATACTAATACAAAGCACAATTATCAGTAAAAAGTGGTACAGTGCAAACAGAAAAATAAATTTGAATAAACTCCTGTCCAAGTCCTCATGAAATACGGACACGAATTTCAAAGCTGTACAAAACATGAAGCAAAAAAGTTGGAAGAATTTCCAGTGTCATGCTCATACATGTCATAAAAGCAGTAAGCAAGAGAAGAGAACCATAAATTCTTATGTAAACTAGTATTTCAGTGTATGTTGGGGTCATAATAACAAGCAGGGAACATGCAAACACAATCATAAGGTTTGAATCTTTATCCTTAAGACCTCAGAAATCACCAGTCCCAAAGCCTGAAAACTCAGTGACTCTGCTGTAATTCAGATTTTAAAAAATTATAGGCAGTTACTGCATTTTCTTAGATACCAAGTCTCTGGACATATCTTGCTTTTTATGTATTTTTCTATATGTTTTGAAATAATGATTTAAAAAATTATTGCTGTGTTCAAAAGACTTCTCTGAAGATCTGTTTTCCGTATTACTTTGCTAAATCTGTCATGTTAAGTTTGAACCTAATGCTATAAAATGGGTTGTGGGCAATCAATTGTACCAAATAACTCAGACTACCTCTGATCCACTAGCTACGAGGCCTCCATTGCCTTTTTCAATGTTATTTTGTGTTGCTGCGTTTCACTACTAGGGGCAGCAGCAGCATCACTATCTTTTTGAACTTGAGTCGTAGTTACCACACCTTACCCACTTCTATACACTTGTCCTAAGGTGGGCACACTAAATACAGAACAACTTTTGGATACATTTTCTGGAGGGAATACATCTTATAAAGCAGTAAATATCCACCCTTTCCCCCTTTATGACCCTATATATATAAAACCATGAACCATGAACAGGACTTAAAGGCATCAGAATACATGAACTGGTTATGTGAATGGGGTGTAAAACATTTGTATAGCATTTAATATCAAGAAAGCTATTTTATAGGTGGAAGACAAGATAAATAAGTAATTGGAGTGAAGATAAGAAAGATCAGCCATAGGAGATTGGGTGAGGAGTATCGTTCACCCTGAGAAAAGTGGGTTTCGGGAGTAATTTAGATGATGGGAAAGTATGTAATAGCTTTATCACTGGGGAAGAAACAGAGGAAATCAAAGGATGTTTTATTTTATGGCATGGAGGACTGGACAGGATTTTTAAAATAATGATGAATTTGCTTTTACTTGTAGAAATAGATGAAGAATTCATCAAAAACTTGAAAATACTAATTCCTTGGCTACTTAGTCCTGAGAGCCTAGACATTAAAGAGATCAATGGGAACAAAATCACCTGCCGAGGTCTGGTGGAGTACTTCAAGGTATCACTCTCATTTCTAGAGAATTTGTGAGTACTTAGATTTGACATGTTTGGGAATGCAGTTCCTGTTTTAAACAACAAAACATTATAGACTTTGTAATATAGGGGCAAAGGCATGAGGACTATACAGAAATGATTTTTAAAAAGATTAGACTCCCAAGAGGAGCTTGCTTTCTGAAATTATTTTTTGAGAAAACTCCTTGAGGTAACTTTACTATCGCCTTTCATCTTGAGGGAAATACATTTTGAAACATAAATGTATCCAGGAGTTGGAAAAGTCTATCTCTTTTTGGGGGAGGAGGTGTTTCCCAGGGTTCATACCACTTAGTCTTCAGTCATGACCTGTACTGAATTTCACCTTCATTCTGAAGATTTTCTCTAACGGGCTATACTTGGCCTTCCTACTGGAGAAAATTCTTCCACACTTCCTGCTCTCTGCACCAAGGGCCAATTTGAAGTGGAACTATTTTAATTTGCATTTACCTATTTACCTCAGGGAGCCCCAAATACAACACTTTTTTTTGTAACCAACACACATATATAGTGGATTTCAGTTACCAATATAATTTTTGGATTGATGCTCCAAAGACTAAAATATCAATTTTTAAAATCCACATTTTGTCATTTAAAATGTGGTTGTATATCTCCTGTGTGATTATTTACCTTCACCACTCTCAGCAATAAATGACATGTTATTTATCTAAAATTTGAATTCTTGCTGTGCATAAAACACTGTGGAGGAGCTTAGAATTTAGTAGGAGACTCAGGGCCCTTGAACAGATCTGTTCCATAAAGCTTGTGGCAGCAGCAGGTACAAATTCCTGTGAGTAACTGAAAAAGAAATGTTACTCCTAGCAGAGGGATCTGAGAAAGTTTTAAAGGAGGTGGTAGCGAGTTAAGCCTTTAAGAAGGGTGGGATTGGCAAGTGGAGATGTGTGAAAAGGACCTTTCAGGAAAAGGGAACAAGAATTAAGAAAGAGGGAATTAAAGTATGAGAAAGAGATAACAGTTCCTGAAACTATCAAGACCTTATTTATTTTTTTGAACCGTCAAGACCTTCGACCTTAGAATACAATTTAACAGGCTTAGAGAAATATTGAATGCAATTACTTGAACATGAGTCTTTTTCTCTCTCTTTTTTTTTTTATAGGCTTATATAAAGATCTATCAAGGTGAAGAATTACCACATCCCAAATCCATGTTACAGGTATTTATTCATCAGGAGGCTTGACATTCTAAAACATACTGTCACTAAAGCTAAGCTAACGATATGCTCCAATCTGGCTGTTGGAAATCACCAAATAAAAATAGTAGATGGAATGACTTATTGGAAGATTATTTTTCTAGTAACTACCCATTTGTGTGTTCATCTAAACATTTTCACATACACATATAGCAGCCTCACTTATGCTGAGATACAAGAGTCTGCATTGTCTTTGTACTAAATTTGTTTAGAGAAGACTCAGACTGTGGTTTAGATTCACACATGTAACAAGAAGTAGAAAAGCAGGTTTTAAACAAGTGGCCTCTATACTTAGAAAAGGAAAAACTCACTTTTTCCATACTTATTTCTTAAATTTCTTAAGTTCTTGATGGTTTCTTTTTGTTATCAGTGATACATTGTTCTATCAGTAATCCTTAAAGTTGACATATTTTTATATATATTAGTATATATAAAATGTACTATATATTATTTCCCATGTGTTTGGATTTATAGATCCCCCCCCTCGTATTTGGTGAAAGGCTTAAAAATATTTATAAAGAGAAATAATCTTCTAAATGAAAATTCATTTTAAAACTATGGTTTATTGAGTAAACTATATTTTATGCATTTTGAAATTTTAATTTTACTAATTTTAAAAGATGTAATAGAAATATTTCAACACTTTTCAAATTATGTGATGACCTTGGGTTCTTGCATATTTCTTGCACATGATGCTCATATATGAAAACTGCCTGTGGAAGTTTAATAAAATATGAATTCCATTTTACATCATATTTTGTACTTTGTCCAAAGGCCACAGCAGAAGCTAACAATTTAGCAGCCGTGGCAACTGCCAAGGATACATACCATAAAAAAATGGAAGAGGTAAGAATTAAATAGTATTTTAAATCATGTTTTAATTAATTGATTGATTGATTGATTGATTTTTGGCTGCATTGGGTCTTCGTTGCTGTGTGCGAGCTTTCTCTAATTGCGTCGAGCGGGGGCTGTTCTTCGTTCTGGTGTGCGGGTTTCTCACTGCGGTGGCTTCTCCTGTTGCGGAGCAGGGGCTCTAGGCGCGCGGGCTTCAGTAGTTGTGGCACGTAGGCTCAGTAGTTGTGGCTCGCGGGCTCTAGAGCACAGGCTCAGTAGTTGTGGCGCACGGGCTTAGTTGCTCCACAGCATGTGGGATCTTCCCGGACCAGGGCTCGAACCCATGTCCCCTGCATCCCCTGCATTGGCAGGCAGATTCTTAACCACTGCACCACCAGGGAAGTCCCTTAAATGATGTTTCAAATAAAATCAGTATTTCTTCCATGAGCTCATTCTTTTTTCTTCCAAGTTACACTGTATACACATGCGGAAGTGGCTTTGACTTATTCTTTCTCAAACTATGTGTATCACATTTATTTTTATGGTATTCCTAAAATATTTTAAAAACCAATCAAGAAGAGAACATGATGTATGCACAATTTAAATGTATTTTAAATGAATTATCTCTTTATAACACACACATTTTGCGGGGGTGGAGGGGTACAGATTTTCCCACTATTTATAAGATCTAGTGGCTAAAATAACATATGCTACCCTCTCCACTATACCTCCCTACATTCCACAGTCCAACTTCTATCTTAAATATAAAAACCTGTTAGAAAAAAATAAACTGCAAGGACCAATATTTCTAAGTACTATATTTCCTCTTTTTAACTTTCTGAATTAGGGGGGCATCTAATGATTATGGTGTGTATCTAATAATGTGATGAGTTTTCTTTCCACTGAAAATGTTATAAAATCAAAATTGCATCCAAAATTGATAAGAGTCTTAGAATCAAGGGAAATATAGTATATGGAATGGTGTTTACAACATAATTAAAGGGGAAGTGGAATGAGTCTCCTTTATATAGTTAAATCACAAATAACTGAAGTGAATGGTATGGGTAACTGAGATTTCCCATGTAACTTTTGAAAAAAAAGTTGAAAATTTGGTCCAAGAACATTTAATATGCTTCCATTTAGTCTCTTGAAGAAAATACCGAATGGGCTCCAAAGAAAAATCAGTGAAACTGCTGAAGGAAATGTTTTTCACAATTTTACTTTAGGGCTTTATAGCATTGCTCATTGTTTTACATTAAACTTCATTTGGTCAAAATTAGTTCAGTGTAGTTAGAATAAATTTCCTACAGGAACTTGACTGTAAGTAGTTTTCTTAAATTTGGATTCATTCTATGAATGAACTGAGTTTGCAGTTCACCTCCTCATCTTGAGGAAATTGGATTAAGTCATGGATATTCCTTCCCATGTCGAAAAGAGAATAAAAATTAAGAAAGGCTTTATATAAGTCACCTATAAAGTACCAGTCCCACTTACAACCCCGCCTGATAGAAATGGAGTATGGAAAGATGTGGGTTGACAAAACATAATGCAGGCTCCTTCTGATCAGTGATGTGTTCTAACAAATTCAACTAGCTAAGTGCAAAATTGTGATACAGTTGCTAGTTGTACTCTGCACTGCATGAATACTTCTCTATCCGATACAGATCTGTGGTGGTGACAAACCATTTCTGGCCCCTAATGACCTGCAGACGAGACATCTGGAACTTAAGGAAGAATCTGTGAAGCTATTCCGAGGGGTGAAGAAGATGGGTGGGGAGGAATTTAGCCGGCGTTACCTGCAACAGTTGGAGAGTGAAATAGATGAACTTTACATCCAGTACATCAAGCACAATGATAGCAAAAATATCTTCCATGCAGCTCGTACCCCAGCCACACTGTTTGTTGTCATCTTTATCACATATGTGATTGCTGGTGTGACTGGATTCATTGGTTTGGACATCATAGCTAGCCTATGCAATATGATAATGGGACTGACCCTTATTACTCTGTGCACCTGGGCATACATCCGGTACTCTGGAGAATACCGAGAGCTGGGTGCTGTAATAGACCAAGTGGCTGCAGCCTTGTGGGACCAGGTAGGAACACTTAATTCTCTTCAACTAAATGCAGCACACATTTGAATGCTATCTATGTTCCAGACACTATGTTAGATGTTGTAAATATACAGGTGAACAGGAGACTTGGGCCCCGGTCTTCAAGAACTTTAGAATCTGTCAAGATGGCCAGATACAAACAGCTAACTATAATATAACATGTAAAGTCCTACACAACTGTTTTCCAGTCAACATTTTAATATTTTTCAAAAATACGTGGATTAGGTAGTGTTTTCACTTTTTCTTATCCTAAAAGTTAAAGCTGTTAAGTGAGAAAACACAATCAAGTTTTTATTTAGCTGATTGTGATTCGATTATGTGTTGATTACTTCATACTTACAACCTATCATTTGACTAGCACTGGCTTTGTTAGGAGCATGTATAAACCACCATCTGAAGTCATATCACTGTCTCTTTCAGTAAAACTCCTAAACACAGTATCTGATCACTTCACATTGTCTCTATTTGAACTTTACATTTGTACCAGGCCCTGGCATGAGTCCAGGTCAACCTCTGGATCAGCTGCTTATGGGTCAGTTGTCCTTTATGGTCCAATTAACCAACCCAGGGTCACCATGGTCCACTGTTCAAATAATTGAGTATGGATAGGGGAGACAATTATAAACACACCTAGAATAATAATCAACTCACTATGTCATTATGGAAGTGTCTTCAGTTAAATTTAGGGGAATTTAGTGAAGCTAAAGTTGAGATTCTTCCTAAAAGTTTGGAGTTAAGACTTTTGTATTTATGGTCTCCAGGTAGCAAGTAATAGCTACAGTTCTCCCAGCATTAAGAGCGTAATTATACATACTCTTTAAAAGAGAATTGTAACTGATGGATTTTCCGTGTGTCTTTGAAGAATCTAGTTGAGATAAATAAATGGTAACACTACGGGAAAAGAATGAATTAAAATTGGATCCTCTGAGCCACTGCCTCAAATAGCCCTTCAACCTCAAAAGATGAAGAGAAGCTATTTGAGGTAAATCCCAAAGCCCACCTAGAATATGATGCTGAAACCTGTGATGAATATAGAATTGGGTTCTTCAAAAGATTCACATTAAATATGTAATCTAAACTGAAAAAATCTGCAGGGTTATTTGTTCTTAAATGCTCACAAATTACTACTGTAAACAAAGTTGATTATCATAATGCTATTAATGAAGCAGGATATATACTTTTCTTTTCTCCCTTTTAAACTGCCTTTGCCACAGGGAAGTACAAATGAGGTAAGTTAAATTTTTTCTTAAATTAAGAGCATGTATTTATAAACATTATGATATTCTTATTTTATAAACCAAGTAGCCATTAAAGGATATCTCAATGTAGATTAAAAAATCTTTGGTGACTACAGCTCCTATGTTCTTCTAGCATTTACAATTTTAATTGTGAATTTTGGCAGTGGTTTTAAAATATTTAACTTATTCTGGATGTGATATATGATTTTATCTGCATATGAAACATAAGAATTATCATGAATATTTTATGTTTTGTTTCCTGAATGTTTAGAAAATTTCACAATTCTTAAGCTCCAACATTGGGCATTTTGCTCTACTGCAGAGTGAAACAAGTACAGTTATGAATCTTCAGGAAACTTAACTACTGGAGAGTAAATGGAGCTACAATCTTTAGAAGTTGTTTTTAACTTTGGCTTCTGAGTGAGTTACCTATACCACTTTAAGCAGGTTCCAGACCAGTATACAGTGTAAATTTCCTGTAAATTCGTGTTCATTTCTCCCACTGCACATGTACAAAACTCTGTATCTGAGGAAAAATCTAAGCTTCTAAGAAGGAATCACTTGTTACATAAGAAAAATTATCTCTGTGGAATCATTTAGGTCATTATCTTCAGGAAGCAAAACTGATCTTCACCAACTACAGAGACAGCACATAATTCTTTCCTCAGCTTCTGCTGTTATATATAACTAGATTATGTCCTCCAATCAAATACCAAGGATACATTTAATATTTACAAGTCAATAAGGAATTATTTTATGTAAGATTCAGTAAAATGAATGCACTAAAAAGGTAAAAACAAATTTCAACTTTGTAAATCAAGCCTTAAGAAAAAAATCCAAGCTTTTGAGAGAACATGGATTAAATTGAATGTGTTAGAATCATAATACAATAAAACTAAGGTTGCACCAATATGCATTCATAGAACTGATGATGGTACAATTCAGACTTAAGAAAATCAAAAGAAAGTAGCCATGCAGACTCAAAAAGATAAAAATGAATGGAATTTCCTGAGAATTGATTACTATTTAAGGATATCAAGCTTTTATCCAACTTTTAAAAATATTCAGACTTTTTACAGACTTCAGAATTACATCAGATAAACTGGTCTTAACTGAGTGTTCATTATGAGAAAGTCAGAGGAGGTAATGAATCTTAGACACTAGATGAGGGGAAAGAAAAGAACATAAAAATATTTATGGACACTTACATAAAGCAATAAAAATTCCTATGATTCAAACACACTTAGACAATGACAGAGGTAGTTTTAGTGAAGAAAGACTTTCTGAGGTAATGTTTCTGAATAACATTTCGTAAGATATGAACTAATTAATGGAAACAAGGCAAGAGAGCATGTTTGAGAGAGCCCAGTGTGGCAGGGGAGAGGGTAACACACATGCTTATTTGCATGACCATATCAGGAAATCATGGAGAATAAAAGTGGTCCCTTTTTGAAAAACCTATCAGGAAGCTCCAATAGCAAGTGGTCTACCTATGTATAATAAAGTAGCTATTGGCAGTCAGAAGTTATGAGCTCCTATAATTCCTCTAAAACTAATAATATTCACAGTATGAGTTTTCAACACACCCCTGGGGCACAGTGGTTAGGAAGCTCTGCTCCAAAAGGTGTGAAAGGTAAAAGAAAATGCAGTCTGAGAATAGGACATTTACCATGAAGATCGACCCACGCATTGGACAGCTGAAAGTACTTTTGCGTTCTAAGATATTAGCTATTAATGTATATCTCATACAGATTAATGATACAAGGATTCCAAATTTAGCATGCTAAATTTGATATCGTACCATAAACTAATTACACTAAAAAGGAAAAAATTTATATCTGTGTATTTAATACAATGTTTTATAATCTTCTTTTATTTCTAGGCTTTATACAAGCTTTATAGTGCAGCAGCAACCCACAGACATCTGTATCATCAAGCTTTTCCTGCACCAAAGTCAGAATCTACTGAACAATCAGAAAAGAAGAAAATTTAATCCAAAATTTCAAAAATACAGGTGTGCATGACCAAACTGTCAGTTAAATATTGTTTTACATCTCCATGCAAACATTCAAAGTGCTTCCATCAGAACAGGGTAAAATACCAAGCACCTCTGAAGATTGCAAAATGGTTTAGTTCCTTTATTTCAGTGTTTAATAAGCAGATGTATGTATGCATGGTTTTATTTTGTTAACATGTACAGTTTCCTGATTTTGTCTTCAAATATGCTGTTATAATTTAAAGAATTTGTCTATTTATGATAACAGTACATGTGTTCTGCTTGAATTTACTAAATTCTACTACCGGGTTATAGTTAAACCATGTAGTAATATTACTCCACATTTGGATATGCTCATTTAATTTCTACAGAAGAATTTTTAAATTATTTCACATAGTCATTTGTTAAAACATAGCATCATAACTCAATAGGCTTGATTCAATCTATACCATCTTACATATACCATTAGCTCTTATTATAAAAGACATAGAAGAGAGCTTTTCAGTTGCTTTATCAAAAACTATATATTGCTTCTTTTCTATCATGATTTAATATAGAATATAAACCTCTTGATCAAAAATGCACAAAAAATCACTTTGTATATGTATTTGAGTTTCACTGCATTGTGTATTTTTTCATTTGGTACACAAAGAAATGTATTCATCATAGGTTTATTCTTTTAACATGTGAGCTATTATTAAAGTTTACTCTGGTTCCCAATATTAAAAACAACTGAATTTGGAAATGTTTGGGAGGTGATGATATAGAATGATGAAGATTTCTATCTCTTTTATTAAATTCAAAATGCATTTTCTTTAATGTTGACACCATTACAAATTTAGGTTTCCATTTTAAGGAATGTACACTAAGCCCTTTTTAGGTATCTTCCAGTTCTTTTAAACCAGTGATTCTATATTGTTTTTCTAATTACTAAAATCTGTAGTGGAATTTCATTGAGCTTACTTTCTAGAGGAAAAAAAGTGTGGTAATGAAAAAAAAAGTAATGCCTCTTATCTGGGAGCTCTAAAACAGAGTAATTTCTAACTTTCTTAGAAATGGCTACACTTTAATTAAATGAAATGGTAATATTTAGTAAGGAGTAAAGAATGATTAAAATAGAAGAGTGTGTGAGAGTTCATAAGATATTTAAGCTCACATCTTAGGAAAGTCTGATCACATGCCCTGCAAAATAACTTTTCCCACTGATAACATTCCACTAGTCTATTTTCATTTTGGAATACCCCTTTCATTATACTGCTTCCTTTGCCTATGGGCCTCTGAATGGAAAAATCGAATATATATAAGTGCTATGCATAAAACATGGACTCAAACGCAACACATTTAGTTTCCACAAAAATATATTTAATAAGCTTGTTATATAAAATCAAACATTTAACATTTTCAACATTTTATCAATAATTCAGATTCACTGATATCTAACTGGGAGTGCTTTATATTTTGGAAGATTACCTAAACTAAAAATTTATTTACATATTTACAACACATGTAAATATAACTGAAGAGCTATTTCAACAAGTTTTGAAATTCACAGAATTCTAGAGATTTATAGGCTAGACATACCATAAATTTGCCTGCAATCAAACGTACTGAGCTAATTATGAACAATGTCTTAATAACTATTAAACCAAAGGAAAAAAAACTGGGAGAGAAATACTGGGTTTTAAAGTTCTGTGACAAACTCTTAGAAGATAAAAGATATGTAGAATCAATTTAATGACCAAGATTTCTTAATGAGTCCCTGATTGTCATTTTTGGCAGTTCAACCCAGTCTGTTGGGATGGCAACGTGCTATGCTGTTGAAAAGCCTCCACTGTCTCATCAGCACCATGTTACTAAATGCCATAAAAGCCCTGGTCCAAAGTAAGGAAGTACTGTAATGTTAGCAACTCTTGAGTTCTGTGCACACTTTTCCCACACAGGCTAAGGCCTTATACCTAAATTTATTCCTGAAACATTACACACCCTTCACCCTTTCATACCAAAAAATACTTTCTCAACATGTTTTAAAAGGGTTCTTTACATTCGTGTGTGTGTGGGGGGGTGACTCCATACATTACATATAAAAATTTATCACAATAAAGGTCCCAAATCCCATTTTATGTTTTGCTCTATACAATGGTAATATTTAAACCATCCAATTCCAGACAATATTCCACACTAAAGCAGTAAACGTATTTTTTTAAATACTGCATAGGTTATCTCTCTCGTTCTCTGTTTTTTGAAGAAAGGTACTGCTACTGTGAGAGTTTAACAACTGATCATTTCCTATTTAATATCTGGTTAAATGACATTTCTTGTTGCATTTGTCTCCATCGAGAATATTCAAAGCAGTTTCCAAATATACAGCATTTAGAAGTGTTTGCCATGTTGGCTCTTAAAATGATAAACTCATTTTTTTCTCAATAAAAGAATATTTTTAATAACAAAATACATGTAAAATTAGAATTTTATAATTTCCAAAAAAGTAAGCTGCCTTTATTAACCAAAGTACTTGTTTGCAGTTTTTCTTTATCTGTGAAAATATTTTAAAGCCCTTATAAAACTTAAATTTTATTTTTAAAAAATTAACTTAAAAATTCTTGCCATGTTGCTGGGCATACCACTGCTGTCTCTGCTTGCGATTTTCCAACTCCGTGAGAAGAGCCTGTCTGTAGGCTTCATACATTTTAACAATCTGTTCCAGTTCTTTCATGAAAAGCAACTTCAGCATTCCCTGGTATGTATCCAGGTCAGCCAGCTGGAAGAGTTCCCACTTCAGAATGTGGTCATATCTGTTTTAAAACACAATCAGACATATGTTCACAACATATTCATAAATATGTATTTATAACAATAAACTGTTCTATTTTTATAAATTTCAATTTTATTATAACTAAATAAACCATAAACTTCAATTTAAAATAACCGAGTTATTAACTGCTAGTTAAATACACTATTTTTTAGGGAGAGGAGAAAACTACTAATATTACTTCATTTCAATCTAAGTTAAAAAATACCCATTTCCATTCATCTTATGTATCAGTTATTCTAATATTAATGCTAGATAAGAATGAACAAAGATTTCAAACCACTGTGGTTCTATAATTTCTGAAGAACATATTCCATGCTATTCATAAGTTCATCCAAAGTTAATTGTCAGGAAGGTAAGAATACTTTAGACCACGTTGTTCCTGCAATGAATAATATAGAAAAATAGGCAAGATCATCTGTGTCATTAGTGTTGATAAAGCTTTTTGAGGCATACTGTTTACTACAGCAAACAAGGAACTAAACAGGTAGAGGAATGAAAAGGAACCATCATTTGTGGACTGAATAATCCTGAGGTTGAGTATACAATATTACAAACAAACAACAAAAAATACAGAAAAACTCAAGCAGAAAGGAAAGAATAAGCTGTTTTCAAAATGACAGAATAAACAGACTGTAGAAGACTGCACAATATGGGGCCGGACTCACATAAGTTTATATTTATATACAGTTCAGAAGGTTTTTAGTCCTTCTTCAGTGGTAAGTAGATCACATACTGAGATGAAGTATGCAACAAACTACTAAAGCAGTAATTTACACTTTGAATTGAAAGGGACCTGAAGACAGCACTCTACTCCAATCTTCTCATTTTATAGATGAAACCTAAAGAGGCTATATACATATCTCTTGCAAAATTGTTTAGTGATTAAAAGATCAGAAAGGCAGAGAACTGTATGGACCAAGGCACATCACAGTAATAGTTTTGAATAATAATACCTACTAAGACTAGAGAAAAAACGAACAAGTTTTTATAGAGCAAGGCATATACCTATATAATATTAAAGTTACACTTCTCAAATCATATTGCACAACAGACATAATAGGAAGAACTTTAATTGTAAATTCTAGTAAATTTATTCTTAATAATCATTTATAACATTTCCTACCCATTTCCTTTGTTTGGTAATTCATTTACCATCTTATTCCAAGGGGATCACGTAATATTTTTTAAAAAAGGGAAACAGTAAACAAATACAGAGCAGCCAGTATGAGCTACATACTGTGCTTGGTATGTTGACATACATTTCTGTACAACCTGGTTATGTGTACCAGGAATACCAAAAGCACAGCACAGTACACAAAAATCACAAGGTAAACGTATTTTGTTGGATCCCAAATTTACTAATTTACTTACTGAGCACTGCAAATTTACTAAAAGATATACTTGCCAGAAAGTTTTATATTCTCTTTAGTGGGAAACTCCAACTATTTGCCAACATATATTGGAGAAATACTACAAGAAATACTCAATGAGCCTCCATGAAGAAACAATTGCAAAGTGTTTCCTAGAACCTCTGCCATTCATGTACCTTAAGATTTTACTTATTTGTTTGAAACAAATTCATAACTCCTAACAAGAAACCTTAATCTTCCCAAGTCTGAATTCCATTGCTAAGGGGCATTTCAGCAATGTCTACTGATTCAAGATACTTAAATTTATGCCAGGTGAACTATAAGAACATTAAAGCTCATGTATCATCTGGGTACATTCTAGCAAGGAAAAGAAAGGAGAAGAATATGGTAATATTGGTAAATATCAAACTTGTTTGTAACACATGAATATCATTCTGTATAAGCATTTAAGTTTTTTTTTAAAAGGAAAAAGAAAAAAGTTTCAGA
The DNA here is from genome assembly GCF_028564815.1 of Eubalaena glacialis. Taxonomy (NCBI): domain Eukaryota; kingdom Metazoa; phylum Chordata; class Mammalia; order Artiodactyla; family Balaenidae; genus Eubalaena; species Eubalaena glacialis. The sequence goes on from NC_083717.1 coordinate 145,871,376, forward strand.
CAATTTTCTGACTTCCCAATCACAGCATTTAGCATCAAGAATAGGATTTTGTGTAGAAGCAAGAAAATCAGAATATTTAGTGAAAATACTTTGGGAAGAAGAAAAAGTACTCTAAGGAAGACCACAGATGAGAAAAGTATGCAATGTGTCAATTTCCATTCCAAATCCTTGCCCCTGCTGTTTCTATATAGTGACTTCCCTTCTGCCTATGCCCGCCATTTACTTTTCTTAAGAAAAGTATGTAATTCCCATTCTTTTCTTCTTAAGGAGCCAAATAATCTGCTTCAGTTTAACTTTTTAGCCACTATACTCTAAATATACAGGTAAATCGTTCAGAAAATAGGCTGTTTACTCCAGTATCCTTTTCTCATAGCATCTCTCTTGCTATATTTTTCCGACAGCAGTATTCTATTCAAACAGTACTTATAAATAACCCATATAGGCAAACAGCAATTGCTGTAATGCTACCAAAAAACCTTGTTCACACTCCAGTGGATGCTGCCTTCAGGAGCCGAAAGTACTGCTATTCCAGCCCCGGGTATTGTAATGTAGCCCAAGTTCCCTGTGCCTGTCTTATGTAACAGTATGCCCACTCTTCCTTTCCTCCTACACCCAGAAGTGAGTCAGCAGTGATACTGCAGGATCACAGACACAGGGATAAAATAGAGTCTGTGCCACAATGCTGTTGGGGACTGGTGTTGGGGGGTGGGGCGGGCATGAGGAATAATGGAAAGTAAACATGTTCCTGATGGTCTTTTTCCCGTTAAAGATTAAATCTTTTAATTTTATCCTATAGTTCAGCTTGCTTACAGGTACATGATACATTACAGAATTTTGAGAGCAAACTTAGAAACATACCTTTACTAAAATTAATAAATAAAAATTTAGAACATTATCTGTTCTAAGTCAGTTCTGGAAGTATATGCAAAAATTATTTTGGTAAGTTACTGCTAGAGATAGAAATAAAGCATTTTAGAAAGCTAGATAATGTCAATTGTTTGTTAAACAAAAGGAAGAAATAAGCTAATTTTTTGGATAAGTAATTGATTCTCCATTATCTAATTCATGGATAACAACTCACCTTCTGTTGATAGAACAATATTAGCCATTTCCAATCCTCTTTAGAGACAAAAATTTAGTATCAACTAAAAAGGTAGACCTAGACCTCTTGTTTTAAGCAGTTAAGAAGTACTTGCTCTCTTTTCTCACTGGCCCATTCTGGGAGGAGTTCTGATCTATTTGAAAAAAACTTAAGTTGCTAGTTTCCTAAAGTTCTATAGTTAGCTCACAGAGCCAGAGTTGAAAGGGACTGTAATCTTTAGGAGTCATTTCTTTTCATCAGAAGCAAAGAAGTCCATTTAAGTACCATCTTTTTCCCCCAAGAAGGAAAGCTTTTTATGTTATTTCTTTCTAACAACGGCTATAGAGTAGAAATAACATAAAGAAGAAAGAATAACCCTACTCAATCTTATCAACTCCCAGAAATAACAAAGGTTAACAGTTAGGCACATATTCTTCCAGACTTAAGGAAATATAAATACATGCACATATTACATATGACTTAGGATCAGCATATGAACAAAGGCCACAGACAGCAGTAGATCAAGTGGTATCAAGAGTGAAAGAAGAGAGGGAAAAAGGGAAGAAAAGTCCATCTGCTATCATTCCTCATCCTATTCCTACAGTATATGGATATTATCAGATAAAGAGGTTTCTGTAGGTTAGCTAAGACACCAAACCATGCTTAATTTTATGGATGAATGTCTACGTAATTTCAAATAAACTAAAACCAAACTTCTGACAAGCACTGTTTATACTCTGTAGAATAATATCTATAATTAAAACCTTTTTAAAAATTACACTGACAAGGCTTAAATTTGACTTAGGAAAAAAAAAAAACAACTGATGATTTTAGACTACAACCCTCATAATATCATCTTGTCTCTCTGCATCAGGCCACACAGATCAACAGCCATGAATTTACAGACTGAAAAGATCAGAGGGAATGTAAGGGAATGTTATGTTGGCCAAGAATTAACAAATAGTTCATAGTAAATGACCAGTAACTTTATGAGATGTAATTATTTTATTCTAAATTCATTGTACAATCATCTTAAGCTTTCTAAAAACTCTTCTTTGGGCTATCTTATGCTGATAGTTTTGGTTTTTGAAATACGAATGGAATATTAAGAGTAAGGCTGCAAAATGTCACCTTATATAATTGTTAACAGTACTGTACATGCAATTATTATGTGTAAAATACCTAGCAAAGTACCAGGAATTTAACAGATACTTAGTAAATGATAATTATTATTAAATAAGAAATAGTAATGACAAAAGTTAAGAGTATGAACTTTGAAGTTAGAGAGAAAGGTCTGAAATCTACCACTTAATATTTGTGTGATCTTAGCAAAGACAGAGTTTTTTTCAGCTGTAAAATAGGTTTTGGGAAGATTTTATGAGATAACATATGTAAAAGTTTAGCACAGTATGGTACAGGAAGCACTGGATTATCAATAACTATTTACTTTCAGACATGCCCTTTTCTGAAATCATAGCACTTTGTATATACCACTGTCACTGATCCTTACCACACTGGATTATTGATCTGAGTACCTACTTCTGTTTTCCCAGAAGAGAGAAGCTCTTTGAGGCAAATATTTCATTTATTCATGATTATATTCCAAGAACAGTGCCTACTGTGGCACCCAACAAATATCCTCAATGAGCCAGCAAACTCATAGCCATCTTTAAAAACTAGTGCATGTATTTTCCTTTTTGGTGCAGCTTTCCTTGCTCACTCATAATAATAATAAACCATTGTTAAGGGTTTACTCAAGTCAGCCACTGTGCCATTTGATTTAAAATGCATGATCAGGGACTTCCCTGGTGGTCCAGTGGCTGGGACTCCATGCTCCCAATGCAGGGGGCCCAGGTTCAATCCCTGGTCAGGGAACTAGATCCCGCATGCATGCTGCAACTAAGAGTCTGCATGCCACAACTAAGACCCGGTGCAGCCAAAAATAAATAAATATTAAAAAAAAAACAAAACATGATCACTTTTAAGCCTCACCACACCAAGTAAAGTAGATAAGATTATTATCCCCTGTATTTCAGTAGAGGAAAAACACTTAGAACTAAGTTCAATAACTTGCCCAAGGTAATTCGGTAAGTAGGTGATGGAGACAGAAATCACGCTTTCCTTCCAGTTTCCTTCCTGACTGATCTTAACCACTATTCTATACCTTTACCCACAATAATAACAGTAACCATTTACTAAGCTCTCTCAATATGCAAGACACTGTGATACATATTTTAGATGCATTATTTTATTGAATACTCAATAACCTTAAGAGAAGGTACTATTACTATCTCCAATTTACAGAAAACAAAACTAAGTTAAGCACCCTCCGCAGGGTAACAAAGCTAAAGTATCAGTGAACACAGATCATCTCCTCCCAGAACTTGAGCCACCACACATACTGTTTCCTCAACACCCTTGTGTCCTGCTTTGATTCACCTATGTACCTAGGACTTACCTGGTTCCTTCCTTTTATCACAAGGTATTGCATCACTTATTTACAAGTTATTCTACCCCTATGAGAATGTAAGCTTTTTACTGCATCCCTGTAATAGCCTAAGTCTGCACACAATAGAAAATGAAGATTCAATAAATATTTGTAAAACTTCTATTTCTAATCAATGACTTTTCAACTTCATAAGCTGTGATATCCCTTCTTTAAATAATAATGGGCTTTTAAATAATATTAAAAAAAAAAATGGTGCTGTGTGTTTTAAGCAGCCCTGAGACTCCATTCAGGCTTCTACTCACCACTCAAAAAAAATCTGTGCTGTAAATTCACTTACTTCACAGGGGCTCGAGCATAAACCTGAAGCCAATCAGGAATTTCTGCAGTATGATAAGGATTTGCAGGTACCAGAAGGGACTGATTTCTTTCAGTTTGCTGTGGCTGGTATGTGACAGGAGGAGGTTGATCATACCGAGGTACACTAAGAAGAAACAATCAATGTTCATTAGGATAAAGGCCCTAAATAAAACATGAAATATAAGAATAATATTCAAGTGTTTTTCAATATGCCTCTTGCCCAAACTTCTACCACCTAAAAAACATAAGGATCTGGCTTTTTTTTAAACCATACTATAGGGGAAGTAAAATGCACCTTCTCTTGGAAACTTGTAGGTCATTAGTGATGGATACAAAACTAAGCTAAATCTTTACATATTTTTAAGAGATTTCATGTGGCAGATATTTATTCTTTTCAAGGGCAACTTTAAAGAAGGCTATTAAAAAAGTCAAAGCTGTTATAATCTTTATACAGAGGCTTAAAACTAGAATCAAATTTTAGTAATAACTAGTAATTAGCTATAAATTTATACTGGAAAAGTTGATAATTTTTCTCAAAATAAGAATGGATATTTTCTTTCTCCTTTAGGCTGAAAAGGGGGTTTGGAACAGGTACTACAGTAGGAGTGAGTACTGTGCTTGAAATATCCACATAACTATACTATTTCCTTTCCACTTTTACCACCTTAAGAGAGCATATGGGAGTTAGGGTTGATTAGAACCTGTTTTAAGTCAGAGACTTAAAAAAAAAAAGACCGTGCTTTTAATTAGTTCTAACAGCCTATAAGTTGGGGGGGAAGGAAAGAACAGCAAGGTGGGGTAAGGGCTCTTAATGGGAAGATGCTAAGGAAAGCACTGACCCACCTGAAGGTTAAAGACTGAATTCTGGGAGACCATAATGGCCTATTCCAGACTTGGAGATAAAACTGGAAGAGCCTGCCTCCAAACATAAAGGTTTATGTGTGTATCAGGAAAGCTCATTCCAATACTAAACCAGGACTAAAGTAACTGTTGGATTAGACTGTAGTTAACAATTTAAAGATCAATGTGCAAATGGCACTGAATTTTATCTTCAACTCTTCTTTCATAAGTAGGTGCAAAGTCAAATATTCCTTGATAGCACAACTGGGAGGTGGGAAAGAACTGAGGCTTCGAAGTCAGATACACCCTGGGGGGAGTGCGGGTTAACCTCAGTTTGGCCAATTACAAGTTGCACGAATGTAAGCGAAACTGCTTCACTTCTCTAAACCTTAGCCTTTTTATTTGTAAAACCAGAATAAATTCATACCAAAAATGACTCTTCTAAGGATTAAATGACCTAATATATGTCAAGAGTTCTGTATAAGGATTAGCATAATACAGACAACCAAATAGCTGCTAATACTACCTATCTGAGCTTAAGGAAGGTGTTTATTCTCTCCTGCTTAAAGTCTACAGAGTTGCTGAGAGAAGCAAATTAACTAATTGTGAAAATGCTTTGTAAACTATAAAATTCTATAATAATATTCAATATAAAATTAATGATGATAAACAGAAAACTAAGCTCAATATACTCTCAAATCTGGTTATATGGACCAGAAAGCCTCTGAAATCCAGTGACAGCAAACTGTAACCACGTTTTGTTGGGGGTTTTTAGGGGTTTTTTTTTTGCATTTCTATCATTTAGTCATTCAACAAAACATCTACCTGTGTGTGTCTCTGTGTTTGGTGCCGGGGACACAGCAGGAATACGTGGAACTCATCCCTGCCCTTGGGTAAGGGTTGTGATCAGGTGGGAGGGAGCCTACAAATTACCCCTATGTCACAGGCCTGCCAATTGAAGCCAGGGAGAGCAGCAGCTTGCCTGAGATGGTAAGGAGAGCAGGCAAAGGGGCCAGAGCCCAACACAGGCAGAGAGGCTGACTTGGTTCTTTTGAAGGGATGACAACCTCACTTTTCCAATAAATACAGAGTGCCACGAAATGGAATCACTGGAAAAAAACTGTTTTTCAAACTTGAATTAAAAATCCAAATATGTAAAATGATTAAAACAGCACAATAATGACAAAGCTTAGTTTTCTGGGTGATAATATTAAAATGTAGGGACTTCACTGGTGGTGCAGTGGTTAAGAGTCCGCCTGCCAATGCAGGGGACACAGGTTCGAGCCCTGGTCCAGGAAGATCCCACATGCCATGGAGCAACTAAGCCTGTGTGCCACAACTACTGAGCCTGCGCGCCTAAAGCCTGTGCTCCACAACAAGAGAAGCCACCACAATGAGAAACCTGCACGGTGCAATGAAGAGTAGCCCCCGCTCACTGCAAATAGAGGAAGCCCATGCACAGCAACGAAGACCCAATGCAGCCAAAAATAAATAAATAAAATAGATAATTTTCACTTTCTTGCGTGGCAACAGTTAAAAAACATAAAATATCTCTAAATTGAATAAAATCAGCAAAACATTATAATTCAAAATATATTCTGACACGTTAGAAGGTAGATGTGTATTTCTAATAGAAATTTAAATGTAAAGAGGCAGATATTCTATTTATTTACTTTAATTTCTGGGTATCTTTAACAAAAGCATTCTGGCATATTAAAGCAGAATCTGATCATAAGAATATTGATCCTGTTTCTGAGGTTTAAAAAGTTGTTTTTTAATTATTAAAGTCATTCATTACTAAATATAAGTCCAGAGGAAAAAATCTCATAAGCTGTGAAAAATAAAGTTTTTAAATCAAACTTCAGGACATCTTTCTCTTTGATGAAAATATGAGTTCAAAATCTAACATTAGACAATCCCAAAACCAAGAGTTAAGATAAAGTTGATAGTCTACCTCGGAGCACAGGGATGCCTATATTGAGCCTTTTTATTTGTGTGATCTACATAATAGGTTCCAAATTCTGATGACTCAACTCGCTCCCATCCTGGAGGAAGTCCTTCTCGCTCAAGAGGATGGCTCCAATGAGTTGTATTTGTGTTGTGATCTATGTAATATTTCCTCCCTCTCATTGTCCAGTCCACAGACCAGCCAGGAGGAAGGGGTAAATCTTCAGAACCATGGTTAGTTAAATTTCCTAAAGATGTAGCAGCAACTCTCCCAATACCTGAGAAGAAAGAGAAAAAGAGAAGAAATAGAACAATTATTCATAGCTAAAAAATATGCCATATGAAAAACACTTAAAAAATTAACTATCCCAATCGTATTCTTCCTGTTAAAAAAAATCACGATTTTACTGTTGCAAATAAAATTTTTCATATAACTAGCCAGTGTTACTATTATTTAATTACAAAAGAAGAGAGCAACTAGGCTCCCTCTTTGAAATCAGGCTTTTTTGGTTGATGCTTCCATCACCAGGCCATACAAATATTTAACTACTAACAAAGCTAATAAGTAAATATTATATGTATACTGCTAAAGAAAAAGTGAGGAAAAGAAAAATTCACCTCATTCAAGATTTAAGATTTGACATTTCATCTAAAACAGCAAAAATGAACTTGTAAAACTATTCCCAGTTTGTAATTTCTTAAAAGTAACCTGGCTGTACCATAGAACTATTAAGTAAGTTTACCAAGATAACACAGTATAAGGTCAACATACAAAAATCAATTAAGTATCTCTATACTAACAACAATTAAAAATAAATTATACCACTTAGCTCCCCAAAATTAAATATTTACATATCAATCTAACAAAAAAAATGTGAGATCTGTATGGTGACAACTACAAAACACTGACAAAAGAAATGAAATGGGTGTGGTCAAGATGGTGGAGTAAGAAGACCCTGAGGTTGCTTCTTCCCTTGGGAACACCAAAATTACAACTATTTACAGAGCGACTATTGATGAGAAAGACTAGAAACCAGCAGAAAAGATCTTCTACAACTAAAAATACAAAGAAGGAACCACAACAAGACTGATAGGAAAGGTGGAAACGCAGTATAGTCAAGAACCTTACCCCCATGTGGGCGACCCACAAACAGGAGGATAATTACAACTGTAGAGATTCTCCCCAAGGAGCAAGAGGGCCCAAGTCCCACACTGGGCTCCCCAGCCCAGGGGTCCTACACCAGGAAGGACCTTGTCCAGGAAGACAAGTCCCCAGAACCTTTGTCTTCGTAGGCCAGCAGGGCTCACTTTCAGGAGAGCTGGAGGGCTGTGAGAAATAAAGACTCCACTCTTAAAGGGTGCACACAAAACCTCACACACTCTGGGACCCAGGGCAGAAGCAGTAATTTTAAAGAAGCTTGGGTCAGACCCACCTGCTAATCTTGAAGAGCCTCCCAGAGAGGCAGGAGGAAACTGGAGCTGACCCTGGGGACACAGACACTTGTGGCAAACATTTTGGGAGCTTCTTCTACCACAGAGACACTGGTGCTGGCAAGCACTATTTTGGAATTCTCCCTCTAACTTATTAGCACCAGAACCTGGCCTTGCCCACCAGCCTATGTGCACCAGTATTGGAACACAACAGGTCAAGCCAAGCAATTAACCCAGCTGGGACAAAGCCCCACTCGCCAGCAGGCCATCTGCCTTAAAACCCCCTGTGACCACAGCCACTCCAGGATATGCCCCTGTTCACCAGAGGACCTAGGGCCAAGACCCACACACCAGTATACCAGCACTAGTCCTGGAATCCCCAGGACCCTGCAGCCAGATACCTCAGAACCTGGCTCCAACCACGAGTGGGCTGGCACTAGCCCCAGGACCAGCCTCACCCACCAGTGGGCAGGCACTGGCTTCAGAACCCCCTGGGACCTGAACCCACCCACCAGCAAGCTGACAAACAACTCTAGGACCCCCAGGGCCCTGTAGTCAGAGACCCACCGACCTAGCTCCGCTCACCAGTGAGGTGGCACTAGCCCCAGAACCTGGTTTCACCAACTGGTCGGTAGGCACCAGCCCCTGGATCCCCTGAGCCCCAGCCCCATCTGCCAGTGGGCAGACATCAGCCCCAGGACCACCACAGCCCTGCAGCCTGGCTTGTCAGGACCCAACCCACCCACTAGCAGGATGGCACCAGCCCCAGGACCCCCTGGGCCCTGGCACCATCCACCAGCAGGCCAAAACCAGATCTGGGACACCTTAAGCCAATTTAGGCAGCCAACCTGGGATCCAGTCCCACCAACCAGTGGTCCAACACAAGCTCTGGGACTGCCAGGACCATGCCGACAGCTGTATCAGGAACCAGCCCCACCCATCTGAGGGCCAATACCAGCTCCAGGACCCCACAGGGCCCTATAGCCAGGGACCCTGGGACATGGCTCTGCCCAACAGAAAACCAAGTATAAAGCTATTAGGAAGGTTGAAAGACAAAAGTAATAAAATCATCTATATCCACAATAAGAAGTTAAGGGATACACAAACCAAAAAGAAGTAAAACATGACAAAACCGGTAAATGTGGGGGGGGGGGTAAAAATGCAGGGTTGTTAAAATGCATTTGAACTTAAAAGATCACCAACTTAACCATATATATATATACACACATATATATGGCTATATATAAACCTCATGGTAACCACAAACCAAAACTCTATAATAAATACACAAAAAAGAAAAAGAACCCAAATATAACACTAAAAATAGTCATCAAGTGACATGAGAAGAGAACAAAAGGAACTACAAACAACCCCCCAAACAATTAAGAAATGTCAATAAGTACATATCTATAAATGTAACTGGACTAAACACTCCAACCAAAAGACACAGAGTAGCTGAATGGATACAAAAAAAAAAAAAAAAGACCCATATATATGCTGCCTACAAGAGACTCACTTCAGATCCAAACACACACACAGACTGATAATGACAGGATGGAAGAAGGTACTCCATGCAAATGGAAATGAAAAGAAAACAGGGATAGCAATATTTATACCAAACAGACTTTAAAACAAAGATTGTAACAGGGAACAATGAAGAACATTACATATGATTAAGGGATCAATCTAAGAAAAAGACGTAACAATTGTATATATATATACACCCAACATAGGAGCACCTAAATACATAAAGCAAATATTAAAAGATGTAAAGAGAGAAATTCACAGTAACACAACAATACTAGGGGACTTTAACATCCCACTTAACATCAATGAACAGATCACCCAAACAGAATATCAACAAGGAAACACTGGTCTTAAACAACACATTAGACCAGATGGACTTTATATAGGACATTCCACACAAAAGGAGAATACACATTTTTTTTTCAACTGCACAGAGAACATTCTCCAGGATACAGAGCACACGCTAGGCCACAAAACAAATCTCAGTAAATTTAAGCCAACTGAAATCATGTCAAGCATCTTTTCCAACCACAACCCTTTGAGACTAAAAATCAACTACAATGAAAAAATAGCAAAAAACACAAACAAGTGGAGGCTAAACTATGCTAATAAACAACCCAACGAATCCCTGAAGAAATAAAGAAGAAATTAAAAAAATACCTGGAGACAAATGAAAATGAAAACACAAGAATCCACTATCTACACACTGCAGCAAAGGCAGTTCTGAGATGGAAGTTTATAACAGAAGAGATTAGTTCGAGATGGCAGAGTAGAAGGATGTGAGCTCACCCCCTTCTTACAAAAACACAAAAATAACAATTAACTGCAGAACAACCATTGACAAAAAAACGCTGGAACCTACCAAAAAAGATACCCTACAACCAAAGACAAAGAAAAAGCCACAACAAGACAGCATGAGGGGCGCAATCACAATAAAATCAAATCCCATACCCACTGGCTGGGCAACCCAAAAACTGGAAAACAGTTATACCACAGAAGTTATCCCACAGAAGTGAAAGTTCTGAGCCCCATGTCAGCCTTCCCAGCCTGGTGGTCTGGCAACAGGAAGAGGAGTCCCCAGAGAATCTGGCTTTGAAGGTCAGCGGGGTTTGATCGCAGGACTTCCACAGGACCGGGGGAAACAGAAGCTCTACTCTTGGAGAGCACACACAAAGTCTCGTGCTCACCAGGACCCAGGGGAAAAAAGCAGTGACCCCATATGAGACAGGGCCAGACCTACCTGCCTGGTACTGGAGGATCTCCCGCGGAGGTGGGGGGGTGCCTGTGGCTCATGGCAGGGACAAAGACACTGGCAGCAGCAGATCTGGGGAGTATGCATTGGTGTGAGCCCTCCCGGAGGTTGCCATTAGCCCTACCCTACAGCCTGTAGGCTCCAGTTCTGGGGTTGCCTCAGGCCAAACAACCAACCGGGCAGGAACACAGCCCCACCCATCAGCAGACAAGTGGCTGAAAAGTCTCCCTGAGCACAGCCCTGCCCACCAGAGGGACAAGACCCAGCTCCACCCACCACTGGGCAGGAACCAGCCCCTCCCACCAGGAAGCCTGCACAAGCCTCTTAGACAGCCTCATCCATCAGAAGGCAGACAGCAGAAGCAAGAACTACCATCCTGCAGCCCGCGGAAAGGAAACAGCAATCACAGAAAGTTAGACAAAAGGAGACGGCAGAGGATCAGGTCCCAGATGATGGAACAAGATGAAACCCGCAGAAGAACAACTAAGTGAAATGGCGATAGCCAACCTACGGGAAAAAGAATTCAGAACGATAATGAAGATGATCCAAGATCTTGGAAAAAGAATGGAGGCAAGGATTGAGAAGATGCAGGAAATGTTTAACAAAGACCTAGAAAAACTGAAGAACAGATAAACAGACATGAACAATACATAACTGAAATGAAAAAAAACACTAGAAGGAATCAATAGCAGAATAACTGAGGCAGAAGAATGGATAAGTGACCTGGAAGACAGAATGGTGGAAATCACTGCCACAGAACAAAATAAAGAAAACAAAAATGAAAAGAAGACAGCCTAAGAGACCTCTGAGACAACATTAAATGCACCAACATTCACATTATAGGGGTCCTAGAAGGAGAAGAGAAAAGAGAAAGGACCTGAGAAAATATTGGAAGAGATAACAGATGAAAACTTCCCTAACACGGGAAAGGAAACAGTCACCGAAGTCCAGGAAGTGCAGAGAGTCCCAGGCAGTATAAACCCAAGAAGGAACACACGGAAACACACAGTAATCAAATTGACAAAAATTAAAGAGAAAAAATATTAAAACAAGAGAAAAGCGACAAATAACATACAAGGGAACTCCCATAACGTTATCAGCTGATTCCTCAGCAGAAACTCTGCAGGCCAAAATGGACTGGCATGATATATTTAAAGTGATGAAAGGGAAGAAACTACAACCAAGAATACTCTACCCAGGAAGGCTCTCATTCAAATTTGATGGAGAAATGAAAAGCTTTACAGACAAACAAAAGCTAAGAGAATTCAGCACCACCAGACCAGCTTTGCAACAAATGCTAAAAGAACTTCTCTAAGCAGAAAAGACCACAACTAGAAACAAGAAAATTACAAATGGAAAAGCTCACAGGTAAAGGCAAACATACAGTAAAGCTAGAAAATCATTCACATACAAATATATCAAAACCAGCAATTGTGAGAAAAGGAGAACACAAATGCAGCATATTGGAAATGCATTTGAAATTAAAAGACCAGCAACTTAAAACAATCTTGTTTATATATAGACTGCTATATCAAAACCTCATAGTAACCACAAACCGAAAATCTACAATAAATACACACACAAAAAAGAAAAAGGAATCCAAACACAACACTAAAGTTAGTCATCAAATCACAAGAGAAGAGAACGAAGGAGGAAGGGAAGGAAGTTTATAGCAATACAAAACTACCTCAAGAAACAAGAAAAATCTCACATAAACAATCTAACCTTATGCCTAAAGGAACTAGAAAAAAAGAACAAAACCCAAAGTTACTAAGAGGAAAGAAATCGTAAAGGACAGAGAAGAGATAAACAAAATAGAGACTAAAAAAGCAATAGGAAAGATCAATGAAACTAAGAGCTGGTTCTTTGAAAAGATAAGAAAAATTGATAAATCTTTAGCCAGATTCATCAAGAAAAAAAGAGAGAGGGCTAACATCAATAAAATCAGGAAAAAAAGGGAAAAGTTACAACAAATATCATAGAAATACAAAGGATCGTAAAAGATTAATATGGATAATTACACATCAATAAAATGGACAGACTAGAAGAAATGTACAAATTCCTAGAAATGCACGATCTCCCAAGATGGAACCAGGAAGAAATATTCAATAGAAGATACAAACCGACCAATTACTAGTAATGAAACTGAATCACTGATAAAAAATACTCCCAAAAAACAAAAGACCAGGACCAGACAGTTGCACAAGAGAACTCTACCAAACATTTACAGAAGAGTTAACACCTATCCTTCTCAAACTATTCCAAAAACTGAACAGGAAGGAATGATCATGAAATCATTCTACAATACCAGCATCACCCTGACACCAAAACCAAAGACACCACAAAAAAATTACAAGTCAAGATCACTGATAAACATAGATGCAGAAATCCTCAACAAAATATAAAAATCAAATTCAGCAATACATTAAAAGGATCATACATCATGACCAAGTGAGATTTATCCCAGGGATGCAAGGATGGTTCAATATCTGCAAATTAATCAATGTGACACACCACATTAACAAGTTGAAGAATAAAAACCATATCATCATCTCAACAGATGCAAAAAGAACTACTGACAAAATTCCACAACAATTTATGATAAAAACTCAGCAAAGTGGGTATACAGAGAACATGTCTCAACACAATAAAAGCCATTTATGACAAACCCATGGCCAACATAATACTCAACAGTGAAGAACTGAAAGCCTTTCCACTAAATTCAAGAACAAGACAAGGATGCCCACTCTCCCTGCTTCTACTTAATACAATATTGGAAGTCCTAGCCACAGCAATCAGACAAGAAAAAGAAATAAAAGGTATCCAAATTGGAAGGGTAAAGGTAAAACTGTCACTATTTACAGATAAGATATTCTATATAGAGAACCCTAAAGTCTCTGCACAGAAACTATTAGAACAAATAAATGATCTCAGCAAGGCAGCAGGATACAAGATTAATATACAGAAATCTGTTGCATTTCTATACACTAATAATGAAATATCAGAAAGAGAAAGTAAAGATAAAAACAATTCCATTTAAAACCTCATCCAAAAAAAACAAACACAGAAACAAAAAAACCTAGGAATAAACTTAACCAAGGAGGTGAAAGACCTATGTGCTGAAAGCTACAAAACACTGATAAAGGAAACTGAAGAGGATTCAAAGAAATGGAAAGATATTCCATGCTCTTAAACTGGAAGAATTAATATTGTTAAAATGGCCATACTACCCAAAGCAGTCTATAGATTTAATGCAACCCTTATCAAAACACCCATGACATTTTTCACAGAATGAGAACAAATAATTTTAAAATTTATATGGAACCACAAAAGACCCAGAGTTACCAAAGCAATATTGAGAAAAAGAACAAAGCTGGAGGTATCAGTCTCCCAGGTTTCAGACTATACTTCAAAGCTACAGTAATCAAAACAGCATGGTGGGCTTCCCTGGTGGCGCAGTGGTTGAGAGTCTGCCTGCCAAGGCAGGGGACACGGGTTCGAGCCCTGGTCTGGGAGGATCCCACATGTCGCGGAGCAACTAAGCCCATGAGCCATGGCTACTGAGCCTGCGCGTCTGGAGCTTGTGCTCCGCAGCAGGAGAGGCCGTGACAGTGAGAGGCCTGCACACCGCGATGAGGAGTGGCCCCCGCTTGCCGCAGCTAGAGAAAGCCCTCGCACAGAAACGAAGACCCAACACACCCAAAAATAAATAAGTAAATAAATTTATTAAAAAAAAACAACAAAAAAAACCCAGCATGGTACTGGCGCAAAAAGAGACACGTAGATCAACGGAACGGAATAGAAAGCCCAGAAATAGACTTACTCATCTACAGTCAATTAATCTATGACAAAGGAGGCAAGAATATACAATGGAGAAAAGACAGTCTCTTTCAACAAGCAGCATTGGGAAAGCTGGACAACTACATGTAAAACAATGAAATTAAAACATTCCTTCATACCATATAGAAAAATAAACTCAAAATGGTTTAAAGACCTAAATTTAAGACATAAAACTCCTAGAAGATGACATAGGCAAAACATTCTTTGACATAAATCGTAGCAATATTTTCTTAGATCAGTCCCCAAGGCAAAAAAAAAAGCAAAAACAAATAAATGGGACCGAATCAAACTTACAAGCCTTTGCACAGCAAAGGAAACCATAAACAAAATGAAAAGACAACCGATGGAATGGGAGAAAATATTTGCAAACAATGCAACCAACAAGGGGTTAATATCCAAAATATACAAACAGCTCACATAACTCAATGTTAAAAAAACAAATAACCCAATCAAAAAGTGAGCAGAAGACCTAAATAGACATTTCTCCAAAGAAGACATACAGATGGCACATGAAAAGATGCTCAATATTGCTAATTATTAGAGAAATGCAAATCAAAACTACAATGAGGCATCACCTCACACTGATCAGAATGGCCCTCATCAAAGGGTCCACCAGTAATAAACGCCAGAGAGGGTGTGGAGAAAACGGAACCCTCCTACACTGTTGGTGAGCATGTAAATTGGTGCAGCCACTATGGAAAACAGTATGAAGATTCCTTAAAAAACTAAAAATAGAGTTGCATATGATCCAGCAATTCCACTCCTGGGCATGTATCTGGAAAAGAGGAAAACTCTAACTCGAAGAGATACATGCACCCCAATGTTCACAGCAGCACTATTGACAATAGTTGACATGGAAGCAACCTAAGTGCCCATCAACAGATTGGCTTAAAAAGATATGGTGTATATATGTGTGTGTATACATACATATATATATGTATACACACACATATATGAACACACACATACACACACAATGGAATATTACTCAGCTCTAAAAAAGAATGAAATATTGCCATTTGCAGCAACACATGGATGGCCCTAGAGAATATTATGCTTAGTGAAATAAGTCAAAGACAAATACTATATGATATCATTTACTTGTAGAATCTAAAAAATAATACAAATGAATCTATACACAAAACAGAAACAGACTCACAGACATAGAAAACAAACTTATGGTTACCAAAAGGGGAAGGCAGGGACAAATCAAGAGTACGGAATTAACAGATACAAATTATTACATATAAAATAGATAAGCAACAAGGATTTACTGTATAGCACAGGGAATTATACCCAATATCTTGTCATAACCTACAGTGGAATACAATCTGCAAAAAATGAGTTACTATGCTGTACACCTGAAACTAACACAATATTGTAAACCAACTAGACTTCAAAAAAAAATTAGAGAGGTATAATCCCTAAATCTAATATACATACAAAAACTGCCAAAAGCAGCTGGGCTAGAAGAACAGTAAAGAAAGAAGTGGAAATAAGAACAGAGCACTGCACAAAACCAAGTAGCTCAACACACTACCCTGGTAATTTTTCCTTTTCCCTACACAACCCCCTACACCCCTTGCAACCACAGGAGCCAATTTCAAATAACTGGCAGAGGAAAACCCCTAATTATTCAATAATGTATAATCAGGACAGCCCAACATCAATTCTATAAGAAAAATTAAAGAGGCAAAAAGGTACAAAGTTGATTAAAAAAGAACATTCAAAAAAATTTTGTCCCATGGACTTCCCTGGTGGCACAGTGGTTAAGAATCTGCCTGCCAATGCAGGGGACATGGGTTCGAGCCCTGGTCTGGGAAGATCCCACATGCTGCGGAGCAACTAAGCCCGTGCGCCACAACTACTGAGCCTGCGCTCTAGAGCCCGTGAGCCACAACTACTGAATCCCGCGCGCCTAGAGCCCGTGCTCCGCAACAAGAGAAGCCACCACAATGAGAAGCCCGCACACCACAACGAAGAATAGCCCCCGCTCGCCGCAACTAGAGAAAGCCCGCACACAGCAACAAAGACCCAATGCAGCCAAAAATAAATAAATAAATAAATAAATTTATTTAAAAAAAAAAGTCCCAAAGCAGAGAGAAAAATGAAATTAAATATTCTGCCACTGCCATAAATTAAAAGAGAAAAAAGAATGAAGCAATCAACTCTCTGAAGGAAGACCACAAAGAAGCAAAGCAAGAACCCCCAAAACAGACATAAAGACAACAGAGAAAATAGGTGTGCTTAGGAAAGAAATAAAGATGAAGATAAAAACTGGAAGAACAAACATGCAGTGTTTGTTACAGTGGAGAAACCTGGCAAATATTAACCAAGTGCTAAAGGTTAACATCACCAATAATGTCATATAGAGATCATGTATCTCCTTTATATATAATGAAGACACTTCACCTCCGTGGTATTCTTTTCATAAACCAATAAGCCCAGTCTAATCATGAGAAAAACATCAGACAAAATCCAAACTGAGGAACAGTCTACAAAATATCTGATAAGTATTCCTCAAAACTGTCAAGGTCATGAAGAACAAGAAAAGACTAAGAAATTGTCATACACCAAAGAACACTAAGGAAATATGACAACTAAATGCAATGTGGCACTCTGCACTGGATCCTGTAACAGAAAATGAGTATTAAGGAAAAAGCTGGTGAAATCCAAATAAAGCTTGGTATTTAATTTTTTAAAAATCCTTGAGTTCATAAAGACACTAAAAAAATAAACCTCATTGGTTACCTCTGGAGGTGGTTAGGGTATCAACTGATTATTCTGAAAAATAGTAAGTAAAGGAAAAGATCTAGCATTTATCCTGTCTTATATGAATAGCCAAAATATTGATAAACGAAACCAAATAATTGATAAAGGAAAGTTCTTCATTACAGAGCTCTTCATGACAGAATTCCAACTAATAAAGAAATGACAGTTTTGAGGAATACTTGTCACTATTTGCAACAGCTAACGAAATATTGGATCTAGCCAATAATGATTAATGGCTTCCAAATCAATAGGTGAAAAGCTGATGGACAACATCATGATGATGAATTGGTATGACATTTGATCCCATGATCAATTTTAATATCACAAAAAGAGAAATCAGTCATTATGTGTGTCTGGAACTGATGCAATAGAATGTACACAACGCCACCTATGAAGCACTCTGGCAGAACGGAAAATGCAAGAAAGAAAACAAAATCACTCTTGCTCAGTACCCTTTGGGAAGAAAGGCATACATTTCTAAAACATACGGTGACTATAAAACAAAACAAAGCTAACAAGCCTTTCGGTGAAACTGACTTTGGCTTCTGTCACCTGCAAATGAACGTTTATTTAGTAAGTGTAGCTTAAGCAACTTCAGTACTTAAAGAGAAAATATTTAAAGAGAAAAGAAATAAGCCTATGTACTAAAGACACACATAGCAAATAACTAAAATCATGCTGTTCAAGCATGCAGTGGCTTTATACTTTCTCATACTTCCATCACTAAAAATGTTGTAGTACTAGCCACAACCAAGGATAGCAATTTTTAAAAAGAATTATAGTCAATTCAATGTATTCAAATTGAGTTATTGATAAGACCCATAACATTCTGGCCTGACAGAGGTCCCCCTGGAAACACAGATTTCTAAATGCAGCATTAAAAACAAAAGCTATTATAGTAATTTAAAACTGTACAGGCTTAGAGAGTTTGTGACAATTTCATTCATCTGCTTAGAAAATCCAAATTTCCATATACTGAACTTGCCTAAATCTAGAAACACATGTACTGTTACATGTAAACAACAGTAGGTACCAAACAGCAGATTTTAAACCATGATAAACTTGAAATTCACATTTAGAGGAAACACAAAGACCTCTCTGTAAAATCTCTGTGTCCAGGAACTAAACCTTGACAAGTTATTGATAAGGGAGCCATGAAGTCCACAAAGTCCCAAATAGGTTCATCAGCTTTACCAATGCCATGTGAAACCATGATTCCTAACCTTTTTAGAGCTGTCTATAAACAGTTTATTTAGTTTCAATGACAAACCACCCCCCCACTTTCTGAAGCTGCCATGTGCACTAAATTCTTTTCAAACTATTATTTGGATAATTCTATAAAACTATTGAGAGATGAATGTATTGTACAAAAAGACTGGAAACCACCAATCTAAAACATAAAACATTATCAGTAATAAAATAAGTCTAGCAGACTTAAAAAAAAAAAAGCTATATCAAGCTCTAACACACAAAACCTCCCCTCTTAAGTTCAGTTAGAAAGCTGAAACTTCAATAACCAAACATGCCAAATCTGGAAAAAGCATACAAGAGCATATGATACCTTACAAAAAACATGAGCACTAACAATTATGAATGTCTACTCTGTCCCTGGCCCTTTCCATATGTACTATTTCATACTCAATCAGCGCTATGAGGTAGTGGTATCATTACCAATTTACAGATGAGGAAACAAAGGTTCAAGTAAGTCATTTTACCGAAGGCCACACAGATGATATAAGGTCAAATGACAAATTTATTACCAACCACGTAATCTTATCCCAAAAGATCAACTGTAATTCTTCAAAGAAAATATGACTGCCACTAATAAAAGAAAATGCAATCTATAATTCTGAACTTGTTTCTGAGCTACAAGGAAAAAAATAGTTTTCCATAATTTCAATTATTAGTCCCAGAAAAGAATGAGTGGCATTCATAATCTTCAAAATAACTTCCATTTGCAGGAATTAATGGCACAAGCACCTTCCACTTACATAAAATAAACTAGAACATTAATAAGCTACATACATGATTTCCCAAAGACACAGATAAAGTATTACTTTGTCTCTCCACCAAGCTTTCACATTAGATATGCCTCCAAAGAACTTACTGTCATACAAAATTGGCAGATATCTACAAGATCTGCCCTTAGAGACAAGCTCAAAAATTCTGGTTTCCTAATGTTGAAGTGGCTACAAAGAATAAAATAGAATATGGAACTCTAATGAAGGTTACAAGCTCCAGGGTAATACTAAACATTACAGCCCATGTTATAACCAAGATGCTGATAAAAAGATATAAGGATTAAACTAAGCCAACTGCTTTTTTTCCTCCTCTCCAAAATAACTACAAATAAAGTTGTGCTCCTAAGGATTATTAACACTTCCTCAAAAGAAGATTCTGGTTAACTAATACTTATGCATTTCCTGGAGTAAACACAACTCCAGTATTTTTTTTTGGGTAAAGCCTGGAACTTTTTAATTTGATCTTTATTACTTGATTTCTTTAGCTGTCTTTAACAATAAAAGTTAAAAGTTTGTTACTTAAAATTGCATAGAACTAAATTATTTAGGCGCAGAACAAAGGAATTCAATCTGCCTTTAGTATTCCAACTAAAGACTTCCTGTTAACAGCAGAATTCCTTCCTCTGGCACATACAGTAACTGCCTGTAGGCCAAAATGTTAAAGGTCAAATTTCACAGCTAAATGTAGAACGTGCTAGGCCCTAAAACCCTTTAAGATATTATACAACTTGTTTTTTTGTACTTCTGCTAAATACAGTAAGATGAAATTAACCCCTGAGATAAGGCGTTTCCTAAAAGTCTAAGTAATAACTAATTGGCAGGAATTACTACTGTCAAGTCATTACAAAACTATTTTCTTTCACACCTTTTTTATGCTTATTACATTAGTAACAGCAATCAAAATTTAAACCTTGTGAAAATAAATCTGTCTATAGCACATCCTTACTCTCCCACAAACTTACTTTCTCCTTTCCATTCATTCAAATTCCCTGAACTCTCTCCAGCATAAATCTGGAAAATATAAGAAGTTTCAAGTCTTTTCAAGATGAATTCAAGAAACTTCCAGCTATTGTCTCATATTCAGATTTTTTTTCTTCCGGAAAAGACAGCTGTTAGGCTTTTCTGTTTGGTTAATAATTGGTTGTTAATCCTTCCCTGCCACTTAAGAGACCCCTGCAAAGAAGTTCCGTTTTTTTCTGAAAGGTAAAACATTAATCTTATTGCCCTGATATAAATTAATGTTAAGTGAAATTTCTCAAGCATGTATCACTGTCGTAATAAGTGCAAATCTTTTTTTAAATGACATTCTTTAATTTGAAAAAGTATCCAATTAACTTGTATTTTATTTCTAAAATATGATTGGGGAAAGCTGTTTTAAAGTCTGTCATTAAAATTACAAAAACTATATCAAATTGCATAAAAAGGGTCCTAAGAGAGGATCAGTAGAAATTTAGTTTTTACAGTATTTCCTCAAAGATATTTTGTGAATCAGAATTTTAAAATAAGATTTTTAACTTGGTATCATTAATTCTTCATACTTCAGGCATAAAAGTGTCATGAGCTATCAGTGATGTTTGCAACATAAATATACATGGGAAACCTAAGTACGAAGAACAGCAATCTGTATTAATGAAAAACAGATTGTTATAAGCTATTATTCCCGCTACCCCTTGGCTACCAAAAATGTCTTAAGACTCCAGACTTGAAATCTGTGGATCCATTCACTTATTCAACCATTTATTTTTAGAGCACCTCTTATACAGTCAGGTGCTTTGCTAATCCTATCTGACTCTTCTCTTTCCCTCATCCCTCAATACCCATTAGTGGCCAAGGCCCATCAATGCAGATGTGTCTCACTTCGCCCCTTTCCAAATGTCCCCAGCCTAGGTCAAATCCTCATTAACATTTAAAATATTAACCATAAGACATGCACCAAATGGAAAACTATGGAGCTTTGAAACTACATATAAATAGTGTTTAACATTAAGAAACTCATTAAAGTAAAAAAGCAAGGATATGAAACTGTACAGAGTATTATCACAATAATGTTAAAAAAAAATGTTATGGAAAAAGATGAAGGAAATAACTAAATACAAAGAATCTCTGGCATAATGAGTGCTTTACCTTTACTTTTCTGCATTTTGCAAATTTCCTATAATAAGCAGGTATTACTCTAAAAAATATATAAAAATGAATTTATTTTTAAAACTTACTATTTTGATTGGATAACAAATCATTTCTGAGGTTTAAAACTACACGATATCAGAAATAGCCAAAATAAACACTGAAGCATGCAAGTGTCTAATCCTTTAACCTCGAATTTCTTTAAAAACAAAAAAGGCACTCACCTATTTTCATTACAGTATTTCTATATGCCTAGAAAACCTCTCCTCTTCAATATCCCAGTGAGACTTGAATGTCAGCTTTCACAAAATAAGCTGCTCTTGCCAACTGTTCCATACTACTCTTCAATTTTCAAAACTTCAGTGATTTACTTTCTCCCAAAACCATAATTCTCATTTTTCCTCCAAAAGCATCATAGATTTGCATTACCACTGGTACCTGAGGTTCTCTTTTCTCTAGCAATCTATCCTGAGTACAGCTAGTAAACTAATCTTTGAACACTGCTTTCATAAAATGAAAATCTTGTCCTTTTGAAATCTGCAATGGCTTCTGCTTGACTCAAGTTTAAATCCTACAGCCTGTTGTTGCATCACTAATCTCCACTCCATCTTACAACTTATTTCTTCAAACTAGACAGAATTACAGTTACTTGGATTTACATGTCTGCTGTTTTCACTGATTATTTCACCTAAAATGTCCTTCCTATATCCCGTGTCAATCTACAGTCCAAGCGCAAAGAAAAATAGTTCAGGTCCCACCTCTTGCATGAACCATTCTCTTAAGTATTCTAGCCTACCCTGATCTCTCTCTCTTCTGGCTCCCTAATGCACTCAGTCGGTACCACATAGTATAACAACTAACTGTTCTGTCATCATTTTTCATATATTGGTTTTGTTCTCCCAAGTAAGGTACCAGAAGTCAGATACCAAAAGGGAAAATGATAGACACATAAATCATAAATGATTAATACTAAGTGAATGAAATGTTTTCTACACTCAAAACGCTCATACACCAAACTGTTTTTAAGTCACTTTATTTGAAGTTTCATGGGCTAAAAAAGTAAATGTCTCATGTATTTTTTATTTTTATCCTGCCAAAATTTAAAGCCTACAACTTACTAGGAAAAAAACCAATCAGATTAAAAAGTTTAATTTTCAGCTTGCTTCAGTTTACCTAGTGTAATCTAGTACTTTAGGAATAAAGTAGAACTGTGCATTTCTCCTATCTCTTCTGCTCCCTGTCAGGAAAATTATCCCAAAGTCAGGAAATATAGAGAGCAGATTTTTGAAAATTATATGGCAAATATTTTTGCCCATTGCAAAAAGCACAACAACAAAAAGACACACTTAACATACAATCATTTGACAATAAGTCTTTTTAACCTAGGGAAATAATTCTTTAACTACAAAAACAGTTCTGTTAAAAAAGAAACAGTGCAAGTGCTAGCTAAGTAATGATGCAGTTGCCCGTGGTATCACCTACCATGCCCAATTCTTATTTGCCTTTCCTTTCCCAGGTTTAAGTCCAGTTTCTCTGAATCCCTAACCGTCCCATTCTACCAAATCTAAACATAGATTCAATCCAACTACAGACATTAAAATCTCTAAGTTTTCAAGGTTCATACCATTAACAGTCTAGATAGCTTTCAGATATGTATCAAGTTCTTATAAAATAAGTTAATTAGGTGAGTTAATGGACACACAATTCTTTCCCTCAATGTAGGTTAATAATTATTTGCAAGCAGGCTTAGCAAGACTGGCAAAATGGAGTAGTAGTTCTCTAGGAGTATCTGTTAGCTTCCTAAGAAAATCTAGAAGAAGAACATCTTTTTAATGAAGTGTTAATAAACCTAAATACAAACTAATTTTAAGTTACCTGAAGCATGCCTCCCCTGATTCTGTGGCATTCTTTGGAAGAGATCATGGTTGTATTCATAATATCTATAGTCTTCGTGTGCTCGATCTCCAAGTGGGCGCCTCCTCTGACCATCAAAATAATTATCTGAATAATAATATCGGGAACCAGAGTCTCCATTTTCAACAGCAAAATTAACTTCTGTTAAAAAAGACTGAGAAGAGCCATATTCCCTAGGGACATCTGCTAGACTCCTGGCAAGGTAAGAAGGTGCAGATAATCTGTTGCTTTCTCTTCTCATTATTTCATGAGGTGTTCTTTGAATTGGAGTTCTAAGGAAACTATGGTTTCTTGAAACTATTCCATCTCCAGAAGCTGCAAAGGCATTAGAGCTTGAATCTGGAAGACAGATATCAGTTCGTCTTGGAATTGTTGGACCATGCCGGATAAATGAAGGCATAAGATCTATAATAGAACAAAGAGTAAAATGACCAGTAAGTAATACACTTTCCAAAAGTTGTTCATTTACATCTATCACCCCAAAATGAAAAACTTCAATGGACTTAAGAAAACACAATTTAAAATTTGGACTTAAGGAAACACAATTTAAAATTTTAGGAAAGTATTTGGGTTTGTTTGTTTATTTATTTATGGCTGCGTTGGGTCTTCATTGCTGTGCGCGGGCTTTCTATAGTTGCGGCGAGCGGGGGCTACTCTTGGTTGCGGTGCGCGGGCTTCTCATTGCAGTGGCTTCTCATTGCAGAACACGGGCTCGAGGCGCGTGGGCTTCAGTAGCTGTGGCACGCGGGCTCTAGAGCACAGGCTCAGTAGTTGTGGCGCACAGGCTTAGCTGCTCTGAGGCACGTGGGATCTTCCCGGACCAGGGCTCGAACCCGTGTCCCCTGCACTGGCAGGCGGATTCTTAACCACTGCGCCACCAGGGAAGTCCCTGGGTATTTTTAAATTGAGGCTGATTGACGTCTTCCCACTCAAATGAATTTATAATTTGTATAAACATGTTATATGTAAGCTCTGCCAGAATCCGACGTATTCTGCGTACTACCATACATAATATGATTAAATGTCAATAAGCTTAACTATGAAATACACATTAATGAAACACTCATGAACAAACGTGTAAACAATCTAACAAATGGATACAAAGTTACCAGCATAACTTAACATTACAGTTTGTTCTGCAGATTTTACTTCATTTTCAAAATTCCCCAAGCCCTTCTTCAAGCAAACACAATTTAAAAAATAAAACAGAACATAATGCTATTCCCAAACATGTAAAGGTGAACTCCTCTAAAAAGATTTTAATATTATTAACCTGGCCTTCCTACGCTTGGAATTATGTAGCAGTAGTACAGCAATCAAAACACGGAAAAACTAAAAATTTAGCTATGAAAATTAAAAAATAAAAAAGATCTCATTTCTGGGACTACCCTGGTGGTCCAGTGGTTAAGACTCCGCCTTCCAATGCAGGGGGCGCGGGTTCCATCCCTGGTCGGGGAACTAAGGTCCCACATGCCGCAGGGTGCGGCCAAAAATATTAAAAAAAAAAAAAAAAAAAGAATCTCATTTCAAAGAGACACACAAATGTTGAATCAGTTCAAAAAAAACGCCAAGTCTAAAACTATGGCTCCTTTAAGAACAATTATAACTCAAAACAGAAGATAACAGAACAATGGCTTTAAGGATACAGTACTTTTTAACACAGAACTTAAATAGCTTAGGTATTCCTGGTTAGAAAGCAAATACCTTTATAGCAAGACGAAAACTGGATTTGGAGACCGTTTTATTAGCTCATTAAGTAAACAGTATCAGAGAGCACTCACATTAATATGCAACAAAAGCTAACTAGACAAAAATAAGTATCCAAATAAACAAGGCTCAACATTTGATGAAACTAAAAAAGTACTATATCAAAAGTTATTTGCTTAAAGGTGTGGCAAATGTATTTCATGATTTCAAGTAATGTTCAATAAACTTTATTTGCAGCAAACTGCAAGCTATTTTAGCCAAAATCCTAAGAGAATGTGTAACCGAAAATCAAAATGTTAAAAAAAGGCTTAAAAATCAAGTTTCAGGTTACTGATGTACCCATCTGATCTCTTCTGTTCTGTAAGAAAGCACTGCAAATACAAGGATAAATCTGGAAAGTTGATGATGTGGTTATAATGGAAAAAACATGCTCTCCACACCTTTCTGTGTGATCTTGGGCAAATATTACTAGGAACCTCTATGAAAAGCTTTCCCAATTACAATATGAGGTAATGCTTAAGTCACAAAGTCACCAGCTTCCAAGAAGGAAACTTACACAAAGGGCCCAGCAGTATGAGCACCAAAAAATTAGCTCCTAAGCTCACAAATGTTCTGAACACACAAGCAAGAATTAAAAATTCAAAAGATTCCGCCGGAAAATCAGAGTCAAATACTTAAATTGAAAATAAGAAAAGTGCCAGTGTGGGGGGCGGGGGGGGGGGAGAAAAATGCACTCTATTAAATTTTTTTTAAAAACCAAAAAAAAACTTTTTCGTAATGTACCCTGAAATATGATAGAATTTATTTTGAGTACTTTCTTTTTTGGGTCTCTAGAGTGCTTTATTTGAAGCAATTCTCACGAACACAGCCAAACATAATTTTGGCTTCTCCACCCTGAGATCTACTATGGATGAGGCTTTGGGTAGTGGCTACAATAGCGACGGTCAGCTTTCACCTCCTTACGTCTGCATCCAACAGCTGACGGGCTAAGGAATTCTACCCAAGCGTTCGCACAGCTTCCAGCACGGGCGAGTGACACCCTCAATGTTTACAAACACAAGGCAAATCGCGACGTAACGAGAAGAGAAAAACGTGTGCCCCAGTGTAATCACTTTAATTCCTATAAAATCAGGGGATCAGCAATTTAAGTGTTTCCTAAAGAACCTCTTTCTTCCAGTAATCAAAACCAACGACACTGCCACAAGGGGACCAGAAAGTCTGTGGTTATTTGGGGGGAGAGGGGCGGAGGTAGACTAATCTAAGTTTCTTACTCTTTATCAGCTTTCAAACAACGAACACCAGGCATAATAAAATTAAAAAACAAAAACAAAAACCAATATTCCACAGAGACCAAAAAGGAATGAGAAGCCGCGGGGAGCGGCGTCCGGCACCCCGCCCGGGTCCCCGCAGCCCGTGGCAGCCCGTGGCCGCCACGGCCAGGTGTGGGCGCGGCGCCCGACACTCACTCCGCAGCAGAGGCGACGTCTCCTTCTTCACGTACTTCCCCTGCACCTCGGCCGGCTTGGACACTTCGTTTTTGGTTTTTTTTCGGGACAGCATCCTTGTCCACGAGGCCCCAGGCCACACCAAGCAGCCGCCCTAGGGCTCCGCGCCGGGCGCCGGGCGTCCCCGCCGCCACCTCCGCCGGCGCCGCCGCCTCCTTCCCTCCCGAGCCGCCGCCGCCGCCGCCGCCTCTCCGCAGCCCGGAGTCGCCCACAGGGACTGCCGCATGTTCGGGGCGCTAAGCGCGCCGGCCACCGCTCAATCTCTTGTCAGCTCCTTCCCGGAAGTCTGCCCGCTCCGCGACGCTGCCTGAGAACTCAGAGAAGAGAGGCCAGGGACGCCCGCGCAGGACCATGGTCCGCTGCGGGCCGCTTAATAACCGCTACGGCTGCCGCCGCCGCCGCCTACGTCCCGTAAACTTTCCCCGCGGCCGCTGGGAATTCTGGGAAACTCGACGCAGCGCGAGCGCCGGCGCCCATCCCCCACCCCAACTCCGGGGCGCGGCTCGGGCTGCCGGACGCCTGCTGAGCTCCTAACTAACGGGCTGGCCCCGGCGTCTGCAGGAGGGTTAGTGGCTTCCCTCACTACCCCTCGGCGAGAAGCAGGTCCCGCGGACACGAAGGACGAAACCCGCCAGACTGAGCGCGGGAGGCCGTGGCACGCTCCTGCAAAGGAGCCTCCTGTACCCGCAGGACCTCGAGGGAGCCGGTGACGCCCCCAAGATGCGTTCCCGTCCCCGGCCACGAAAGAGGACGTCCCTCTTGGAGTTTTTTGGGCTGGTAAATTCAAGTCCGTGATAGCACAGAACGCCAATAGAGTTGAAGGAACACCACGCTTAGGCTAGTGCCGCACCAAAAAAAAAATCTAGATCCCTCTTTTTGTTGAAAACATTAGTCTGGCCAATACTAATTAAACAGGATGAATCTGTAGTCTCCCAAGTGCCGGGGAGTGTGCATCTTTCTGATAAAGGAAAAAACGGAGGAAGAGGCCAAAATGGAGTTTCTACGATCTCTGATGTAAGATAAATTTGATTATTAGCATAATTTATTTAATCACCACTATCATTATTATACGAACTAACCACATATTTCTTCTTGGAGTTGTCAATGGAAAAAATCAATAAATAATCTACAATAGGCATAGAAAAGAGTTTTATTTGAGCCAAACTGGGAAGTATAAGCCCAGAAGACAGCTTCTCAGATAACTCTAAGGAAGTGCTGGGGGAAGCATAGTTTTCGGCGTAGGTTTGTGTCTAGTGGGAACAAAGAACATTCAACAAGTCAGGGATGCGTTCCTTCAAGGTTTCCAAAAAATGTATCAGTTTGGAATACAGCGAGTCAGTATGGCCTTAGCACCTGGGAAGGGCGTCTTATCATTGAAGCAGTAACAGCATTGGTGGCCCAGGAAGGGAGGCATTTAATTTTTATTTTTAGCACGGACATTCTTTAGTTTTGGTAAGTGAGCTCTTTTTTTTTAATAATTAAAGCACATGTACAATGTGTGTTTGATAGACCACAGGCTATTTTAGCTAACAAAGTTAACTCGTGTAATCCAGAATGACTTCCTTATAGCTCAATATGTGAACATTTCTTTCTTAAATATTCCAGTATTAGATTTTTTGAGAATTTTGAGCACTAAAGGTCAAGACCTGGGATTTTTGAATCGAAAATAGACCCTACTTTCTTCTATATAACTTAGCAGAGGGACAAAATGTACAGGATAACATTTGGAAAATAAGATGGGATCCACCCCCAAATGACCAAATTGAGGCTTTGACAATGGAAAGTGCTTTCCCTGAGATAGGAAACATCCTACAAGAGATGTAAACAGTTAACAAAAGGCAAGGAATTTTCTACTTATACAAGGTTAGGAAGCTGTTCAAATTTTGTTTTACCATGAACAAACAAATAAGACATTGTGTCTAGTGCCTGTCTCCATCTTTGCATACTGTTACGGTCCCTTGGTACAAATCTCTCACAATTCATTCAATAACCAACAAATATTTATTGATCACCCACTCTGCTAGGCACTGTTCTAGGTGCTTGGGATATAGCAATAGGCAAAGAATCCCTACTCTCATAGGGAAGAGAAACAATAAAGAAGAAAAATAAATAAAATGTACTGTGCTACATAGTGATAAGTGCTGAGGTGAAAAACAAGAAAAAGAGGGTTTGTGATTTTAGTGTGACTAGCTCATGAGAAGGAGCCACTGGAGTTAAGTGACAAAGGAAATTGGCAATGCAGCTATCTGGAGGAAAATTATTCCAGGCAGAAAGAACAGCAAGTGCAAAGTCACTGCAAGTTACCATGTTCCTGGCAGTTTGAAGTAATGTAAGAAGGTCTATGTAGCTGGAGCAGAGTAGTAGTGGGAAATGAAGTTAGAGAGGTAACAATGGCACCTAGGGCCTTGTAGGTAAGGAATTTCACTTTGAGCAGAGGAGTGACATGATCTAACTTAATGTTTTTAAATAGAATGGCTTTGGATGCTGTGTTGAAAATAGACTGAATGGGAGCAAGGGTAAAAGTAGGGAGATCAGTCAAAAGCTATTGCTGGCTTGGACCAGGCTAACAGCAGTGGAGATGATGAGAAGTGGTCAGACTTTGGATATATTTTAAAGACAGAGCCAACAGGATTTGCTAACAGATTGAATACGGAGTGTGAGAGAGAGAGAAATCAAGGATCACTCCTGTGGGTATGTAAATCTTAACAATAGAACAGAAATATTATGTATAAAATAAATAAGCTACAAGGATATATTGTACAACACAAGGAATATAGCCAATATTTGATAATAACTATTAATGGCGTATAGCCTTTAAAAATTATGAATCACTATGTTGTATACCTATAACATATAATATTGTATATCAACTGTATCTCAATTAAAAAAAAAAGAATAGAATAGAACCTCACCAGAATAGCAGATTGTACTCTGAGAGGAACATCAGGAAAGCAGTTACTTGTTCCTGTTGTTCAGATATAAGGACCAGTACTAAAGTGTTGGTCGTGTGGATGGAGAGGAGTGATGAAACATAAATGACGAGACAATGGGGTTTTGTTACAGATAGGGTATGATGTCGAGAGATGAAGGGAGGGAAGGGGGCACCAAAGAAGTGCCAGGTTTCTGCCTAGGGCTTACTTCAGAAGGATAAGAGAACAAAAGCATATTAAGACCTTTTTAATATAGCCAACTCTTCACACTTGTGGTTTTCCTAGAGACTGAAATACAGGATGCCTTGCACATTTATGTAAGGAAAAATATAGGATTTTATAGTTAGAAAAGAATCTTAGATCAGCTAGGCTAACCTCACTTTATTAATGTGGAAACCAAGCTAGAAAAGTTAAATGTTTTGCTTCAGATTTTATTCCTGGTCAGTAGCAAACACATCTCAGGACTGGAGTTTTCTATTCCCATTTTGGACCTTTTCCTGCTACAGCACATGAAGAGTCCCACTAATGCAAGTCCAGTTTCTAACAGTTATTTTGAAATCCATTCATGTCCAAACAAAGAACTCCCCTTTTCAATGTTATTTCAATTCTTTGAATTGAGAGAAAGCCTCAACTAGGTGCTCTTTTTAAGAGCTGTAATTTGCCTTTTTATCAAGGAGGGTGCATTCCAAAATCAACAGTCTGCAGACAGCATCAGCAGTAGCATTATGTGAACTTTGAATTCAAATCCTTAAATCCAGACACTTTGAATTCACATCTATTTTCTAGAAATTCCTGGATTTCTGGTAGTTTTTATTAAGGAATCTAGATTTTGCAGCTATAATTCTCCAGACATAGCTTTTGAGAAGGCTAATATATTACATAATAGCGATATTTTTTTCCCCTTGCAGTTGCATTCTCTGTGAAGAAAATCTTAGTTTTCTCACATGAAAATTAAGAATTTGAACTAATTGTTTTCCAAAGTGTCTTTCAGGCCTACAGTTTTGTGCCACATAGGCAGAAGGAAATATACAAAAATAAAAACAATTATCCTAGTAGTATATTAGGGATATAGGTGATTTCTTTAAAAATATTTATCATTATTGCTATGGTTTTATCTAAAAACTGTTATTTAAAAGATTAAATAACAGTTTTTAGATAAAACCATAGCAATAAAGAAAATATTTTAATTAATTTTTAATTAAAAGTAAATTAAATTTAAAAAACTGTTAAAGCAAGTGTTAAAATATCAGCATCATATAAAGTCATCATTAGCATAAAAATAAAATTTTATGCCAAGTTGCTACTTTCAAAGAGAGCCAAACGGGGGATGGGAGTGGTGGTGTGATGAATTGGGAGATTGGGATTGACATGTATACACTGATGTGTATAAAATGGATGACTAATAAGAAAATAAATAAATAAATAAATAAATATTAAAAAAAAAAGAGAGAGCCAAAGTTGTTATCCTATTTTTACTTTCTCTTCCTAGAAGCATGTGAAATTTAAAAGGGTGAACTATCTAATGGAGGATTGTCCAAAAAGAACCAAGTGGAAGTGGAAATAAGCCCTATGTATGGAGCCTCTTCAGAAAAAAAAAAAAAAAAAAAGAAGAGGATCTTCTACTCTCCAACCCACTCTTCCTGGTCATATAACAAGATAAACTTAATCTGTCTCAGGAAGAAGTAATGATTATGCTAGAATATAGGGCTTGCTCTTCAAGCCTCCAAAGTTTTACTCTTAAAATCTGGGAAGGTAAATTCCTGAGTACCCTTTTAAGCAGAAGCTTTAATTGTTTCCTATGAAGGAGAAGGATTTGTGATGTCTATACAGCTCTGAAAATATATACTTAGTATTAACAACTAAGTTGGGTTCCCAAACTCTTCTAGTGTCTGATGAATCATCCCCCACCCCCAAATAATGTAGAAAATTAGTATCAAAGTCTGATCAAAAGGAATCAAGCTAGGAGATTCAGTGTTACTAACCTTAGGTCTGGTTCCTATATACTATTACAGCCTGGATTTAGAGGTCCTCTAAAACTGTGATAGGTAGCCAAAATGAATCTTTTATGCTTGGCAACGCTAGCCTTTGACTTCAGTTGCCTGTCTTTATAGGCCTTTCTGTCTCTCTGCCTCTCGAACCCTAGAAACCTTTATCTTTCTTCCAACGTTGGCCGTGTCTTCAGTCACTTTCAACTTTGTTTTTAACTATTCTTTGCAATGATGAATATTTACTTGGCTTTTAGTAAGTTTTTTTTTTTTTTTTTTTGAGAACTCAGTAAAAATTCACCCAGGGTTCTCATTCTGAGGAGTCTACTGATGTATATCTACTGTGGAAACACCTGCATCCCTTCTACACCACATGGGAGCCAAGGGATAATCAGAAACACCATCTAACAAGCCACACCACTATTTCTTTCTTGTTGTGGCCATTCCAGGCTGATGCAGAGGCCCCCTGCAAAGATGATTTTCAGGAGTCTCAAATGGAAATCAAGATAAAGCATTCCTCTGTCTTCAATAGCTGTGCGGATTTCACTAGACTCTTAATGCTACCATCTCTTACTCAAGCCTGGGACCTACTTTCTGTGCTCAAAGTCTTTCTTCTCCCTGCCAAAATTTCTTTACTTCCATTTCATGTCTTGTGGGAACTTCTTCTATATCACCTCTTCCCTATCTTGTGGCCTGCTTTCTTGAAGGACCCACTGATCTTTTTCTCTGGGGTAATAAGCTTAGGCTTAGGGTGCAAGGTAAACATATTTATGGGGAAGGGGGGAATGAAAAATACACTTGTTTGAAATATTTTCAAGAAAGCAGTTTAAGTAGAATTCTTGCAGTTAGAGCCAGAATGCAAAGCTCTGAGGGAAACAAAATGGAACTGTCCTGTTCCATATGGAGACTGGCCACATAAATATATATTCTCTCCCTCCTGGAACCCCACTTAAATGACAATGAAAAAATAAAAGGAGAATGAACTCATTATGAGAACACAAGATGGGCCACTGGTAGACATGACGTCAATGAATTTCAGCTAGAGAGTGATGGGATTGAGGCAAGGTAGAAAAGAGGTTGAAGAGAGCAGAGGAAGGAGGACAGAGGAAGCCACAGCCTAAAATACTTGTGAAAGCACATACAGCCAAAGATCTAGAAGAGACTTAGGACGCACAATTAACTGGTTCAGTTAAGAAAGTTAGGAAAGAGGGACTTCCTGGTGGTCCAGTGGCTAAGACTCCGTGCTCCCAATGCAGGGGACCCGGGTCCGATCCCTGGTCAGGGAATTAGTTCCCACATGCCGCAACTAGAGAAAGCCTGAATGCAGCAACAAAGACCCAACGCAGCCTAAAATAAATAAATTTTTAAAAATTAAAATAAAAAAGGAACAATCAGCAATACAGAGCTCTTAGAAATTAAAGATAGGGGTTGCCAAGTAAAATATTCAGAAGAAAGTTAGGAGAATAGGTTGAGCAAATCTCCCAGAACACAGAATAAAAAGACAGAGGTGTGAAATGTGAGGGAAAAGGTAAGAGAAATAGGTTTTATATAAGAGGCCCAGTATCCTGAAAATGTGAGTTCCAGAAAGAGATAATAGAGAAAATGGAGAGGGCATCATCAAAAACGAATACAAGATATTTTTTCAAAGATGAAGCAAAGGAATTTCCCAGTTGAAAGGGTTTCCCAAGTGCCCTACAAAAGAATGAAAAAAGATCCATGTCTTAATGTGACATTGTAAAATTTCAGACCAAGGATAAAGAGAAGATCCTAAAAGCTTCCAGTGAAAGTAAAGGTCAATTATAAAGGAATGAGAATCAGACTAGCATCATATTTTTAATCATCAGGGACTGCGAAAAGACAATGGAACAATGCCTTCTAATAAATGTGGGAAAATCAGTTTTAGTTTACAATTCCATATCCACCCAAAAGGGCAATCAAAAGCTAGGGGAGAATAAAGACATTTTGGGGCATGAAGGGACTCGGAAAATATCCTATCCTAGTAAGTTACCAGAAGATAAGTTCTAACAAAATGAGGTTATAATTCTCATACCACAAAGAACAAACAAAACAAAGATAGGAAAATGGAGATTAAAGAAATAGTGACTCTAACTCAGGAGAGAAATGAACTTGTCTTAGTATCACAGCTGCACAGCTGGAACTTAATTAATCCAGATGGGAATTTACGAGGATTCTAGGAGGAAGTACCTAGGAAAAGATGGAACTTAAGAAATCTGTACAATTTGGAACAAATTAAGAAGATGATAAAGGCTGACCATTCAAGGAAATAAGGCAATGAAACATGAAAAACTTGAGGGAATACAGCATTGTGACCCTTCTGAAAAGACTTGCTTGAGGATGAAATCCAACAAACCAAGATTAGTCAAAATTTAAAATTTGGGATTGGAGGAGTAGTTGAAAATGGACTGGTGATAAATATTAAAAACACTTTAATATAGAAAAGCCTAAACAATTGTGGGAATCAAGGTTTTTAAAGAAAGCAGACTTTGCCTTGGGTTTTCCCATGTCAATATGTCTTTAAAATTCTTTCCTTAAGAGCTTAACATCTTTAAAATCTTAACCCAAATCATGCATTTAGTCAAGACAGGTCTGAACAGGACACTAAATATCAAGATCCTCTGCCTTTGGCTAGTGATCTGTTTACCTCATGCTGATCAGGACTGAGGAACTAACAATAACATTGTAGACAAAGGGTAGATTCAGTGGAGTGAGCAAATTGGAGGGCATGAACAGGAGGTTGCGGTCAGAGGGGAATTTCTAGAGTTTTAAATGATAGCAAGTATGACCATGTTAGCCAGTACGTGTAGTAGAGGTGGAAGTGATGGAAATGAGAAAGTTAAGGAATGTGAAGGCAGCATGTCAGAGACATGGAATATGGTAAAAAACAAACTATGAGCCATTGAAAAAGGATGAAGGGAATGTCCCAGGATAATATAAATAAAAGGCATAAAAATAACAGATTGCTTCCTTATGATTCATGTATTACTCAGAGGCCTCTAAATTCTAGAACTTCTATTGAGAAGTTTTTTTGGAACTTCTATTCCAAATCACTTAATAGTACCATTAAAACATTGTATTTCACTGATGTGCTTCATTGTTAAATTCACAGTGCTATTAGGCCTCTAAACAAATTAATGTTCGGGATTTCCATAATAGTGTCCTCCAAATTTAGAGCATGTATGGACTTGCATGCAAGGGCCTGATTATCTCATACATGATTAGTTAGAAGACCTGAATGATCATATCTGGCAGCCAAGACAACTTTCTTTTCTTTTTCTTGAGCTTTTAATTTTTTTAAATTTATTTTATTGAATTATAGTTGATTTACAATGTTGTGTTAACTTCTACTGTACAACAAAGTGATTCAGTTATACATATATATACATTCTTTTTCATATTCTTTTCCATTATGGTTTATCATAGGATATTGAATATAGTTTTCTGTGCTATACAGTAGGACTTTTTGTTTATCCATTCTATATATAATAGTTTGCATCTACTAATCCCAAACTCCCAATCCATCCCTCCCCCAATCCCCCTCTGCCTTGGCAACCACAAGTCTGTTCTCTAATGTCTGTGAGTCTGTTTCTGTTTTGTAAATAAGTTCATTTGTACTATTTTTTAGATTCTACATATAACTGATATCATGTAATATTTGTCTTTGACTGACTGACTTCACTTAGTATGATAATCCCTAGGTCCATCCATGTTGCTGCAAATGGCATTATTTCATTCTTTCTTACGGCTGAGTAATAATATTCCTTTGTATATATTTACCACATCTTTATCCATTTATCTGTCGACGGACATTTAGGTTGTTTCCATGTCTTGGCTATTGTAAATAGTGCTACGATAAACATTGGGGTGCATGTATCTTTTTGAATTATAGTTTTCTCTAGATATATGCCCAGGAGTGGGATTGCTAGATCATATGGCAACTCTTTTTATTTTTTTGTGGAACCTCCATACTGTTTTCCATAGTGGCTGCACCAGCTTACATTCCCACCAACAGTGTAGGAGGGTTGCCTTTTCTCCACACCCTCTCCAGCATTTGTTATTTGTAGACTTTTAAAAAAAACTTTTATTGGAGTATAGTTAATTTACAATGTTGTGTTAGTTTCAGGTGTACAGCAAAGTGAATCAGCTATACATAAACATATATCTACTCTTTTTTATTATTTTTATTTTTATTTTTGGCCACACTGTGCAGCATGTGGGATCTTAGTTGCCCAACCAGGGATCAAACCCACACCCCCTGCATTGGAAGCTCAGAGTCTTAACCACTGGACCACCAGGGAAATCCCTCACCACTCTTTTTTAGATTCTTTTCCCATATAGGCCAATACAGAGTATTGCATAGAGTTCCCTGTGCTATACAGTAGGTCCTTATTAGTTATCTGTTTTATATATAGTAGTGTATATGTGTCAATCCCAATCTCCCAATTTATCCCTCCCCCCACCCCTGTATTTGCAGACTTTTTAATGCTGGCCATTCTGACTGGTGTGAGGTGGTACCTCATTGTAGTTTTGATTTGCATTTCTCTAATAATTAGCAATGTTGAACATCTTTTCATGTGCCTGTTGGCCATCTGTATGTCTTCTTTGGAGAAATATCTATTTAGGTCTTCTGCCCATTTTTCAATTGGGTTGTTTGTTTTTTTTTTGTTTTTGAGATGTATGAGCTCTTTGTATTTTTTGGAAATTAAGCCCTTGCAAGACAGTTTTCTTAATTATAGTATCATCAATCTTTCCAATGACAACTTTGATGGTATTTTTGATTTGGGATTACAATGACTGAGAATATAGGGGAAAAAAAGAAATTTCAGCCTACTTTCTTTACTGTCTCCATTTCTTTCACCCCATAAACACACACATCATTTCTTGCAAAACTCCCATCTAAATACTAAACTTTATTGTAATATTAATATTAATAACTAATATTATTAATAGTAATGTTAGTAACTAATATTTGTAGTACTGACACTACTGAGTGTAATATGAGGATCCATGGCAGAACAGTTCAGATAAATACAAGCACTGTAGCTTTTGTTATATGGAGAAAATTCCTTCTTCTAGGATCAAATCAGTGATTGGTCCCGCATGTGAATACTCCTATAATTGAATTCCTGTGCACATTTCCTTTGGATTAAACTCTTAGAGGCAGAATATCTGGGTCAAAGAGTGTAGTAGGCTATATAATGGCACCCCAAAGATGTCCACACTCTAATCCCTGGACCCTGTGAATACATTAACATAGTAAAAGGGACTTCACAGATGTGAATAAGTTAAGAATCTCAAGATGGGGAGAGCAGCTTGTATTTTCCAGGTGGGCCCAATTTAATCATAAGCGTTCTATGTTACCGAATTAAGTCATACGGACTCTGCTGGGGCCCTAGCCCACCTGAGGCTCTCCGCCTCAGCGGGGGAGGGTTCTTTTTCTTTTTGGGTTCGAGCAGCCAATAACGAAACCAAAGCTGAGATCGAGGCAGCACAAGCTTTATTTCGTGGCCAAAGAATGGAGAAGCGGGAACTAAGTTCACAGATCAACTTCTCGCCCACCTGGCAAGAGAGTTTTAATTTTAAAGAGTAGAGACAGCGGGAGGAGGATCGTGAGGCTCATGATGGGGAGGCATATACATTAGTCTACCAGGGAAGGGGGCAGTGCCTTTTCGAGGGAGTGTGGTGCCACCCCCTTTAATCCTTTTTTTTGGTCCTTAATGCCTGGTCATGGCCACCGGTAGGTGTGTCATTTAATATGTTAATGTAGCAAAATGAATGTATAATGCGAGATTCAGGGTCTGTTGGAGGTCACATTCGTCGCCATCTTGGTCTCAGCTGGTTCCATCTGGGTTTTTTTTGTTTGTTTGTTTGTAGCTTTCTTTCTTATTTCTGGATCATTTGACTTAAAGATTTATGTTAACTCCTGCTGAGGTGGGGGTTGGCGGGTTTTGAGCAAAGGCCTGGAGCGGCTCTGGCAACACGTATAAGATTAGAAGTAGGTGATTCGATGATGGAAACAAGAGGTTGGAGTGATTCGAGGAAGGAGCCATGAGCTAAGGAGTACAAGTAGCCTCCAGAAGCTGAAAAAGCCAAGGAAATTAATTCTCCCCTCCGGGCCTCCAGAAGGAACCAGTCCTGCCGACACCTGGACTTTAGCCCAGTGAGGCTGGTTTTGAACTTCTAACCTCCAAAACTGTAAGTAATTAATTTGTGTTGTTTAATGGCACTAAATTTGTAGTAATTTGTTACAGCAGCAATAAGAAACTAATGCAAAGAGTTTGCAAATCGTTTCAAGGTTTTAATTGCCAAATTTCCCATCAGCAATGTATGAGAGCGTCTCTCTTTGATCTCTACTTTTTTCTATTCATGTCCCTTTTCATATCAGTAGTCTGTAAACTTTGCTAGGGTGTAGGTTATGTCCTCTATCTCTCTTTTCATCTCACACAAGTATCCTGAACCCGATAGATCCACAAAAGTATATATTAACAATGTTAATACGTTTCAGTAGAGTAAGAAGGCATGGAAGAAAAATTTGACCTGAATTGTTTTTTATTTTTGAAGAAATAAGTTCCACTTTGAGTCTTCTAAGTTAGGCTGGGTATCATATCATGCGTTTTAGAGTTAAAAAGAAAAAGAAAAGAAAAGCATCAAGTAGTAGGTATAAAAGTATCAGAAATCCCTTATCTCGTGGTAAAAGGGCAAGCTTAGCAGACCCACTGTGCTATTTTGTTACCAAAATGATACAAGCAATTGGAAAAACAATTATAGGAAATAAATATAAATATACTACACAGGTCTATATACACCTGAGCATAGATTGTGATTAACACATTCTTCCATATTTTTTTCTCATCTGCGTTCTAACACAAGTTTCTATCAGGTTTACCCTTCATTTTTTTTTTTCTCAATGGTTTTATTGAGGTATAATTTACATAAAATAAAATGCATGTGTTTAAAATATACAATTTTATAAGTTTTAACATGTGTATAAAACCTGAGAGACCATCACCGTGATAAAGATAATGAACATAGCCATCACTCCCAAAA
Organism: Eubalaena glacialis; assembly: GCF_028564815.1. NCBI lineage: Eukaryota > Metazoa > Chordata > Mammalia > Artiodactyla > Balaenidae > Eubalaena > Eubalaena glacialis. The sequence continues at coordinate 145,910,123 of NC_083717.1, forward strand.
GTTTCCCTGTCCTCTTTTGTATTCTCCCTTTCCACTCCTTCCCACAACCTTCCATCTTGTCTGCTTTATGTCACTACAGATTAGTTTGCAGGTAATTGAAGTTTATATAAATGAAATTATACATATGTACTCTTATTCTCTGGTTTCTTTTACTCAAAATAATTATTTTGACATTCATCCATGTTGTTTGTACAATAACTCATTGCTTTTTATTGGAATAGTAGTTCATTCTATGGACATACCACAGTTTGTTTATACATTCATCTGTTGATGGACATTTGGGCTGTCCTTAGTTTTTGGCCATCATAAAGCTACTATGAATACTCATGTACGTGCCTTAACATGAACATGTGCTTTCATTTCTCATGGTAAAATATCAGGAAAGCAATGACAGGGTATACATATATTTACCTTTTTAAGAAACTGCCAAACTGTTTTCCAAAGTACCATTTTACAGTCTCACCATCAGTGAGTGTGTGTGAGAATTTCAGTTACTCTACATCCTTACCCACACTTGTTTTATTCAGTCATTTTTCATTAGCCATTTTAGTAGGTATGTAGTGATACCTTATTGTGGTTTTAGTTAGCCTTTCTCTAATAACTAATGATGTTAAGATTTTTTTCATGTGCTTATTTGCCATTCTTATATCTTATTTGGTGCCTGTTCAAATCTTTGTCAGTTTTTTTGGGGGGCAGGGCTGCCTTGGGTCTTCATTGCTGCACATGGACTTTCTCTAGTTGCGACGAGTGGGGGCTACTCTTGGTTGTGGTGCGCAGGCTTCTCATTGCAGTGGCTTCTCTTGTTGCAGAGCACAGGCTCTAGGTGCATGGACTTCAGTAGTTGCAGCATGTGGGCTCAGTAGTTGCGGCATGTGGGCTCTAGGGTGCATGGGCTCAGTAGTTATGGCTCACAGGCTCTGGAGTGCAGGCTCAGTAGTTGCAGCACACAGGCTTAGTTGCTCTGTGGCATGTGGGATCTTCCCGGAGCAGGAATCAAACCCATGTCCCTTGCATTGGCAGGTGGATTCCTAACCACTGCGCCACCAGGGAAGTCCCTTTGTCAGTTTTTATTGGGTTTATTTATTGTTGAGTTTTCATCATACTTAGTAAAAATCTTTTAAAAGAAAATTTACTTTGTATGACTTGAATCCTCTTAAATGTATTGAGATTTGTTTTATGGCTCAGAACATGGTCTATTTTGGTAAATGTTCCATATGCACTTGAAAAGAATGTGTATTCTGCTGTTGTTGGGTGAGATGTTCCATAAATGTCAGTTTAAATTTGTTGATAGTGTTCAAGTCTTCTACATCTGTGGTAGGCACACTTATAATCCCCAAAGATATCCATGTCCTAATCCCCAAAATTGTGAATATGTTTCTTTACATGGCAAAGGGGACTCTGCAGACATGATCATGTTAAGGGTATTGAGATGGGAAGACTATCCTGGATTGTTCAGGTGGGTCCAATTTAATCACAGGTCCTTAACAGCAAAGAACTTTTCCCAGCTGTAATCATGTTACCAAGACCAAGCTCATACTGCTCCTGCACAACAGGCCAGTAAATCGAGAGGCGAGCTGTTAGGGCAAGGAATAGCACTTTATTCAGAAAGCCAGCAGACTGAGAAGATGGTGGACTAGTGTCCCAAAGAACCATCTTGCCTGGGTTTGGATGCTAGTTTCTTGTATAGAGCAAAGAGGAGGAGGTGAGAAGGTACCATGAAAAAGGCCGTAAGTTGTTGTAAATATTTCCTTGTTCTGGAGAGACTCTGGAGAGAATGTGTTAATTTCTTCTTTCCTGCAGCTATTCACAGGTGGGCCTGGTCAGGATGTTTCCTATGAGCTAAATAAAGGTATTTTAGCTTAAGCTCAGGCACAGGAGGCAGGGTTCCTGGAGGTGAGCCATTATGTAATATATTTTAAGCTATAGGCAACACTCCTTTAGTGATTAACTTGTAGCAAAAACAATAGAATACAAAAGTTAATGTAAAAGAAACAGATCCAATATGGAGTCAGATTTGTCCTTCCCTGTTACAATCAGAGGGAGACTTACTATGGAAAAAGGGTCAGAGAAATTCAACATTGCTTGCTTTAAAGAGGGAAAAAGAGATTGATGACCAGAAAATGTAGGTGACCTCTAGAAACTGGAAAAGATCAAGAAATGGATTCTTTCCTAGAGGCTCCAGAAAGGAATGCAGCCCTGCCGACATCTTGATTTTTGGCCCAATGAGACCTGTGTTGGACTCCTGATTTACAGAACTGTAAGATAAATACGTATTGTGTAAGCCACTGAAGTTGTGCTAATTTGCTACAGCAGCAAGAGAAAAATAATATATTTGCCCATGTAGTTGAAATTTCCAGTGGTCTTCATTTTGTTTTTCTTTGTTTAGATCCAGATTTCCATTTGGTATAATTTTCTATCGATGTAAAACTTTCCTTTAACACTTTTTTGTAGTGCAGGTCTACTGGTGATGTAATATTTCAGCTTGTTTATGTCTGAAAAAGTCCTTGTTTCACTTTTTGATATTTTAATAATTTTTTGTTTGTTTTTGTTTTTTCATTGGGTAAAGAATTCTAGGCTAGCAGTTTTATTTTCTTTCAATATTTTATAGATGTTATTCCAGTATATTCTTACTTACATTCTTGAAAAATCCACTGTCATTTTAGATTTTGTTACTCTCTATGTAATATGTCTTTTTCTCTTGCTGCAGAAAAATGAGTGGAATATAGATTGATAAATCATGGTTTATGGTACCATAAAAATGTATTCTTTGATGAAAAGTGGATAAAATAACATCAGGTTGACAAAATTAGATTTGTCTGTAGGCTAACTGTATATAACATGTAATAATGGCTCTCAAACTTTTTGGTCTCAGGACCACTTTGCCCTCTTAAGAATTATTGAGAACCTCAAAGAAATTTTGCTTATATGGCTTATATCTATCAATATTACCTATGTTAGAATTTCAAACTGAGAAAAGTTTTAAAGTATTATTTAAGACAATAATAATAAGCCCATTACATGTTAGTACAAATAACATATTTTTGTGAATTGACCATATTTTCCAAAACAAAATTATCTGTTGAGAAGAGCTATAAATAAATCTCTTTAGCTTAATAGAGAATAGCTGAATTATCCCATCTGCTTCTGCATTCAATCTGTTGTATGTCTGTATTGTTTTGTTCGAAGAATATTAGGAAAACCTGGCCTCACATAGGTAAGTAGTTAGAAAAGGAAGGAATATTTTTATATCTTTTCCAGTTAATTACAGATATTATTTATTGATACTAAACCGAATACAACAAATTGTAGTTTCTCAAAGGTAGGTTGTAGTGTGGAATCTGAAATGATACCAATGAACTTTTTGTACTCTGTTACATTAATACCCATTGGTCTATCTTGGAATTTGTATCTTTTATCTACCAATGATTTTATAACACCATGCATTGGTCATTTGGAAACTACTGATACTGAGTTATGCAGGTCTTCTACCTGCTGATGTGTATCTTTACAATATCTTAAAATCACATTCATAGATATCACCACTGATTTAGCCTAAAATATCTTTAAATATTGGGAAGCTATCAAAGTCAGACAGCAGATACAGGTTTTTCAAAATTCTAACTTTCTCTTGAAAGCTTAAATTTGGTCACTGACAATAAATATAGTCAGTTGTTCTTGAAATTATAGGTTCGCTTCATTCATTTTCAAGAAAACGTCCAGATACCAGATTGAATAACTATAGTTTTCCTATCATTCTTTTTTTCAGCTTTATTGTGATATAAACAAGATATATAAATGATATATAATATAACATTGTAAGTTAAGGTGTACAATGTGATGATAGGTTACATGTATATATTGCAAAATGATTACCACAATAAGGTTACCACATCCATTACCTCACATAGGTACAATTTTTGTATGTGTGTGGTGAGAACTTTTAAGACCTACTCTCTTAGCAACTTTCAAATATACAATACAGTATTGTTAACTATAGTCACCATGCTGTACATTGCATACCCAGAAGGTATTTATCTCATAACTGGAAGTTTGTACTCTTTGACCACTTTCACCAATTTCCTCCACACATCCCATCCCTACCCAACCTTTGTCAACCTCCAATCTATTCTCTGTTTTCATGAGTTCAGTTTTTTTCTACATATAAGTAAGATCATACAGTATTTGTCTTTCTCTGTCTGAACTTATTTCACAAGGTATAAGGCCCACAAGGCTCATTCATGTTGTCAAAAATGGCAGGGTTTCCTTCTTTTTTATGGCTGAATAATATTCCATTGTATATATATACCACATTTCCTTTTTAAAAAATTTTTATTGAAGTATAGTTGATTTACAATGTTAGTTTCAGTTTTACAACATAGTGACTCAATGTTTTTTATAGAGTATAATCCATTTAAAGTTAATATATCATTTAAAGTTAATATAAAATATGGGATATATTCCGTGTGCTGTACAACATATCCCTGTAGCTTATTTATTTTTATACATAGGAGTTCATACATCTTAATGCCCTATCTTGCCCCCTCCTCCCTTCTCTCGCCCCACTGGTAACTACTAGTTTGTTCACTGCATGTTTCTCATTTGTTAAACTCATTCCTTTGTTTTATTTTTTAGATTCCACATATAGGTGATAACATTAAAGTATTTGGCTTTCTCTATCTGACTTATTTCACTGAAAATAATACCCTGAAGTTCCATCCATGTTGTTGCAAATGACAAAATTTCATTCATTCTTTTTTATGGCTGATTAGTGTTCCATTGTAGGTGTGTTTGTGTGTGTGTGTGTTGTGTGTGTGTATCTCCCACATCCTTATCCATTTATGGACATTTTATCCCACTGATGGACACTTATGTTGCTTCTGTAGCTTGGCTATTATAAATAATGCTGCTGTGAACATTGGGGTGCATGTGTCTTTTCCAGTTAGTGTTTCTGTTTTCTTTGGATATATACCCAGAAATAGAATTGCTGGATCATATGGTAGTTTTAGTTTTTTGAGAAACCTTTATACTGTTTTCCATAGTCACTGCACCAATTTACATTCCCACCAACTGTGTACAAGAGTACACTTTTCTCATGCAGCTCCATATTAAAGAAACAAACAACCCAATCCAAAAATGGGCAGAAGACCTAAGTAGGCATTTCTCCAAAGAAGACATACAGATGGCCAAGAAGCACAAGAAAAGCTGCTCAACATCACTGATTATTGGAGAAATGCAATCAAAACTACAATGAGGTATCACCTCACACCAGTTAGAATGGCCATCGTCAGAAAATCTACAAACAAGAAATGCTGGAGAGGGTGTGGAGAAAAGGGAACCCTCTTGCACTGTTGGTGGGAATGTAAATTGATACAGCCACTGTGGAGAACAGTAAGGAGGTTCCTTAAAAAACTAAAAATAGAATTACCATATGATCCAGCAATCCCACTACTGGGCATATACCCTGAGAAAACCATAATTCAAAAAGACACATGCACCCCAATGTTCATTGCAGCACTATTTACAATAGCTAGGTCATGGAAGCAACCTAAATGCCCATCAACAGACGAATGGATAAAGAAGTTGTGGTACATATATACAATGGAATATTACTCAGCCATAAAAAGGAACGAAATTGAGTCATTTGTTGAGACGTGGATGGATCTAGAGACTGTCATACAGAGTGAAGTATGTTAACGCATGTATGTGGAACCTAGAAAAATGGTACAGATGAACCGGTTTGCAGGGCAGAAATAGAGACACAGATGTAGAGAACAAACGTATGGACACCAAGGGGGGAAAACCGCGGTGGGGTGGGGATGGTGGTGTGCTGAATTGGGTGATTGGGATTGACATGTATACACTGATGTGTATAAAATTTATGACTAATAAGAACCTGCAGTATAAAAAAACAAACAAAAAAAACAAAAAAAACAACCCAAAAAGAGTACACTTTTCTCCACATCCTCATCCTTATTTGTGGTCTTTTTCACCATAGCCATACTGACAGGTTTAAGGTGATACCTCATTTTGTGTGTGTGTGTGTGTGTTTTGAAAGTATAGCTGATTTACAGTATTATATTAGTTTCAGGTATGAAGCATAATGATTCAGTATTTTCATAGATTATACTCCATTATAAGTTATTTCAAAATAATGGCTATAATTCGCTGTGCTGTACAATGTACCCTTGTTGCTTATCTATTTTATACATATTAGTTTGTATCTCTTAATCCCTCACATACACATACACACCAAGTCTTTATCCATTCATCTGTTGATGGATACTTGGGTTACTTCCGTATCTTGGCTATTGTAAATACTGTTGCTGTGAACACTAGCGTGCATGTATCTTTTCAAATAAGCGTTTTCCTTTTTTCTGGAAATATACTTGGGAGTTATTTGTGGTCTTTTTGACCATATCCATTCTGACAGCTATGACGTGATACCTCATTGTAGTTTCGCATTTCTCTGGTAATTAGCCATGTTGAGTATGTTTTCATGTGCCTGTTAGCTATCTGTGTGTCTCCTTTGGAGAAATGTTTATTTGGTTCTTCTGCCCATTTTTTTTAAATAATTTCTTTAAAAATGTATTTATTTTATTTATTTATTTTTGGCTTCATTGGGTCTTTGTTGCTGCACGTGGGCTTTCTCTAGTTGCAGCAAGTGGGGGCTACTCTTCGTTGAGGTGCATGGGCTTCTCATTGCGGTGGCTTCTCTTGTTGCAGAGCATGGGCTCTAGGCATGCGGGCTCAGTAGTTGTGGCTCACGGGCTCTAGAATGCAGGCTCAGTAGTTGTGGCTCATGGGCTTAGTTGCTCCGCGGCATGTGGGATCTTCCTGGACCAGGGCTCAAACCTGTCTCCCCTGCATTGGCAGGCAGATTCTTAACCACCGTGCCACCAGGGAAGCCCTTCTGTGCATTTTTTGATTGGGTTGTTTGTTTTTTTGATATTGAGTTGTATGAGCTGTTTATATATTTTGGATATTAAGCCCTTGTTGGTCACATTGTTTGCAAGTTTTTTCTACCATTCTGTGGGTTGTCTTTTTGTTTTGTTGGTTTCCTTTGCTGTGCAAAAGCTTTTAAGTTTAATTAGGTCTGATTTGTTGTTTTGTTTTTTTAAAAAATTTTTATTTATTTACTTATTTTTTTAACATCTTTATTGTAGTATAATTTTTTTATAATGTTGTGTTAGTTTCTGCTGTATAACAAAGTGAATCATCTATATGTATACATATAACCCCATATCCCCTCCCTCTTGCATCTCCCTCCCACACTCCCTATCCCACCCCTTTAAGTGGTCACAAAGCACCGCGATGATCTCCCTGTGCATGCAGCTGCTTCCCACTGGCTATCTATTTTACATTTGGTAGTGTATATATGTCCATGCCAATCTCTCACTTCGTCCCAGCTTACCCTTCCCCCTCCCTGTGTCCTCAAGTCCATTCTCTACATCTGCGTCTTTATTCCTGTCCTGCCCCTAGGTTCTTCAGAACCTTTTTTTTTTTTTTTTTTAGATTCCATATTTATGTGTTAGCATATGCTATTTGTTTTTCTCTTTCTGACTTACTTCCCTCTGTATGACAGACTCTAGGTCCATCCACCTCACTACAAATAACCCAATTTCGTTTCTTTTTGTGGATGAGTAATATTCCATTGTGTATATGTGCCACATCTTCTTTATCCATTCATCTGTCAGTGGACACTTAAGTTGCTTCCATGTCCTGGCTATTGTAAATAGAGCTACAATTAACATTGTGGTACATGACTCTTTTTGAATTATGGTTTTCTCAGGGTATATGCCCAGTAGTGGGATTGCTGGGTCATATGGTAGTTCTATTTTTAGTTTTTTTGAGGAACCTCCATACTGTTCTCTATAGTGGCTCTATCAATTTACATTCCCACCAACAGTGCAAGAGGGTTCTCTTTTCTCCACGCCCTCTCCAGCATTTATTGTTTGTAGATCTTTTGATGATGGCCATTCTGAATGGTGTGAGGTGATACCTCATTGTAGTTTTGATTTGCATTTCTCTAATGATTAGTAATGTTGAGCATCCTTTCATGCATTTGTTGGCAATCTCTATATCTTCTTTGGAGAAATGTCTGTTTAGGTCTTCTGCCCATTTTCGGATTAGGTTGTTTGTTGTTTTGATATTGAGCTGCATGAGCTGCTTGTATATTTTGGAGATTAATCCTTTGTCAGTTGCTTCATTTGCAAATATTTTCTCCCATTCTGAGGGTTGTCTTTTCGTCTTGTTTATGGTTTCCTTTGCTGTGCAAAAGCTTTTACGTTTCATTAGGTCCTATTTGTTTATTTCTATTTTTATTTCAATTTCTCTAAGAGGTGGGTCAAAAAGGATCTTGCTGTGATTTATGTCATACAATGTTCTGCCTATGTTTTCCTCTAAGAGTTTGATAGTGTCTGGCCTTACATTTAGGTCTTTAATCCATTCTGAGTTTATTTTTTGTGTATGGTGTTAGGGAGTGTTCTAATTTCATTCTTTCACATGTAGCTGTCCAGTTTTCCCAGCACCACTTATTGAAGAGGCTGTCTTTTCTCCATTGTATATTCTTGCCTCCTTTATCAAAAATAAGGTGACCATATGTGCGTGGGTTTATCTCTGGGCTTTCTATCTTGTTCCATTGATCTATATTTCTGTTTTTGTGCCAGTACCATACTGTCTTGATTACTGTAGCTTTGTAGTATAGTCTGAAGTCCGGGAGCCTGATTCCTCCAGCTCCATTTTTCGTTCTCAAGATTGCTTTGGCTATTCGGGGTCTTTTGTGTTTCCATACAAATTGTGAAATTTTTTGTCCTAGTTCTGTGAAAAATGCCAGTGGTAGTTTGATAGGGATTGCATTGAATCTGTAGATTGCTTTGGGTAGTATAGTCATTTTCACAATGTTGATTCTTCCAATCCAAGAACATGGGATATACCTCCATCTGTTTGTATCATCTTTAATTTCTTTCATCAGTGTCTTATAGTTTTCTGCATACAGGTCTTTTGTCTCCTTAGGTAGGTTTATTCCTAGGTATTTTATTCTTTTTGTTGCAGTGGTAAATGGGAGTGTTTCCTTAATTTCTCTTTCAGATTTTTCATCATTACTGTATAGGAATGCAAGAGATTTCTGTGCATTAATTTTGTATCCTACAACTTTACCGAATTCATTGATTAGCTTTAGTAGTTTTCTGGTGGCATCTTTAGGATTCTCTATGTATAGTATCATGTCATCTGCAAACAGTGACAGCTTTACTTCTTCTTCTCCGATTTGGATTCCTTTTCTTTCTTTTTCTTCTCTGATTGCTGGGGCTAAAACTTCCAAAACTATGTTGAATAATAGTGGTGAGAGTGGACAACCTTGTCTTGTTCCTGATCTTAGTAGAAATGGTTTCAGTTTTTCACCATTGAGAACGATGTTGGCTGTGGGTTTGTCATATATATCCTTTATTATATTGAGGTAAATTCCCTCTATGCCTACTTTCTGGAGGGTTTTTATCATAAATTGGTGTTGAATGTTGTCGAAAGATTTTTCTGCATCTATTGAGATGACCATATGGTTTTTCTCCTTCAATTTGTTAATATGGTGTATCACATTGGTTGATTTGCATATATTGAAGAATCCTTGCATTCCTGGTATAAACCCCACTTGATCATGGTGTATGATCCTTTTAATGTGCTGTTGGATTCTGTTTGCTAGTATTTTGTTGAGGATTATTGCATCTATGTTCATCAGTGATATTGGCCTGTAGTTTTCTTTCTTTGTGACATCTTTGTCTGGTTTTGCTATCAGGGTGATGGTGGCCTCATAGAATGAGTTTGGGAGTGTTCCTCCCTCTGCTATATTTTGGAAGAGTTTGAGAAGGATAGGTGTTAGCTCTCCTCTAAATGTTTGATAGAATTCGCCCGTAAAGCCATCTGGTCCTGGGCTTTTGTTTGTTGGAAGATTTTTAATCACAGTGTCAATTTCAGTGCTTGTGATTGGTCTATTTATATTTTCTGTTTCTTCCTGGTTCAATCTCAGAAAGTTGTGCTTTTCTAAGAATTTGTCCTTTTCTTCCGGGTTGTCCATCTTATTGGCATATAGTTGCTTGTAGTAATCCCTCTTGATTCTTTGTATGTCTGCAGTGTCAGTTGTTACTTCTCCTTTTGTACTTCTAATTCTATTGATTTGAGTGTTCTCCCTTTTTTTCTTGATGAGTCTGGCTAATGGTTTATCGATTTTGTTTATCTTCTCAAAGAACCAGCTTTTAGTTTTATAGATCCTTGTGCTTGTTTCCTTCATTTGTGTGTCATTTATTTCTGATCTGATCTTTATTTCTTTCCTTCTGCTAACTTTGGGGTTTTTTTGTTCTTCTTTCTCTAATTGCTTTAGGTGCAAGGTTAGGTTGTTTATTTGAGATGTTTCTTGTTTCTTGAGGTAGGATTGTATTGCTTTAAACTTCCCTCTTAGAACTGCTTTTGCTGCATCCCATAGGTTTTGGGTCATCGTGTTTTCATTGTCATTTGTTTCTTGGTATTTTTTGATTTCCTCTTTGATTTCTTCAGTGATCTCTTGGTTATTTAGTAGTGTATTGTTTAGCCTCCATGTGTTTGTATTTTTTACATATTTTTCCCCGTAATTGATATCTAGTCTCATAGCGTTGTGGTCGGAAAAGATACTTGATATGATTTCAATTTTCTTAAATTTACCAAGGCTTGATTTGTGACCCAGGATATGATCTATCCTGGAGAAAGTTTCATGAGCACTTGAGAATAAAGTGTATTATATTGTTTTTCGATGGAATGTCCTATAAATATCAGTTATGTTCATCTTGTTTAATGTGTCATTTAAAGCTTGTGTTTCCTTATTTCCATGCTATTTTGATTACTGTAGCTTTGCAGTATAGTCTGAGGTCTGGGAGAGTGATATCTCCAGCTATGTTTTTTTTTCTCAAGATTGTTTTAGCAATTCTGGGTCTCTTGTTCTACCATATAAATCTAGGATTATTTGTTCGAAATAACTTTTCTAGTTCTGTGAAAATGTTATATTTTGATAAGGATTGCATTATATCTATAGATGACTTGGGGTAGTATGGCAATTTTAACAACATTAATTCTTCCAATCTAAGAGCACAGGGTATCTTTCCATTTCTTTGTATCATCTTCAATTTCCTTTGTGAGTGTTTTATAATTTTCAGAGTATAGGTCTTTTACCTCCTTGGTTAAGTTTATTCTTTTGATGCAATTTTAAATGGGATATTTTTAAACTTTCTCTTTCTGATAGTTCATTATTTGTGTATAGAAAAATAACAGGTATCTGTAGATTAATCTTTTATCCTGCAACTTTGCTGAATTCAGTTATTAGTTGGAATAGTTTTTTGATGGAGATTTTAAGGTTTTCTGTGGGAAGTATATCATCTGCAAATAGTGACAGTTTTACGTCTTCCCTTCCAATTTAGATGCCTTTTATTTCTCTATTTTCTCTTATCTGATTGCTGTGGCTAGGACTTCCAATACTTTGTTAAATAGAAATGGTGAGAGTTGGCATCCTTTTCTGGTTTCTGAATTTAGAGGAAATGCTTTCAGCTTTTCACTCTTGAGTATGATGTTAGCTGTGGATTTATCATAAATGACCTTTATTATGTTGAGATATGTTTCCTCTATACCCACTTTGGTGAGAGTTTTTATAATAAATCGATGTTGAATATTGTCAAGTACTTTTTCTGCATCTATTGAGGTAATCATGTGATTGTTTTTTAGTCCTTACTTTTGTTACTGTAGTGTATCACTTGGATTGATTTGCAAATGTTGAACCATCCTGGAGCTCCTGGAATAAATCTAATTTTATCATGGTGTATGATCCTTTTCATATATTGTTGGATTCAGTTTGCTAATTTTTTGTTGAGGCTTTTTGCATCTATATTCATCAAAGATACTGGCCTGTCATTTTCTTTTCTTCTCTTTTCTTTTCTTTCTTTCTTTTTTTTCTTTGTGTGTGTGTGTGTATGTGTGTGTGGTGTCTTTGTCTGGTTTTGGTATCAGGGTACTGGTGACCTCATAGAATGAATTTGGGAGTGTTTTGTTCTTTTCAATTTTTTTGGAATAGTTTGAGAAGGCTAGGTATTTGTTCTACTTTATGTTTGGTAGAATTTCCCTGTGAAGCTCTCCAGACTTGGACTTTTGTTTTCTGGGAGGTTTTTATTTTTATTTTTTTAATTACAAATTCAGTTTTACTACTAGTGATCGGTCTGTTCAAATTGTCTATTTCTTCTTGATTCACTGTTGGAAAGTTATATGTTTCCAGAAATTGTTCATTTCTTCTAGGTTGTTAGAATTTGTTGGCACATAACTGTTCATGGTATTCTCATGATTTTTTGTATCTCTGTGGTATTTTTTGTTGTTTCTCCTCTTTCATTTCTTATTTTGTTTATTTGGGTTCTTTATCTTTTTTTTCTTGGTGCGCCGAAAGGTTGATCAATTGTTTTTATCTTTTCAAAAATCAGCCCTTGGTTTCATTGATCTTTTAAATTGTTTTTTGTTCTTTATTGTATTTCATCTCTGATCTTCATTATTTCTTCCTTCTGGTGACTTTGGTCTTTGTTTGTTATTTTTCTAATTCCTTTAGGTGGGAGGTGAGGTTGTTTATTTGAGATTTTTCTGGTTTCTTGAGGAAGGCCTGTATTGTTACAAACATCCTTCTTAGAACTGCTTTTGCCACATTCCATAGATTTTGGAATGTGTTTCCCTTTTCATTTGTCTAAAGGTATTTTCTGTTTTCTCCTTTGATTTCTTCATTGACCTTTTTTTTTTTTTTTTAGTAGCATGTTGTTTAGCATTCACATGTTTCTTTTCCCATTTTTCTTTCTGCAGTTGATTTCTAGTTTTATAACTGTTGTGGTCAGAAAAAAATGCTTGATATAATTTCTATCCTTTTAAATTTGTTGAGACTTGTTTTGTAGCCTAGCATGTGATTTGACCTGGAGAACATTCCTTTTCACCTGAAAAGAATATGTATTCTGCTGTTTTGGGGTGGAATGTCCTGTGTATATTTATTAAGTACATTTGATCTAATGTGTCATTTAATGCCAGTATTTACTGATTTTTCCATCTAGAAGATCTGTCCATTGATGTAAGTGGGGTGTTAAGGTCTCCTACTATTGTGGCATCATTATTGTCAACTTCTCTCTTCATGTCTGTTAATATTTGCTTTATATATTAATGTGCTCCTGTTTTAGGTGCATATATGTTAATGAATGTTATACCCTCTTGTATTGATCCCTTTCTCAGGACATAATGTCCTTCTTTGTCTTTTGTTATAGACTTTATTTTAAAGTCTACTTTGATATGAGTATTGCTACCCAGCTTTCTTGTCGTTTCCATTTGCATGAAATTTCTTTTTCTATTCTTTCACTTTCAATCTGTGTGTGTCATCAAGCTCTGATGTGAGTCTTTTCTAAGCAGCATATAGGTGGGACTTATTTTTTTATCCAATCAGCCACCCTATGTCTTTTGATTGGAGCATTTAGTCCATTGACATTTAAAGTCATTATTGAGAGGTATGTACTTACTGCCATTTTGTTACTTGTTTTTTGGTTGTTTTTATACTTCTTCTGTTATTTTTTTTTAATTGAAGTATAATTAATTTACAGTGTTGTGTTAATTTCTGTTGTACAAAGTGATTTAGTTATACACATATATATAGATTCTTTTTTAAAATATTCTGTTCCATTATGGTTTATTATATGATATTGAATATAGTTGTCTGTGCTATATAGTAGGACCTTGTTTATCCATTCTATGTATAATAGCTTACATCTGCTAACCCCAACCTCCCACTCCATCCCTCTCCCAACCCCCTCCCCCTGGGCAACCACAAGTCTGTTCTCTATGTCCATGTGTCTGCTTCTGTTTTATAGACAGGTTCATTTGTATCATATTTTAGATGACACATATAAATGATATCATAAGGTATTTGTCTTTCTCTTAATGACTTCACTTAGTATGTTGATCTCTAGTTGCATCCAGTAATGCTGCAAATTGCATTATTTTGTTCTTTTTTATGGCTAAGTAGTATTCCATTTTATATATTTTACATATATAAATTTATATATATAATATATATTTCATATATATTCCATTTTATATATATATAATTTATATATATATATATACACATACCATATCTTCTTTATCCATTCACCTATCGATGGGCATTTAGGTTGCTTCCATGTCTTGGCTATTGTGAATAGTGCTGCTATGAACACTGGGGTGCATGTATCTTTTTAAATTATAGTTTTGTCTTGATATATGTTCAGGAGTGGGATTGTTGGATCATATGTTAATTCTATTTTTGGTTTTCTGAGGAACCTCCATACTGGCCTCACCAACTTACATTCCCACCAATATTGTAGGAGTGTTGCCTTTTCTCCACACCTTCTCTAGCATTTGTTATTTGTAGACTTTTTAATGCTGGCCATTCTGACTGGAGTGAGGTAGTACCTTATTGTAGTTTTGATTTGCATTTCTCTAATAATTAGTGACGTTGAGCATCTTTTCATGTGCCTATTGGCCATTTGTATGTCTTCTTTGGAGAAATGTCTATTTAGGTCTTCTGCCCATTTTTCGACTGGGTTGTTTGTTTTTTTTTGCTGTTGACTTGTATGAGTTGTTTGTATATTTTGGAAATTAATCCCTTGTCGGTCTCATCATTTGCAAATATTTTCTCTCATTCTGTCGACTGTCTTTTCCTTTTGTGTATGGTTTCCTTTGCTGTGCAAAAGCTTGTAACTTTGATTAGGTCCTATTTGTTTATTTTTGTTTTTATTTCTATTGCCTTGGGAGGTCTGACCTAAGAAAACGTTGGTACAATTTATGTCAGAGAATATTTTGCCTATGATCTCTTCTAGGAGTTTTATGGTGTCATGTCTTATGTTTAAGCCTTTAAATCATTTTGAGTTTATTTTTCTGTATGGTGAGAGGGTGTGTTCTAACTTCATTGATTTACATGTGGCTGTCCAACTTTCCAAACACCACTTGCTGAAGAGACTGTCTCTTTCCCATAGTATATTCTTGTCTCCTTTGTTGAAGATTAATTGACCGTATGTGTGGGTTTATTTCTGGGTTCTCTATTCTGTTCCATTGATCCGTATGTGTGTTTTTGTGCCAATACAGTGCTGTTTTCTGTTTCTTGTTTTTTGTTTGTTTGTTTGTTTTGGCCATGCCAAGTGGCCACATGTCTTGCAGGATCTTACTTCCCCAACCAGGGATCGAACCTGTGCCCCCTGCAGTGGAAGCACAGAGTCCTAACCACTGGACCACCAGGGAATTCCCAATACCATGCTCTTTTGATTACTGTAGCTTTATAGTATTGTCTGAAGTCTGGGAGGGTTATGCCTCCTGCTTTGTTCTTTTTTTATTTTTATTTTTAACATTTTTATTTATTTATTTTTGGCTGTGCTGGGTCTTTGTTGCTGTGCACAGGCTTTCTCTAGTTGCAGCGAGTGGGGGCTACTCTTCGTTGTGGTGCATGGGCTTCTCATTGCGGTGGCTTCTCTTGTTGCAGAGCACGGGCTCTAGGTGCGCGGGCTTCAATAGTTGTGGCTCGCGGGCTCTAGAGCACAGGCTCAGTAGTTGTGGCACATGGGCTTAGTTGCTCCGCGGCATGTGGGATCTTCCTGGACCAGGGAACGAACCTGTGTCCCCTGCATTGGCAGGCAGATTCTTATCCTCTGCGCTACCAGGGAAGCCCTCCTGCTTTGTTCTTTCTCTTCAGGATTGTTTGTCAATTGTGGGTCTTTTATGGTTCCCTATAAATTTTAGGATTATTTGTGCTAGTTCTGTGAAAAATGTCATGGATAATTTGATAGGGATTGCATTAGATCTGTAGATTGCTTTGGGTAGTATGGCCATTTTAACAGTATTAATACTTCCAATCCAAGAGCATGGGCTATCTTTCCATTTCTTTGAATTGTGTTCAATTTCCTTTATTAATTTTTTATAGTTCTCAGAGTTCAAGTCTTTCACCTCCTTCATCAGGTTTATTCCTAAGTATTTTATTCTTTGGGGTGTGATTTTTAAAGGTACTATTTTTGTACATTCCCTTTCTGATATTTCATTGTTAGTGTAAAGAAATGCAACTGATATCTGTATGTTAATCTTGTATCCTGTTTCCTTGCTGAATACGTTTATCTGTTCTACTAGTTTTTGTGTGGAGTCTTTAGGGTTTTCTATATATATAGTATCATGTCATCTGCATGTAATGACAATTTTACGTGTTCACTTCCAATTTGGATACCTTTTATTTCTTTTTCTTGTCTGATTGCTGTGGCTAGGACTTCCAATACTATGTTGAATAGAAGAGGTGAGAGTGGGCATCCTTGTCTTGTTCCAGATTTTAGTGGAAGGCTTTCAGCTGTTCACCATTGAGAATTATATTGGCTGTGGGTTTGTCATAAGTAACTTTTATTATGTTGAGATATGTTTCCTCTATACCCACTTTGGTAAGAGTTTTTATCATGAATGGATATTGAACTTTGTCAAATGCTTTTTTTGCATCTACTGAGATGATCATGTGGTTTTTGTGTTTTCTTTTGTTAATGTGGTGTATCACATTGATTGATTCGCATATGTTGAACCATCCTTGTGAACTTGGAATGAATCCCACTTGGTCGTAGTGTATGATCTATTTTATGTGTTGTTGGATTCAGTTTGCTAATATTTTGTTGAGAATTTTTGCATCTGTATTCATCAAAGATACTGTCCTGTAATTTTCTTTTTTGGGGGTGTCTTTATCTGATTTTGGTATCAGGGTGATGATGGCTTCATAGAAGGTCTTTGGGAGTGTTCCCTCCTCTTCAGTCTTTTGGAAGAGTCTGAGAAGGGTCAGTATAAGTTCTTCTTCATATGTTTGGTAGAATTCGCCTGTGAGGACATCTGGTCCTAGACTTTTGTTTGTAGGGAGTTTTTTTACATTACAGATTCTATTTCATTTCTAGTGATCGGTCTGTTCAAATTATCTATTTCTTCTTGATTCAGTTTTGGTGGGCTGTATGTTTCTAGAAACTTGTCCATTTCTTCTAGATTTTTGAATTTGTTGGCATATAATTGTTCATAGTATTTATTCCCTTATGGTTTTTTGTATTTCTGTGGTATTGGTTGTTATGTCTCCTTTTTCACTTCTTATTTTATTTGGGTTCTCTTTCTTTTCTTCTTGGTGAGTGTGGCCAGAAGTTTGTCAATTTTGTTTACCCTTTCAGAGAACCGGCTCTTGGTTTTGTTGATTTTTTTTTCTATTTTAAAAAATCTCTATTTTATTTATTTTCTCTCTGATCTTTATTATTTCCTTCCTTCTGCTGACTTTAGGTTTTGTTTGTTCTTCTTTTTCTAATTCTTTTAAGTGGTAGGTTAGATTGTTTTTTGCAATTTTTCTTGTTTGTTTTTTTTAGGAAGGCCTGTATTGCTATGAACTTCCATCTAAGAACAGCTTTTGCTACATCTCATAGATTTGTATGGTTGTGTTTTCACTGTCATTTGTCTCAAGGTATTTTTAAATTTCCTGTTTGATTTCATTGTTGGCTTATTGGTTTTTTAGTAGCATGTTGTTCAGTCTCCATATAATCATTTTTTTCTCATTTCTTTTTCTGTGGCTGGTTTCTAGTTTCATGCTGTTGTAGTCAGAAGAGGTGCTTGAGATAACTTCTATACTCTTAAATTATTTGACGCTTGTTTTTTTGTCCTAGTATGTGGTCAATCCTAGAAAATGTTCTATGTGCACTTGAAAGGAATGTGTATTCTGCTTTTCTTGGATGTAATGTCCTGAAAATATCAATTAAGTCTAACTGTTCTATTTTATCATTTAGGATCTCTGTTGCCTTATCAATTTTCTGTCTAGATGATCTGTCCATTGATGTGAGTGGGGTGTTAAAGTCTCCTACTATTATTGTATTCCTGTCAATTTCTCCCTTTACATCTGTTAGTATTTTATGTGTTTGGGTGCTTCTGTATTAGGTGCATATATGTTGATGAGTGTAAAATCCTCTTCTTGTATTGATCCTTTTATCATTATAGAGTGTCCTTCTTTATCTTTCTTTATGGCCTTTGTTTTAAAGTCTGTTTTGTCTGATATGAGTATTGCAACGCCCGCTTTCTTGTCATTTCTGTTTGCATGAAATATCTTTTTCCATTCCCTCACTTTCAATCTATGTGTGTCCTTTGACCTAAAGTGGGTCTCCTTTAGGCAACATATTGTATGCTCTTGTTTTTTCAGTCCTATCTGCCACTCTGTCTTTTCTTTTATCTTTAAAATTTTTTAAATTTTATATTGGAGTATAGTTGATTTACAATGTTGTGTTAGTTTCAGGTGTACAGCAAAGTGATTCAGTTATACATATACATATATCTATTCTTTTTCAAATTCTTTTCCCATTTAGGTTATTACAGTATATTAGGCAGAGTTCCCTGTGCTATACAGTAGGTTCTTGTTGGTTATCTATTTTAAATATAGTAGTGTGTATATGTCAGTCCCAAGCTCCCAATGTATCCTCCCCTCTACCTTTCCCTTTCCCCCTACCTTTGGTAAACATAAGTTTGTTTTCTAAATCTGTGAGTCTGTTTCTGTCTTGTAAATATTTCATTCTTATCATTTTTTTTAAGATTCCACATATAAACAATATCATATGACATTTGTCTTTGTTTGACTTACTTCACTCAGTATGACAATCTCTAGGTCCATCCATGTTGTTGCAAATGGCATTATCTCATTCTTTTTAATGTCTGAGTAATATTCCATTGTATATATGTACCATGTCTTCTTCTCCTTCTCCTTCTCCTTCTTCTTCTTCGTCATCTTCTTTTTGGCCACAAATCACGGCTTGTGGGATCTTAGTTTCCTGATTGAACTAAGGGATTGAACCTGGGCCCTTGGCAGTGAGAGCATGGAGTCCTAACCACTGGACTGCCAGGGAATTTCCTGTACCATATCTTCTTTATCCATTCTTCTGTCAGTGTACATTTAGGTTGCTTTTGTGTCTTGGATATTGTAAGCAGTGCTTCAGTGAACACTGGGGTTCATGTATCCTTTCAAACCATGGCTTTGTCCGAATATAGGCCCAGAAGCGGGGAGGGCTTCCCTGGTGTTCCAGTGGTTAAGAATCTGAGCTTCCACTGCAGGGGACGTGGGTTCAATCCCTGGTCAATGAAGTTCCACATGCCGCAAGGTGTGGCCAAAAAAAAGGATGATGGGAAAACTGAGGACCAGAGGGGAAGGCATGTGCCGGGTCACCTGGCTGTGCCTCTATTTTCAGTTAAGTCTCCAGGGCTCCAGGATCAGTCTGCTTCGATTCACATCCTGGCTCTGCCCAGGAGTGGGATTGCTGGATCATATGATAACTCTATTTTTAGTTTTTTAAGGAAACTCCATACTGTTCTCCATGGTGGCTGTACCAATTTACATTCCCACCAACAGTGTAGGAGGGTTCCATTTTTCTCCACACCCTCTCCAGCATTTTTTGTTTGTAGACTTTTTAATGATGGCCATTCTGATTGGTGCGAAGTGATATCTCATTGTAATTTTGATGTGCATTTCTCTAATAATTAGCGATGTTGAGCATCTTTTCATGTGCCTCTTGGCCATTTGTATGTCTTCTTTGGAGAAATGTCTGTTTGGGTCTTCTGCCCATTTTTTGATTGGGTTATTTGTTTGTTTTTTGATATTGAGCTGCATGAGGTGTTTGTGAATTTTGGAGATTAATCCCTCATCGGTCACATAGTTTGCAAATATTTTCTCCTGTTCTGTGGTGTGTCTTTTCGTTTTGTTTATGGTTTCCTTTGCTGTGCAAAAGCTTTTGAGTTTAACTAGGTCCTATTTGTTTATTTTTGTTTTTATTTCCATTACTCTAGGAGACAGATCAAAAAAGATATTGCTGCGATTTATGCTAAAGAATGTTCTGCCTATGTTTTCCTCTAAGAGTTTTGTAGTATCCGATCTTACATTTAGGTCTTTAATCCATTTTGAGTTTATTTTTGTGTATGGTATTAGAGAATGTTCTAATTTCATTGTTTTACATGAAGCTCTCCAGTTTTTCCAGCATCATTTATTGAAGAGACTGTCTCTTCTCCATTGTATATTCTTGCCTCCTTTGTCATAGGTTAATTGACCATAGGTGCATGGGTTTATTTCTGGGCTTTCTATCCTGTTCCATTGATCTATATTTCAATTTTTGTGCCAGTACCATAGTGTTTTGATTACTGTAACTTTGTAGTGTAGTCTGAAGTCAGGGAGCCTGATTCCTCCAGCTCCGTTTTTCTTTCTCAAGAGTTCTTTGGCTATTCGGGGTCTTTTGTGTCTCCATACAAATTTTAAAATTTTTCGTTCTAGTTCTCTGCAAAATGCCATTGGCAGTTTGATAGGGATTGCATTAAACTTGTAGATTGCCTTGGGCGGTATAGTCATTTTGACAATATTTATCCTTCCAATCCAAGAACATGGTATATCTTTCCAACTGTTTGTGTCATCTTTGATTTCTTTCGTCAGCCTCTTATAGTTTTCTATAGTTATAGTACAGATCTTTTGCCTCCTTAGGTAGGTTTATTGCTAGGTATTTTATTTTTTTTGATGCGATGGTAAATGGAATTGTTTCTTTAATTTCTGTTTCTAATCTTTCATTGCTAGTGTATAGAAATGCAGCTGACTTCTGTGTATTAATTTTGTATCCTGCAACTTTACCCAATTCATTGATGGGCTCTAGTACTTTTCTGGTAGCATCTTTAGGATTTTCTATGTATAGTATCATGTCATCTGCAAACAGTGACAGTTTTACATCTTCTTTTCCAATTTGGATTCCTTTTATTTCTTTTTCTTCTCTGATTGCCGTGGCTAGGACTTCCAAAACTATGTTGAATAAAAGTGGCGAGAGTGGACATCCTTGTCTTGTTCCTGATCTTGGAGGAAATGCTTTCAGCTTTTAACCATTGAGTATGATGTTAGCTGTAGGTTTGTCATATTTGGCCTTTACTATGCTGAGGTATGTTCCCTCTATGCCCACCTTCTGGAGAGTTTTTATCATAAAAGGGTGTTGAATTTTGTCAAAAGCTTTTTCTGGATCTATTGAGATGATCATATGGTTTTTATTCTTCAATTTGTTAATGTGGTGTATCACATTTATTGATTTGTGGATACTGAAAAATCCTTGCATCCCTGGGATAAACCCCACTTGATCGTGGTGTATGATCATTTATTGTTTTGTTGGATTTGGTTTGGTAGTATTTTGTTGAGGATTTTTGTGTCTATGTTCACCAGTGATATTGGCCTGTGATTTTCTTTTTTTTGTGGTATCTGTCTGGTTTTGGTGTCCAGGTGATGGTGGCCTCACAGAATGAGTTTGGGAGTATTCCTTCCTCTGCAATTTTTTGAAATAGTTTCAGAAGGATAGGTGTTAAGTCTTCTTTAAATGTTTGCTAGAATTCACCTGTGAAGCCATCTGGTCCTGGACTTTTGTTTGTTGGGGTTTTTTAAATCACAGTTTCATTTTTAGTACTTGAGATTGGTCTGTTTATATTTTCTATTTCTTCCTGGTTCAGTCCTGGGAGATTGTACCTTTCTAAGAATTTGTCCATTTCTTCCTGGTTGTCCAAGTTTTGGGCATATAGTTGCTTGTAATAGTCTCTTATGATCCTTTGTATTTCTTTGGTGTCCATTGTAACTTCTTTTTCATTTCTAATTTTATTGATTTGAGCCCTCTCCCTTTTTTTTCTTGATGAGTTTGGCTAAAGGTTTATCAATTTTGTTTATCTTTTCAAAGAACCAGCCTTTAGTTTCATTGATCTTTTCTATTGTTTTCTTTATCTCTATTTCATTTATTTCTGGTCTAATCTTTATTATTTCTTTCCTTCTACTAATTTTGGGTTTTGTTTGTTCTTCTTTCTCTAGTTGCTTTAGGTGTAAGGTTAGGTTGTTTGAGATTTTTCTTGTTTCCTAAGGTAAGCTTGTATTGATATAAACTTCCCTCTTAGAACTGCTTTTGCTGCATCCCATAGGTTTTGGATTGTTGTGCTTTTGTTTTCATATGTCTCTAGGTATTTTTTAAATTTACTCTTTGATTTCTTCAGTGATCCATTGGTTGTTTAGTAGTATATTGCTTAGCCTCCGTGTGTGTGTGTGTGTGTGTTTTTACAGTTTTTTCTTTGTACTTAATTTCTAATCTCATAGCATTGTGATCAGAAAGGATGCTTGATATGATTTCAATTTTCTTAAATTTACTGAGGCTCACTTTTTGGCCCAGTGTGTGATCAGTCCTGAAGAATGTTCCACATGCACTTGAAAAAAATAGTATTCTGATGCTTTTGGATGGAATGCTCTATAAATATCAATTAAGTCCATCTGGTCTAATGTGTCATTTAAGGCCTGTATTTTCTTATTGATTTTCTGTCTGGATGATCTGACCTAAGTCATATTAAAGAACAGAGATTGAACTTGAGGACATGGGGAGCCACTGAAAGATTTTAAACATTAGTGTGACATGCAATTTTATTTTAGGACTACTTTTTGAGGCTGTGTGGAGTACAGGTTGGAGTAGGGTAACTTTAAGATTCATGGTGACATTGGCAAGCAGATTTGGTGAAATAATGTGGACAGGCATCTGACAAGAAAGCAGTCCCAAATCTTGGCCTTTCAGATCCTTGATCTCATTTCTCCTGATCTTTTCCTCTACCCACTTTACCACCATTATGTAGACCACCTCAGAAGTCTTTTATACATCACTTTTTACCTTTCAAACTCATCTACTTTAGCACCCTCACTTCAAAATGTCTTTACTCCAAAACACTGGCTCTATCACTTCTCAGCATACAGTCATCTCTCGGTTTCCATGGGATATTTGTTCTAGGACACTCCCTCACCCCTGCTCAGATACCAAAATCTATAGATGCTCACCTCCTTTACAGTTGGCCCTCTGTATATCAACCACTTACCCATATCCAACTCCTGTCCTCACTGCCCTCTTTACCTAGCTTAGATTCCATGCTCCTAATTAAACCTCTACCCTGGACACATCCCCGATTTTCTCTTTTTTTTTTTTTTTTTTTTTTTTTTTTTGATAATGAAAATGAAATCATTTTATTTTATTTTATTTTATTTTTTTTTAAACATCTTTATTGAAGTATAATTGCTTTACAATGGTGTGCTAGCTTCTGCTTTACAACAAAGTGAATCAGTTACACATATACATATGTTGCCATATCTCTTCCCTCTTGCATCTCCCTCCCTCCCACCCTCCCTATCCCACCCCTCTAGGTGGTCACAAAGCACCGAGCTGATCTCCCTGTGCTATGCGGCTGCTTCCCACTAGTTATCTATTTTACATTTGGTAGTGTATATATGTCCATGACACTCTCTCACCCTGTCACATCTCACCCCTCCCCCTCCCCATATCCTCAAGTCCATTCTCTAGTAGGTCTGTGTCTTTATTCCCATCTTGCCACTAGGTTCTTCATGACCTCTTTTTTTTTTTTTTTTTTCCTTAGATTCCATATATATGTGTTAGCATACTGTATTTGTTTTTCTCTTTCTGACTTACTTCACTCTGTATGACAGACTCTAACTCCATCCACCTCATTACAAACACCTCCATTTCATTTCTTTTTATGGCTGAGTAATATTCCATTGTATATATGTGCCACATCTTCTTTATCCATTCATCCGATGATGGACACCTAGGTTGCTTCCATGTCCTGGCTATTGTAAACAGAGCTGCAATGAATATTTTGGTACATGACTCTTTCTGAATTATGGTTTTCTCAGGGTATATGCCCAGTAGTGGGATTGCTGGGTCATATGGTAGTTCTATTTTTAGTTTTTTAAGGAACCTCCATACTGTTCTCCATAGTGGCTGTATCAATTTACATTCCCACCAACAGTGAAAGAGGGTTCCCTTTTCTCCACACCCTCTCCAGCATTTATTGTTTCTAGATTTTTTGATGATGGCCATTCTGACCGGTGTGAGATGATACCTCATTGTAGTTTTGATTTGCATTTCTCTAATGATTAATGATGTTGAGCATTCTTTCATGTGTCTGTTGGCAATCTGTATCTCTTCTTTGGAGAAATGTCTATTTAGGTCTTCTGCCCATTTTTGGATTGGGTTGTTTGTTTTTTTGTTATTGAGCTGCATGAGCTGCTTGTAAATCTTGGAGATTAATCCTTTGTCCGTTGCTTCATTTGCAAATATTTTCTCCCATTCTGAGGGTTGTCTTTTGGTCTTGTTTATGGTTTCCTTTGCTGTGCAAAAGCTTTTAAGTTTCATTAGGTCCCATTTGTTTATTTGTGTTTTTATTTCCATTTCTCTAGGACCTGGGTCAAAAAGGATCTTGCTGTGACTTATGTCATACAGTGTTCTGCCTATGTTTTCCTCTAAGAGTTTGATAGTGTCTGGCCTTACACTTAGGTCTTTAATCCATTTTGAGTTTATTTTTGTGTATGGTGTTAGGGAGTGTTCTAATTTCATACTTTTACATGTACCTGTCCAATTTTCCCAGCACCACTTATTGAAGAGGCTGTCTTTTCTCCACTGTATATGCTTGCCTCCTTTATCAAAGATAAGGTGACCATATGTGCGTGGGCTTATCTCTGGGCTTTCTATCCTGTTCCATTGATCTATATTTCTGTTTTTGTGCCAGTACCAAACTGTCTTGATTACTGTAGCTTTGTAATATAGTCTGAAGTCAGGGAGCCTGATTCCTCCAGCTCCATTTTTCGTTCTCAAGATTGCTTTGGCTATTCGGGGTCTTTTGTGTTTCCATACAAATTGTGAAATTTTTCGTTCTAGTTCTGTGAAAAATGCCAGTGGTAGTTTGATAGGGATTGCATTGAATCTGTAGACCGCTTTGGGCAGCAGAGTCATCCTCACAATGTTTATTCTTCCAATCCAAGAACATCCGATTTTCTCTTTATCATGACCATTGTTTCTGTTATTCCCTCCTTTTCCACTGGCATCTTCTCACAGCATTTAAACTCAAGCATCTCCTATCTGAAAAACAACAGTCTTTTCTCTAGGCTGTATCTCTCTCTACCACCTACTCTCCCTCCTCCCTTTCACAGCCCAACTTATTTGCTGCCTAAACTCTTTACTTCGTCTGCTCTTGTCATTTATGTGCAAATTGAAGTCACCAAGGATAATGATAGGAATATTTTTTGAGAAGACAGTGACCCAGGTGCTAAACTCTTCAATAAATGGGGTAAAGGAGGGCAGTAGCCTAAAGGTCAGGAGATGGGACTTCTGTACAAACTTAAAGAGGAGAAGGACCATTCAATTATGACCAATCACTGATATCAGAATGAGGAGCTTGAAGCCAGATTTATACTAGTTAAGGGAAATAATGTGGCATTCTTTACATAGAGGGAGGGGGAGGAAAACCATTGTGGAAGAAACCATATGTACATGTCTATAAACATGTATACACATATATGTGTATGCTATCATTTATATAAAATTGTGTAAGTGTGAATGTGTGTATGTGTGTCTGTAAGCATAAAATTATGTCTGGAAGAGAGTTCACCAAAATATTGATAGCGGCTATCACTGGGTGGTAGGATTTTGGGTAATCTTTACCTTTTTTATAGTGCTCTTTTTAAATGCCTGAATACTCTTTCAAAATATGTATCATCTTTGAATTTAGGAAGATGCAAAGTTACTTATCATTTTGGGAGAAAATTTTAATGGATTGTTCTGAAGTGGCTCTGGTCCTTGCCTTATCTTCAATTTAACTACATGTATAATGAGCAGGAAAATAGAAATAAGGAGCAGATGGGAAGTGACTTAGTCTTCTTGTACCATGGGATTATTAGATTTAAGCAGGTGGGTGAAAATTTGTTGTAGGAAGACATCTGAATCACATCTAGGCACAAACCTAGAGGCAGAGGCTCACCCCACTTCCTGAAATCAGAAAATAAACCAACTTTCAAGTTTTTGCTTCCATCAGAAAAAATGATAACGTTGGAATGTATTGAATAGCAAAAACTAAACATCACAATATTATATGAGATAACGTAAGCCAAGCACTGCTACCAAAAAGAGAGCCACAAGAATTTTGTTCTCTTTCTTTAGAAAATGTCATATTTAATTTGTTGCAGTTGTTACAAACCACTAATCTGAGTAAATATCATGAGCTTGTACTACTTATTGTCAGAGTTATTAGATTGTGATTTATGGGCCCAAAAGGGATATATACTCTTTCAACTGCTAGAATATAGCACTTAACTTTTATCACACTGAAAGATGATTTTTCCTTAAATTACTTGGAAAAATTTCTTCAATTGCTTGCTAATACATTAAAAAATTTTTGATCTTTTAAAAAATAATAAAGACTGAGAACATTATTAAATTATATGTATAAAACAATTAGCATACATACTCTCCTGTGAGTGCCACTACAGGATGACAAACTCAAAATAGAAATGTACATACTCTTCCATCTGTATAACGAATATTGACCACCAGTTTTGTTTTCGGCATTGAGTTGGGAACTGGGAATAGCATGGTGATAAGACGGCAATCATTGTCTTAAAAGATGAGTCTAATGGAGATCAGACAAGTCAGTAGGCAGTTACACACAGTGGCATCTCCTCTACCTGGGAATGTGCAGGGTGCTCATGTGAGCACATAGGAGGGGCTCCTACCCCATTCTTCAAGAGTAAGGGAAGGTATCTTGAAAAAGTTCAATAGAATTTCTTTTATTCATGGTCTTAATACAAAATTTAAATCTCCTTTAATTATATTTTTCAAAAGACCTCTAACTTTTGCCTTCTCTGACAATATTTGAAATAAGTTACTGCAGGATTATGCCACTTAAGTAGGATATGATGGGTGGTATTTATTATACCCACTGTGACTTGGATGGACACCTTGATGAAGCTCTATATGTGATATCTAGAGAATATGTAGGAATCAGGACAAAGGAGTATGGGCAGGGGACAAGGACAAAAGATAGGATAACAGGAGTAATAGTGACATTTGTCACCAGGCAGCATTTTAAAATGGTGTTTCTCTTTGAATAGACAGTACACTTCCATAAAAATGTGAGTAAACAGGAAAATCTTTCTTTGAGATCCTACCTTTTAAAGCCATTTTTATCTACTGTCTACACATCTTGAGTCCAAATTTCCCTCACTAACTGCTCCAACCCCTTATCTGTGACAGTATTCTCGGTGATGTGGTGGCCTCTGCAGCTTGTACCCCAAGACCATGACCCTTGCTGGACATAGTTGATTGGATTATGGAAAGACTATGCGTGGTCAATCAGATTCTTGAGAATTTGGAATTGTGACTTGGAAGTAATTGTTGGACTCCATTTGGCACTTAAACAAGAAAGTGAGATAAAGCAGGAAAAACAAACAACAACTCCACCCCCCCACCCCGCCAGCCTCAACAAACAGGTGCAGAGAATGAAAAACATGAGACCAAGTGATGAGAAGTAGAGATAGAAAAGGAGGGGGAGAGTAGGGAAGAGCACCAAAGGTCTTTGTTTTAATGCCTCATGAAGTCTGTATTTCCTGCCCTTTGGTTCCATGAACCAAATATAATTCCTTATAGTTAATCCCCTTTTACGTAGACTAGTCAGAACAGGTTTGTTTCTTTGTCAAATTCTTTCTAAGGTAGCAACAGAGTAAAAGACATGGATAAAGTGTCTCTCTTACCTCAAGAAAAATACTTGTGTGCTATCAGGTGTAGAGATAGAGGAGGGGGCAGTGTATACTAGAGATATCCTGAGCCCCCACTGGACCTTTAGCTGTTGCCTCATGACTGTCATTTGCATGTGTGTGTGGGATTCATTTGCTTAACAGCCCCTCCTGTTCCTTATGCACCCCCTTAACGCTTCCTTTTGGCATTTACCTCTTCTGCCAACTGCCTCAGTTTCCTCTGTTTCCCCATTTTCTACATGCCCAGGGAAATAGGAAAAATGTCTGATTATGCTGAACTTTTCATAATAGGCCACAGGCATGCGGATAGGCTGCCATAAATGGTTTCTAGTCAGTTTCCTCTTCTGTACCGTTGAAATACCGTCTACTCTTCAGAATTGCTATGAGGGTAAGGAAGGTAAAGTTAAGTGCCTAGTACCACACTTAGTAAATTTCTATCTATAACATTTTAAATGTTTTATTTAGAAATAATTTCAAACTTAAGATTGCAAGAATAATGCAAATAATGCTTGCATACCCATTACCTAGTTTTAAAAACATTTTGCTTCATTGATTTGTTTATATCTTTCTGTAATTTTGTTATGAATCATTTGAGAATAATTTGCATACATTAGTTACATATCCCTAAATACTTCAGTGTGTATTTCCTTAGAATATACTCTTACATAAACACAGTACTTATAGACTTAAGTAAATCAACATTGATACAATACTGTTTTCTAATCTACCATCCATATTCTAATGCTTATTTATTGCTTAAGATCTTAAAGACAGATACTCAAACAGGAAAGAAAAATGACTGGTAAATGCTCATCTGGGCCATACGGACTGTTCAGAGTTGTTTACTTTGCCTTAACTAGTAAAGCACATGTCATGTAATCATTTCTCAGAATTAAATATTATTTTAACCTAAGAGTTTCCAGCTCTATTTTTACATTGTTACCTACTCTTTAATTTATAGCATTTCACTGATTCAGTTTATAGTTCCTTTTTTGAAGTTTTAATTTTTTTAACATGTCCATTTGTCAAAATTAGCCATTTTTCCTGATTGCAAATGAGGCAAAACCAAACAAAGAATAAACAATTTTGTGACTTATATTAACTATATTAAATTTAACTTTACAGATTATAGACATTTTGCATTAGGTCAAAATTCTGATCTTTTGGACAAAATTTGACCATTATTATGGGAAAATGTATATCAGGTATATATTAGAAAAATAAGACTTTTTCAATGCAAAATGAATAAAAGAGACTACAAAACAAACAGGTTACACTAATCTCAAATAAGTGCAGAATTATACTTAATGCTAGGTTAAGAACTTTCCCCATTTCCTGTATTAAAATACCTGAGGGCACTAATATTCCATATCTTAGTGCCTATAGCACTGAGTCCATCAATAAAACTTGATTGTCTTCTGTATCGATGTAATTTTTTCTAATTTTTTCTTGTGCATAAATCTTACTACTCTACCCAAGTCTGTAAACA
Source organism: Eubalaena glacialis (assembly GCF_028564815.1). NCBI lineage: Eukaryota > Metazoa > Chordata > Mammalia > Artiodactyla > Balaenidae > Eubalaena > Eubalaena glacialis. Next base: position 145,939,276 of record NC_083717.1, read on the forward strand.
GAAAACCAAGAATTTTTTATATTTTTCTTTAGAGTGCAGTGCACAAGGTAAGTATTCAATCGTACCAATTAAATGTTGTTTGCCAGAAAGAGAAATGGATACCTGTTGCAACATATTAATACAGACAAACCTGCTGAGTCCTGAGTCCCCTACTTAGCTGGCTGTGTGGCCTTGAGTAAGTCATAACTTTGCTAAGTTTCAGTTTTCTCATCTGTAAAATGGGGTTAATATTAGTTATTGCCTCATAAAGGCAGTGTGAGATTGGTATAAAAGCTTTGCAAATAAAACAAGCCTTGTGAGATAGGTCTAGTTTGGCCAATATTTCCATTCTAAATTTCAGTACTCAGCATATTAACTTAATGTGCTTTTAGGTTAACTTTTATACCAATAGTTGCATATATCTCATCATTTACAAGTAGCTCAACTAAAAAAGTCTGAGTCACCCATAAATATGGCAAAGTGAAATAAAGCCACCTCTGAAGCACCCAAAATCCCAAGCAGGGCCTCACCTGAGTTTGTCAGGATTTTAGAAGTAAATTATGAACCACCACAGGGTACAGGGATCTCAAACTGGCTGGTGTGAAAGTCATCAATTCTGTGACAGAAATGGAGTCCCAGTGCTCTAAATCACATACAAATAATTTGGGGATTTTTTTTTTTTAATGTAGACTCTAATTCAGTAGGTCTGGAGTGAATGCTCCAGAGATTTTGCATTTATAAAATATGTTTAGTGCAATGTTTTGATGCTTTCACTCTAAAAACCAATGATAAACATACTGAAACTGTTTATAAAAGTTCAAGGTGTATAGAAAAAAAGAGCCATGTTCGCAAAATTATTTATTTACATTTTAAGCTCATGGTAAAATCTTTATAGGATAGAATGGCTAAGATGAAATATACAAAGTCGATAGAAACACATAAGCATTAATCTTTATATGAAAAGAATCCTAGTGATGGCTATTGATGAACTCGGGTTTTCCTTTATAAAACCAATGTTCCCTTCAATCATGCTGTGATAATGTCTTCCAATAAGAATAGATTTAATGTATATCATTCAAAAAAAGCTGAGAAACAAAAAGCTAACTTGGATTTATTATTAAACCACTATCCATATGTCATAAAACCAAAACTGTTTTACAGGGCTGAGATGTTCGAATAGGTCCAAACATGATATAGTGAATAAGTTTTAAATAAGGAATGCTTTGGTTATTAGGTTTTGACTTAGTTTTGGCAATACTTGTATAATTTATATCATTCTAGTGAGTCATTAGGTAATCCGTTCAAAACAAGACTTGCTTAATACTATCACGAAGCACTTAGCCTTGCCTTGAGTCAGACTACCTTTAAGATGCTGACAATAGCAACACATTTCTCTTTTCCTTTACTCAGAAAAAAAGAAATCACAAAAATAAAAAATTCATTTTCACACGTTAAAGTCCACCATAAAGTCTTATTCATTCTTAAAAAAACAAAAGTTCCTCATCATAATACCTGCCCTGGGTATTGGTACATTATCGAAATACTAGACCTGTAAGAACTCCTCATAAACCTTGAAAACCTATGACTGTGATCTACTTATGTTTAAGGTTAAATATATAAACAATGCATTTGAAGCTTCTGGGAAGAATTCACATTTAAAATAGTTTTTAAAAATCTGGGTTTATTAAGTTTTAGAAAAATAAATACTGTGATTGGTTCTACCCCTCCTCTTCTACTTCTCTCCCTTCACAAATTTGAACTTAATAGCTCAGGCTTCTAAAAAGCAGAAGAAAGCAAAATAGAACAATGTAGGTTTTTTATCCACACTTTCCTTTTCTAAGGGTAACATTATCACAAAGGCAAACTTGATTCTCTTTCCTTGAAATGAAGATCCTATCTCCTAAGACTAATTTAAATAACTGTTCTTAAGAAATCAAGAGAATTTAACAACCAGTACTTTTAATAAATGAGGAGTTAAATGCCTATAAGATATATAAGGTGACTGTAAAGAGTTCTATTATAAAGTCTGAAAGCAAAATCTAAACATTTAATAGTTTACATTTAATCTCTTTAAAAGGCCTTTTAAAAGCTGTAAGCTATATTATAAATTGCCAGTTAAATTCCCACTCTAGTCTACAAAAATAATCTGCTGCACAAATATATAATTTAAGGTAACTATATATTTCTTGTATTGATCTTTTTTCCAATTTTATGAGTGCAGTGAAGCAAGAAGTAAGCACCGAGGTGTTAGTTAAATTAACTTTCATTAGAGCAGCATTTTGATTTTAGATAAAGGGATTCTAAATGTAGTCTAAAATTTTCCAGAAGTCATATTTACATTCATTGTACAACACTTTATATACACATACAGATTTATAAGAAACAAATTAACCTATACTTTTCATAATGTAAAAAATAAAGATAAAAAATACAACATATGTGATCATATGGTAAGCCATCTATTTGAGAAATATGCTTGGTGTTCAGTTCTGATGGCAAAAACCTTGAATAACTTAAAGCATATCACATAAATACACCACAGGTGCTTAGTTTATTTATGACCTTAACCTAGGCCTATCCACAGTTTTAAGTGTTAAAGTCAATGCCATACAAGTAGTTGAGTTTACTAGTAATGTTTGCACTGGAGAAAAATGATTAGGGGAGGCATGACAGCAGATATCAAATGTTTTGAAGTATAATTATAGGGAGGGATTAAAATTAATTCTTTTCCAGGGGAAAATCAGGAATTTCTGATAATAGAGCTGTTCAAAAGTGAAAAGGTCTGCTTCTGAACCGTGAACTCCCAGTCCCACAAATGACCTTGCCTTGTCAGGGCTCTTGTAGCAAGGACTCCTGTGTTGGCAGGTAGGACTAATAGTATACGGTTAGGCCCAAGGAACTCTAAAGTTCCTTAATGCAAATTATTTTGTTGATATTGAGTTTCTGATGTGGCTTCTTAAGCAGTTTGCTTCATCTTTTGTTCCTGCCCATAAGGCAGTGTTTGGTTTTGCTGTGATACCTCTTATAAATTGATGGGCTTGGCTTTCCTGGAATATATCAAAGTGAATTTTTCTGATCTAACTACTCTTCCACAAAAACAAATAGGTGGCTGTGATGAGCTCTGTTTGTGTCCCACACATAGTAAGTTCTTTACCAACCAACTCCTGGCTGAAGTAGGCTAGAAGCAGAGATTTTACCTGGGGAAAAAAGTTATTCAAAAAGTTTACTGTTCTATAATGTTCTAGTCTTGAGACTGAATGGAAAAATCCTATTTGGCACTCCTTTACCTCAGATGGCATGAGAATGCTTATCACAGTAAGAAATTCTTATGATCAGATTTGAGGTGCAGAGAAATAGGAAGCATGGAAATTTTGACCTATATTAAACAAACAAGCAAACAATAACTCTTCCATATGTTAGAAGAGGTTTTTAACTCTAAAATCAAGGCCTTTTTCCAGAAAATTAAATTCACTAAAAATGTAGAAATAAAAATCCCACTATGGCTCTAAATATATGACAAATAAATAAGGTCACATGGTTTATACATTTCAAATTCTTAAAGAGGCCCTACAGTATTTCAGGAAGACGTCTTAAAATATTGTTCCCTGAGTTCTTGAGGCAACCCCAAATATAAGTTCATGAAATCCAAGACTTTAGAGAGAGAAAAACCCACATGGTTTGCTTCTCTCTCTTCTAGGAGTAGCTGTTTACTCCAAAGCAGTTTGTTCAGTGCTTACCCTATAGTTCAAATGCTTTAAGAATGTGGCTTTATCCATTTCTTAGAAGACAAGCTTCCAAATGAAACTTCTAAGAAGGAAAAAAAAAAGAAAAAGACTGTTTAAAGAAGGTAAAGTTTTAACATTAGTTAACAGTGCAGTTGAGTAAATGAGTTTTATATCTGTAATACATAAAGAGTGGTAATACTGTCATAGGTGTTAGAAGGTAGAGTTCTATGGACTCTGGCATTTCTGACCTCAGTGGTTATTAAGACCAGCTTCTCTTACCAAACAGAAAGTCTAACAATTAATTCAAAAAACCAGAACTATTAGAAACGGAATGACTTTTTCATATGTAAATGTATGAGAAGACATACATTTGGTTATAAAATAAAGATCAAAACAGCCAGCTAATAATTTCTCAACTTTTAAATATCTGCAATTTACATATAAACTTATACATAATAGTAATTTTCAAAAACTCATTCAAAACTGGGGTTTTAAGATTCTTGAGTTGTTTTCCTATCACCTTCTTGGTGGCTATTAGAATATTTTTAAAAATTTGAAGCTTGGGAATAATTCAAACAGTGAAATATGTATTTGTTTGCAACTTCCATTACAGTCTATTTAGAAAAACTAATTACAATGAATGGAGATTTTAATTCTGTTGCTGGAAGTTTTACGTTAGGCTTAACTTTAAGCGATTAAAGTTTAAAAAAAAAAAACCAAAAAAACCCCACAAAAAACAACGACTGAGAGAACATACTGAAATGCTCCATCCATTTCAGTAAAGTGCACAACTATGAGTGTTTATCCTTTGGCTTGGCTATGACCTTAAGGGAGGTGTAGAAGTCAATGGTGCTGGTGTCAGATTCCTGACTATATTACTGAGGCTGGCAATCTTCTCCTCTAGGAGGTAATTTTTCTTCTCTGCTGTTTTTTGTCGCTGTTCAGTTATTTCCAGAGCTTTCAACAACTGGGCATTTTCCACATACAAATCCTTCACCATCTCATCTGCTTTAGTATTCTTGCAGAGCTAGAAACAGAACCAGAAACATCTTGACTCCATTTCTGTAATTCTTTTAAATTTAAGGTCTGACATAGGACAGTTGTTTATAAAGGCAAATGGCTTCTATCAATTATATTATTTCATTTTACAATACAGCTTTAACATCAGACCTGGCACCAGGGATACAAGTAGAGCAAATCCACTTATTCCAGGCTGTTTTTTTCCTAATATGTTTGTAGAAGTCACTAATAAAAAGAACAAATTGATATTTGAGGGCTCAAAAATGAAGGTATTTTTCAACCTAATAAATTAGGTATTATTTCTTTATTCATTCTCTAAAAATATCAAAATACTTTTATAACTTAAATTTCTGAGGGTGTGAACTGTGTTTAACTGTTATTAACAATAGGTGCCTGAGTTTCCCATTCATAACCACATACAACCTACTGATTGTTATAATACATGAGCCAAATTTTAAAATAAAGAGATAAGATTTGGCAGTTACTTTTCCTTAACTCTTCCTCTTTGTATAAAACCTTGTCTAGAAGAGATATTCTAATCTTTATGGTTAGAATATATAGTCTTGGTTAGGGTGGGAAAACTTGTCAGCAGCCTTAGGATAATTTTATTATTGCTCCTGTTAGTTAATATCTTATAATCTCCTTTCCCTCATTATACCTTTAACTCCTCATTTTACACCCAGTTTCAGGCAGGGCATCTACAAGTATCAAGGTTTAAGGGAATAAAGAAAACTAAGGAGTGGCTAATTAATTTAAATAATAGCATTTCAAAGGGCAATGATAAAGACTATCACACTGAAGCCCAGAACCTAAGTGACTGGCAAGTTTAACATAATACTAACATACTTTCTATCGAACTCTTTTTATACAACCTTTCCTCCTTTCCTGCCATTAAAAAACACTTTGATGACTCTTATCTACTACAGAATGAAATTCAGACTCTGTGGCTTAGCACTAAGACCCTCTACTGTCTGCTCTTCCCTATCTCTCATGTCTTTTTCTTCTCCCAGGACAGGATGAACGGTTAATGCCAGTGTTTGTAGATGACCACACCCCATGTTACCCATTTTCTTTATTTTTGAAACTGCTATCTGGCCAAATGCTTAGTACTGTGAACTACACTAGTAGCTGTAGTAAGTGAACTACACTCCATATAGGCAGGATTTTGTTTTGTTCATTGCTGTATTTCTAGTGCTTAGAACAGAACCTGGCATGTAGTAACTATGTGTTGAATAAATGATTAAAGGATTGAATCAATAAATGTAAATACAGGACTTTCTCTTTCTCTCCATTCTGTGTATTAAGATACAGGGCTAAGGAAAGTTCCTGTCTACCTCTGCATTAAGACTTTCCCTTGGAATTATTCTTCTTGGATTTTATATATCTGAAAAACCAGGTTGGGCAATTTCCACCTTCCCACTCCCGCCACAGGTTGTCTCAATCTCAGATTCCAGAGAAGTTATAAAACTTTCCTAGAAAGTAGTCCTTCTTGTATGTCTCTTCAGTGGATGCACAAATAATTTCTAAGCACTGAGGCCACACCTGCCACCAGCAGGAAAAAAGGATCAGGCTACTTAGTGGTCCTGAATTCGAGAGTCCAGATTCTAATTCAAAACACAACCTTTTGGGGTCTGGCTATAGCCATAAGGTTGTTTTTGAGGCTGTCATAGCTGTTGCAAACAGGAAAGCTAAAGTTACACTTATTATCCCCCAATTTTTTACCAATATAAAATTTCTTTTTATTTAAATAGGAATATTTCCTCTCTGGGGAAAAAAAAATCTATAAAAATTCAATTTGAATTGAACCTCATTAGAAATGCTTTAGGTCCATGAGAGTCACTGCTAGCAAATATACATTTTTTAAATTGTAGACAAACATATGACTCAAAAGAACTTTGGAAAAAAACAATGTAGAATACAGAATTCATATTTTTGAAGTGGTATGGGAAAGAGTGACTCCTAAATTCTTCTAAACATTTATAATAGAATTTGCTTTTATTAGACAACAAAAGTTAACAAGTTAATAGCAATAGAGGAATGTAAAACTGGAGTTAAAGTTGAATGTGAGGTGGGTGGGTAGAGATGACCTGGGAGGCTCACTTGTTCTTTGAGCTGATTCACTTTCTCCTGAAGAAGCCTTTTCACCAGTTTCAATTTTTGTTCAACTTCCATCATTCGCTCCTCCATGACAGTTACCAGGTGTTCCTGGTTTCCCTGAAGGAAAGAAAAAAAATTGTATTATCATTTGAAAATCATGCCACACAAAAGCACTAATAGTTACTTTTCCCCATAAAATGCCTAGAGAAAGGACAGCAAATGTTTGTCTTTGAACAGGAAGGGTGGATTTCTGATGAAATGGGAGCTCTGAACACTGCATGGGTTGCACATGTTAGAAAAGTAACCCTATTAGAGAAAGAATCAAAGACAAAAAAAGAATCTTACCTGTGTTACCATCTTCCCCTGAGATAAAGCAAAATTCTTAAAACCCATAACTTAAGATCTGTGTGTACTTATTATAGTAAAATAGGTATCCAAAGTAAATTAAAAGATGGTTCTCAACCTTTCATCTGTGATTTGGGTCTTTGCAATACTGTGGGCCTCTCAACAACAAAATAATCAAAAACTGAGTTTATTCAGGATCACCTAACATTTCCAATTAGCTTGCAATATGTGTCTGTTTTTCCTTTGAAATGGCTGATTACTGTGAGGGTGTTTGTTAGTGTTTCTAATAGCCTCTTCCTGCTAGTTATTCTGGTTATTGGTTTCCTAATTTGACTTGTCAATGTGAAGCACATATCTGAATTGGAGGATGGGTTTATCATTAGAACAGATTTAAAATTGAAAATCTCCCCATAAAAAACTCCTAGACAAAACAATAGGGCAGAAAAAGGACTGCTTTTTCAAAACCCACACAACTCCTTAATCCATCACTCTTGTATGAGGAGAGAAGGAGAAGCCTTCTCTCCTCATACAAGAGTGATGGATTAAGGAGTGTGTGGGTTTTGGAGCGCAGAGGGACCTGGAACAAGATTTAGAGTGCAACTGACAGCCCTTTCTCCCAGTCCACCAAAATTTTCACATAAAGAATTTCAGATTTTAAAAGGTTCTTCAAATGTTTAAGCAAGACTCAGGTATTAGTGGCTGATGGCATAACCTGTCCTTAAAAATATTCCAAAAAGGTGTCCTTTAAAAAGCACAAAAAGAATGACCAAATGTGAGTTGAAAGCCAACATTTGTTTGGATATTAAATAATAGCATTTATTCAAGCATAAAAGAAAGAAACAACTACGCCATGAGACTAATTTGAAGAGAAAAATTGTAGTAGGCAAAAGACTAATGCAGAAATTTCAAGAAACCAGGTCTTAAGAACATCTAAAATCCTATATTTTAAGTTATAATGGCTTTTTAAAGTTCAAACATAAATGGAAAATGCCAGATTTCCACTTGCCTTAAAAGAAAAAAAAAAAAAAAAAGCTAAACAAACCAAAAAAACCCCCAGATAATTAATTCAAAGACCACGGGGCATGGCAAAAGACTGGGGAAAGAGGAAAAACAAAAGCAGTCATATATTTAAAATTTATTTTATTTCATCAAAAACTTCCTTTTTCCTGTCAAAAAAGTATTATACATCTTATATAAAACAGTATAAATAACCCTGATTTTCTTCAAATGTCACATATAAAAGTAGTACCTTTTGTTAAAAATAGTTACAACATATGGAATGAGAAAATATATAGAATACATCCTTTCAAGAATCTCAAGTCCACACTCTTTAAATCGTATAAATAATTATGTGTAACAAGCTGAAATTTGTGAATTTGATTCACAAAATCTGTCATTTCTACATAAATAGGAAACATAATACTGCAAAGGCTTAACAACAATAATAATAATAATTAATAAACTTAAAAGAGCACTTGATTCCAAAACATTTCTCAGCTTATGTCTCTGTTTGTGTGGTGTGTGTGGGTGTGTGCATTTGAGTATCTGCCATGGTAAGAAATGCCATCAATAACAGCCCAGTGTTCACAGGTGCCCAATCCTTCTGTAGGAATCTGCATGCACTGCTCGCTGCTCCGGTAGCAAGGCCTAGAGAAAGAAGGCAAGTGGTACACTTCACCCTGATGTCAAGATTGTTTTTAGGGGGAGTCTAAATTCACACATTTATAATGCAAACAATTTTAAAAGCAAACATCAATACTACATATGCAAGCGAAGCAACACAAGGCAGAAGAAATCACATCACTCCACACACAGAGACAACGTGCAGATTCTAATAGCATTCTGTATTCTTAAAATTAGTGTCAGCTTAGTTACCAGAAACAGGAGAGCCTGCCATGGCATTCTAGTGAGAGCAATAAGCAGTCCACCTTGCCATCTGGAGGAATTCTTTTTTTTTTTTTTTTAAGTACAAAAGTCTTAACAAATTTTGTCTATCTAATCCTCAAATAATTGAAGTAAAAGGATTAAACATTGGTGGGTGGGTTGGGAAGAGCATGTTTTGAAAATAGTGTATATGAGAGAGCAATGAGTAGGATCTTAGTCTAATCATTTGGTTTAAAATGTCCATTAAAAACTGAGGTCAAGTTTTATAATTCATTTCTATAATGAAGAGTTGAAGCATCTGTCCAACACCCACCATCACAATTTTAATTCTGGAATTAAATTTTAGTATTTGGAAATTGAATGTAGGAAGCTTCCAAAAACATGGATTTTAAGCCTTTGTTAGAAAGAATAGATGACAGAAGTACATCATGCAAAAGCATAGATATATACTAGTAGGAGAAGAAAACCAAGTTGCTCCAATGTATAATTATGGTGCTAATGTGACTTTGCAAAGCCGTGGTGAGGGGATTACAGAAAGAGAGGTGGGAAATTCCTTGTCAAACGTCAACTGAAAAGCAAGGTATTTGAAAACAGAAGAAGAGCATCCAAACTAGAACAAACTAATTTAGAATTCTACAAACTAAGGAGTATTTTTAATTTTATTCCTAATTCTGAATAAATGGGCAAGACCAAGGAGTCAAGAGACTTCTGAAAGAGGAGAATCATGAATGAAGCACTAAAGAGAAATAACTATTTGAAAACTTAGGTAATATAAGATTGTGTCTGGTAGTGAGCTGGGATAATGCTAATTCAAAGAGAAGGGGAAGAAGATCTTTATTTTCTTAAAAATAGAGTTTTTCAAACTAGATCATTAAAAAAATAAGTGAACTATGTCAACTAAAAGAGTCACTGATGACACACTCTACTTTATTAGTTGAGAAAAGTCCCCATTTGTGAATTCCATGGAACTCAGCAGGCTATACTCCTCTGGTACAAGAAAACCCAGGATGCTTTGTTAGTAATACATATCCTAGAGTTGCACTTGAATTCTGTAATATCTTTGGCATTAGACAAGAATGTTAGGTCAATTGTGCAATATGCTCAAGTGATCCTGAGACTTCATCATCGATTACAAATGTGCAAAGGAGACCCAGAACACTTAATTACCTAGCTTAGAAGCTGAGAGCTCAAAAGCAGCACTGCAAAAACCAAAACCAAAACAGCACTGCAGTTCAGTGGATTTGTAATTCAGGTAAGGTGTAACTGTCTGACAAAAGATTTAGGTTCTTCATCCCCACATGTGAACTGGTATAACTTTCAAATAAGCAGGTAAAATTAAATTAGGTGATCTGAGTTTACTATTAGAAAAAGATCCTCATACCTGTGGTGTGTTGATTTCAGAAGTCCTGTTTTCAAGTTCCTCCTGCAGGCACTGGTTTATCCTTTCTGGCTGTAGCAGCTGGTATTGAAGCTGCAGAAATTGCTCCCTGGGAACCATTGGACAGGCTTGCTGCTGGAGCAGCTGCAGATCCCAAGCATGAGGGGATGGGCTAAGCATCACAGTGGACCTCAGGTGCTGCATCTAGAGGATAAGGGCAAAGCCCTGGTCAGCTGCAGTGCCTTCAATCAGAGAGTTGCCCTTGAAAGTGGCAAGCAGAGAGTAATGAAGTCTATGAATTCATTAATGGCCTCTCAGACTCACTGGTAACTTGCAAACAGGCAGCACATGATCCTGAGTAAGAATAAAGAATCATTTTGCTTAGGAGATAATACATTTAATGAATAAGCAGGCCTTAAAAGTTTTAGACTTAAACTGTACTTCCTCATTCTTAAGTGACTCTAAGACATGAGGTACGTGATGTACATATGTCTGAATTCTCCTTTTTTCTTCTTACGCTAGAACATTTAATTATCCCTCTTTAAAAACAAAACAAAACAGGGTTGGAATAGGCAAAGGGGAGAAAGAGGTTATGCTTTAGAGTTTTGCCACTTACCATTCATAAAGATTCTTAAGAGCGAATGTTCAATGATTAAATTTTTTCCAAGTTAGCAATTTGTTTTGAAGACTCTCATCTTGCATCTCAAATTATTTTAACCTATCTTAGTTTATCAGACAGGCAATTCTGGGGCATAAGGTGATACCCCAGAACATCTGGGAATTGAAGTACATGGAATGAAAGTATTTATTCAAGACAATGAGGAAATGGTATGTGTATTGCATGCCAAAGTTGGGGCGAGGGAAAGGAGAAGGCACTGCATTTGGCTAGTGAAGCATGCCACTTCACATCTGTCAACACAGTCAGCAGACACAGAGCTCAATGGAAGACATGCAACAAATACGACCAAGTACTAAACTCAAGAAGAAGCACCCCCAGGCATGTGAGAAGGGGGAAAGGCCCTCTAAGACACATCTATAATTAAATGTTATCATGAAACTTCAGAGCCACTATCCATTTCCTTAAATCTAAATTTCTGAGGTGGGGGGTTACCCATTTTGAAATATTTCTAGTTATAGATTTAGAAAACCCACCACTTTATTTTTAAGAATAAAGAATATGGAGAATTATGATCCCCTGATTTTATATCAGTGGGATGATTTTCTTCACACACGTCTTTAAATACTAAGGAAAATCCTGATGTAAATGTAAACAGATATATTCCAAAATTAAAGCAAAATGAAAATGAATATTGGCTCTTACCTTAAGTATTTATTAACTGTCATAGTAGTAGAAATGATTACATGAACAAGGAGTTTAATGAGATGTCTCCATGCCATGAAATTCATTGAAAGAATGTTCTACCTTCACACACTATCTCAGGCAGAGAACTGCACCCTTCTCTGCTAGTTCCAACCACAGAGTTCTAGGTACAGGTTAGCCACAGATAAAACAAAAACAAAAGAGAATTAAGGAGTTATAAAAAGAGGAGGAAAATATGAGTTATAAAGAGATAGAACAGTACAAATTGAGTATATTATATACCTGACCATATGTGCTCTAGTCAGTAGGAACTTATAAAGAACCAACATTTACATTTCTCTGTATATAAATTTTACAGATATTAAAATGTCTCACAGCTCTAATTCTGCAGCCACTTCCACATCTATTGCAATTTGGTTGGTTTACGAGCTTGCTACCTTTACCTCCACCCATCCCAATATAATAATTCAGAAGATTTCAAGTCCACTATGGAATGGACCTGATGTTAAATACCTTGCCATGTGGAGATGCAGAATATAAACTATAAAACATTTTTGTTCAAGTGTCTGAACTGTTGGCTAAGAGGTACACAACAGACTTTAAGAATTGCTAATAGTCTATAACCCTGTTTTTGGGTGATCAAAATGAATTGCTTATAGAACACTGCCTCATATAGTTGAAAAAAACCCTGGAGTGGGAGGCAGATTCTTCCATTTTCTTCTCTAGTGATTTGGGATCTTCAATTACCCTGGGGTAGGGCTATGTATTATATTACATCAGTGACTTTCAAACTGGCATATAGGGATGAGGAGAAACCCCTTCCCCCAAGGGGGTGCATACATCAGATTGAATCACCTAGAAAGCTTTCCCTAAATTCCTTGATCCCAAAGATTCTGATGTAGGAACATCTCCCTGCCTGCTTACTGCCTCTCCCCCAAACCCGATGAGAATCCATGCCAGAGTGAGAGGCATGTACCTATCCCTCAGGTCAGGTGGGCACAAAAAATGGTGTGAAACCACTGTTCATCCTCAAATTTGGCCTAATCTATAGATATCATAACATCAATAAAAATCCAATTTACAGGGCCGGTGGGAAGGTGGAATGGAGCGTTATTGGTGAATGGTTAGAGTTCCTGTCTGGGGTGATGAAAAAGTTTTGGAAGTAGTGGTGATGGTTGTAGAACATTGTGAAAGTAATTAATGCCACTGAATGCCACTTAACAAAATTTGTCATTTTAACCATTTATATCTCTCTCTATATATATACCTAGCACAATTTTTAAAATAATGTAATATACCCAAACCACTGAATTAGACACTTTAAATGGATGAACTGTGTAGTGTGTGAATTACATTTAATAAAGCTGCTGAAGAATCGAATTTATATGTCTGTACAGAATTCACAGCTCAGTCTTATTTCTAATGAAACTTTAATTAGAATAGTGTATGAGATGTTCTTTTCAGTGTTCCAATTAAAAATTCATGCTTTTTCTTTTTCCAGCTCCACTGCCAAGAACACTCAATTTCCCTTGTCCATTAGCAAATATTTACTACTAGATCAGGGAGAAAAGTAATGAGGGGAAATTGCTTATGATGATTAATCATGTAAAGTAGGATTGGGAGAGAAGGGGGCTTCTGAGGCCAGAGAGAACGGTGGGAGAAGAACTGGCCTGTTGGCAGAGCATTTGGAGAGAATCTGACAGTGATTAAGTATACCCTGTTACTTTTCAGTCAGGTACCAGACATGTCACGCTTAGCTTCAGATATCTTATTCATTAGAGTATATAATTATTTCATCAGAAAAGCATATCTACATCTAAACACAGCCCGCAGCCCAAGGTTTTAAATACGTTATTATACGCTGTCAGAGAAATAAAAAATGGTTTGGATTTCACTCTTTATAGTTTCACTAATCTCCCTATTAGTGGATAAATCAGAGAACATAAAATTAACAGAAACCTTAGCGGTCATTTAAATGTTAATGTGATAAGCTTGCCCATATTTCATATCTAAAAACCGAGCATCTATTGAAACTTATCTTTGCATGTATCCAGCTTCATGAAAGAAAATATTTACATATCTCTCTTCCTTCCTATAATTCTGGCTTAAAAATATTTGTATACATAGTACTTTTTAAGAGCACAAAAAGACATTTTCTACCCATGCCTCTATGCCTTATATAAATTTTACAGATCATTAAATGTTGGATTAATTAGTATTTTCATTACCCAAAGCAAAGTATCTCAATGAAGTTTTTACTTATTAAGGAGGATTTTACATAAGTTGTTTTACATCCTATAATTGTACTTGGTATTCAGAAAGCAATCTATTAGACTGGAAACTCAATGTCCAAGCTGACAGGTTTTACAAATCCACTTTTATATTTATCAGATGTACCTCTCCCAAGGCAGTGCTGAGTTACAAATATAGTAATGAACAAGAGCAACACTTGAAAATTAAGCCTCTAAATGCTAATGCTCTTAAATTCCCTGCATGCATTTCCCAACTGAACAGGTTGTTACAGAGCAATCACATCTATAAAACACTACACTGTGGGAGGTATCAGGCAACTGTTAAAACCACAGCAATGGCGAGAGAGCTCTGAGCCTCTTGGTCAGTACTGAACAGAGTCCTGCCACTTGAATTTGATGAGGTATAGGTCCTTGCATTTTAGGATAGTCAACATTATTCCTTCCTCTGTGAAGCAGTATATATTCCTATGGCTGTGTAATTAGCAAAAATATCTATCAAACTTGGTAAGACAGACCAAAGAATCCAGCTTGGCAATGTACTTAGATTTTCACTGTTTTCATAATAGGAATTTAATGCTATGCTAGTCTCTCTCAACAAATGGCTCATTCATGGATTAAAATATTCTTCATAGCTAAGGCCATTTGCTTAAAAACTTACCTCCATTAGCTGCTCATCCAGTTTTACTTGTTTCTTTTTCAGGCCTTCATTTTCCAAATGAATTGTTTCTAATTCTCGTTCAAGGGAATTCATCTGACTAACCTGTTAAAAAACAAAAAACTCCCTTAAAAACAAAAACAAAACAGTTGAGTTGCTCTACTTTATTTTGACGAATTTACGCTAGTCACAAATCTCAACTCTTGGAAGAAAACTGAGTTCATTCATCAAGGGAAAACAACAAACAATATAATTCAGTGCACTGATTATATTTAGGTAGTCTAGTTTTAATCACCACTCCTCACATAGAACAGATTCCTAAGGCAGGTAGCTTTCAAACTTCAATGCCACTCACTGTAAGAAGCACATTTTCTCTTGCAACCCAGTACAAACACCCACACCCACATGTGTGTGTGTATATAAATATAAATATATATATGCGTAATCAGTTATAAGTATATATCACTAAGAGAAAACTTTCATGAAATTATCTTTACCATGAGCCACGCACTCTGATATTTTCTAGTATAGTTTAATAATTTAAAATGCTGGAATTTAACTAGATTGATTTCATGATCCTCTACTATGGATCTGTAGTAGGGAAAAACATGTCTTAAGGCAAAGTTTAAAGGTTTAAAACTGAGAATACATAAACCTGATTTCTCCTTTCTCAATTTTAAAGAAGAAATTTGAAGATTTTATGAGTATCCTTTTTTGGAATTCTCTTTATTACAGAATCTTATGAGACTCTAATGAGCTAGAGGACACTGGGATTCAGAATATTGCTAAGTAGAAAACATATGACACTATTCTAGAGTGCTGATTTTTGTTTCTATCAAAAAGAACAGAGGAGGGTAGCAAGAATTGTTAAATGGAATTAAGTGTAATCTTTCCAAGTACATTTAAATTCACTGTTATTTTAAAACCTATCATTAGACTTTTCCTTTGGTGAGCAGCTAGGTGAAACCCAATGTCTTTCTGAAAAGTTTAATTGAATGTACCTAAACTTAAATGACATTTCAGCTTTAGAGCACAACCAGTCTCTTTACTGCCAATGGTCATAACTTTCACAAACTTAAAAAAATTTTTTTGAAATATTTATAACAAAAGGAAATGACTGTTCATCATTCTTTCCAGATTTTTAAACAAACCATAATTTTCAGAAGAGAAAGGTAATACAGGCATAGCTTGTTTTATTGCACTTCACTTTTATTGCGCTTCTCAGATACGGAGTTTTTTACAAACTGAAGCTCTGTGGTAACCCTGTGTCAAGCAAGTCTATTGGTGCCATTTTTCCAATAGCATTTGCTCACTTTGTGTCTCTGTGTCACATTTTCATAATTCTCACAATATTTCAAACTTTTTTATTATTACATTTGTTATGGTGATCTGTGATTAGTGATCTTCAATGTTACTACTACAACTTGCTGAAGATGATGGTTATTAGCATTTTTTAGCAATAAATATTTTTAAATTAAAATATGTACATTTTTTTTTAGACATAATGCTATTGCACACTTAATAGACTACAGTATAGTGGAAACAATTTTATAGGCACTGGGAAACCAAAAAATTCGTGTGACTCACTTTATTGTGGTGGTCTGGAACTGAACCCAGAGTATCTCCAAGGTGTGCCTGTAGTGAAAACTCTGAGTTTAGTTCAGAAAAAGAAAGGAAAACAAGTAACAACAAGAACTCCCACAGTAACACTGGCCTAGAACTCTAACTTCACGGAACCAAGAATAGAAAACAAACTGAGTCATGCTACAGAGGTTTAACCACGTAGTAGCCAGCCTCCAAGAGGGTCCCCAGTGATCCCTATCTTCTGGTATTCAAACCCTTGCCTTGTCCCCTCCCCACTATACCAGGATTAGTCTGTGTGACCAATAGAATAGAGCAGAAATGATGGTGTGTGACTTCTGGGATTAGCAAATAAAACATACTACAGCTTCCATCGTGGTCTTTTGGGACCTCTCTCTCTCGTATCACTCATTGCCACATCCTGAGAAAAGGCCCAGGTGGTGAGGAGCTGAGCCTCTGGCAATCAGCCAGCAAAGAACAGAAGCCTCCTCCTAACAGTTGTATGAATAAATATGGAATGGATTCTCTAGTACCAGTGAAGCCTTCAGATAAATGCAGCCTCAGCTGATATCTGGACTGCAGTCTCAGGAAAGACCCTAAGCCAAAACCACTCAGTTAAGTTGCTTCCAAGTCCCTGACCCACAGAAACTGAGACAATAAATGTTTGTTGTTTTATTACATAGCAATAGTTAACTAATACAGACCATATTAAGATGTTCCTAATATTCAGGCTATATATGTTTTACTAACTTATAGAAGCTTATGATACTAATGAAGATAATTAACCATCTTTATAAAAACTTTAATTGCTCCTTTTTAGCGATCACTCAATCAAAAAGAACTATGATACTGTTTTGACAGGATTACAAAAGCATAGATATAAGGAAGAACCAAAATATGCCATTGTAATCATTTCCTGGAAGCATGCAGGGGAAGAAACATACACTTAGGGATGCATCATAGTCAGAACATAGCCACTTGGTATTAACTCTCAAAAACTCACCTTCCTATTAGTAGGAGATCGTTCCTTTTGAAACTGTTCACACTCTCTCTTTAAGCTCAACTTTTCCTGCTCTGTGGGCTTCACAGTACCTGATGAGTTTAGATGTTTTTGGTGCTTAGGAGGAAGAAGGTTGGATTCCAGTTGACGGACCTAACAAGAACCAGTATAAGAGGAAGAAATGCTAATATAACCACCCAGCCAGGAAAAACAAAAAGCGAACATAAGGAAAGTTTGTATTCAGTTCTTGGGTTTTGTTGTATTAAGAAAACTTTTTCCAGTCAAGTCTGCCAATTCGTGAAGCTTACTTTTTTGGATTTCAAAAGATCCTTTCTAGGTAAATCTATTTTTAGTCTGATGCAACACTGAGGATCAGAGAAGGACGAAGGGACTTCTGGCTCAGCCAAACAACTGGGAGTCAAGAGTGTGATGTGGCTGCCAAAAAAACACAGTCTGTAGGCACCTTTGCTCTGACATGAGCATACCTTTTAGGAGTGAAGGGGGTGACAGTCCCACTGACTTTGTATTGGACTGTTCACACCTGAAACAATGCATTTACATCAGCTAAGTTCCACGAGGAGAGCGACCATGTTTAGTCTGTTCAACACTGCAACTTCAGTGATAGCAGAGTTTCTGGCACGGGGTAGGTGTTCTAAATGAATATCTGTGACTCCTAAGAGAGTTCCTCCTCAAAAGAGGTATTTAAGCATAGGTTAAACATAATTGGTCAACTACTTAGCAGCGGTAAAGAATTTAAACATCAGCTCAGTGATGAAAAAGATGATCTTTAAAGACCATTCTAGGGCTTCCCTGGTGGCGCAATGGTTGACAATCTGCCTGCCAATGTAGGGGACACGGGTTCGAGCCCTGGTCTGGGAAGATCCCACATGCCGCGGAGCAACTAGGCCCGTGAGCCATAACTACTGAGCCTGCGTGTCTGGAGCCTGTGCTCCGCAACAAGAGAGGCCGCGATAATGAGAGGCCCGCGCACCGCGATGAAGAGTGGCCCCCACTTGCCACAACTAGAGAAAGCCCTCGCACAGAAACGAAGACCCAACACAGCCAAAAATAAAAAATTAAAATAAAAGACAATTCTAGCCTTGAAATGCTGAGTCTTTAGAAAGCGGCACCTTTTCTCTTACAAGAAGTTAGACCAACAAGAATTGAGTTTAGTTTTGCCATTTTTGTACTCCCAGTCTTGGCGGCTAGCCTATTTGAATGAGGAATATATGGTTAACATAATTTCCATTCATAAAATCACAGATTTTAATATAGAACTGCTTATACAAAATGAAAAATATAAACATAGCATGATAAAATCATATTGCAGGTAAATGATAAATTATACATTCTTAAAATAAGTCTGCCACACCAGAATACTCAAATCCATACCCTAGAATCACTGCAGTCGTATCAAACATTCATTTACAAACATATTCCACCATGTACAACTTTTCAAGTTACCTTCTCCCGGGAGTGTATGAGTTCCGCTTTGGTGTTCTGTACCACGGTTTGGAGTCTCTCATTCTCTTGCCAAAGCAGCTGTTGTTCCTCATTCATCAGGTGATCCAACTTGTCCCAGGACAGCCTTTGCTGTTGGTTATGGAATCCTGATGGATGGGTGCCTATTTCTGGGGCCCAGTTCTTAAGAGAGAATTGTAGAGTTAAGCCTTAAAAACAAGCTGATTTCTTTTTTGAGCATCTTCTAATGAGAGTGATCACATGTATACCTAGATATAAGTAAAACAATATTCCTGAGTTTTGATTTAAAAAAAAAAGGTTTGGAAACTCTCTGTTTAAAATGGCCTTTGGCAAAATAGTCCCGTCAAATCTAATAGCAAAGATGATTGTAGGGCAAGTCCCAGTTCCATATAGGACCCAAGCGCATAGAGATTGGGGACCTTGAAAATTACCTCATTCTTATGAAGTTATGCTTTGAACCCAAATAACTATTCTTTTGGTTAACAGAGAACACAGAGAACTCTGAAATGCACTGCTAACTTGAAAGATTTCACATGCTAAACTCTACTTTCATTTTCACATATGCATCATATCCTTTTTTAGAATCCAAAGCACATATCATCCATATAATTGAGGCCTGAACTCAGGAATATGCTTTAAGCTACCACGGTGATTTTTTTGGATCCTGAAAAATGCTTTAAAAAAATTTTTTTTAAAGGTTAAAAAAATGGTTAGGGTTAGGGTTTTTTCTTTTTCATGTTTTGCCTTTTAAGCCAAAACATGAAAAGGAAAAAAAAAAAAAAGGTACAATCTCATTTTGAAAAAATTTTCAGCCCAGAAGTAATTTTTTAAAAATGGAAGCAACTATTATGTTTTTTAAAAAAACCACAGTTTAAAAAAAAGTATCACCAAGAGATAAAGTAGCTGAATTTAGTGCCTACTTTTATGGTAGGACAAAGTCTTAACATCTACCCAAGACTGACATACATACATTGTTCTTAATTTATTTGCACACAGATGAAACAGCATTGTGATATATTAAAATGAGACTTACTTTCTACAACATCAAAATGTTTTTGTTTTATTACTACAAAACAACTCAGCCATGGTCTTCTGACTTGCACAATTACCTTGTCACTATGGTTCCATTTACGTGAGGTTCATAAACAAGCATCCCTAACCTATGGTGGCAGAAGGTAGAGAAGTGGTTCCCTTGGGGTTATCAACTGAAGGGGACACAAGAGAGCCTCCTGGGTGCTGGAAATGTTCTTTATTTTGAGCTAGGTGGTGGTTACACAAAGACAAACATACATATATATTTTACCTATAACTGTGTATATTTACGTATGCATACATATATGTGTGTAAAAACAATCAAGTTATAGACTTAAAATTTATGCACTTTACTGTATAAAGTTATATCTCAATAAAGAAGAAAAGAAATTACCTTGTCACCAGCATTCTGAAGTTGCTTGTGTAGAGACATCACTTCTTGTTTTAAAGCCTCCTTTTCCTGCTGAGTCACTCGTAGATCAGATTTAATTCGGGACATTTGCAGGTTTACATTCTGCAGGGTGTCTTCTAAATTCTGAACCTGCATCATGAGAACAGTCATACACTGTGACAAATCCTCATGGTCTCACCTATAGCATGTCCATGTATGAATGAGCTAAGACAAGAGAACTCCAAGGTCCCTTCTGCTTCTACTTACTATATCCAGGTCTTTTCAGTTGTTCAGTGAAAATCTAGGATATTATGTATCTTTACAGGATGTTAAGTTATATTTAGGACAATAATGAACTATGCCCAGAGCAAGGTATTGCTGGTATAGTCATCTGGTATATTACCAAATGATATCTTACAGAACCAAGGAATACCAACTGGCATCACGACAGATGATTTTACTGAACTTTGTAGAAATTATGTTTTAGACTGTGATGTTGGTTTGTAAAGGACCTCTTAGATGAAAATAAAAACATATCTTTGTAGAACCCTACTCCATGCTAACAGCTCATATATATTTCAATTTTAAAAAATTTAAATTGGTAAACAGAATGTTAATAGAGAGCTTTAACTATAATAGGGCATGAACCTGCCTTAGAAATCCTAATTCTAAATTAGAAATAAGCAGTCATTTTTACACACTATTCTAAAGCTTTCATAAATAAGTAATCTCATAATGATGAGATAATCTTATGATTATTTCATAATGAACTTTGGGAGAAACATTGTTCAAATTATTTTACTATACTGTAACGTGTCAAATATTAGTTAAATTGAATCATTCTGAGCTCTCTTAGACCACATCCACCTGGAACATTCTTTCCACTTGGAGTTCTGCTGGGAGATATAGGAAAATATTAACTGTGCAGATGAAATAAGAATTGTCCACATACCTTTTCCTGTGAAGCCACTAGCTGTGATTTTAAGCTTTCGCTCTGGTGTTCCCAAGACTTCTGTTCTTGCTTCATAGTAGCAATTCTGTGCTCTAAAAGACTTGATTTTGCCAACTGATTCAGGAAAAGAAAAGAGGTAACAGCATTTCTACAAACATGTCTAGCCTCATTTCACATGCCTTCACTTATACTGAAAAGATCAAGTACCATCTCTCTACATAGGGGATCAAGACAAGGTAAAAGAGAGACATTTCCTTGACTCCCTTTGTACCTTTAATTTTGAGGAGTCTCTTCTCTTTGGGGATTTCAATTTTTCCTTCTCATTGCCTCATGTTTTTGGGTGAGACATGGTGGGCTGGAAGGCAATTAGAAATCCCAAGAGTGTGCCATAATAGGAAAATATGGAATGCCTATTAAGGCAGGTGGCACAAAGGCAGTGTTTTTGGATTTGCTAGGGAAAATACAGTAGAAAAAAAAAGTGTCTATGTAATGGATTTCAGATTATTAAATACATATTTATATTATTTATATTATATATAAGTAGAATAGTGATCTATTTAAATAATATATATTAAGTAACATAGTTACTTATTAAAATAAGACAAAATTTATATTACCGTACTTAATAATATATTTATTAAACAACTAATCTAGACTCCTGTTAAAATCATGGCTTCAGCAATCTACAGATTTAATGTGATCCCTATCGAATGACATTTTTCACAGAACTGGAACAAATAATCCTAAAATTTATATAGAACCACAAAAGACCCAAAATTGCCAAAGCAACCTTGAGAAAAATGAACAAAGCTAGAGACATAACCCTTCCAGACTTCAGACAATACTACAAAGCTATAGTAATGAAAACAGTATGGTAATGGCACAAAAACAGACATACGGATCAATGGAACAGAATAGAGAGTCCAGAAATAAACCCACACACCTACAGTCATTTAATCTTGGACAAAGGAGGCAAGAATATATAATGGAGAAAAGAGAGTCTCTTTCAATAAGCAGCATTGGGAAAGCTGGACAGCTACATGTAAAACAATGAAGTTAGAATACTCCCTCACACCATACACAAAAATAAACTCAAAATGGCTTAAAGACGTATATATAAGACATGACAGCATAAAACTCCTAGAAGAGAACATAGGCAAAACATTCTCTGACATAAATCGCAGCAATATTTTCTTAGGTCAGTCTCCCAAGGCAAAAGAAATAAAAGCAAAAATAAACAAATGGGACCTAATTAAACTTAAAAGCTTTTGCACAGCAAGGGAAACCATCAACAAAACAAAAGGACAACTTGAAGACTGGGAGAAAACGTGCAGAAACGATGTGACCAACAAGGGATTAATTTTCAAAATATACAAACAACTCATATAACTAAATATCAAAACAGAACAAAAAAACAAAAACACCAAACAACCAAATCAAAAAATGGGCAGAAAACCTAAACAGACATTTCTTCAAAGAAGACATACAGATGGCCAACAGGCACATGAAAAGATGCTCAATATTGTTAATAATTAGAGAAATGCAAGTCAAAACTACAGTGAGGTATCACCTCATACCAGTCAGAATGGCCATCATCAAAAAGTCTACAAATAATAAATGCTGGAGAGGGTGTGGAGAAAAGGGAACCCTCCTTCATTGTGGTGAGAATGTAAATTGGTGCAGACACTATGGAGAACAGTATGGAGGTTCCTTAAAAAACTAAAAATAGAGTTACCATATGATCCTGCAATCCCACTTCTGGGCATATATCCAGAAGAGACAAAAACTCTAATTAAAAAAGATATATGCACCCCAATGTTAATAGCGGCACGATTTACAACAGCCAAGACATGGAAGGAACCTAAGTGTTCACTGACAGATGAATGGATAAAGAAGATACATACACACAGTGGAATATTACTCAGCCATAAAAAAGAATGAAATAATGTGGACCTAGAGATTATCATATTAAGTGAAGTCAGTTAGAGAAAGACAAATATTACATGATATCCCTTATATCTGGAATCTAACAAATGGTACAAATGAACTATTTACAAAACAGAAACAGACTCACAGACATAGAAAACACACTTATGGTTACCAAAAGAGGAGGAGGAGGGAGGGATAAATTAGGAGTATGGGATTAACAGATATACATTACCATATCTAAAATAAACAAGGATTTACTGTATAGCACAGGGAATTATATTCCATATCTTGTAATAATCTATAATGGAAAAGAATGGAAAAAAAGAAGTACACACACACACATACACGTATAACTGAATCACTCTGCTATGCACCTGAAACTAACACAATATTGTAAATCAACTATACTTCAATAAAAGAAAAAAAAAATCATGGCTTCAGGAGCTCTAAGGTCACAAAACGCTGTTCTAGGAGACTTTTAGGCTAACATGTAGCCCCCCACGTGCCACTGGCATTAGAGAAATGCTCATTATGGTACACACTGTCCAATGATGGTAAAAATGTCTTATTTTTACTACCTTATCAACACAGCTATTTAATTCTTCACTTAGAGCTTCCTTTTCTTTCAGCAGTTTTTCATTGTGGCTTAGAATACTAGAAATTTTTTGCTGGAAGTCAGAGAGATTGGGACATCTGTGCAGCTGTAAGAGATAAACAAGCCCACCCATCACGTCTCATGGTTGTATTTAAAAAGATGTATTTATAAACAGGACATTTTCATGGCTGCTGCTGTTTCCCTATCTGTAGATATTTCCGAGGACATATAAACTCTAGGGGACTATAATTAACTTTAACAAAACGTTCCCTGCTGGCTTCTCTCTATTCTCCAACTGACTGCCGAAATGTCTGCTTAGACAAAATCAACCAGACATTAAGTAATGGTCCTAGCTTTCTGTTTTACCTTCAGGATAAAATAAATAACATACTGCCATTCTGTGATCAATTTAACTTGTGTAGATATAGCACAAAACATTTTCCCCATGCCTTTTTAACTAGAAAAAAATCTTTTTCAATCAAGACTATGGAATTGGCATCAACCAAGTACAATGTATCAACCAACAAAAGGGGAAGTTGTTTTTTTTTTTTAAATATTTATTTATTTATTTGGCTGTGCTGGGTCTTAGCTGCAGCATGTAGGATCTAGTTCCCTGACCAGGGATCGAACCCGGGCCCCCTGCATTGGGAGCACGAAGTCTTTAACCGCTGGACCACCAGGGAAGTCCCAAGGGCAAGTTTAAAGATAAATCAAGCAGTGTTTTTCAGCTCGTTCTGCATACCCTTCCCTTTGGAAGATGCCTAAATTGACTTGCTAAGAAAAAGGTTGCTGGTATGGACACACTGGCTTCTTCCTCTGCACTTTATGGCATCAAGACAAACCGAAAACTTTTTGTTCCTTTTCATCATCAACCTTAGCACTACTGACATTTTGGGGCAGGTAATTCCTTGCTGTGGGAGACTGTCCTATGCACTGTAGGATGGTTAGCAGCATCTCTGGTGTTACCTGTTAGATTCCAGTAGCACAGCCTGCCTCCCCATACACTGGGTGTGAAAACCCAAAATGTCCCCAGACATTGCTAAATGTCTTGGGGTGGGGGAGCAATTTCCACCTCCCCACAACCACTGCTTTAAGGAGACTGATTGTTTCTTACACTTCTTAACCCTTCCCATAGTTCATATGTTTTCAATTTCCCTCTACTTCACTTGGCTTTCAATTTTCAATTATTTATTGTCATTATGATTTTATGGCCATCTTTCAACTTTTTACCTGAAGTTCTATTACATTTAGCTTTAGGAATAGTATGACAAAATAGACTTTAAGGATTGAATCTTGTCTTCAACTGGCAACAAATCCAGCATAATTTACAAATCTAAACAAGTCAGAAGGATGAAGGAAAGTGTAAAGAACCTGGGCATTGGTTAACAAAGGCCTTTTTTCCTTTGCTCACTACCCCATCCCCAGACCCTCACAAAGCCTGGTATCATTTTGGGTGTCTACAGACTGGTATGTGACTACTGCTGATACTATTTGTGTTTCTTTTCAGTGCAACAGATAATACAAATAAAAATGTTTTGTGAACAAGAAATTATTATGTCATACAGAGCAGCACAGGCTTTCTAGGTCCAAGCTGTATGGAAGCAACAATGCGCTGACACCATCTTAACTCTTGTGATCCAAGAGTCCAGGTGCCTTGAACAACTGCCCACCAAAAGCAAAAGGGCTCACTGTTTTTCCATCTCACTATTTATATCAATGCTTCAAAAAAAATGCAATAAAAATGTGCCAAATGATGTCCTCATCATACTATTTTACTCCCAACTCGGCTCCTTTTCTTCCGATCCCTAGCTTGGCAAAATCACAAAGCATACATTTCCCATGCTATGGATTTGGAATACACCATTATCATCTGAAAGGTTGAACAACAGACAGAAAATGATAAAGGAGAAAAGTATGCCCAAGTTAATTAGGATGAATTTAGTAATAACAGCTCTGGAATACTTATATACCACAGAAGAGCCTTTTAACTTCTGGAATGTTTATATGGACAGACAGCTTCTGCTATGGCAGAACAGATAAACTTTGCATAGCAGCATCTGACTTGAAAAGGTTCTTATAAAGCACCTATCGGGTACCAGTACTGTATTAGGCAGTGTAAGAGATACAAATTCCCTGAGAGTCTTATAATCCTATTAGGAAATCAAGACTTACAGGTGTCAATTAGGAATCAACATGAACATAACACACTCAATGGTACAGACTCAGCATTCAGAGAAGGACACTTTTATGCTCATAGGCTGAATAGGTGTAAGAGAATTTTATAATCTAAGGATATCATAATATTAAAGTAATCCTTTGGTGAAGCAAATAAATAAAATGGAAAAACTAAATTCTCCTAGTATAAATCAGGATTGCTCAAACTGAGGGATTCATGTGCTCATTGAAAAATTCAGAATAAAGAATAAAATTGGACAACGTTCAGAATATATTAAGGTGAACCCTCTTTTATACTTAAAATTAGGTCTTTGTTTGAAACTTTGAAATGTGCTTCTTAAAGCCAAATTCATAGGTGAGACTGCATCCCTGATAATGTTCTAGAATCTACTCTTCTGCCCAAGATAGATGCCTCAAACTCACTATAAGAAAAAGGGATGATGAGCGACCAGCTTCACCTGTGCCTCACAAATCTGGGTGAATAGTTATTAAAGTTATGAGTAAGAAAGTCACCATCTTTTTAGACAAATTTATATTATTTGACACCTGGCCGGGAGAAGGTAGAGCAACAAATTTCTTAAACTGAAGTGGTTATGGTTCATTTATAGTAACAGAATGTCAGTCTACAACATGTAAGTTACATAACTAGAACAACATTTAGAGAATTAGCAATAGGAGCCCTTATAAATAGACTTGTACTGCAAGCCCTCAACTTTACTAAGTAATAAGCCAGTTAACAGAACTCAGTAGAAAGGACATTTGGTGGCTAGAAAAGTGAGATCATCAGGTGCATATTATTCTATGAGCCCCCCCATACCCCCTGTCCCCACCTAAGCAACACACGATCTTACTTGTTTCATTTTCTCCAGTTCATCTTTGAGAAGGAGGTTTTCCTGTTCCACAATATGAATTTGTAGTTTAACTTCAGAAAGTTCTGCCTCCAGAGAAGACACTAAAGTGGAAGACTAAGAAAAAATTTAAAAAGTCATATAATACACATATTCATTTAGCCTGGGGAAACTTAGGAAGTTCACAAAAGGCAGCATTAAGGAAACACTAGTACAAATTCAATGACACACTGTTTAATATCATTTGTCCTTATACTCAATGGAACTAACCAAAACTATCTTTTAATAGACTTTCCACTAAAATGGCATGAACATGATTTCTAAGTTCATTTTTGAAGATTTCTTCACTGTAAAGTTACTATCTTTCTCTGGGGGGAGATGCTTTGAGACCATGCAAATAGTGTTTTTCCTTAAGCTTTTGCTTATTGATTTTAGTGTCTATCAGTGGATTTTATCTACAACAATTACTACTCTGGTGTTTGCCTAATGAAGACTTTCTATTTCCTTCTTTCTTCCTACATTTATTAATTGGAATTCTCTTGTAAGGAAGAGCTGTTATTTCTCCCCCCGTTATTTATGTATTCAATTTTTTTATAACAGTATGGACCTATAGATATTTATTTTATTTTGCATTTTATAATTATACTTATTTTATGCTATGCTTTATTTTGTTGATCAAATTATTCCAGCTTTGGCCATTAGGAGCTTCTTCAGGTTGTGCCCTGTCCTTTTGACATGCCCCATCTTTTGGGGGGCACCTTTTTCTTTCTGACACCATGAGATGTTCCAGGCTCATCTTGAATTGACCCTGCCCCAGCCTTGGGAACAATCATTTTTCCAAGTAGCCTGGGCTCCTCTTATACGAGAATAGCATTTAGAAACCAAGATCTGGGTACTCGATCCATATACACACATCTACACCTCTGTATCGATCTATCTGTCTATATATTAAGAAATATGAGTTTATACTAATACCTCAAACTCCAATCCAATATCAGAGGGTTCATTTTAGCCTTCTCAGTTTCCCCACTTGCAACTTCCTTTTCCAAAAATGAGAAACGCAGTTCTTATTATCTACAATATGTTTACTTATTTGTTCAATTCTAGTATACACAGAGTAGTTCCAGAATTACTAACATACACCCCCATGAGAAACACATTTACTGACTAGATTATTATTGCCTTTATGTACACTTCTTTTTGTCTTAACCCTACTGGATACAGTCAAGATACTAATTTCTAAATTACTTATTTTCTTCCACATTGTAGCTATGTTATGCATTTACAATACAGTTAGGTTCATTTGTTAGTGTTTGTGTTCCATTTTAGTACCCCCCATCTTTGTTTTTTGGATTGGTTTTAATTGTGTGTTTATTTGAGGGGGTATGCGAAGAGTATGTAAAACATTACTATGGTCCTAAGCGTCAGAGCTATGTGAAAATGTTCTCAGAAGTGTCACTCCCTTCCTCATTCCTTCTATCACATTCCCATTCCTCTCTTCCATCCCTTCCCCACTCGCCCTCTATAGGTAACCATCTCTTTAGTTATCTGGTTTATCATTCCCATATTTCTTTTACATAAATTTCTGTATTTCTTTTACACAAATACATGTGTATTGTCTAATATCCCCTTCTTTCTTACATGGACGGAGACATACTATCTTAGATACTCTTTTGAGCTCTTCTTTTTTCACCTAACAGTATGTCCTGGAAATCATTTCACACCAAGAGATCTTTCTCATTTGTCCATTCTTTCTTTCTTTTTCTTTTTTTATAGCTGTATAATACTACTCCATGTGTGGCTATACCCATCACATTTATCCAACAACTCTCCGATGTATGGGCATCTAGGTTGTTTCCAATATTTTGCAGTTACAAACAATGCTGCAATGAATAACCAACCCTTTGCGGTGAATTTTCATATTTTTAGAGGAATATCTTTAGGGTAAATTCCTAGAAGTCAGATTGCTAGGACAAAAGGTAAGTACATATGTAATTTTGTTAGATTTGCCAAATTTCCTTCCAGAAATACAATATCAGTTTATATTCCACCAGCAATGTATGAAAGTGCCTGTTTTCCCAAACCCTTGCCAACAATATGTTGTTATATTTTTAAATTGTTGCCAATCTCATAGGTGAGAAATGAGATATCAGTGTTATTTGCATTTCTCTAATTCTGAATAATTTTGAACATTTTTTCAGGGTCTGAGGGCCATTTTTATCTCTTTTCTGTGTGTGTGAATTTTTGTTCATGTATTTTTACCATTTGGCTATCAGATTTTGCTCCTAAGCCCTTTGACTTTTAAGAGTTCTTTACATAGTAGGGATATTAGCTCCACTCTTGGTGGTATATGATGCAAATATTTTCTCCCAGTTTGTGAGTTGTCTTTTGACTTTGTTTATGGTATTTTCTTGGTCATGCAAAAATTTAAAAAATTTAATCAGGTCATTTTTTGCCTCTAGTTTATGAGTCATAGTTACATAGCCTTTCTCTACACCAAACCTAAAGATGAATTTGCCCAGTTTCTACTAGTACTTGTATGTTTTACCTTTTATATTTAGACTCCTAATCCAATTGGAATTTACCCTTATGTATGGTATAAGATATGGATCTAATTTTATTTTCAATTGTCTACCCAGTTATCTAGGCACCACTTATTAAAAAGTCCATCTTTACCCCAGTGATTTGAGAAGCTACCTTTGTTATATACTAAGTTTCCATATCTATTTGGGTCTAATTCTAGACTTTCTCTTCCACTTATCTGTCTATTCATGTGCGAACACCACACTGTTTTAATAATTAGGACTTTATGTATAAAAAATTAAATACAAGCATTTCTTTTATTTACTGGGATTTCCTCCAGAAAGGCTGTAGAGTGGCTGTAGACCATACCTGCACTTTACAGTGTTCCAGTTCTTCTTTTAGATTAGACTTCTCTTGTTCCCATTCCTCACATGTACTGTGTCCTGGCTCTTTATCCTTCTGACTTAGCATCTCTGCCAGACGTTGATTAACTTCTTGCAGTTCTTTCTGATTTTGAGAATTCTTTTGGCTAAGCTCCATATTTTCCAAATCCAACTGTTGGTTTTTGGTTTTTAATTCTGAAATCTAATTAAAATTGAAATGTCTTAAAAACTAGTTATCCTACTTCTGCTAAAAATATATTTAGAGACTAATTGTTTTACCCTCTCTATGTAAAGTTATACACACACACACACATTTAATAGCAGAAAAAATACATACTCATTATTACAAAGTCAATCAGTTCAGAAGTGTATGAAGAAGTGACAGACACTGTCCAATCCCACTCCACAGGGGTAGCCACTGTTCACAGCTGGGTACGTATGCCTACAGATTGTTTTCTATGCATATACAGACCTATATATGTGTAGTTTTTTTCCTTCTTTAGAACAAAAATTTGCATTATTTCAGATGTTCGGGTAGTCTGCTTTTTCTACTTATAATATCTTACAGACTCTTATCTTTCCAAATCGGTGCATTCAGAAACCACCACATGCTACATTTTTAGTGGCTATAGGGCAGCGGTCGCCAACCTTTTTGGCACCAGGGACCGGTTTCATGGAAGACAATTTTTCCACGGACCTGGGCTGGGGAGGGGTGGGGGGTGGGTGGGGTGGGGGGAGGGGGATGGTTCAGGCGGTAATGTGAGTGATGGGGAGCGATGGGGGGCAGCAGATGAAGCTTCACTCTCGACCGCCGCTCACCTCCTGCTGTGTGGCCCGGTTCCTAACAGGCTGCGGACCGGTAGTGGTCTGCGGCCCGGGGGTTGGGAACCCTGCTATAGGGTATTCCATGTATCAAGACATTCCATACTGCATTTATCCATTCCCACACTGATAGACATATAGGTTTATTATCATTTTTTCTTTTAATTATGAAGAAACAAAACAATCTTTTGGAAAATTCATTTATACATGGTAGCATTTTGTATTTAGGATCTTATTTTTGGAAGTAGGGCTGCTGGGTTAGAAAGTGTGCATATATATTACTGTTTTGATCGATATCCCCACAATGTCTTCCTCACAGACTACCAACTTATAGTCCTATCAACAATGTATGAGTATATTCATTTCCTCATTCCCTTTTTAATACTAGACAAGATCAATCTTTAATTTTTGCTAATCTGACAGGTGAAAAAAAGAAACTCATTTAATTTGCCCTTCCCTAATTACTAATGAGGCTAACCCTCTTTTTATATGTTCTCTTCTATTTTTCTGACTTGACCAATCATATAAATTATTCACTTTTCTACTGCATTTTGCAATTTGTTTGTAAGAGTACAGAATATATTTTGGATGTTAACACCTTGTCTATTTCAAGCGCTGAAAATAGTCTTTTCCCAGGATGTCCTTGTCTTTTGACTGTTTCAGATAGATTCTCAAATGGCTTTTCCCCACACAATTGCATATTGTTGAGATTATACAAATTGGGCATTGAACGGCACAAGCTATCTAAATAAATCATATTCTGTGAAAATATACACGGATTAACTAGTATTCTATATCTGTAAAATGCTGTTCTTAACTTTCTGCTTTTAATTGTGGTGAGGAAAGAGGAAGGAGCTAACATGAATCGAAACCACATGTGGGGACCTCCCTGGTGGTCCAGGGGATAAGATTGTGCACTCCCAATGCAGGCGGCCCTGGTTCGATCCCTGGTTGGGGAACTAGATACTGCATGCATGCTGCAACTAAGGAGTCGGCATGCTGCAACAAAGATCCTGTGTGCTGCAACTAAGACCTGGTGCAGCCAAAATAAATAAATAAATATTTTTTTTAAAAAGCCATCTGCTACAAAGAGCACAACTGAATCTAATTAAAAACAAAACAAAACAAAAAACCACAGGCAGCATAGAGCTAGTATTTCACAGGTTCAGTTTTAGAGGTTATCACCTCCCCACTCCCACTGATTATAAAGCTAGTATTTAGCACCAGAGTCTAGAAATAATATATACATTATTATATTCACAAAAAATAGAAACCTAGTTTAGAATTAGCATGAGGTGAGTTTCCATTTTGAAACTCAGGATTTACAACCTTACCATTATTAGCTACGTTTCCAGTAGCATGTGCTGTAAATTTCAAATTTAAAAAATGAAAATTTTAGAATCAGGAAACATTGGGAAATATTCTCTCCTTACCTGTTTCTTTAAATTTTCAACCATCTTCTGAACTGCAGCTTTTTCCTGTTTTACGGTTTCTATTTTTTGCCTAAAGGGGCAATGAAAATATAACTTAAGAGTTAGGCTTTAACAGTTGAAGTAAAATAGTTTTAGTCCTCACAGAAATGCCTTAAGAACATTTAAATATATGTCTTACCACATTTCTTCCTGAGATCCATTTAATTTCCCTAATTTCAGGTTAGAAATGCTGTCTTCTTCATTTAAAGTAGTAATTTCATTTCTCAAAATAGAATTTTCCTCTTGAAGCTTCTCAGATTCATATCTGAAGTACAGAGATTTTAAAAAAATAGTTGTAACAAGGCAGTCATCTGGCATCTTTGGAAAATACTTTATAGTAACTTCCAATTAAACACGTATTCCATGCCAGTTAAAAAGAAAAGCCTAAATTAGTAGTCTCTTGGTGCTTGGAAATCAAGCTACGACATATTGACTCATTTCTTTTGGGAAGCAAGAATTTCACTAAAAGACATTAGGGAAGTGTGACTAAAACACTTGAGCATGGAGACAGAAAGGAGACTCAATGCCCATCCTGGTTGCTGACATTCTCAGTGGCAAGCATATGCTTTGAGCAAATTATTTATTTCAGTCTGAAGTCCTGCCTGCTCCTAAAAGACAAAAGCCATATTACTAAGCTGTATGAGCTTCAGTTTTAAACCCCAGGGTACCTAGAGAAAGAAAATTCACTACATAAATGAAAGGGCCATGTCAAAATATGTACACTAATGTTTACTTTGTGATTTCTTTCATCTCATTATGATTTTTAGAACTAAATATGGTCTGAGGTAAAATGAGGAAAAACTACACCCATAATTATTTTGTTTTTTCATATCATTAAGATATTTCAGACATGATGTAATATTTTACAAGTTTTTTTTGAACCAAATTTGTTAGAAGGCTATTGCAATCATATTTTATAAAGTTGAGCGAGCAGTGGTTCAAATTAGTATCATTTTTGTCTTTGTTCTTCAAGCACGTTTATTAGAATCTGATAGCTCCTCAAAAAATTATGTTCTAAGATAAATTTCCAATGTTTACAGAATATCAGCCTGCACTTCAAGTGATATAAGTGAAAAACTATAAGCCATGAGACACAACACCTTTCCTATATTAGTGTAAGAAGAGAGTTCTTATCTACCAAGTGAGTTAATGATACACGAAAGGCATTCATTCTCATATAACTTGTTTCATCAAAATGAGGAAAATAACCAACATTTAGCCAAAAACAACCCACCAAAACTATCCATCCAAATGAAGTGCTACAAAAGAGTTAAAGACTTGACATACATTGATGATGCACATGGTTAAACAACTAACACTCTCCATCATGAACTTTCACACCCTAAATGAACGACATTTATTTCCTATAGAGGAAGGAGTGCCTCCTAGGCAGGGTTATTCTACTTGTTAATACGACACAGAAGCAGAAGGAAGTCTAAAGCACTGCTCTCTTCTTGAAGACTAACAGGTTAGTTTCTCTAGGCACAGCAAGCAGTGAAGTTAGATTTGGTGAGGTGCTCTGTGGGATTCCGTGAAGTGTAGAAGGTGCATACATTACCTCAGAAGCTCAACTTTTTGCTGCATCTCACTGCACGTGATTTGCAAGTCATGCATCATTGCCTTCAGCTCTTCCTCCTTTTCTCCTTGAGAAGGTACATCTTTTTGCTTAACTAAAGCAGTGACTCTTTCCCTCAACTTTCTAGTCAGCTCCTGCAGCTTCTTTTTCTCCCGTTCTAACTCTGTGATTGTGGCCTGGCGCTGAAAATGTCTGTCCTGAAGGCTGAGGAGAGCAGTGTTTTCCTCCAGTATTACTTGGTTCTGTACTCCAGGCTTTTCTTGATGTGTCTGGAGTGGTCCATGTAGCCAGGCAATTTCATGTGCTTTTACTTTTTCTAAGAGCTGTGTATTCTCCTGCTCTAGGTACTGGTTTTCTTGACAATGTTCTTCTATAATATGGTGTACATTCATAACCTTTGGTACACACTCTTCCAGTGTCTGATTTAGTTCAAGGACCTTTTCATCAGGTCCGACTTCCAGGTTACCTAAATGGGCTTCCCATAAGGAGAAGCAGTCATACTGCAGCACTGCTCTTTCTTGCAGCTTCTCGATCTTGCCTTGAAGTCTCAAAACCAGAACATGCAGTTCCTCATTTTCTCTTTTGACCTCGTCATAACTCTTTTCCAGGCTAAGGAATGTTTCAGTCACTTCTTCAACTTTCTTTAGCTCATCCTGTAATCGGAACATTTCTGAAGTGAGTTCTTTGTTATTTTCTAGTGCTTCATCGTAGCGCGTCTCCATCACTCTCAGCTCTTCCTGAAGACACTCATTTTCTCTACTAGCATCTTCATATAACAATTTATACTTGGCAGAAGCCTCAGGGATTCTTTCAAGCATCTTTAATTTCTTTTTTAGCACAGAAACATCAAAAAGTAAGTCCTGTTTCTTTTCAGAAGCTCGATCACAGTCTGCACGTAAGATCATTAGTTGTTCCTGAAGCTGGCCAATCTGATTCTTTAGGTCCCAGGTTT
Source organism: Eubalaena glacialis (assembly GCF_028564815.1). NCBI lineage: Eukaryota > Metazoa > Chordata > Mammalia > Artiodactyla > Balaenidae > Eubalaena > Eubalaena glacialis. The sequence goes on from NC_083717.1 coordinate 145,973,645, forward strand.
CAGTCCTGGTCTCCTCACTATTTTCAAGCTCAGAAAAACTCTCTATTGATGCTTCAGACTCCTCTATTCTGACCTCCTGTCTCTGACCAGAGCTTGTCCCCGTACTTTCCAGATCCCGGACCTCATCACCTTGCAGATCACTTAGGACGTGCTGCATGGTTCCACCTTCTACTTGTTTCATTCGGTTTGGCAGTAAAAATGGCTCTGTTTGTTCCACGGAATTTCCAAAAAACCCAGTAGTTGGCTCATCTAAACAAGAAGACATTACTGACTCTGGCTCTAATTTGTGCAGCCTCTGTTGCAACCTAGAAATTTCAGTTGCCATTTTCACATTTTCCTTCACTGCTCGTTCATGAGCTCTTTGCAGGCTTAAGAGGACATCTCCGTTCTCTTCCAACAGCTGCTCTCCTTGCTGGAGCAGGGACATGGCCCCACTTCCTTCCACCTCCTCCCTTCCCATTGCCTGGCAGCCATTCTGAAGCCTGGAGGGAGGAGATGCCACCTGCTCCATTTCCTTAATTTTATCCTGAAGCCTGGAGATTTCTGTGCTCATCTCAGCCCTCTCTCGATCTGCTTTCTCACAGGTCGCTTTGTAGACACTCTCCATGGCCAGAAGCTTGGACATCATTTCCTGCCTCTCCTGATCACGTTCCCTTTCTAGACTTTCAAGCCTCTGGCTGGCCAGCTGCTCCGAGGCGCCTGCCTGGCACAGGACCTGCTCACGGTCCTTCAGTTCTTTTTCATGACTGCTCTTCAGCTCAAGTATCTGGCTGGACAGCAGACTTTGCTGACTTTCTGACACAGTTCTTAGATCTTCCAGGTCTTTGAGTAGCTGCTCTCTCTCAACAACCATGCTATTCAAATGTTCTTTGTATGTTTTCTCCAGCATCTCTCTCTCCTGGGTCAGGACCAGAGAAGTCGCTTTCTCTCTCTGGAGAGTCTCTTTAAGCTGCTCCTGGGCTTCTGCACACTCCTGGGTGAGCTCGTCCTTCTCAAACTCCCACTGGGATCTCTCCTCGTGCTGTTGTTCCAGGACCTCCTTCAGCTCTCGACGGTAGTGCCCCTCCAGACTTCGCAGAGCATTTTCACATCTCTCAGCGACTTTCTGACAGTCAGCCTGAAACTGGGCTTCTATCTGAGAGGTTCTTCTATTACACTCAGTTTCCATTTTTTCCCTAAATGTGGTCAACATACAGCATTACTGAAACTGCCATCAACTCCAGAAGCAAACAAAAAACATTTTCCCGTGCATAGAAGAAGCAGCCAAGCAAACAATTTAAATATTTTCTAAAAACAGTCTTCACTTATTCCTATGTGATTCATTTATACTGAGAAGGGATCTCATTTCTGAGAGCCAATGCTGGCAGCCATAATTAATTTAAAAGACTTACTTACCTCTCTCTGCATTTAGAAGAAAATTTAGAAACCAAATTCTTTGGTATACGCCCAGACGTATTTGTTTATGGATTTTTAGCCAAAAACTTAGGCTGATATTTCACATTAAATGTTCAAATGCATATTAGCCTAAACCCTAATTTGGGAAATACATAAAATTCTTCCATTTTAATTAAGTAGACATTGGTGAATAATAGTCATATAAACCACACATATTAACAAATTCATTATGTTTTGCTTTTTATTTAATAAAGTAGCACCGGGTTAAAGTATGAAGCACCAAAGCCCTGAAAAGTACCTGAGATTTCACGTGAGGAAAGTAAGCACAAAATGGTGTTTCATAACTCTGGAAGGAAATGTAACTTTGCCCAGAATCTAGCTTATAAATGGCCTTTCTCAGAAAACAGCAAGACTGAACTAGGAAGAAATCACATTTGTGATCATCTTAGCCTCATCTGGAACCTTAAAAAGTACATGCCTGATACAAAAAAATACTTTCCTCTTTCTAAAAAAAAGTTTCAATACCCCAAGGTAGGCTTATATCTAAACAATGGCAAAACAAGTTGAAAAACTAAAACAGAATCTAGTCAGTCAGTGGGCTATTATGTCTTCTGATTTTTCAGAGTCTCCTTAATTGACTGGGATTTCTGGTGCCCCCGAGGAATGGTGCCCCAGGTGCCTCCATTTCCCCCATTTTCTTACCTTCCCTCATGTAGTTCCCTTTGGTGTTTTTCCAAGAGCTCTTTTTGCAATTCCTCTTTCTCAAGAGTGTGCTTCTCCACCAGGCTTTTCAGCTGCTCCTGGTGAACTTGTTCTAGTTCCTGAGTCAAGCTTCTCACCTTCTCTTCTGTCCAGGCACCATTTTGAATGAGTTTTTCCCTCTCTCCATTAAAGCTTTCCTCTGCCTGCTCCAGCCTAGCCTTTAGCTCCATCTCATGCTCCAGCCTCAGCTCCTCCTGCAGGTGAGCCTTTTCCTCATCCCACTTCATTTCCAGTTGTTTTTTCTCCTCCTCATGTCTGCAGATAGCTGTGTGTTGTACCTCCTTGAGTACCACTGTCTGGCCCTGAAGTTCTGCAATTTCATTTTTAAGGTCACTTATTTGTTCTTCCAAGATGTGCACTTCATTCTCATACTTTTGCTTCACGTTCTCCTGCTCCATTTTACAGGCAACCTTGGTTTCATCTAGCTGCTCTTCATAATGATGCACCTAAAGCCAGAAAGTAAAACCACCACAATGTTATTCAACTCAAGGCCATGCAAAGGTGATGGGGCAGTAATTACTTTTCTCCTACAAGACATTCCTCAGTTTTCCCATTTTTTGTTTTAAAGTAACAATTCAAAAACACATTAAATAAGATATTTTTAAGACAGGCATGGTTTGATTACCTTTTTAACTTGGTTGAATTTTATTAGTTTCTGAAAAACTATTAAAACGGACTAGACCTTCACAAAGATACCATTTGTCTCCACGGGCATCCTCTCCAACTGCAAACTTAGGGCCTTAACATAGTTAATTAAATTTAAGTATTCGTTTAACACCTGTCAGGTACCCCGCAGGCCTCATGGGGACACAAAGTTGGGTAAGACATAGCCCCTGTCATTAAGGAAAAACCACTCTAGACATGCTCATGACAAATACAAAAAAGTATACTACAAGTCAGAATAAAACATATAAAAGGTATAGGAAAAATAGTTACAATGTAACCTGGGATTCAAAGGAGGGGAAAATCACATTTGGTTGGGAGAATTCAGGAATGTAAGAGGTAGCATTTGATATAAACTCTGAAGGTTAAGTAGACTTTCAAGAGGTAGAAAGAAACAGTAACACAGCATGTAATAGCATGAGCAAAAGAGGACAGTTTGATGAAGAGCAGCAAACTACCTAGTTTGGCTGGAGGATAAGGTAACTCAAAGGAATGGTAAAAGAGAAGACTGGAAATATAACCTAAAGCAACACGGTAAAGGGTTTTGAAGGCCAAGATTCAGAATTTGTACCTAATTTAGGAAGTAATGCTATATCGAAGGGCTTTTTGGTTTTATTAAGATGTTTTTCAATGAGTTGGAAATAATGTAATGGTCTGCGAGTTCCATGCTTGCTAGGACTGAAGATACTACATTTTTAAGAAACTCTCTCCTATGAGGAAAAGGCCTCACCCTTGGCCTGTGAAACCATGCTGAGGTAGTGCGTTCCTGGTAGCCAACAGGACACAAGAGGAAATGTATAGAAAGTGCTGCTCTTTGAGAAAAAAGAATTGAGAATGTCCTACATGCAAAAGCTTGTCAGAGCTCAAAGAAATCAGAGAACAGGAATGATAAGAAGGTCTTACTTTATCTTCAAGCTCCAGTCTCAGGCAACACAAGTCCCTGTGATGTTGTTCTTTCATCTGTTCGATGACCAGCTCCGCCTCGATGCTCATATTCAATGGATTGCATTCTTCAGAACCAAGCCCTGAAAACACATGGGATCTGTTGACCCTGCAGCAGGTTCTTTCAATAACACAACTGGCATCTAAGGAAGGATATCCAGTTTAATTGAGGAATAATTTTTAGCTTAAATTACTACAGATGAGATCTACTAGGAAACAACAGAAGCCAAGAGAAGTCTCTTGTTTTTAAGTATTAGGGAAAACAAGAAAAAATGAAGGTGAACAGATTCTTTCATGTACAGGCAATGTACCAAACCTTAATAGAATCCAGTAGAATAGCAGGTGGGAGTAGATGTGGAAATTGTTGCTTAAAGGTGACCTCCTCCTAATGAAAATCCTGCAGAGTGAGGTAGTTCGGTCAAACCAACCAGCCTTCTTTCCATCCAATGAATACTGAGTGACAAATTAGCAGAGGGGCAATGTGGCAGGAGAATGAACGGCCAGCATACTTGCTATGCTTTGAGGTGTTAACTTCATGGGTCAAGATATCCAACCCACCCCTCAACATTACAGAAGATTCAGTATTGTAATACTAATTTCCTGTAGTGCAGATAGAGCCTTACCTTAAATTATCAGCTAAAATTTTTTAAAGAATAGGGCATAGGTTAGGAACCTGGATATAGGCAGATTCGATAGAAAATTCTCAACTCATTCATATGAGTTCACCTCTGCAACTGCCCATGATGATGACTGAGAAGGACACTGAAATGTGAAGCATAAGCTGAGGGCTGAGCTAGTACAAAGACAAAATGATTACATCTAATACTACGTAGAAATCTCTTAAGGCAGGGGACTCAAAATAGCTTTTCATGTGGAGATACACAGGCAGATGCAAGAAAGAGCATAAGTCTAGCATCTGGAATTGACAGTCTTGCTTTGGGCTTTCTCTTCATCTATCATGGCATATCCCCAACTGAGAAGTGATACCTGGGGTGTAAACCACCCCAAGATGACACAGCCTCATGTACCCATGAGGAGAACTCCCAGCCCTTGGTCATCTATGGAAAAGCCCAGAAAAACTTCTGAGATACATCGTATGAGTTGGGCTCCATTCTTATACCACAGTAAGGCTACAGAGTACAGACTTAGAATCAGAGGAAAGGTGTTCAAGCCTGTCCCTGTCCCCTCCCCAATCCCTTATTTATTCTAGAATAAATAGGTAAGAAGAATAAACAACCCTTGTAAGAACCTGTACTCCTGTTCCAAGGAGCAGTGGGGAAAACTATTTATGATGAAGAATTTATTATAAACCCTTTCTGAAACTGAAATTCAACACACTGGAGGAAAGGGGCAGGATGCCAGGAGGGAGGAAAAGACCTGATAATGAATGTAGGAGGGTTCCCAAATGACTCTGCCTTCCAACCTTGCTACTCAAAATCCTCCTCAAAGGCACAGGCAACCAAGGTTTATTTATCTTATTTGTTGTTTTGCAGACATTTAGCATAGCCAGCATAAGGAAATCAAATTTTGTGGTTTCTGGCTGGCTCACTCTCCAAAACACTGTCATACAAGTTAGGCACTCTTTTAGAAAGGGAGGATTCAGCAATAACTCAGTGACTGAATTCTAACACTCCCAAGGCCTGGATTCTCAGACTTGTGGCCAGTTTTTTTTTTTTTTTAAACGAAGCAAATATCCTTGTGGTTTTATTTTTCCATTTCTTTGTTGATGCATATAAAAATCACATGGAAATATTCTCATAAAGACTTCAAGGACAAATGAAAAAACAGACCACAAGTGAAACAGCTCAAGAAAATAGCACTGCCAAAGTCTTTTTTTGGGTGGGGGGTGGGATTGCCAACATTTTGCAATTCTACATTCAACCATGGTTTTAAAAACAAAAGTCAAAGGCAGAGACTCTGAAAAGATGGTGTCTGAATGGCTTACCCTGGTCAGGCTCGACACAACCACTGTTCATATCAAGTTCTTCTGATGGTGAGTTCTTCAAGGGAAGTCTGAACACTTTGCCTTGTGCACGATATTCTTCCAGCTCAGACTGGAGTTCATCTACTTGGTCTTGTAATAGCTGGAGTTTAAAAACCAATACAAATCTTAGATGTGATGTCGAAAACACAAGCAACAAAAGGAAAAATAAATAAACTGTATATCATCAAAATTAAAAACTTGTGCTTCAAAGGATACCAACAAGAAAGTAGAAACACAACCCACAGAATGGGAGAAAAGTTTTTGTAAATTATATATCTGATAAGGGACTTGATTGTAGAATATATAAAAAACTATTACAACTTAATAATAAAAAGACAAATAACACATTTAAATATTCAGCAAAGGATCTGAAGAGACATTTCTCCAAAGAAGATAAGCAAATGAAAAGATACTCAATGTTATTAGCCATCAGGGAAATGCAAATCAAACTCACAATGAGATACCACTTAATACCCACTAGGATGGCTAAAATAAAAAAGACATACATATATCCCCATATCCCCTCCCTCGTGAGCCTCCCTCCCTATCCCACCCCTCTAGGTCCTCACAAAGCATCAAGCTGATCTCCCTGTGCTATGCAACAGCTTCCCACTAGCCACCATTTTACATTTGGTAGTGTATATATGTCAATGCTACTCTCTCACTTCGTCCCAGCTTACCCTCCCCCACGTGTCCTCAAGTCCGTTTTCTACATCTGTGTCTTTTTTCCTGCCCTGCCACTAGGTTCATCAGTACCATTTTTTTAGATTCCATGTATGTGCGTTAGCATACAATATTTGTTTTTCTCTGTCTGACTTACTTCACTCTGTATGACAGACTCTAGGTCCATCCACCTCACTACAAATAACTCAATTTCGTTCCTTTCTATGGCTGAGTAATATTCCATTGTATATATGTGCCACATCTTCTTTATCCATTCATCTGTCAATGGACATTTAGGTTGCTTCCATGTCCTGGCTATTGTAAATAGTGCTGCAATCAACATTGTGGTACATGACTCTTTTTGAATTATGGTTTTCTCAGGGTATATGCCCAGTGGTGGGATTGCATATGTATACATACAGCTGATTCACTTTGTTTGTGGTACAGCAGAAACTAATACAACACTGTAAAGCAATTGTACTCCAATAAAGATATTAAAAAAAAAAAAAGACATATAATAACAACTGTTGGCAAGGATGTGGAGAAGTTGCAACTCTCATACTGATGGGAATGTAAAATGGTGCAAACATCTTGGAAAAAATTTGGCACTTCCTCAAAAGGTTAAACATACAGTGATCATATGACCCACCAATTCCGCTCCTAGGTACATACCCAAGAGAAATGAAAGCATGTGTCCACACAAAAACTTGCACACAGGACTTCCCTGGTGGCACAGTGGTTAAGAATTCACCTGCCAATGCAGGGGACACGGGTTCGACCCCTGGTCTGGGAAGATCCCACATGCCACGGAGCAACTAAGCCCGTGCACAACTACTGAGCCTGCGCTCTAGAGCCCATGCGCCACAACTACTGAGCCCACATGCCACAACTACTGAAGCCCACGCACCCTAGAGCCCTCACGCTGCAACTACTGAGCCCACATGCCGCAAATACGGAGCCCATGCACCGCAACTACTGAAGCCCGCATGCTCTAGGGCCTGTGTGCCGCAACTACTGAGCCCGTGTGCTGCAGCTAGTGAAGCCCGTGTGCCTGGAGCCCATGCTCCGCAACAAGAAAAGCCACCTCAATGAGAAGCCCACGCACTGCAATGAAGAGTAGCCCCCACTCACCACAACTAGAGAAAGCCCGCGCACAGCAACAAAGCAGCCAAAATAAATAAATAAATAAACCAGTGTGTACATGTCAATCCCAAACTCCCACTCTATCCCTCCTTCCCACCCTTCCCTGCTGGTAACCATAAGTTTGTTCTCTAAGTCTGTGAGTCTGTTTCTGTTTAAAAAAAACAAAACAAAACAAAACAAAACAAAACTTGCACACAAGTGTTCACAGCAGCATTATTCACAATATTCAAGATAACCCAATGTCCATCAACTAATGAGTGGATAAATAAAATGTGGTATAGCTATATAATGGAATATTCGGCAATGGAAAGAAATGAAGTACTGATACATGCTACAGTATGGATGAACCTTGAAAACGTTATGCCAAATGAAGGAAGCCAGTCACAAAGGATGACATATTGTATAATTCCATTTATAGGAAATGTAAAGAAGAGGCAAAACCAAAGAGACAGCAAGTAGATTATTAGTTGTCTAGGGCTGGGGGTCATGGGAGAGATTACAGCTAGGTGGAGTGGTAGTTTCCTTTTGGGTGATGAAAATGTTCTAAAATTTATTATGGTAATGGTTGCACAATTCTGTGACTATACTAAAAGAGACTGAATTATATACCTTAAATGGGTGAATTGTATGGCTATGAAAAGCTGTTTAAAAAAATAAGTAGACAAATTTGGGGAATTTTTGGAGGTAGAGCTGACAGATTTTACTGATGAAATAACTAAAAGCGTAGGAGAAAACACCTCTACTTGATTAGAGTCAAGAGCCGTAACTTATTTATAAGAGTGGCATAAATGTTTCATTTCTTTTCTCAAAGTGTGCATGTATATTTCCTGAGAAGGCAGGCTATGAGCAACCTCATAAGGAGGTGATTGTTTTCTTCATTTTTGCTCAAGTACAATGTTCATCTAAAGCAGTTAGAACTCAGTTATGCTTACCTTGTTAAAATAAACAAGTGTCTGTGGCTTAAGGAAAAAACAGCCCCAAATTCCTGAGCTTAGGAGAGTTACTTTTTTAAAAAATCAAAGATTCCTATTATTTATAAGGATGTTTTTATGTCCTCTGGTAGGAATTTGTAATGACTTACTACTTAAAGACTTGAGTGGTTTCTGCTCCATTTGCATTTTGTAAATAAAGTAAGGACTGTATTCAGGAAAAAACCCCACAGAACAAAAGCAAATTATATCAGCCTGCGTTGATCGCTCAGGAAAGACTAGTTTTGGAATAAGCACGTCAACATGACCACATTTTCCTTCTCTTAGAATAAAACTTTATTTTCCTCTAATTACTAGCAATTTCCGACCCAGATAAAGCAGACAAATGCAGTTTGCATGATTCTCTCGTATTTCAGGATACTAAACAATAACATTAACAACTAGCACTTAGGTTAAGTGCTTTCTGTGTCTCAGGCTCTGTTCTAAGCACTTTACGTATATTTACTCATTGACTCTCCACAACAGCCTTATCTGGTGGGTACTCTTATTTCTGCTGTCTTATAGGTGAGGAATTGAAACACCTGCGGATTAAGTGATGTGCTCATGGTCACACAGCTAGTAAACGGTGAAGCGGTATTTGAACCCAGGCACCCCTCCTCTAAGTTCTCTTCAGTCACTCACCCTGCACTGCTGCTCGTATTCATTTCTCATCTGTGTCAGCCTTTCTTCTTGCAAAAAGAATTCAGCACTGCTGGGATCAAGGTCACCAAACTAGAAAATGAAAAGGGCAAAGTTGTCATTTTTTCCAAGTGTCCTTCTTTGACCTATAATGTACGAAAGGCCCAAGTTTCTGGTGTTCACCCAGTGTCTGGAGTATGAAAGGAATGTGACATTTAAGCAGAAACACCATCAATTAGATGATGGGGAGAAGATTCTAGAGTGAAGTGTTCAGTCAAAGCAGAGATTGTTTCCCAGTGCCACGCCATGTTTCCCTCATGTAAATTAAATCCTTGCAAAAATGACAGCTTCCTTTAGTCACATAAATAATTCCATAATAGAAATTTTCTTGGTGGCATAGCTTCTGCTCTTTTGAGTGAACTACACTTTGGGGCTACATATCAGGAAATCAAATTTAAACAGACTTACCTTTTCTGCCAAAACATTTTCCAAATTTCGCTGAAGTTTGTTTGTCAGATTCTCATACTCTGCCAACTTCTCTGCATTTTCCAGAAGCTCGTTTTCTAGACGACCATTTTCCTGAAGAAATTTGGGGACATTAAGTGGGCACAGATTAAGAAATAAACTGTTGTACCATTTTATAGCATGCATAAATCAATGCTCTAGATTGAGAAAATGTGTTCATCTTGAAAGTTTCAGTACATTGGAGCAGAAAAAGTAAATATTAAAAAACTGATATCTATCTTATAACCTCCAAGCATGCCTCCTCTTTTTCTTGATCCTACAGAACCATGCTGCCCAACAGTGGCCACAAGCAGTCACAGGTAACTATTGAGCACTTGAAATGTATATAGTACAAACTGAGATGTGCTGTGAATATAAAATATTCACCAGATTTTGAAGAGTTAGAACAAAAATGCAAAAAACTCAGTAATAATTTTTGTAGATGAATTACAAGTCAAAAAGATACTGTTTTGGAGATATTACATTAAATAAAAATGATTTAAAATTAAATTCACCTGTTTCTTTTTACCTTTTAATGTGCCTGTTTGAAAATTTGAAATTACATCTATGGCTTGCATTGTATTTCTATTCGACAGCATTGCAGTAGAAAATTTAATGACGTGAAAAACATTCTCAATAAACTGTCAGATGAAAGACTGGTTGCAGAATACCTTGTTCATCTGACAACAAAAGAGAGCTCAGAAAACCTATAAAAAGTAGGATAGCTCTAACAATTTTCATTTAATGATGATATAGATATGTTATATTTAATTTACAATTTTATTTTGGTTTAAAGATGTAAAAGCTATACACACAGGTTTTTCATAATTTGTATTTTTAATTATTATAGTAAAATAACATATCAACCAAAGTCCACAAAAGGTGGGGTTTTTCTGTATATAAAACACTTGTAAGATTTCCACCCACATTTGTCAAAAAAATAAAACCACATGGATGTGCCATTTGACATATTTTCTATTCCAATGCTAAAGGATAACTGGAAGAACATTATTTTCAAAGTATATTTTGCCAAAAGAATATAGAGCCAATATATTTTAAATACATTCTTGTTCGCACCCTCACACAGTAACATGGAGTGAAAAAGAATGTGCTTGAAGTGTTTTTAAAAAATACTACCTTCCCCCAAAATGCCAGTTCTACAACTCTAATCTTCCAAAGTGTGTCTAAATTTAGATGTTAAAACAATCAGGAGCAATTTCTGTGTATCGGGCCTGTGTTGGTGCTCTGGAAACTGACAAATCAGCTTCTGTTGCTGACCACAGGGAACACACAATCGGGACCGTGGCAGGGGAGGCAGATATGGATACAATTATCTATGATGTGATAGAAAATATGCTATCTTCTGGCAAGAAAAAAAAAAAGTGTAATGGGAATGAAAAAGTAGTTTGGCCTGCAGTGTTGGAGAAAGCAGTGAAGGAGCCTAAAAGCTTATTGAGGAACTGAGACAGCTGATAGCAGGTGTAGCAGGGTTGAGGGCTTGGCCCTGGGGGTTGCTGGCAGGATCTGAGGTTAGAAAGGCATGAGGACAAGCCCCCTTTCAGGGCCCTTCAGTGCTGCCATGTTGCACTTTTACAGAGGGAACAGCATGATTTTAAGTGTTCTTAAGTAAGGTAACTCTGGTGACAATATGGAGGTTGGATAGATGGAAAAAAGGATGCACATAGGTCAGCTGAGAAATCGTGATGAATTGTGAACCTATTCAGAGGCTGTGGAAATGGAGAGATGGGATAAATCTGAGAAGCATTTCAGAGCATCAACGGGACTCAGAAACTGATAATCAAGGATGACCGAGGACTTTAGCTTCTATGACTTTCAGCACAGGTGGTGATGTAGATTAGGGAGAAAATTCCAGAGAGGAAGCAGTTTGATGGTTAGGGAGTGAGAATTAGCTCAGTTTTTGATGTGTGGAGTTTCAGGAACCTTTTATAACTTCAACAGTAGTGAATATTCCATAGGTACTTATTACCTTCTAGATACTGTATATGTAGCAACACATTTAATCTCCATATCAATGCTATGGGGTAGGTATTACGATGGTGCCTCTTCTGTGCATTAGGAAACAGGTCTGAGTAACTTGATCAAGGTTTTCTGTAAGTAGTGGTATCCAGATTGGAACCAGGCAGTCTTGAGGCCAGACCCCCCTACCCCGCCCACCCTTTATCTCTAGATAACACTGTACCATATTATCTGGTGTCAGAGTCCAATAAAGAGAAGGATCACTTCCTCTACTGAGGCACAGGGAAGGAGAGGAGGATGTATAAGGGAAAAGGTACATTTGGAAGCAAAGAAACAAAGCTGATGGCCTCTGTGTGGCAGGAAAGAAAGTCATCTGCTAAGAATGAGGAAGGGGAAGTGCAAGGAAGGAAGAGACCATCAACCAGGAGCCAAACAGCCCTGAGGACCCAGTGCAACTTCAGGGGGTAAGAACAAGATATGCTGTTGGCAAACCAGAAGCCTAGACACCCCTGAAATCTAGCTCCCAGTGGGGGCTCTACCATGTCTGGTCATGACCCAGCTGGGCAGACTTATGAGCCCCGTGTAGACCTGTCCTCTTACAGAGCTGTGGTTTTCCATGTGTACTCCCAGCAGGGACACAGACTATACAACCAACAGGATAATTACCTTTAAAGAGAGGGCAAGGCGGTCCCGGGTGTAATTCTCTTCTGTTTTTGCCTTTTCAATTTCCTGCTCAAGTTCCAAACGCTGCTTGCCCACCTGTTGTAGGATCTGTTCTCTCTCCTTTCGAAGCTCATTCTTTAAGGCTGCTATTCGTTCCTTGTACTCTTCATCCAGTTTCCTGTGAGGAGGAAAGACTGACAAGCTGCCATCAAATCCCTCAGAGGTCCCTACGTGGATCCACCAAAAATGGAAACACAGAGTCACAGAGATGGGAAGCTCCTTGACAAAGTGTCTAGTGAATCCTGCTTTCCTTGAGGCTTGGCCACACCTAAGTCACTCCCGCCAGGTGTGGCCAAGCGGGCAGGCAGGCTGAGCCCCACTGCCCTGGGCCAGGGTGGTGGGAAAGGAGGGTCCTGGCCCAGCCAGTCGTACCTGAGGTTGTACTCATTCCGCCGCTCTATGGCTGCGTGGTGATCGTCCACCTCTGAGGCCATTAGAGACTTGAGCTTCTCAGCTTTTTCCAGATCTGACCGTAGCTTCTCTTTTTCTCTGACCACTTGATCAACTTGCTCCCTAGAATCAGAAAGAAACCAAGTATGAGGGAAACTGTTTCTAAGCAACAAGTAGACCCCAAAAAGCTCTCATCTGGCTTGCTTCAATACAAAAACAAAACCAAGACAACCAAAACCCTTCAAAAACACACAGACATTCCACAGCCCTCTTCAAAAGACTACATGCAAATCTAAGCTCTACCTCATTTTCACAGAAGTGAGATGATAGGAGATTAGCCACATCTGCGTACAGGATGGAAGAATGTACGCCACAGGCATCTGAATGACTTGCTCAACAAGTAGGAAAGGGAATAGAGCAGGTGAACCTTCTGCTTAACTCACAGCAAATGCCGGATCTCAGCCTTAAAGCTGGCCAGAGCTGCCTGGTGAATGCTGTTCTTGGTAACCAAAAGTTCATTTTCAAGAGCCAGCGTCAGTTCTGTCAAATTAACATTTCCATCAAGGCTGAAATCCAAGGCCTAGAAATCAGAACAAGTTCAAGACAATCACAAGTTCTATCCTGTGAAAGCAGAAAATGTGAAGGTTATACAAACTCACAGAACTGAATTTACAGTCTACAGGTTGGATGCTTACATTTCTTTAGTGATTGCTTAGGAACAATATTCAATCCACAGCATAACTAAGCTCTAAGAAAAACATAACGTGATTATTTGCATGTTTTAAAAAAATGCTATCTGGCACTGTAAATAAACACGACGGTAAAACTCTAATCTTTACCAACCAGAGATCAGCTAAGAAATTTCTTATCAATAATTTAGGGGTTAAAAACATGGAAAGAAGTTATCAATAATCCTGGTTGAAGTGGGTAGGAAAAGTTACCTCTTACGTCTGAGATCTTGTGAATAGAAGAATCATTAAGGAGAAATCGAATCAAATCACAGTTTCAAAAAAATGGAATTTTTCAACCCTGCCCCAATTCGTCATTTTTCTCTCATTTTAGCTGCCACACCTTCAGGATCTCCTGGCTGTTCTCAATGCCCTCTTCATGCCAGGTGTCAAGTATTCTCTCCACTGATGCATAGCCCATCCCATCATCCAGGCAGGAGAAGACCCGAAAGCCAATGGTACTTGTCATCGCAGATGGGGTTGTGGTCCGTCGTCCACTCTCATCGAAAGACTGCAAGAAGAAAGAGACTTGAGCAAGCTCAGGCATTGCAACATGGTGTTGGTCAAGACCAAAACTGGTCAGTCCTGACCACAAGGAGCGGAAGGCATGTCTCTCTAATTTATACTGCTAGGATAAAAAGTCACGCAGCCCCTTTGATCTCCCTTTCCTAAGTCAGCCTAGAATGCAAAGCTTATCAACAGTTGACCTGGCCGAGAGTTCCTTCATATAGATGAAATGTGTCTCTACTTAAGACCAGGTTTCTTCTGACCTACAGCTAACACGAAGGGGCATAATTAGTGGTCTTCCTACTGTAATTTATGGTCATTTCTCAAACCCAACTTTTCCTTCCCCAATGGTTCAGTCTTTCTTTACTACTCTTCTTTTGCCTCTCTTTCTCCTCAGTATTTTTCTTCAGACAGCAGATTAATTCATTAGAAATTATTCAAATGGATTTTAACTTCTACTCACAAAGAAACCACTTCCTATTTATTTCTTACCTGCATGGAGAGGTGCCTTTTCAATTGTCTATATGGGGTAGATGCTGATGGGGTAAGGGATTTTCCATTTTTGAACAAGCCGTAGAAAAAATCTTCTACACTCATCGTACCATCAGGATCAAGATTATGGAAGACTTCTTCAAGCATCTAGAAAAGGGTAACCATATATTTTAACTATTTCACTCAAAAAAACCCACAAGGCCCAAAGTATACTTCCAGCCAACAGAAATTGGCACCACTCTTGATCCCAGGACTCCAGAAATATAACATGTCCCTTTATTCTCACTTGACTGAATTTTTTTCCTTTCTAGTAATATGTCCTTCCCCCTCACATAAACTAAATAAAATTCATTTTCAACATCTTCATAATTTTATGCAATTTAGCATTTAACTGTTTTCTCTTTTGCTCATACTGTTAGAACAGGTAATCTTTAATGTTACTACACGTTATTCTTGCGAATTAAAGAATTACTTAAAAATATAAAGCTATAGCTTCCCAGTGTTGTAACAACAGAAAATAGTTAGACATTCATTAAGCCGTTATATTATGGTGACTCCACATGATATTTTGCTTATATTGAATTTCGGAAATTGGTACGTTAGCACGGCAGAATTGGGTCTGGGACAGATGGCAATGATCTAATAGTTTGGGTCTGAAACCCATGACTTGGGATTTAGAACATTACTTGGAACAGCACTGCGTGTTTGGGGTCTTTATTTCTTTTAATGCTTTAGCACAGGAGAAATGAGGATTGGATAGGAAGGATTTCATGTGTATGCAATAGAAGGGTTCCAAGAGATGTAAAGAGAAGGGAATTTTGCCTGACTGCTTTGCACCCTGTGACGGTAATCACATACAGTCCCTTCTAGAGGCTTGCCTAGGAGATGGTTTGTTCCCTAGCTCAACAGAGGAATGGAAAAGGGAATAAGCAGCATGAATCATGGATACCGCAAAACAGGGAGGGAAGGCAAAGACCTCCATCCTCACAGTCAGCTTCCTCTTTATTTGGGGGGCTAAAATTTTTCTATAGGACATGCCCCCAGTGTACAAAACAGAAATCACCAGAGGCTCCTGTTAAAATGCAGACTCTGATATAGTTAAATCTGGGGGTGGGGCCTAAGATTCTGCATTTCTAACAAGGTGATGCCCAGTTTGCTGAGTAGCAAGGAATAGAACAAGCAACAAACTTACTCTTGTTGCATTTGAGCCTACACCTGGGTCCATTCTAACAAAGGCCTCTTTGTAACAAATCCTCAAATTTTCAATATTCATTTCGTTAAGTCTGGACTATTGCTAGGACTCCTGTCATCTCATAATTGTTGATTTTATCCTTCATCTAAGTGCCTGAGGCATTTCTTTTATCCAATGCTTTTTTTTCCCAATTCATATCCAATAGGAAACATCTGTCTCTATTCTTGTTTTTATACCACTTCCTCTGGAGAGGACTCTGAAACAAGAAAATCATTCTAAAGAGTGTAAATCTTTGGAAGAAGCAACAGCTCCTAATAGAGAAGCATATGATGAAACAGATGGAAAGGTATTTGGGGCAAAATTCTGAGGTTGCCAAGCTCCCTTAGCTTCTCCGTCTCGTTCTTATCAACCAAAAGAACATTTCTTAGAGGACTAGGCTTTCAGGACTGTCAAGCCAGAAGTCACAGTAAAATCCAAGTGTGCTGACTGAAGTGAACCAGCATATTTTGGCTCTAACCTTAGCTCCACGTGGGTTGGCCCTGTGACCTTGGCCAAATCAATGCACAGCTTCCTGACTGCCTAAACAGCCATCACCTGATCCATGTGAAGTGGTGGAGTAAGTGAATCCCGGCAGTTATTGTACATGGGGGAGTGGACAAGTAGTGAATAAAGGGGTGTGGATTCAGAAGAGGGTGGATGGGCAGGGCTGGGCTGACAAGAATACAAGTCAGTGGGCAACTAGGGCACCCCCTGCAGTCTGTGCAGGAGCTGAATCTAGAACCCTGAGGACATTCTTACTCCCCATCACCAGCCAGGCCTTTGGATGGTTGATTTCCCAACGTGTAAGTTGGGAAATAATGCACTAGAATAGGGATCACAAATACCCTGAGGGGCCAGGAAGGTGATGTAAATAAATGAGGCAGGATGGTCTTGAGACATTAGGAAGTAGTGCCTTTTAAACCAGTGAACGGAACACGAGTGCATGCCCTGTCCAAAGGGGCTAGCTGCTTCTCACTGCCAGCAAAATGGAGCCAAATCTTCTGATTTTTAGAAAAATCTTCTGATTTTAAAAAGTATAGCAAAAAGTTCAATTTTTAAACATTGGGTAGGCGACATAGCCCTTGGGTCATATTTGGCAGCTAGGGTGATAGTTTGCCATCCCTGCCCTACAGTCGTCCTTGCTTCTGGAAAGCAGGGCACTAGTTTTAGCCTTAAGACAGTGAATCTAGTTTCCCTTCATGATGATGGCAACAGGCATCAGTGATCTCTTTCTTTATCTATAAAATGAGGGGTGACTAAATCTAAAATTGCTTTCAGTTGTAAAATTCTAGGATTCCAAGTTGTATGCTGATGAGATCATCTTGAACTTTCAGCTCCGCTGTGGTCTAGAGCTAGTAATACAAAGTACTATAGTGTTTCATGATTTTGGTGGGGAGGAAAAACACTAAGTAAAAGCTACATTCAATTAGCAATCCTTTACTCATCCTCACATCAAAGAAAATTAATGTGCTGCTTCTTTTCCTGGGTTCTGGGATCTCCACCACAGAAGAAAATGCAACTCCCCACAAATGGCTAAGTTTATTCCAAGATTTGTTCTTAGATAAATAATCCAAGTTTGTGCAATATTTCTTGGCAGAACAACCCAAGGTTCTGCATACTGCACTGGTTTATAATTTAGGAGGATGAATTTAATTTTATGACTCAACAGCCATCACTGAAAAATAAATGACGACTGAGCCATTAAAATGTAGTCAGAGGGTATTAAATGGTCACATACACAAGGGAGAAGGGGGGGAAAGAACTTTTCTGCAAGCTACACTACTTGGAAGTTTTTGATAATAAACCTCTTTCTGGTTTAGGAAAATAATACCACTTATCCTCTGAGCAAGCAGATAACATGGTTTCAAATATCATTATAATCAAAGTTTCCCAAAGCTACAACTATAGCCCTAACCTCTAAGTCCCTCCAATCCTTATGTTCAGCTCTTTGAAAGACATATCTTGGAATTAATTACATTCTTATGTTTCATGGCTGTTCATGCACCCAGTCCTGCCACCCCTCTTAATTTTTTAGAAAACGTAAAGTTCAGAATTTTACCGAGCAAGAGTCTTTTGGGGGCTCCTTCAGGACTCTTCTGTTGTACATTTTCAAAACCACCAACCTACCCTTTTCCCTCTCCTCATGACCAGATTATTGTGATGGCTCCTGGCTGGTCTCCTAATCTAAGGCTCTCTTTACACCACTATACCCCATAAAAGAAGTTCAGACCACCCTCAGCAAGTAAGTTTTTCCTATGTATTATTACTTAATCTGCTTAAGAACCCAGGGGTGATATTGAGATCTTCTCTCCAAAAAACTAAACTTATCAGCCTGGTCTTCAAAATATTCCCCCAACTCAAATCTCCTGAACTCCCCTCTTCGTCCTTCCTCTACACCTTTCCCACATTTTGCTCTGTGAATGCCACATCTACAAATAGACTGACATCATGCTACACTGAACTGGTGTCTGATAGTAATGTGGGGTAATGTGCTTAGCACAGTGAGGGGCACACAGTACGGGTTCAGTAAGTGTCAGCTATTGTCAGTTTTTCTTTTCCACAATACAACATGAGGTCCTCAGAGACAGGATCTTCATGGCTGACTTTCCAGGAAAAAAAAAGAGAATGGAGTCTCTGTAACATGCTGCAGGAAACCAAAATATGGCTATTCCTAGCCTGTGGCCAGTTTAGCTTTTATCATGATTACTATTCCTGAATAAAAATATGATGCAAGGCTTACCTCACCATCGACATTCTGCAAACCATACTGCTCACAGATGGAGATCAGCTTCTTTCGGTTTAGGTGACCATCACGGGTGATCCCCAAATCTTCACAAACCTCCTGCAGTTTCTCTTCTATCCAGTCTTGGGGAGGGGAAGGCCCACTTTGTGAGGCATTCAGATCATCTGGGTTCCAAAATCTTAACTGGCCTAAAATAAAAGCATACAGTGTGTTGTCCCTAAAGGAACTGAAAGCCTATTCTCAAAGAAAAATGTGCTTTTTGAAAATAAATGCTATAAGAAAGAGACTACAGATGTTGATTTGATGTTGAGTTGATTTGATCCTGAAGTTCAAATGAAGTGGAACCATTGGTTCTTAGGCTGCAACTAGGGCCAACAGACACTTTTTTGTTCATTGGCAGTCATACCTATGTAAGAAATACCATCTACTGTGCAGTAATGCCAAGGTTCTAGGCTTATTTTATTGCAAAGGAAAATATGCACAGGCTTAGGCTTTGGTGTGATCGGAAGAGAAGGCTGGTTGAGAGCCATTCGAAGGAGCTTTATATGCCCTACCTCAGCTATAGCTACCAGACTTTATTATCTCCACTTTCTTTCTAGTCTAAGCTCTGCTTTTACTGAGAAGGAAATAATTTCATGATAAATATCATAAAATGATTATAAAAGTCAAGATTAGCCTGTTTCCAAATCTTTACACATACGAATATTCTGCGCTATAAGCAATCCAACTTGAAAGAATAAATGTTTGCCAGGGCAAGTTATTAATTATTGGTATATTAAGGATAAGTTCTATTTGAAGATTTAAGGATCAAACTACTTATTTAAAAATAAAAATTTATTTATCCTCTATTAAAAGTTCTCACTTCTAGTTAAAATTTACTTCCATATTAGAGAGTCTGTAAAGTCATTACTTAAACATGAGCTAATTACTGGCAAGATTGTGTGTGCCTGGAAGAACCTTAGAGAGTTGAGAAGAGCATTTAGTGCTACCCCTACTATTTATCAAAGACATTAAGCCCGTCACCGCTGTGTCTTTACAGGCTGGAGACCTAGAGAACGTGTAATTACACTTAAGTACAGTTAATCCAGGGTAGGCTGTGAAGTGGGCTGAGGTTCCGTCAGCTGAACCACAGTGCCATCTGCTGGCCAGAAGATCAACGTGTTTTGATTCATCTTAAATACATCTGAAATTTGTCAAGGGATACATTTTTTAAAATATAAATTTATTTATTTATTTTTGGCTGCGTTGGGTCTTCGTTGCTGCCCGCGGGCTTTCTCTAGTTGCGGCGAGCGGGGTCTACTCTTGGTTGTGGTGCGCAGGCTTCTCACTGCAGTGGCTTCTCTTGTTGCGGAGCACGGGCTCTAGAGCGCAGGCTCAGTAGTCATGGCGCCCGGGCTTAGTTGCTCCGCGGCATGTGGGATCTTCCCGGACCAGGGCTCGAACCCGTGTCCCCTGCACTGGCAGGCGGATTCTTAACCACTGCGCCACCAGGGAAGCCCTGTCAAGGGATACATTTTAATAGGTAACTATTTAGTTTTGGATTGTTCATAGATTCATGTGAAAGTCTATGTAAGAGAGTAATTAACCCATAAGTGACATTCTACATCTTAGTTGCCACATCTTGCATGATGCTAAATGCAAGGATTTAAAACTATGAGCTATCAACTGGGAATTAATTTTTTGTTACTGTTGTTCTTCAGGTTATTTCTTAGTTGGCCTCCAGCAGGCAAGGTTGTTAGTAAGAAGGCAAGGGATGCATGAAGGGGGTGTGGAGAGCGCCCTGTGAATGGCAGCCCCTCCTTCCCAGGCAGGCCCCACGCACACTCAATTCCTACCTTCTGCTTCGTACTCCTCGCTGCGCTGCGTCTTCCAGTGCTAGAGGAGGCAAGAGAAGATTAGTGTGTTTTAGAACTAATTCTGTTCTTCCAAGACCCGGTCACTCTCTGGCTCTGAAATCATCATCTGAGTGAGTCACATGATTTGGGACCCTTCAGTGCATTCATCCAGGTTGGCTCTCCTCAGTCAACAAGCCAATTAAGAGGAGACTCCTAAGAAACACGCCACAGCCTTCTGCAGCATCGCACCAAGGATTTGCCTTTCACACTTGTGAGGTGACATCACTTACTCAACAGCAAAACCTATCACAACCAATAAAATCAGGCTGAAGCAAATATTCAGAATCCATCAACTAACAGGAGTTTGTACGCATGCATTTATGAATTTGTTCTTCAATAAATGTTTAATGGGTGTGAGGTATTATGCTACATCTTTGGAATACAACGATGAACAGGAGAAGCATATTTCTTGCTCAAGAAGTTTATATGCTGACAAAGACATGCAGACAAGAAAACAGTACAATATTGTAGTGTAGTAAGTGCTATTATGGGGGAGTTCAAGAAGGGGTACCTAACTGGGGTATCCTTCAGCCTTGTGAGTTCAGGGTAGACTTCCTGCAAGAAGCAAGGTCTAACTTAGACCTGAGGGATAAGCTGGAGACAGCCAGGTGGAAAGAAAGGAGCAGTTACTATTTGCCGACGTGTGGAGACCAGAATGAGTGAGCCTGGTGCGTTTCTGGCACAGTGAGGAGATAGAGATGCAACCCAAAGCAGGTAGGCTAGAAAGCTCAAGTTAAATAAAATGTACGTTACCAGTAAATTACTACATTAAAAGCAGTGAAATTGATCTGAACTAGATCATTTTGTCCCCTTATCGTGCTGTGTTACTACTGGGTCTTTTCCAAGTCACAGCATACAGTTGTAGTTTGTGTACTGCACAAAAGCACCCAGCCCAGGGCACAAGTCAGAACCAAAATCCAGCCCATGCTCCACAGGCAAGCATGCACAGATCTGCTTCCAACCATTGGCAACGAGTAGGTCCACAGTGGTCTCCGGCCTCATCAGTAAGCTTCCTAATCACTCCTGTTGGTAGGTTCTACAACCATCTCAGGCAGGAAACTCTGTTGAGAAAAGGTGTATCCCCCTTTTAAAACCTGCTGCTGTCTCAGCAAAGATCCAGCTTTATGAATGAAGCTGCCTTTGATAACCAATAACCAGCCTACTCTCCATGGTGGCTGAACTGTACAAGGTGAACTGATTTCTTAGATCCTGTAATGAACTCAACAGGAAAATAAGCCTAATTAACTCCCATCTCCAGAGCCTAGATTCCTCATGGCAGACAGTGTGCAACCTAAAATTCTTAGGTTAAATATTTCAGTAGCTTGTTCAAGTTGATATGAGTTGAAGTTCTTTCAGGCAACCTAGGCACATCTATTTTGTTGCTCTCCTCTTAACTGAAGGACAACTATCTACCAGGATTTCACAGTTCCGTATTTCACTCAGAAAGATACTGAAGATAGCACCAATTCAAAGAGTTCACCAAAATTTGCCACACTAAGCTGAAACCCCAAACTGACAGTGCTGAGATAAGTTATTCTTGCCACAGAGAGACATTAAAAAGGCTATAATTCAAAATATATAAGCTCACTACAACTCATTCAGATTACAACTGAAAGTCACTAATATACATGGTATATCTATGGAAGGTGAATTGGAGCACAGTGTGATTTTTTACTTGTTTGTGATTACAATTTTACCAGGCTACATTTCCACATAAAGACATATCTCAACCCTGATGGATGGATGAGGTGTGAGGGTGGGGAGGGAGCAATGGAGGAAATAGCGCTCTAGATTTTCTTACTATTGTTTCTGGGCAGAATTCAATTGTTTTTACTTTTTTTTTGGTAATTCTTTATTTTATTTATTTATTTTTGGCTGTGTTGGGTCTTCGTTTCTGTGCGAGGGCTTTTTGCAGTTGCGGCAAGCGGGGGCCACTCTTCATCGCGGTGCGCGGGCCTCTCACTATCGCGGCCTCTCTTGTTCTGGCGCACAGGCTCCAGACGCGCAGGCTCAATAGTTGTGGCTCACGGGCCTAGTTGCTCCGCGGCATGTGGGATCTTCCCAGACCAGGGCTCGAACCCATGTCCCCTGCATTGGCAGGAGGATTCTTAACCACTGCGCCACCAGGGAAGCCCTGTTTTTACTTTTTTTATTTTTATTTTTTAACATCTTTATTGGAGTATAATTGCTTTACAATGGTGTGTTAGTTTCTGCTGTATAACAAAGTGAATCAGCTATATGTATACATATATCCCCATATCTCCTCCCTCTTGAGCCTCCCTCCCATCCTCCCTATCCCACCCCTCGAGGTGGTCACAAAGCACCGAGCTGATCTCCCTGTGCTATGTGGCTGCTTCCCACTAGCCATCTATTTTACATTTGGTAGTGTATATATGTCAATGCTATTCTCTCACTTCGTCCCAGCTTACCCTTCTCCCTCCCCGTATCCTCAACTCCATTCTCTACATCTGCATCTTTATTCCTGTTCTGCCCCTAGGTTCTTCAGAACCATTTATTTTTTAGATTCCATATATACATGTTAGCATACAGTATTTGTTTTTCTCTTTCTGACTCACTTCACTCTGTATGACAAACTCTAGGTCCTTCCACCTCACTACAAATAACTCAATTTCGTTTCTTTTTATGGGTGAGTAATATTCCATTGTATATATGTGCCACATCTTCTTTATCCATTCATCTGTCGATGCACACTTAGGTTGCTTCCATATCCTGGCTATTGTAAATAGAGCTGCAGTGAACATTGTGGTACATGACTTTTTGAATTATGGTTTTCTCAGGGTATATGCCCAATAGTGGGATTGCTGGGTCATATGGTAGTTCTACTTTTAGTTTCTTAAGGAACCTCCATATTGTTCTCCATAGTGGCTGTATCAATTTACATTCCCACCAACAGTGCAAGAGGGTTCCCTTTTCTCCACACCCTCTCCAGCATTTACTGTTTGTAGATTTTTTGATGATAGCCATTCTGAACGGTGTGAGGTGATATCTCATTGTAGTTTTGATTTGCATTTCTCTAATGATTAGTGATGTTGACCATCCTTTCATGTGTTTGTTGGCAATCTGTATATCTTCTTTGGAGAAATGTCTGTTTAGGTCTTCTGCCCATTTTCGGATTAGGTTGTTTGTTTTTTTGATATTGAGCTGCATGAGCTGCTTGTATATTTGGGATATTAATCCTTTGTCAGTTGCTTCACTTGCAAATATTTTCTCCCATTCTGAGGGTTGTCTTTTCATCTTGTTTATGGTTTCCTTTGCTGTGCAAAAGCTTTTAAGTTTCATTAGGTCCCATTTGTTTATTTTTGTTTTTATTTCCATTTCTCTAGGAGGTGGGTCAAAAAGGATCATGATGTGATTTATGTCATAGAGTGTTCTGCCTATGTTTTCCTTTAAGAGTTTGATAGTGTCTGGCCTTACATTTAGGTCTTTAATCCATTTTGAGTTTATTTTTTGTGTATGGTGTTAGGGAGTGTTCTAATTTCATTCTTTCACATGTAGCTGTCCAGTTTTCCCAGCACCACTTATTGAACAGGCTGTCTTTTCTCCATTGTATATTCTTGCCTCCTTTATCAAAGATAAGGTGACCATACGTGTGTGGGTTTATCTCTGGGCTTTCCATCCTGTTCCACTGATCTATATTTCTGGGTTTTTTTTGCCAGTACCATACTGTCTTGATTACTGTAGCTTTGTAGTACAGTCTGAAGTCAGGGAGCCTGACTCCTCCAGCTCTGTTTTTCTTTCTCAAGATTGCTTTGGCTATTCGAGGTCGTTTCTGTTTCCATACAAATTGTGCAATTTTTTGTTCTAGTTCTGTGAAAAATGCCATTGGTAGTTTGATAGGGATTGCACTGAATCTGTAGAATGCTTTGGGTAGTATAGTCATTTTCACAATGTTGATTCTTCCAATCCAAGCACACGGTATATCTCTCCATCTGTTTGTATCATCTTTAATTTCTTTCATCGGTGTCTTATAGTTTTGTGCATACAGGTCTTTTGTCTCCTTAGGTAGGTTTATTCCTAGGTATTTTATTCTGTTTGTTGCAGTGGTAAATGGGAGTGTTTCCTTAATTTCTCTTTCAGATTTTTCATCACTAGTGTATAGGAATGCAAGAGATTTCTGTGCATTAATTTTGTATCCTGCAACTCTACCAGCCTCATTGATTAGCTCTAGTAGTTTTCTGGTAGCATCTTTAGGATTCTCTATGTATAGTATCATGTCATCTGCAAACAGTGACAGTTGTACTTCTTCTTTTCCAATTTGGATTCCTTTTATTTCTTTTTCTTCTCTGATTGCCGTGGCTAGGACTTCCAGAACTATGTTGAATAATAGTGGTGAGAGTGGGCAACCTTGTCTTGTTCCTGATCTTAGAGGAAATGGTTTCAGTTTTTCACCATTGAGAACAATGTTGGCTGTGGGTTTGTCATATATGGCCTTTATTATGCTGAGGTAAGTTCCCTCTATGCCTACTTTCTGGAGGGTTTTTATCATAAATGGGTGTTGAATTTTGTCAAAAGCTTTTTCTGCATCTACTGAGATGATCATATGGTTTTTCTCCTTCAGTTTGTTAATATGGTGTATCACATTGATTGATTTGCATATATTGAAGAATCCTTGCATTCCTGGGATAAACCCCACTTGATCATGGTGTATGATCATTTTAATGTGCTGTTGGATTCTGTTTGCTAGTATTTTGTTGAGGATTTTTGCATCTATGTTCATCAAAGATATTGGCCTGTAGTTTTCTTTCTTTGTGACATCTTTGTCTGGTTTTGGTATCAGGGTGATGGTGGCCTCGTAGAATGAGTCCTCTGCTATATTTTGGAAGAGTTTGAGAAGGATAGGTGTTAGCTCGTCTCTAAATGTTTGATAGAATTTGCCTGTGAAGCCATCTGGTCCTGGACTTTTGTTTGTTGGAAGATTTTTAATCACAGTTTCAATTTCAGCACTTGTGATTGGTCTGTTTATATTTTGTATTTCTTCCTGGTTCAGTCTCGGAAGGTTGTGCTTTTCTAAGAATTTGTCCATTTCTTCCAGGTTGTCTATTTTATTGGCATACAGTTGCTTGTAGTAATCTCTCATGATCCTTTGTATTTCTGCAGTGTCAGGTGTTACTTCTCCTTTTTCATTTCTAATTCTATTCGTTTGAGTCTTCTCCCTTTTTTCTTTATGAGTCTGGCTAATGGTTTATCAATTTTGTTTATCTTCTTAAAGAACTAGCTTTTAGTTTTATTGATCTTTGCTATTGTTTTTTTGTTTCCTTTTCATTTATTTCTGATGTGATCTTTATGATTTCTTTCCTTCTGCTAACTTTGGGGGTTTTTTTGTTCTTCTTTCTCTAATTGCTTTAGGTTTAAAGTTAGGTTGTTCATTTGAGATGTTTCTTATTTCTTGAGGTAGGATTGTATTGCTATAAACTTCCCTCTTAGAACTGCTTTTGCTGCATCCCATAGGTTTTGGGTTGTCGTGTTTTCATTGTCATTTGTTTCTAGGTATTGTTGATTTCCTCTTTGATTTCTTCAGTGATCTCTTGGTTATTTAGTAGTGTATTGTTTAGCTTCCATGTGTTTGTATTTTTTACAGTTTTTTCCCCATAATTGATATCTAGTCTCATAGCGTTGTGGTTGGAAAAGATACTTCATACGATTTCAATTTTCTTAAATTTACCAAGGCTTGATTTGTGACCCAAGATATGGTCTATCCTGGAGAATGTTCCATGACCACTTGAGAAGAAAGTGTATTCTGTTGTTTTTGGATGGAATGTCCTATAAATATCAATTAAGTCCATCTCGTTTAATGTGTCATTTAAAGCTTGTGTTTCCTTATTTATTTTCATTTTGGATGATCTGTCCATTGGTGAAAGTGGGGTGTTAAAGTCCCCTACTATGATTGTGTTACTGTCGATTTCCCCTTTTATGGCTGTAAGCATTTGCCTTATAAATTGCGGTGCTCCTATGTTGGGTGCATAAATATTTACAATTGTTATATCTTCTTCTTGGATTGATCCCTTGGTCATTATGTAGTGTCCTTCTTTGTCTCCTGTAATAGTCTTTATTTTAAAGTCTATTTTGTCTGATACGAGAATTGCTACACCAGCTTTCTCTTGATTTCCATTTGCATGGGATATCTTTTTCCATCCCCTCACTTTCAGTCTGTATGTGTCCCTAGGTCTGAAGTGGGTTTCTTGTAGACAGCATATATACGGGTCTTGTTTTTGTATCCATTCAGCCAGTCTATGTCTTTTGGTTGGAGCATTTAATCCATTTACATTTAAGGTAGTTATTGATATGTATGTTCCTATTACCATTTTCTTAAATGTTTTGGGTTTGTTATTGTAGGTGTTTTCCTTCTCTTGTGTTTCCTGCCTAGAGAAGTTCCTTTAGCATTTGTTCTAAAGCTGGTTTCGTGGTGCTGAGTTCTCTTAGCTTTTGCTTGTCTGTAAAGGTTTTAATTTCTCCATCGAATCTGCGTGAGATCCTTGCTGGGTAGAGTAATCTTGGTTGTAGATTTTTCCGTTTCATCACTTTAAATATGTCCTGCCACTCCTTTCTGGCTTGCAGAGCTTCTGCTGAAAGATCAGCTGTTAACCTTATGGGGATTCCTTTGTATGTTATTTGTTGCTTTTCCCTTGCTGCTTTTAATATTTTTCCTTTGTATTTAATTTTTGATAGTTTGATAGTTTGATTAATATGTGTCTTGGCGTGTTTATCCTTGGATTTATCCTGTATGGGATTCTTTGTGCTTCCTGGACTTGATTGGCTATTTCCTTTCCCATATTAGGGAAGTTTTCAACTATAATCTCTTCAAATATTTTCTCAGTCCCTTTTCTTTTCTCTTCTTCTTCTGGGACCCCTATAATTCGAATGTTGGTGCGTTTAAGGTTGTCCCAGAGGTCTCTGAGACTGTCCTCAGTTCTTTTCATTCTTTTTTCTTTATTCTGCTCTGTGGTAGTTATTTCCACTGTTTTATCTTCTAGGTCACTTATGCGTTCTTCTGCCTTAGTTATTCTGCTATTGAGTCCTCCTAGAGAATTTTAAATTTCATTTATTGTGGTGTTCATCATTGTTTGTTTGCTCTTTAGTTCTTCTAGGTCCTTGTTAAACGTTTCTTGTATTTTGTCCATTCTATTTCCAAGATTTTGGATCATCTTTACTATTATTACTCTGAATTCTTTTTCAGGTAGGCTACCTATTTCCTCTTCATTTGTTTGGTCTGGTGGGTTCTTACCCTGCTCCTTCATCTGGTGTGTATTTCTCTGTCTTCTCATTTTGCTTAACTTACTGTGTTTGGGGTCTCCTTTTCACAGGCTGCAGGTTCGTAGTTCCTGTTGTTTTTGGTGTCTGCCCCAGTGGGTAAGGTTGGTTCAGTGGGTTGTGTAGGCTTTCTGGTGGAGGGGACTGATGCCTGTGTTCTGGTGGATGATGCTGGATCTTGTCTTTCTGGTGGGAAGGACTGCCTCCGGTGGTGTGTTTTGGGGTGTCTGTGAATTTATTATGATTTTAGGCAGCCTCTCTGCTAATGGGTGGGGTTGTGTTCCTGTCTTGCTATTGTTTGGCATAGGGTGTCCAGCACTGTAGCTTGCTGGTTGTTGTGTGGAGCTGGGTCTTAGCATTGAGATGGAGATCTCTGTGAGAGCTTTCGCCGATTGATATTACATGGAGCTGGGAGGTCTCTGGTGGACCAATGTCCTGAACTCGGCTCTCCCACCTCAGAGGCTCAGGCCTGACACCCAGCTGGAGCACCAAGACCCTGTCAGCCACTTGGCCAGGTACATGGGGAGTTTCCTGCCTTTGGGGAAGTCTGAGGTCTTCTGCCAGCATTCAGTAGGTGTTCTGTAGGAGTTGTTCCATGTGTAGATGTATTTTTGATGTATTTGTGGGAAGGAAGGTGATCTCCATGTCTTACTCCTCCACCATCTTGAAGGTACCCTCCTGTTTTTATTTTTGAAGTTTTAAGTCAATAAATCCCCACTAATAAAAGCATCCTGCCTGTCTGTCCCTCCACATTTATTTCCTCACCCAACAGAGCAAATGACTGAAATGCTCGTACTACTTTGGCACCCAAAATGGTGAAAATTCAGTATTCAGTATATAAGTTGGAAACACCCTAAAATGAAATCCATTCAGTCCACCTAACACAAATAAAATAGTGGTGTTGGGAAAGTTGGACAGCTACATGTAAATCAATGAAGTTAGAACACACCCTCAAACCATCCACAAAAATAAACTGAAAATGGCTTAAAGAGTTAAACATAAAACATGACACCATAAAACTCCTAGAAGAGAGCATAGGCAAAATATTCTCTGACATAAATTGTACCAATGTTTTCTTAGGTCAGTCTCCCAGGGCAATAGAAATGAAAACAAAAATAAACAAATGGGACCTAATCAAACGTACAGGCTTTTGCACAGCAAAGGAAACCATAAAAACAACAACAACAACAACAGCAACGAAAACAAAAATGAAAAGACAACCTATGGAATGAGAGAAAATATTTGCAAATGATGCAACAGACAAGGGCTTAATCTCCAAGATATACAAACAGCTCATACAACTCAACAACAGAAAAACAACCCAATTGAAAAATGGGCCGAAGACCTTAATAGACATTTCTCCAAAGAAGAAATGCAGATGGCCAGTAGACACATGAAAAGATGCACACCATCACTAATTATTAGAGAAATGGAAATCAAAACTACAATGACCACCTCACACCAGTCAGAATGGCAATCATTAAAAAGTCTACACATAACAAATGCTAGAGAGAGTGTGGAGAAAAGAGAACGCTCCTACACTATTGGTGGGAATGTAAGCTGGTGCAGCCACTATGGAAAACAGTGTGGAGGTTCCTCAGAAAACTAAAAATAGAATTACTATATGATCCAGCAATCCCACTCCTGGGCATATACCCAGACAAAACTATAATTCAAAAAGGTACATGCGGGCTTCCCTGGTGGTGCAGTGGTTGAGAATCTGCCTGCCAATGCAGGGGACACGGGTTCGAGCCCTCGTCTGGGAAGATCCCACATGCCGCGGAGCAACTGGGCCCGTGAGCCACAATTACTGAGCCTGCGCGTCTGGAGCCTGTGCTCCGCAACAAGAGAGGCCGCGATAGTGAGAGGCCCGCGCACCGCGATGAAGAGTGGCCCCCGCTTGCCACAACTAGAGAAAGCCCTCGCACAGAAACGAAGACCCAACACAGCCATAAATAAAATAAATAAAAAAAAAAAAAAAAAAAAAAAGGTACATGCACCCTTATGTTCATGGCAGCACTATTCACAATAGCCAAAACATGAAAACAACCAAAATGTCCATTGACAGATGAATGGATAAAGAAGATGTGGTACATACATACAATGGAATACTACTCAGCCATAAAAAAGGGGGAGGGAAGGACTGGGAGTTTGGGATTAGCAGTTGTAAATTATTATATATAGGATGGATAAACAACAAGGTCCTACTGTATAACACAGGGAACTATATTTAATATCCTGTGATAAACCATAATGGAAAAGAATATTAAAAAAAAGAATGTATGTGCATAACTGAGTCACTTTGCTGTACAGCAGAGATCGGCACAGCACTGTAAGTCAACTATACTTCAATTAAAAAAAATAAAATAAAAAAAAAAACAAAAAAATTAGGTTTCTATTATCTAAGAACCTTCAAAATAAAACCTACCAAATTACTAGTAGGGGATGATTTTTAACAGCACAAGCTGACATGAGAAATGACAGAAGAATATGTATCACTGTATAAGCCCCTGCTGGGATACACAGCTGGAAAAATGCAAACACATACCTTCAAAAAATCCTTGGTAAGAAAGCAACAAGGTATGTATCTTGCTACAGAAAAGTTTATTTCTTACATTTGCTCACTTACTTCTTGATTCATTTGAAACTAGTGAGCAATTAATTAGTTCAAAGGAGCAAGAGGCTCCAATATACTGTTTCCAACATCTCATGAGTCTATGCAACTGGGTGCCTTATCTGATCCACTCTTCCCGGCTGCCCTCTTGCCCTGATTCTCACCTCTAACTAGTAAGAGATCGAGGGTGGAAGCCAGACTGCCTGGCTCTGAATCCTGGCTTACTTACTGGGTTAAGCTTGGATAAGTTTCTTAACCTCTTTTGCCTCAGTTTCTCCATCTATAAAATGGGAATAAAGTAGTACATATTTCACAGAACTGGGTAAAATGCTTAGAATTGTGCCTGGCACCTAATAAGCACTATAAAATTTGATATTATTTTTCTTG
This sequence comes from Eubalaena glacialis, assembly GCF_028564815.1. NCBI lineage: Eukaryota > Metazoa > Chordata > Mammalia > Artiodactyla > Balaenidae > Eubalaena > Eubalaena glacialis. Next base: position 146,004,264 of record NC_083717.1, read on the forward strand.
GACACATGTTTATGTAGTATATATTAAGTTTATATTTGCAGGTTTTTTTCATTACCATGTTCAAACTTAAAGCATTAATTTGAGTGACCCTGGGGAGTACCAGTTATTTATATAAATTTGTAAGAAAAGTGCCAAGTCTCCAGCAGATACGCAAAGAATACAAACAGACAATTCACATAAGAGGCAACACAATTAAACAGATATGGGGAAAGGTTCATTTCAACAGCAATCAAAGAAGTATAAATTAAAACCAAGGAATCTTTTTGTTCCCATTAAATTAGCAAAGTATTTAAGAATATAACTCCTATTACCAACAAGGTTATGAGTTAAAATAGGCCTGTTTATGTTACTGGTAACAATGTAAATGGATATTACCCTTTTAGTAAAGAAAATGGCTTTATGTATCAAAAGTCATGAAAATGTTAATGCTGTTTGATCCAGTTTCATATGATTTCTGATGGCAATAAAATCAAAGAAAGAAAAAAAGTATATATGTAAATATGTACATTTAGCACTTTTTGTAAAAGTAAAGTACTGAAAACAATTTAAATATTCAACAATGGGGCATAAAGTATAATGATACATCATAATGTAGTCGATAAAAGTATAATTATAAAACAATGTAGGAGCATGAAAAACATGAAATGTTAAATGAAAGACCACAACAAAAATGTCATCAACACTATGATTACCATTGGAAGAAAACATTCATACAATTAGACAAAGACTGGAAGGAAACAGAGACAATAAATATATATATATACACTTGGTTGAGGGAATATGGGAAACCATTTTATTTCCTTTACTGTTATAAATGTTGTTTATACCATATAAATAGGTACAACTTCACTATTTCTTTTGCCAGCCTGCCCCTGAATTCTCACTAAATGAATCCCCTGTGACCTGGGGGTGGGGAGAAAGGGAAACTTCTGTCCCCTTGGTATGCACCACTCTGCTAGTCAGCCACGCCCTCCTGTACTGTGACCTGTGATGGAGAGACCATGCTTGGTGGGAGGTCCAGGCACTTTCAGGAGGGTGAAAGCTGCTCTGTGCCAATGCCTCCTAAAGTTAGCAGAGTGTGGGAAGATCAAGGACACTCGTCTGAGACCTGCCTTGGGGGCTGTGACCACAGCCATCCAAAGAGGCATTCTTCAGACAGCCTAACCCAATGGCGTCAGGTACAGCAGCTTAAGTGATTTCACATGAACTCTTAGGGCAAGTAGTGGCAAGGTAAGGGATAACTTATTTTAACATCTCCAAGGGTAACGATTTCCCAAGCATTTCTCCATGGCCCTGTGTAAGAAGCCTAGATCCAGCTAAGACCAGCCCTGCTAGAAGGAGAAGCAAGCTTATGCTAAGGGCTACATTTTCATTCCAAGACCACTTTAACTGGAGATTGAGTTTGCCACCCAAATGTTTTGCTATGCTTCTTCCCCGTCTACCCCAAGGGCCTATTCCTTTAAGAAGAGGTAAGCACATGGGTGGCTGAATATTTGTTATTAAATTGCTTTTTTGGTGGGGTGGGGGGTGGGTGGGAGCAGTTTCAATTCACTCACAGCTCTTTTATTTTCATTCTCACTGCCTGGGGCCAGTAGTTCCAATTAAAAAGCAGGGGGAGAGGGAAGGGAAGGCAGGTTAGAAGGTTGGGGGGGATTTGATCATTCAGCTACTGGAACACCACCAATAAAAGGAGGCATCACTCTGGAACAAGGTCTTTTAATTGCTGACGGTTTACCCAGCACAGTGAAAGCCTGGCAGGTGGCCTCTAGACACAGATCAGCCATGAGTACTGGAAGGGAGGTAATCACGAACATCTCTGGAAAAGTGGGAGAGGAAGGGGGTGGCAATTGCTGGGATGTGTTCTCCGTACTATTCATCAAAAAGGATTTTCAACTTCTTCCTTTGAAATCTTATGTAGCCTCTCACTGGAGAAAGAATGGATATTAATAAATTTTTAAAAATCATTCAGCAATTCCTGACTCTGGAGGCAAAATGGTAGCCGGGGGAGACTGCCGGGGTTAAGTCTGGCCCTGCCACTTTGTGTGACCCCTCGATACCTTACTTCATCTGCAAAGTGGGAGTGACCCACCTGATAGGGACACGGAGGCATATGCCTGGCTCTTAGGAAATGTTAGTTCTTGTTATTATTTCAGCCAGAACAATGAAGTGGTTAAGGGTTTAGACTCCAGAGCCGGACTCTTCACTTACTGACTGTGCAAGCTTGGGCAAGTTACTTAATCCCTGTGTGCCTCAGTTTCCTCAGGGGTAAGTGAATAATACCTACCTACGAGAGTGTGCTAGTATTTGGAAAGCACTTGAAACAGTGCCTGCTGCAAATTAAGTGCTGTCTGTTAAGCAAATAAATTTTATAATTATTATTCCTACTACCTGGGTGTTCAACACTAGGACAAGGGCAGAGGAAAGAAACAGCAGACAGACCAGTGTCAGCTTTAAGAACAAACCCAGAAGAAACTCTAGAAACTCCAGCTTTGAGTGTGTTAGTTGTGTTGAAGCAATCAACTTTTGATTCAACGTAGGAGCAGGGCCTCCCCCGGGGCCCTCCGCGCGGTGGACAGTGTCCCCTGGGTGGCCACATCTGGCAGGGCCCACCATGCCATGTGTGCTGGCCAACAGGCCCCGTGAGAGCAGACAGAGGGGAGACGGTCAGAGGTTGCCCGGTCCTAAAATGGCTGCTGCAGAAAGAAGCGCCCTGCACCGCCAGGTAGGCAGACAAAGGGAGTCCCACACCCCCCCGCCGTGGGCTGTGCGTCTCAGTCACGCTGGCCACTGTGGTCAGCTCTCGGGCTGCCCTACAGCTGGACGAGGGTGCCCTGCACCTGTGGGCTGCGCTGCTTTCAGGAATGCTTTCTTTGGAGGGACACCTGCTTCGCTGGACGGCGGAACAGATGGCCCGAGCCTCTTGGATCCCGGGGCTTCCAGCCTCGAGGCCGGGCCAGCATCTGCAGCCTGCGGGTCTGGTGCAGCCCCTGCCCACAAGGGCCCAGCCGCAGACCCACCAGCCATCTGCTCCGGCGCAGACCTCTGTGCCCCTCAGAATGTTCGGCTAATTAAAGCGATTACGGGGGGCACACACGGGGCTATTCTTTCCCAGCAGAGGTTGCTGAACTGATCTCAGCAGCCTTAAGCACATTTTTTTTTTTTTGGAAAAGGGAAAGTCTTGCAAGCCCAGAGAGAAGAGAAAAGAAATTTATAAAAGCAACAAAGCTCCCCCAGCACACTGAGCCGTAGTGTCCATTTTACAAGAGCAGCACACTTAAGTAAGCACAGAAGTCTCTGCAGAAAAACAGGATCAGTTAGGAGATACTTATGATGGAAACCTTAGGACTTCTAAAAACACAGCATCTATCGCATATTTAACTAACAATCCTAAATACTGATAAAGCCCGTGCTCTGGGCAGGTACTGGAAGCTAAGTGCACCCAGCAAGGCTGGCTACTGTTCCTGCAGGGACACGCTTCTTAGGACTTCATCTCCACCTCTCCCGCATCTGAAGGAAGGCAAAGGGGCGATGAAAGGGGGCCTGACAGCCCCGCTCCCAATCTTTCTATTCTGAACCAAGGGACAAGCTGCTCAGTTGCAGGGCTGTCATGACTAGAATGCAAATCAGTTCCTTTATCTTTAAAAGCAGTTAAAAGCTACAAGTAAGTGTTGGGGATAACAAGAATTAATGTATGATTTTTAAATGCACACACATTTAGATGAGTCCTGCTACAGTGCCAAACAGCCTTCAGTACTGCCAGTGTGAAGAAATGCTGAATTTAAAGGAATCCGAGCCTTAAGCCTCTTCTACCAAGGTTGGGGACTGGTTTTGTTTCACTGGATTTTAAAGTCCTTAAAGGAAAGGGATTCTTTCATACATCTGCTTGTGGTATCCTGCTTATCAGAGCTGCTCTCAACAGATAGTGAATACTGCTCTCCTATTTGAAAAATACTTAATGGTATAGTTGGAAAATGTTACTATTATCATTAAAATTAACTTGTTAATTTTTGATGTGTTGTCTATTTTATTTTCTAGTTAGAAAGTAAATATTAGAAATTGTTGACCTGCAAGGAGGTGAGAATGAGGGCTAGACTCCAAGGGAATTTCCTCTGGGATCAAGTCAGGAGGACTTACCAGAACAGCAAAGCCTGAAAGTCTGAAAGCTGAATCTGTGTTAGAATGAAAACATCTTATTAGCTTTGAAGGGGCTTCTTTATATCACTTTCAAGTGATTTATAGTTGCATCTTGAATGAGTGTTTCATCTCTGAGAATAGCCGGAGATGATCTAATAATACTCAAGAAATATAAAGGGAAACACTGGAATTCCATTAATAAAAAACCTATCCTGATGATGTCATATTATTTGATGGAAACGAATGGCATCAGTAATGAAATTGCTTACTTTGTCAAAGACTAGAACAAAAAATGTAACGGGCGAGTAATTGGAAAATAGGTGCATTTCAACTACAAAAGCTCTTAGAAAAACTTCTCTCAGTCATTAAGAAGTTTGCTCCAGAATTAAATATTTACTCTATACAATGTAAATGAATAATTTATGAAGTTCAACCGCAAAGTTATGCATATATGAAAATGAACATAAGGGGGACACAAGTCAGTTTCGCACTTCTGGAAGAAGATTGATTTTATGGAGGGTAGTAAAATCAGTTTGGGGGTTCTTTGTGTTTCTGTTTTTGTTTTTAAATAACGACCACTCATCCTCCTACCCTCACAGTCCGACACAAGGGCTTGATTTGCTTGTCCATTCTCCGCTTAATGAAGCAACTGGCTTTAACTTTTCTCTCAGGTCCTCATTTAAACTGCACGGTTTTGGCTTACACTACTATTGTCTACAGTTGAAGAAATCATTGTTTAAATAAAGCCTCTGGCTCTTGATAAGAATCTTACTAGACCCAATTTACTCCCTGTGGAGGAAAACAGTTAACAAGGTGTCCCCTGTTTTGAACAAGGGCAGAAAGCAAAGTGGCCCTGCCCCAATTGTATTAATTGTCAACCTTTCCTACCATGTCTGAGTAATACAGAATAAAACCAAGAATTAGTTTTGTTTTTCTCCCCAACTTCCAGCTACCCTTAGAAGAAACCCTTATAAAATTCAAGGTCAGTTCAGTAGCCACTGCATATATGCATATATGGGGGGCAGGAATATATACTCTTCAGAATCTAAAAACTCAAGAATGTGCCCTTTGTTAGTCTGGATTAATTCAGAATAGAATGTCCAACTGAATTGCCTTGAGTGAAAATGATCCCACAAACAGAAAAATCACCACTTTCCTTTCAATACCACCCCAGATGAGAGGTCAGACTCCCAAGGGATCCATTTGCCAGGTAAACACACTAAATTGGAAGGTGAATGCACATTTCAGCTGGACAGTGGAACCCACCTGTCACTTGTGAACTAGCACATTTTGCTTCAGGGTTTCTAAATGAAATTCTGAAATACACATTTTAGTGCTGAAAATTTAGCAAGATTACAGTGGTCTTTCCCTGTGCAAAGGCTTTATGGCCTTGTAAAGTAAACTTGGTTGGGGAGACACACTTAATAGTTAGGTTAGATATTTCCTGTTTCATCAGGAAAGAATCAAATTGCCTGAATAAAGCTGGGGGGAGGGAAGGGTGGAGATGATTAAAATGTTTACAATTTATGTTAGGGCTTTAACATGTGGACTGAAACAAAAGTCGAACACAACCTCATAACAAGGTTAAGACTTACATATTCTATTCAGGGGATGAGGCCAAAGTGTGAAGCACTTGTGATCCCGGAGTCACAACATGGGTTCTCACCCAAGGCATCACAATGGTGCACCATGAATGGTCATGGGGGGAGTTCCAAATTGCTGTAACTAAAGAAGCCTGGATCTTCACATGAAACTTACGTTAAAAAATTTAGGTGCTTGAAAGCAATCTCTACAATAGCATCACTCTTACTTGCCTGCATTTCTGTTTTCTTGGATGAGAGGGAAAAGGTGGAGTTAAAAGTAGACTACAGAGAATCATGACTACTGAGAATTACCTATAAATTTGTTGTACATGGGCTTCCCTGGTGGCACAGTGGCTAAGAATCTGCCTGCCAATGCAGGGACACGGGTTCGAGCCCTGGTCCGGGAAGATCCCACATGCTGCGAAGCAACTAAGCCCGTGTGCCACAACTACTGAGCCTGCGCTCTAGAGTTCGCGAGCCACAACTACTGAGCCCGCGTGCCACAACTACTGAAGCCCGCGAGCCTAGAGCCTGCGCTCCGCAACGAGAAGCCACCGCAATGAGAAGCCCGTGCACCACAACGAAGAGTAGCCCCTGCTTGCCGCAACTAGAGAAAGCCCGTGCACAGCAACAAAGGCCCAACACAGCCCAAAATAAAAAATAAATAAATAAATAAATAAATAAATAAAAATTTGTCGTACATGTGGCAGAAGGCCTTCCAAACAAGGATGCATAAAGAACACTGTGAACCACTAGCCCAGGAGCCTAGGAATGAAATGTCCACTCTTAGCAATTCCCCAACTCTTGAACAACCCCAGAGGGAAGCAGGGAAGGGATTACTCTTTTATCCCTTCAGATGACTGTCTGCTCACATATCCCTACAGGATGAGTTCCTAGAAGGAAGCGAGCCACCCTGAGGACAGCTTTTATAGGTGGCTTGTGACACCATTCCATTGCATTGCACCCCTCCCAAGTCCTCAGATAAATGAGATAATTACTTGATTCATCTTAGGGCTGAAATTAGTCTCTTGTTGGGTAGCAACAGCCAGACTTCTCCTCCACAGAACTTCTGACAACAGATTCAGGTCCTTTGGTCTTCAGGAAAAATGAGGCCTGTCTGAGGACAGGAGAAACTGCAGTCTCAGGGCAAGCCAGGAACCCCTAAGCCAGAACCCAGGAGTCAAAAGAAACCCACAATCAACCCAAGAAGGGTTGTCTCCAGCTCCCCATCTCACTACTCCTCATGAAATATTCATGTCACGGGAGACCCAGCCCCCTCCCACCTTCAGTACTGCCCAGCAGCACTGAGATGAGGTATGAGTCCCTGATAACAAACACACCCAAGGAAGAAATTCTTAACACCCACAGGCAGGAGACAAATGGGCCTGAAGCAACCAAAAGGGAGAAAAAAAGCCAGAAGTACAATAAAGAACTCCTGACAGGTTCTGAACTCCTTGTAAGTTAAGAATAAATCAATCCCACAGTTCATTGAGAATCTTGCTCTCCTCATCTTCCCCACCTGAGGGCCACTCTAGAACAGGGAAGATGACCTGGCACTCCGCTGAGCCCTGGACAGCTTCTGTAGAAGGGAGGAGGGTTTCCAGAGCAAGGCCATGCTGCCCAGAGCGTGAACTGTGTTGGCCAGCTGAGTGGCCCTCAACTGCCGAGGCTACTGCAGAAACTGGCCAGGAGACAGGAGCGCTATCCTGACACAACAGGATGCAACAAGACCGACGCTGAAGAAACTATGCCACAGCCCGTGAGGGCGGCGCATGTGACCCATGGCCATGGTTACTGCATGAAGCTGGGGCTGGCCCTTCTTACTGCCCAGAGGGCCATCAAAAACATCACACATGATTCTATTAACTTAGTAAAGTGATGAATCAACTTGAAAACTGACAGGCTCCATTCAGCTAGCAAAACACTTCATTTTTAGGCAAGAAAGCAGCTGGATGAACTTTGGTTTGAATCCGCTTTCAGCAATTAAAAAAAAGGGGGGACGTAAAAACGTGTTATCTGATTCTACTATAGGCTTTCTGGTTAGGATATAACAGACTCTCAAAGTCAAGTCAGTAGAGTCCTTGGGGAGAGCAGACACAGAGATAAATGACTCTCTACAGCACTCTATTTGCTCTCTATTGATGGTGGGTCCTTACACTAAAGCTTCTATGTATAGTGTCAAAAGGTCACACCTAAGAGGTTTCTGGAGGAGTTAGGGAAGCTGAAGTTCATTGGGGGTGAAATGATTCTCCCAACATACCCTTTCACTAAGACAAAAGCAGCAAGATTTTGCCCAGACTCAGGCCTCAACCCTTCATTTTATTTAGACATAAAACCAAAGCCTCACTTTTTAAACAGTAAATCTCCCTGGAAATCAGTAAATAAGATTAAATAAGGATATAAGAAATATCCTGCCAGCAGCAAAATCAGCTCTGCCCAAGAACATTTCTGAGTACCCCCAGGTGGTAACTAGAAACTCTCTTCTCAAAAAAACAAGCAACCATCTAATTTGTTAGCACCAAGTAACAGTGCCTCAGGTATTGAAAATAGTTGGAGAAAGGAGATACTAGACTTAAAGGTGTTTTCTATATAAGAAAAGCTTCCCCCGTAAAGTGTTGAGACCTATTTTAACCATTTTTTCACAGAGACATGTCTCAGATACATTCCACACTATTTAGGGTTATGAAACAGATTTAATGTTATAAAATGATACCCTTCCTGATAGCAAGATATTATGAACACTGCAATAACTGAAGTATGCAAATTACTTGCCTCCCTGAAATAGTACATATAACACTTTTGTGCATGTGAGTCTATGTGTTTTACTGGGGAAAGGGCCCTATCTAAATTCTCAAAGGGACCCAAGAAAGGGTCTAAAACTGACTAAACCAAGATGGGAAGTAGCCTCTACCCCAGACCCACTGGTCCCCAGTGCTGTGATGTTCTAGGCGATGTTTTCCTTCTTGCTTCTCATGGTCTTTCTGTTTTCAGCTGTCACTTCTCACCCGCACTACGCACACCATTTTTGTGGTTTCTATCTCCCTCATCCCCTCTAGCTGCTTTTCTTCCTCTCTTCTCGCTCACATTTCTGCCGGTGCTCCTTCACTTCTATTGTGAGCATAGGTATCACTTGATTTTAAAAAAAGGTGATCTGATCAGCAGACCAGTCACGTGTCTTCTAAATTGCCGTACTTGTTGTTTTCATTTTTGCTCAATACCTGAGCTCTTTCCAGTTACCTTTGAGTTTATCGGGTTTGTGGGTACCTTTGGGTTTGTGAAGATGCCAGATGTCTGACTGCTGACATTATTGGAGCAAGCCTCTTGTAGATTTCACCAAGCTGAATACGGACTTGAGACAGCAACAAACACTCATCCCCCCCATCAACCTACGATCTACAGACTACTTTAAGAAACTTGAGGCACTTTGTCTCTTTCCCAGCTTATATGAGCATCTGAAATATCTGCATCCCCAGTCTAAGCTGGGATTTACAAGAAATATTTAGAGCTTGCTCAGCATGGCACTTTCAATCATGTTCTATAAATGGTATGCTGGTAAATGAGCCGCAAAGAAAGAAACAAGAAAATGTCACTGCTTCTCCTTTATTGGTAGATTATAGCACCGTGTCAAATGGAAAGAAGGGAGATGAGGGAGGCAGGGTAATCTCTGACTGCTGGGACATGCCAGGTGGGACAGAACCACTAAGAACCCTGGTAACTGCTGAGCACTGGTACAAGGATGAAGCTGCAAAGCTGCTTTACCCCACCACAAAAGGTAAGATGCTGGCTCCTGAAATGCCTAAACACACTGCTTTCATTTCTTACCTGTCACGGCGGCTGTCTTATAGTTTGGGGGGAAGGAGTTGGTTAGCTTTTTTACATAACTAAAAATAACAGTGCTGTGGAGGAGAGAGATATTCCCAAGAAGAGCTAGAAGTGGCAGACCTCAGACAGTATAAAAATAACTGAATTCAAAAATGTATAAACATAAAGCATGCACAGAAAGGTCAGCTCTCCAAAAGTTGAAACAGAGATGCAACATATAAACAATAGAAAAAGTAGTCACATATATCCAAAAGGCAAGTAATAAGATTAGCAAGTAGTTGAAAAAATGGCTGAGAAAAGCCATAAACCCCTCAGTTCTCCTGTCTCTGCACCACTGTGATGTGGCTATCCATGGGTATCCACACCTGTGATCCAGAAGGATGTGCCTGTCCAATTTCTTACCTCACTGCGGTCGCTGGCTGGGATGTGTGAAGGCCTTGCTTCTTCATCGAGTGGCTCAATCACTGTCACCTCTGCAAATTCCTCCACGGATCCTTGAAACTCAGGTAAGGACCTTCGTCCGTAACGCTTCCCACCTCTAACATATTTGGGCTGAGCTTCGAGAGTGCAGTCTGGGCAAGGAGACAAGAGTTGAGGCCACATTACATGACAATCTCAGCCCCTATCTGACACACAGCCTTCGGACACAGCCTCTTATACCAGCCCCAAAATAAACCACCACCGTTTGCCAGTTGCAGTGGACGTGGGCGTATATGAGCCAGTAGGTCAGATGCAGAGCACAGCTTCTAATTCCAAATGATTTATAGCACCCCCAGTATATCTCAGCATATGGTGGGAGAGATGAGGAGCCAGCAGTGAGGGATTTGTATAAAAGTAGGGAATTAAGATCAGGACAAAGCAAGCGGTCATATTTGTTCTTCTGTTTATTAAGCTCTGTTTTGCAGACAGAGGGAACAGGAGAGGGAGGGATCATACTACCAGAGACACGTTGGAAAATGGTGATAAAAAGAACACCTTATCAGCACTGTAAAGTTAGCATTCACACCAATTAGTCTGGAACACACCCCTCTAGTACCTTAGTGAGTCCTTTGTTAACCATCCCACTTTCTGATCCATCAGACAAGCAGGAAGACAGAACAAAGAAACTGACACAGTGGATCCTAATCAATTAATGAGAGCTCACTGCTCATATGAAACTTGTCATCAAGATCTCATTATAAAATTAAAAGTTGTGGAATAGAATAGCAAATGCAAAACTGCATTAAGAAAATAATATATTATGTTCTTTTCTCTTCATGAGCTTCGTGTTGTACAAAATAAAAGGAATGTGCATAAGGGGAAAGTCATCTCTTGACCCTGAAGGACTTCCGCATTCAGTAGAACATGTCTCAGGTTCAGCCTTCACCACCACCACCACCATCACCACCACCACCATCACCACCACCACCACCATCACCACCACCACCACCACCACCATCACCACCACCACCATCACCACCACCACCACCACCACCACCACCATCACCACCATCACCACCACCATCACCACCACCACCATCACCACCACCACCACCACCATCACCACCACCACCACCACCACCATCACCACCACCACCACCATCACCACCACCAACATCACCACCATCACCACCACCACCACCAACACCATCACCACCACCACCACCACCATCACCACCACCACCACCATCACCACCACCAGCACCAGCACCACCACCACCACCACCACCACCACCATCACCACCACCACCACCATCACCGCCACCACCACCATCACCATCATCACCACCACCAACACCAACACCATCATCACCACCACCACCACCACCATCACCACCACCACCACCATCACCACCACCACCACCATCACCACCACCATCACCACCATCACCACCACCAACACCACCATCACCACCACCAACATCACCACCATCACCACCACCACCACCATCACCACCACCACCACCACCACCACCACCACCATCACCACCACCACCACCACCATCACCACCACCACCATCATCACCACCACCACCACCACCACCACCACCATCACCACCACCATCACCACCATCATCAGCACCACCACCACCATCATCACCACCAGCACCATCAGCACCACCACCATCACCACCATCATCACCACCACCACCACCACCACCACCACATACTAACCTTTCTCTACAATGATAGCTTTAGAGCAATAAAATACTTCACTCATTAGAAATGTCAGCTTAGAGACACTTTTTTTTAGCACCTTGAACAGAATTAGGAGAACAAAATATTCCATTAAAATATAAGACTGGCAATGCTTTGATTTCAGTTCTTATCACCCACATGGACATACTGTCTCTCTGGAGAACATAATATGTGTTCTGTTTGAACATGACAGTCTTAACAAGGTATGTCTGAACTCAGACATGTAGATTTTTAGATGAGGGCTGTACACAGATCATCAAAACAAGGGTAATTGATTAGATAAGAACTAAAAGAACAAAACCCTTCCTTTATCACCACTGAAACCATGTTAGGGGGTAGCTATTACTTTGTAGTCTCCCTGGGAGGACTGGTGATCCTGCGTGACTAACTCTGTCCTCCCCCCCTCCCATGCCCTTCCTCTGGGATAAGCTTAGGTTTCACAATTGTGGTCAGAAACATCCTGAAAATGCTCAGCAAAGCTCAGAGTGAAGTATTTATGCTTGCTCTATAATTTCTAGCAATATTTATATCCAGCTTTTTCAAAGTCCCAGCCAAGTCATTTTATTAGGTCAAGCGATTCTCTTACAGGAAGTGTTCAAGCACACAAAAGTTATATTGAAAGTCGCATGCATATTTGAAGGTACCTTTTATCAGAAGACAGTGTGTCAGCTTGTGAGCATTCAGGAGCGGCCCAGACACCCGAGCTACTTGTTGGCAGCTGACACCCACAGATGCTAGTCAGATAAAAGGCAATGTAGAACCATCCTTAATTTATTACATATTCTTAAATTTTAGTGGCAGACAACAAGATACACCTATAGTGATGATGGGGGTTTGGAAAAGATTAAAGCGAAAATGTATAACGTCAGAAAATGGAACGTGGGATTTTCCCAGTATGAGAACATAAGTCATGGTCTGGGGAAGGAAGTGGCAAAGGAACTCTGAACGCATGCTGCACTTTTTCAGAGGAAAAAAAGCAGTGGGGCAAAGCCACAGTCTTAAAACAAACAAACAAACAAAAAAACACAACCCACTGTGATTTAATCCAAAATCCACCTGTGGATGAAATAGTTCCCTAGTTATTTGCTACTAAATATTTCATGCTGTGTAGGGAGCAGTGGTAGATTTGAAATAGCTCTTTTTCTAAGCAATGAAAGATAATAGACTGTGAAACATTAGGGATCCTGTGGAGTTTTTGTTTATTTATACACTTACTTATTTTTGCATTGCCAGGAACTTTAAATTAATTCTTAAAACTCGAAGTTAATATCTTTCACAGAATGTACATACATCACAAAGTCAATTTCTAGAGAAATCTATTAAAATGTAGAATCTTTTTGAATAAAGATATTAGCACAAAGGAAAAATGGGGCATTAAAGTTTCCTCGTAAGAAATTTCACAAAACTTCCATACAATAAAGAATTACACTAATCACACCAATTACAAATAGTTAGATTTTAGACTTGAACACACTCATACAGCCTTCTTTTATTTAGAGCATCAGCCTCATTGTATTTACAAGATAAGAAGGGGAAGAAAGACATTAAAAGTAAGGAGATCCAGAGAGAACATTCACGGTCAACAGCCATTGTTGTGCTAAGCCTTTGAAAACTCCAGCGTTCTCCTTATGAATCTCAAGCAGGGCTTTACAAGTGCACAGCAGCAGTCCACCAAACAGGAGGCCTTAGTGGAGATTTCAAGACACTCTTGCCCACCCAAATTAAAGAAGGCCTTACCCCTCCCTTACCATGCCCAACAAAGACTTGCCAAACCACAGCCCTGGGGCAAAGTTTCTTTACTTTATGAGCACATCCAGATGTAATGTATGTATTTCAGGGGTTTATCCTGGAACAATTTTATCTATGCCAGATAATATAGGGTTATTTAATTTATTAAGAAATGAAATTATTTACATACAGCTTCCTTTAACATAAGTGTAAGTACCTGCACCAATCATGAGCTCCAAGGAGGGACATGAAATGCCAGTGGAAAAAAAACCAAAATATAAAGGACTGCTTGTACTTTCAGTATTTTATTTCCTTGAATGTATATTTATGATTCTACCTGGATTGTCAAGCTTCTGAGCCATTTCCCCTTCTTTCCTATTTTCCATTTTCCCTATTTGGCATCACTACATAAAAATACAAATGAGCTTTGAAGGAAAGCAGACAAGCCCAGCCTGCCCAGAGGAGTCTTAGACTCCTGGAGCCCCTGGAGAGCTCACAATGAGATGCACCAAGAAGAGAAACTCCAGAGGTGTGATAACGTTCACTTTCCAGAATCAGGATGAACCACAGTGCACATGTATGACTTGTGACCAGAAGGTCTTGCACTTACAATAAAAGAAAAATTGAAATTCAATGTTAATGAGAATGACCACTCGGAACAGGCCAGCTGCAGGCAGGGAAAACAACCAGCCACCCACCTGTCCCTCCGCCTCTCCCTCCCTTCCCCCCTCTAAGTGAGCAGGGCAGTTCACACTCTCTCCCAGAACTGCCCCAGCCACCTGTGTGATGTGGATGGCCACTTGGAACACTCAGTTCTTCCAATGACCAAAGGCAAAGCAATGAGGACCCAAGAGGAAGCTGAAATCGTTACCCAAAAACCTAAACACTATTTATTCCATCAATGCTTTTCTTGAAAAACACAAGGCTTAGGGACATGGGATGAGGTGCCATCCTCAGCACATACATGGGAAGTTAAAGGAGAGTTTCAAAGATGCACTCCAGTATTAGGTGGATTCATTTAACTTATATTTATCAGACACCTGCCATGGGCAAAGCATTCTGTTGTACTTGTTGAGGGATAAGATGGATATTTTATCACTTTTTGATTCAAACTTCCCTGTTTGACCTGAGGATACCTCCAGGATGAAGAAGAAAGCCCTGCCTTTATGGTGCTGATCTTCTTGTTTTGGAATTGCTCATGTAGACCCCCTTGCTTTCTACTTCCCTTCCTGCCCCATTTCGTTAACCTGGGAAATCATTCCCAGAGACCCCACCCCCTTCCAAAGGACCTGGGCACAGGGGGATCATCTGAGGCCCTCTATACTACATTTCTGCTGAACTCATGGGATTCCCGAAACCCCTCTGAAAATAAGGAGTCAAAAATGAAGCAGGTGTAAACCTCAGGACAAGCCCCCCACGAAGCTTCCCTGGAAGAGGCAGTCACGCAGCAAATGAGCATCACCAGCCCCACTGCACCTCCCACCTCCTTGCCTACTCTGAACGCACCGTTGCACAGGGCTTACACAGAGTGCAAACCCACACCTGATACTAAATAAGAGAAAAGGGAAGAAACGAATCAAAGGGGAGACGAACAGAGAAGGAGACAGAAAGAGAGATTGAGACCAATAGCAAGGGAAGTGGGTGAGGGTCAGAAGACAGGCAGAGAGCTGGAGGCCTATGTGGGGATGGGGGAGGGGAAGCAGGAGAAACTGATGGATTGGGGACCAACAGGTAGGAGAAGAATGGAGTGAGGGGCCAAGGAGAGGAGAGGAGGGTGGAGGTGAGTTGGAGAAGTGGAAAGAAGAAGGGATGGGGAGGGAGATGTCCCAAGGAAGCGAGGGGAGAAGAGAAGCCAAGAGAGAATGAACGACATAAAAAAAAGACACCCGGAAAGCCTTCAGACACTGTCGGCCATTCCTTCTGCCTTCCAGGGTGCCCCGCCTCTGCAGGGACCGTCGGCAGGCAGGCTCCTCACCCCAACACTTTGTGTGCACACAGCCCTTGCCAAGGCAGCTGCTTCCCAGCCACTAGCACCCCACTCCCCAATCACGCCTCTCTTCCAGAATCTTCACACGAGATGCAGATGTCAACTGGAGCTTTCAGGTCCTCCCCGGATGCAATGACAGAATTTTAGGAGCAGTCTTCACATCAATTCTTACCAATCTGAGTGATGTTTCCTGCAGGAACACAGGGGCTTCTGGGCACAAAGGTAATAAGGTGGCTCTGATTAGCCTTGCCTGGAAGGAAGCGTCAAGGGGAAGGTTAGCACCCCGCAAGGGTGCTGAGGATGGTGGATGGGTGTGGTCTGGCAAGCCCCAGGGCTGACTGGTCTGATCAGATGGTCTATCTAAGCCCTAAAGCAGGTGAAGGTCTGTCAATAAGAAAAACTCTTCGAGTTGATAATGATGATGTGATTGTCCCCCAACCTTCTTCCCAGGAGAAGCCTGCCTGCATCTTGAGCCATTTGGGGGATAAAGGCAGAGATTCACTTATCACCTAACTGAATCCTCCCCATCGTTCAAGGCTCAACTCAAAACTCATTTCTTTCAAGTAACTGCTTGGCACAAGTTTCATGGAACGTTTTTTTCTATGAATTTAGTGCAACCCACACTGTTGATAGCTCCCGATTTAATAACGATCATGGTCATATTTTTCTAAAAGCATTTTACATGTTAGAATTACCTACCCAGCTGGACTGAATGCTTTCCAGGGCAGCAGTGCTTCAGGGAAAGAGCCTGTGGGCTCTGAATTCAAACAGACCTGGACCCTCTGTCCTTATCAAGGTGAGAAGTACCTAACATCCTGAGGCTTGGTCTCCTCATCTGGAGGAAGGGAAAACAACAGGAGTTCCATGGGGCAAGGGCACTATTCTGTCAGGTAGCTCCTGCCCTGGATAGTGTCCTCCCACCCAGACTCCTGGGGGTCAGCGGTGGCTCAAAGCCAGCAGAGCAGAGTCAGGGAGAGCCTCACAGCCCCCAGTCCCGCAGTAGATTCCTTGACCTCATTTGTCGCCATGGGTAAGATTACTGGCGAACACACAGTGACGACATCCAGTCTGTCATCTCAGAAACTGAAGCTGCCTGCATCTCATTCATGCCCTAATTTTCTCTTCCTTGTCATCTCCTTTCCCTTCATCAATGGGCTGGCATGAGAGGACACACCAATTCTCTAAGACTCCCTGTAGAAAACTACCATTTTCATGTCCCCAGTTTGGAAACCTTCTCATACACTGGAATTGAAATAAACTTACATCAGCACAACTCCCAAGCAAACTGTTTCATTATCAAAATTCTCACCAGCCCTATTTATTTAATTTTAAATAACAGGAGTATCTTTTTTGCACATACACATATTTTTAAAAGAGTGCCTTCTTACTCCTTGTAAAATCATAACAATAAGTATTCTTCTATAGGACAGCTGAACAGTTGCTTAGTCTTTGATTACACAGATACATCATAATTTGCCTAACCAAAATACACTGTCAAATATTTATTCTTGAGATATATATATATAGTTATTTTTGTGGTTTTTTTTTTTACTATTTTAAATGACTATCCTTACACACACATCCTCATGCACATCCATAATTATTTCCATAGCATAAAATCTGAGAGTGGCATTGATTGGCCAAAGGCATTTTTACGGTACTTATTGTTTTACATAATTCTAGGATGGTTTTATCATTTTACATGACCACCAGTGGGCGTGAGTGTTTCCAATTCCCTCTGACCTTAGGAAATGGGTCCTCACACCCTCTTTTGATAGTGGTGGTGGTTAGTGGTAGTGATTTTACCTTACTTTTAATTTTTGAAGAAATTTTCTGGTGCTCACTGTTAGCGTCTCATACATACCAAAGGAACCGAGGAGTAAGCCCTTACTCAACCAGAGAGAGGACACGAGAGCATGCCTGTTGGGCCATCTGTGTATATCTCCTAAAAACAGGGTCCTCAGCCAGAGTTCAGTTCAACTCTGAATACAGCTGCAAACACAAATCTTCAATCACTGCAAACCAGGATCTAGCCCACTGTCTGGCCATGAGACCTGCCTTGCTGAGTGAGTGGAGAGATATTTGTTTATTATATTTATAGCTTCCCCAAATATAAGGAAAATAACTAGAAATAGGGCAGTTTCTGGAATTACTAATGTTTATTACCAAAAAAAAAAAAAAAAAAGAAAAAAACAATCATCTGCCGTGCCTTTTTTTCTAATGATCTGGTTTTTCCAAACCTGAGTTTTCCCTCACCAAATAAACAAAGGAGAGATATTTTACATTAACCACATGAGGGAAAGAAAGAGCTTCCTGCATTATGTTAACATCTACTACAGAACACAAATCTAATGTAAGATGCATCAAACAAGGACAAATCTCTGGAGAACAGATCCAGACAGCATGTTGGTGCCATGTAGCTTAGAGCCTGTGCCAACATTTCCATTATAAAAATCCTATCATCCAAAGCCATAGCAAACTGAATAAGTAACTAAAAATTAAGGTGTCCTTCTCTTATTCTAGGAAAATAATTTCAAAATTAAATTGTACACATAGACATGAGGGAGTTATGCCATCGGTGATGTTAATCAGTTTGGAATTTACAAAGGACTCTCTACATCCCCAACCCATTCTTCTGACCTTATCTGAATTTCAGTACTTTTCAATGTGTACTATTGTTGTTACTGTTGTTGTTTTAGGGAAAAAACTCTCTCCTAAGAGTCTTAGAATCATACACATCAGCGTTAAAAAGATGCTGAAAATCATCTAGCTCGTACCCTCTAATTTTAAAAATAAAGACACTGTACCGCAGAGACGTTATAAATGGCACAACCCAAGACTACGTAAATAATGACTTAATTCCATCTCCTCTGACATCCTATTATAGCTTGGTTTTTGTATTATTTATATATAACTGCCTTTTATTAGAAGAATATGAAAGCATGAACTATACTGGGCATTTGTCCTTAGGAAGCAGACCCTTATAGTGTCAATTTATGTTGGGTGAAATTTTATAGAAACACAAAGCTAGCTTTCTCATAAATGTAGATGTTATTTAGATATTAGGAGACAACACAACTGAATCTTGGAGCTGAATGGATTTTAAGTATTTTCCAGTACAACTACTTTCACATATGAGGCAACTGAAGACCACAGAGGTTGTGACGTATAAGGCCACCCAATTAGAGGAGCAGGGCCAATATTTCGTAACTCCTGGTTCAAGGGTCTTTCTACCTAATCAAGCTGGATTTTCTATATTATAGTCAGGTGCAACATCTGATATTTTTAACTTACAAAAATCTTGGATGTTATAAAATATCAATTCATGACCCACTCAATGTCTAAGGCTGTGCACGATGGCCCTCCTATTTTTGCAGTCACTTTCCATAGTTTAAGGGTAACCTCTTCTCTCAAAGGCCAAGAGGTCCACTGATTTGAAAAGGCAAGACAAAAATACAACAGCCCTGGCCCCTTACGGTAGAAGATGAATTAAGTACTGAACAGCCAAATAATGCTGAGGACACAGGCATCCCTGTCACTAATGATCAGGTGAAACTTGCTCTTATTTGCTCCTTCCTTCTGCCTCTGGCCGCTTGTCAGAATCTTTCTGGCCAGGCTGCACTGACTGAGGACTGTTGCCCCCAGCTCATCCATCTGAGGGTTAACATCCTTAAGCCAAGGCCTCCTGGAGTCCCATCCCTTGGTGATACAGCGTCAGCATCCTTCCCTGCTACAATCTGTGAGACTTCAATTAAGTCACATCCCTCTTTGAGCCTCAATTTGCTCATGGATAAAATGGCAGCATTTGCTCCAGCCCTACAATCATATGGTCTATGATTTAAGGGATAGTTATTTTCATAAAGGGGAAGGAGGGGGCGAACTCAAGTGGCCTCTTGATACACAGCATTTGAGTCCTTATCCTTCTTTGTCTGTCTCTCGCCAGCCAAGCCAGGCAGCCTATGGGGGTGGAGTCACATATTCGAGTGGGTGGGAGAACATTTGAGTGGAAAGCAATGCATGATCCCCAAAAACAACTGGAAGGGCCAGGGAGCGATGAGCAAAAGACAGAAAAAGCAGAGATTCTCAGGAACAAAGAAGGAATGACTCCCAGCCTCATATGAGATAAAACACTCTTAAGGCACAGGCTCAATCCTAGATTTTATGCTGCCAGGCCAAACATCAGGAAGTTGCACACATGCTGGATGAAATGCTCTAAGTACTTTGCTGCTTCATTACACTGATTTGGGGCAGCTCTGTAGCAAAGGTTTGCTGCAGCCCACCCAAAGGATGGAGCACACGGTGAACTATAAAAACCCCTCTGCGTGTCCCCCTGGAAGATTTGTCCAAATAATGGCCTCAGCCTGCACATCATTGAGGCATATACATCACTCTGAAACTACCGCCTGGAGCTGAATTCATAAACCTTACTTCCGAGCTGTTACCAAGCTCAGCCAGCCATTGTCTACCTCCCCATTATTCAGAGCCCTCTATGGGGCACCCTTCACATTTGTGGTCACATCAATCTGTACATTTATTATGACACTTTTCTGGCAGGTGACAGGAGAGGTTTTGAAGAAAGAGCAGCAAAAGGACCACGTGGTCTAGTGGCAGCACTGCCCATCCCAAACCCACATTATGGGAATACAGAAGAACACTGAACTTAAGCTTATGTTACCTATGCTCATATGAAATAAAACAGATGTGGTAATGTCACCATAGCTCTAGTCAGGGTCCCTAGATAACTACTGTTATCAAGATGACAACCTTGGGGCTTCCGTGGTGGCGCAGTGGTTAAGAATCCGCCTGCCAATGCAGGGGACACGGGTTCGAGCCCTGGTCCGGGAAGATCCCACATGCCACGGAGCAACTAAGCCCATGCGCCCCAACTACTGAGCCTGTGCTCTAGAGCCCGCGAGCCACAACTACTGAACCCGTGTGCCACAACTACTGAAGCCCGTGTGCCTAGAGCCCGTGTTCCGCAACAAGAGAAGCCACCGCAATGAGAAGCCTGCGCACCGCAGCGAAGAGTAGCCCCTGCTCGCTGCAACTAGAGAAAGCCCGCACACAGCAACGAAGACCCAACACAGACAAAAATAAATAAATTAAATAAATTAATTTAAAAAAAAAAGATGACAACCTTGATTTTAAATTTTTATTTATTTATTTATTTATTTTTGGCCGCGGGATCTTAGTTCCCTGACCAGGGATTGAACCTGGGCCCCAGCAGTGAAAGCGCCAAGTCCTAATCACTGGACTGCCAGGGAATTCCCAAGATGACAACTTTAAAAAAGTAAAACTGCCAATAAAATGTGAGACCCCATAAGAACAAACGTCTATGTTCCAGCAGTGGTCACCTACAGAAATTCTACTTTTTGTCTGGAAAATCTCTAGAATGCAATAACCTCCCTCCTAGGCTCACTGGGGGCTTGCAGAGAGCTCTGGAAAGCCTCAGAGTTGGCAATAACCTTAGCAAAAAGGGGGAGACTCAATCTGGAATCCAAAACACTGCTAAATGCAGAGTGCATACATATGACACAAATCTGGAGCATTTCAGAAGGTACGATGAAGAACTAGATCACCAGTGAGGATAAGACATGAGTTCCCACCTGTGCTTCTTCTAAATAGGTCACACTGAATGACTCCTTATAGGGACAAAATGTCAATGATTTCTCCTCAGTCTCAAAACTGGACTATATTTTTAGTGTTCTCTTTCTTAGTGAGCAACTCTATGGGTTACAAACACTGGTAAAATCTGTAGCCACCACCACAATCAAGATATAAAACAGTTTCATCACCCCCAAAATTCCCTTGTGCCCCTTTATAGTCAACCTCTAATCCTAGCCCCTAATAACCACTGATTTTTTTTTTATAAAACCAGACTGTATTATAATATAAATTTCAACACTGTTTTAGACTTCCCCTTAAATATTTACCATATTTCGTTGATTGTAAGACATAACCTCCCCACACACACCCCTAGATTAGAATATTCTGAAATTATTATGTGTCTTACAAACAATGGCATTTTACCATTATAATTGAGAATAATTTTTCTTTTTAGAGGTATATAAAATAATGATGTGTTATAATCTATGGTGCCTTTAAAAAAATCAGTGAAGTATAATATTAAGTTTTTCATTTCATAACATTCATTGGATACTTACTATGTGCTAAACATCCTATTAGGCACTAAAAATACAACAATGAACAAACGTGGACCATAAGGAACTATCACTCGAGAGGAGATAGAAAAACAATTATAATATAATGTGATAAGGTCTGTAACAGAGGGCTATCCACTCAGTGGGACTGAATAAAATGATCTCTTCATTGGCCAACCTTCTTCTTTCAGACAAAACTCCCCCCCAGTTCATACTGTTCCTCGTTCACAGGAAATGAGGAGGGAGGAAGTACCATTCAGCCCCACTCTGCTCATTCCTAGAATGAGTTTTGGCCACAGCATCTGACACATCTCCTAGGAACAATCCAGTGATTTCTTCCACAATTCGCTGCTGTGGTAGAGAAGGCTCATCTTAGTGTGCAACAGCTGCAAGGCTTTTATGACCATGTCAAAAGACCAAAAATAACCACTCAATCTGTGGGAAGCGGATGCCCCAAAGCTTTCACAGACATGCTTCAAGGTCCCCAAATTCTTCCCTGGACAAATTTTAAAGCAGAAGGAAGAGAGGAAAAGTTAGTGTCCTTACCTGGTTCTTGAAAGTGTTCTTCATTTGATAGAGTTCTGGACAAGATAAGTATTAATGCTTCTTTAAATTGGTCAAAATGCACCTAAAAATAAACAATTCAAAAGAAATTCAAAATAGTTTCCACAGCCTTAAGGAAGCAAACCCATCTACAAGGTTCCAGAACCATTTGTTAGCATCTGACAGCCTTGAAGTGAGTCATATAACCTGTTTTTGTTCCCTTTTTTCTTCATTTCTTTAAAGCACTAAAGGGAAAATGGGCTGATCATTTTACACGCCAGTGTCACCAACACTAATATCAATATTTAGTCAACCCTGAGGGGGAAAACTACACAGCAAAACCCTCTTTATAAACTCAGAAAAAGATAGGTTTTGAATTCTTAGCTCCTTTAATTTTTCTAAACAAGACCAGGAGAGAAAGATGTTAGGTTAGGTACTAGAAAAAACTTTCCAAGTAAATGATCCTCTGTAACAATGTCCCAAAGATGCTTTCATCTCTTAAGATATTCTAGAAGAGAGTAAACTACCTTTCGAAGATGACTTGAAATACAGTCTTGCCTGAGGCAGGAATATGTTATATATTTATCTCCCAAGGCCCCTGTAATTCTATAAACAAATAGAAATCAATAGCAAACACAAAGAATAAAAGAACCTTGGGAAGCATTCTGCCGAATTCTTAAACATACAATTACCTTGACTGAAGTAGGAAAGAACCTGAGTTTCACTTAAGTGAACACTCAGAATTGGGATATTACTTTGGTTAAAGGGATAAAATAGTTTTCTTTATGGTCAAGTACATTCTTCTATAACTTAAATTTACATGATCTCACCATGCGACAGAAGGGAGAGGTGGTATTTCTTCTCATCATAATTATAGTTTAATAACGTGGTGCCTATTTATACAGAACCCTGTATGTAACTACAAAGTTGATAAATTTATAACTTGTGCTGCTATGGGTCTCTTTAGACATCATTACAAAACGTTGCCTGGGAGATTAAATATAGTGACAGATAAAAACCACTTCTGAATTAAATGTGGAAAAGCAGCAAACCTTGTTAGTTATCTAAACAACGAAGGAAACCAATCATATGTCTTATTCATGCAAATCAGTGCAAAGGAGAGGAATCCACTGAGATTCATATGTCATAAAATAGCATATGCTTGCAATTTACCACTCTCTCCCAAAGAATATGTGATTTCTCTACCACATTCATTTTGATTACTTGAAACTGCTTTCTAAAATCATATTCCTTTAGATCACACAGACTAAAAATCAGCATATTTATGGAGGCAGAGCGGAAGTCTGTTCAGGAAGGGAGGGCATCTGCTAAAGAGCCAGGGTGGTACAATCAATGAAGGACTAAAAGATTACAGAATTATAAACTGTGCTAATTAGGTTTCATAGCTGACGAATCACAGAAAAGCCTGGGGGAGGAAGGAGAACTAGGTTCTGCCAGAGTCAGAGGTGGGCTTCAGGCACCGTGGCATCCAGCTTCAGTTACCGGGGGTAAGGCCATCTTCCCAACCAGCCAGCCCACAAACAGCACATACCCAAGCCTCTCCCACTCAGGGGCATCTCCCACCCTGGCATCTACTATTTCCTACCAGAATCATGCTTTCCTCTTAGGGTGGGCAGGAGAAGGGTGAGGAGTGAAAGCTCTAAGCTGGGGCAGCTGGGTCTAGGTCCTGACTCTGGCTCAGCCACTGTGAATTGGCTCAATTACCAAACCTCTCCAAGTCTTAGTTTGTTCCACTTGAAAAATGGGATGGCTAACAACTCATCTTTATGATTCATTCAACAGATATTTATTGGGCCACTGCTATGGGGCAGGCCCTATCCTAGGCCCCGGTGATAGAGCCGCCATGGAGCGCATAGTCTCAGGAACTGTCACAGGGAATCGGGCAGGTACTGCTAAGGGCACTGCATGTATTTTATGTTATTTATACTACCGCCTCCCTCATAGTGGCTTTAGGGAGATAAAATGAGAGTTATGTAAAGTGTCTAGAACTTCCTGGGACTTGCCAGGTAGTCAGCAAGTGGTAGTTAACACTACTAACAGGACTAGTAATGGGGGTGACTGTTCTCACCACTTTCACAGAGAAACGGGGCCATATCTCAAGCAAAGCAACTGGCCATGAGAGTGACCCAACCAGCCAAGTGGTAGGGCGGGGGTGACAGCAGGAGGCCCAGGAGCCTGCCTCCCCCCCGGACCTGTGCAGCTGGCCAGCATCAGAGAAATGGATCCGGTCTGCTGTGTTTAGGGACCCCAACTCCGAGATTCTCCTCTCCCTTAGGGTATCAGTGGACATGACCCGAATGAAACCAGAGTCCCTCACTGCCACAGTTAATGAGTTGAACAGAAGGAGGGCTCCTGTTTCAAAAGGGATGTGGTTGCCTTGAGACTTTCACATCCTTTATATCTGACTCTGTGGGTCTCTGCTGGGTCTCCTCAACGTGTCAGTTTTGATAGAGGTCATTGGAAAGAGCCCTTCGGAATTTAGTCCTAACATAGCTCAACTCACTGAGGATTAGCCGTGCAGGTCACTCAGGGGTTTCTGTATCTCAAGTTTACTTCCCGCACCCTCCAAACATGACAAAGACGTCTATAACCTGGAAGTTAATTCTAACCCACTTCTAAGACTTTATTATACCAGATTCAAGGGACACTTAGGCCTCATACAAACACACCCACTTCTGAGACAGTATGTACCTCACTGACATAGAGGTTGCTTCTCTCTCAGCCTCAGTCATCTAGAGCATGGCAGACAATCGGGAAGCGAACAAGTGGTGTCCAAAGCTGAGGAAGGTGTCATAAAGCCCACTCGCTCTTCTTGTAGAATATGGCCTGGAACTGACTCAGAAGCTATTTCTTCTCACTCTACATGATTTATTATCAGCTTCATTTTCCTGCTTCCCAACCCCCCTACAGATTAGAAACAGCAACTAAAAGACAGGGACACTTCAAGGTAAGTACAAGAAGCAGCTACTGACATACTGGGATTGAGAGAAGACATTAACTATCCCCCCTCGAACAAAAGTAAAGTATAATTTTTTACACTTAAAAAAAGTTTAAAGTTTTAAAAACACATACGCACTCAAAACCTAATAGGCTGGGGTTATTTAGTATTGAGGCAAGGATCTACATGCTGCTAAATAAATCCTGAGGGTATTGTTCTTATAATACAGAAGAATAACTGATAGACCAAGAAGATTTTAAATGATCAAGAATAACCTCATGATGTTTATTATACTATTTGGTAGGGTAAAACTTTAATAAAATTTTCTCAATCCCCAATGGTTAACCCCTTTTTTATTTTTTTAAAGTTTGCCACTAAATGGGGTAAGAGATCCAGTTATTAGAAAATTATATTAATGCGAGTTCTGGGCGCATTACTGTAGGCTCATTCTTTCCTGGACATTTGGCCAGTTGAATCTCACAACATCCATGAGAGACGGTCAGGGCAAGCATCCCTCCTTTGAACTGAGGGGAGAGAGGCTCAGAGAAGGCATGTGCCTTGCCCAAGGCCACCTGTCTTGAAGTGATAGAGTTACCGGGAGAACTGAGGCCTTCTGAATGGACTCCTCGAAGTCCAGCCACCCTGCCTGCCCCAGGCCCTCTTCACTCCTGGTCTGACCTCTCAGGGAAACCCCTCTGCTGCTCCAGGTCAAATCCTCAACTTTACACAATGTCACCAGGTACAAAGTAGGACACTGGGACCTCAGAGGACACAAGAGCAAGAGAATATATAACCTCTGCCCTCAAGAGGTTTATCCAGATTCTAGAGTGTGGGAGGGTGGAATGGGGAAGAAGAGAAGAAAGTTGATTAGTAACTATAACACAAGGCAGAACCTGGCAAATGCTTTGAGAGAGACAAAAAAAGCTGGTAGGGACCTCTGATAAATGAGCATGTCCTAGTAGGCCAGCAGGGAGGAAAAGAGGGACAGTTTTGTGACATTTGACTTCTCCAAGATATTCACAGGCAGAGCTTAAAGGTTTCCAAAATGGACTTAGGATGTATTAAATCAGCCACATTTTAGAAGGAAAAAAATCTACAAAAAACTAAATGTGATTATTAACTCAGGGGTTCTTCATAATCCAGCAATGTTTATCTGGGTGACACCCTTCTTCCCCCACAAAAAGAATCTAAAAATCCAAAACAAAAAACCTGGCAAGCTGATCAAAAAACAATTGGAGCAGCTTGAAGTCTTAAACTGACCTTTATTTTCCTTCTTGTGAGGGCAGAGACCCCGGACCCTCTGCTTTAAATAGCAGTAAATTCCACATTTCAAGAGAGTTCTCTAATAGAGGCAGGTGACCACTATTTTCCATCAATGCTCATGAATACAGATGGGGCAGAAAAGCCCCTCAGGGCACAACCCAGAACCAAAACGTGAATAAACGCCCTCTATTGTGAAGAAATGCACATCAGTGGGCTCACTCAGTTCAGTCCCTGTAATTTTTAAGTACCATTTTTTCTCCTCCAACGGAGCTTTACTATTGTATTCTGTTAAAATTTAGGAATCTTCAGAAGTATACAATGCGATTAAATCTCACATGGTAACCAGCTTTCGAGAGCCATGCATACCTTGGTTGGTACCCCCTCATTTGAATAATAATTGCCGCCATTCATTTTACAAGCATTCGTATACCTTGTATGCCTCAAAGGGCAGTTTGCAGCAATGGGAAAATTACATGACTGACTAAAAACACACATGACAAACTAAATTAACAGGAAGACTAGTTAAGTCTGATATTTTTTGTCATGTGTCACCACCGCTTAATAGAAATTTACCTCATCACTTTTCCTCTCCAAATTTCATAGGAATTTCATAGCTTTTTGAGAAACATAATTTGCCTTTCTGAAAAACTAATTTAAGCGCAGCGTAAGAAACAAATTCTATTTCAAACCACACACAAAAAACCCTGTAACAGGAAGTAGAATGAGGAACTTAACATTGCATAAAATCATCTCGTGCAATCATGGAGATCAGATGCATACGGTTTCCCCATGTGTGCAGGCAGCACTTCAAACAGACCTGAGATGAGAGGGCTCAAGCCAGCGTTCAACAAAGTGCGCTTATTAGACCAGACAAAGGCCCACGTAACTCTCATCACACTTAGGAGGTTTGCAGCTATTAATACACAGGGAAATCAAAGAAAGGACATTCAAAACATTAAGTGTTAGCTAAAATGGGTATAGAAATATGGACTCACCAGAAGGTCAATGTAGAGGAAAATAACATTGACAGCATTATGCAAAGAGAAATGACACAGAAGAACAAAGAGACATGGTTTCATAATGAAAGATACAGTTACAAATGTTTTCTTCTAAATACAACATTTGGGTTATTGCAGCTTAGTAGTCATTTACTGCAGACAACGTGGAGAGAGGCAAAGGCCATTTTAAGAGGTGGGTTTGTAAAACCTAAAGTGACTGTGTGACGTCGTACTCCAAGATGGATCCAAGGAGCCCTGCCTACAGATAGAAACAGATGCAAACCACCGCCACACAAGAGACTTGCTAGCAAATCCGTTCCCTACTCTAATGAGCTTTCTCAGAAAATCATTCCTGGGGAGTCACCATTTATCAAAAAACCACTCTCAGTGTGTAAGAGATGGAGGGGGGCAGTGTACAGGGAGACACAGGACACAGTAGTTAACTGTGTTCCTGGCTCCTAGATGGGCCTTTGATACACATGCTCTAAGTCAACCTCATCCCAATCTTATAGGGAGGGTATTATTTTTCCCATTATAGAGATGAAGAAACTGAGGCTCAGAGTATTTAAGATAATGTACATACATGGCTAAAAAGTGGCAGGAGTCAGTACTTGAATCCAGGTCTGATTCAAAGACTGCTCCAATAGCATACAGCATCCATGTGGTAGGGGAGGGAGTCTGAGGATGGGGGTGGATTGCAGGGAATGGAGAATGAGATTCATATTTGCATATGTGGAGTCTTAGGAGGCTGTGGAGACATGCATTCAAACTCAGGGACTGGGAAATCTGGGTTCCCATCCTGATGCTGCTTCAAATGAGTTGCCTGATCCCAGACAAGACACCATACTTTTTCCAAGTTCTGGGTTCTAGGTTTCTCTGTCATACAGATGAACACTGAAGTCTAAAATCTGTGCTGGACACTGAAGAACTTTAAGTCCCCTCCATCCAAACAAGAAGCTACTCATAAAAGTATAAATGGAATACTGAAGAAATCTAATGAGCATTTCTGATCATACTTTCTCTGGTGAGAGTGACAGTCATTACTGAAATAAAGTAGGTAGAGAAGAACAGCCATTTAGCACTTGCTCATACCTCTTGTTGAGAGTAGAAGGCCTTCCCAACAGGCTGCTGGAAGGCCAGCCCTCACCTTTGCCCTTGCTTTATGTCAAGCTAAATACCTTGCGAGGTTCACAGTATACAACACCGAAGTTAATTTTGCAGTGAGGTTGACAAGAAAGTGTTAATAAAGAAAAGAAGCAAGTCTTGCAGCCTCTTAATCAGAAGGTCTTTTTGTCTATAAATGTGAATTATAGACCCTTAGGAGTTCAAATCAACTCCACAGAGTCACAAGACCAAAATGGAATTAGAAAATATCCCTCACTGCTTCAGGTTAAACAGTAAGATAGATGGCAAAGGTTCAGACATTTAAGAGATGTAATGAGACATGTTCCCACCTTTCCCTCCAACTCATTCAAAAAGCCCAGATCAATAATATGAAACAGGAGCATGAACATGGGGTGGTTATAAATAGGCACTGTTTGATGATCAAGGGTAATTTTGCACATAGAGAACAAGTACAAATAATCACCACCAGAAAGTACTGCTGTACTTCTGATTCACTTTTCAAACAGTTAAAATGTATATAAGTGAAAGAAATCTTAAAAAGCTGAATGAAGTGGAAACAAACCAGCAAATCGCCATATACAATTAATCATGATGTTTATAAAAGAACACAAGCACTTGAAAATGAAAACTGCAAAAGCTGAGTGGAATTATATATTTGTACAGTTATCAAATTTTAATACAAAAAATTCCAAAGTGCCTTTGATGACCAAAGTCCACACACCTACGGGACTCTTTGGAAGCCAATGGTAAGTTCTGCTACCACGCGGCTTGTTCTGATTCTAAAGAGCATCAAGAACATGAGATATGTCAGCATCTAGATTCATATTAAAGAGTAGAGCAGGGAAGCTCAGGGGATGGGGGGGCAGCTTTGTCTCAAAGTTAGTATATTCAATAAGGAAAGGAAAATGTATTTCTAAAGCTGGACCTAACTAAAGGCTTCAACGAAACCAAGGTGAATTATCATCTTTAGGTTCTGATTTCTAATAAAGGAAATAGAGAGGCATGTGGAAACACTTCCTTTAAAAGGCACAATAAACAGGAAGCACCTACAATTGGAATCAATTGCTTGGATGGAAACTTGGTTCAATAAGTGAGCTAACATGGTTCCCTTTCTTAAATGTGTGTAGTATTTACTCCCAGTACTATTCACCTGCCAGGAATGTTACCTGACCAGACTATAAGTTCCTCAGTGCTTCAAGGAATCCCTTGTCTTGGGGGTCTGACCCACCTGACAGGTGCTTAACTGACGACAAAGATATGAATGGAGCTCTTTTGATAACCTAGTAGGAAACAACTACCAGCAATGTCCTCTTTCCTTTAAACCAGTGATCCACAATCTTTGGGCATTTCAAACATTTATAGGGTAACCACCATGCTCAGGGGAATATGGTTTCAAGTTATAAAGCAAGATCAGACAGATTAATTTGAGGGTAAATGGCCCATTAGTAAAATGCATGAAAATGGCAAGTCGATTTAAGTTACTTTCCTTGACAACCATCATAAGAAACATTAGACTTTAAAAAAAAAAAAAAAAAAAAGGACAAGAAGTTATGAAAGATGGATCTTAAGATAAAAAATAAACATAATATTCATATTCTTAGTTGAGGGGGAAAATGCTTTTTACCTTGTTTCTTTTTCAACAAAAAAGATTCATTCAGCTTAATACCAAAGGAGGTAAAACTTAGATGTTTTCTTTTATTTAAAAATTATACTTATGATATAAAAGACAAAATTAAAACCACAAGCATCCAGGAGGTTGATGGGTACTAATGTGTTCCAAAAGCCAATTTAATGGAAAACTTTAGTTTACAATAAACATAAGTTGCACTCATACCGTAAGACCATTAGAATGCTGACATACCGGACATACACAATACATATTTTTTGAATTAACGAATAGATGAATATATTTAGGTTTGTCATGCTGCTATTTCTTTCTCCTTTTTTATTAAACCAAACTGCTAACTCTTACATATTTTTCTATAAATACCATCTAAAGAGAAGAAAGACGTCTGGTATTAGAAACAGCTTACAATTTTATAATTTTACAACTCAGGATTCCTATTCACTATATCAAGATGGTAGAACTTAGAATTCTCCAGTGAAGTCTAAGGAATTTTTTTTCCTTATAATTTAAAATTGTAGACCATATAGAGTATCTTAACAGCATATGGCCCAGTTTATGTGATCATCTGAGGAGAATAATTCAGTTTCATAGAAAATGCAAATCTAACAGTAGTGCATTAATTCATGCCAACCCTGCTCTCAAGACAACCACCAGGGACCTTCCCCATGAAATCAATATGCATACATCTATTTAACTTTTATCACTGGCTCACTAAGTAAATATCAGGCTATACACCACTTAGGTATTCATTATTCGCAGGCGAAGAGCAAACGTAAAGGCGGGCTGGTAGTGTCAAGTCATTAGCGAATCAATCGATAACTGGTCCCCTGTTTTAGTCTGCCAAACGAGGGCAAAGATGCGCAGCATCTGGAGAGCAAGCTGTCAATCTGCTGCCAGGGAGCAATCTGTTTACAGCAGAGGGTTCCATATTTACACTGGCTCTCAAGGAAACCTGAAGTTGTATTATGTCTTCTCCGGCTTTAATAGGTGTGAAAACAGATCCCCACTTTGATACTATTCCTCAGATACCCAAAGGACTGAGATCCCCAAGGAGGACAGTGAGAAACGCTACTCTGTTGGCTCCCCGAAGTCTCTGAGATTGAGGCAGAACTAGAAAACATTTGAGTGCCTTACATGATGAGGAGCAAGTAGTTTAATTCTCAAAGCTCCCATTTCTATTGCTTTTCAAAGCAAGATTTTTAGCATTTTTTTAGGGATCACATGTATTCACAAGCAGCTAATCCCCCCAAAGTTACCAAAAATGGTTCTAATTTTACAAAAACTCACACTTTCTTTAAGTGTGAGCCCTGTTAAATGCCACCTCCACGGTGCCAGGCCCCCAATGTATTAATGTATCATCCTCTGTACATTAACTTCAGGATGACCGCCACTCCCGTCCATCTCACGTCACAGAGAGCCAATACACTGCACTGTATCTGAGGTCACCTGTCCAAAGCTTCAGCTAAGAGACAGTGAAAATGAAATGAAGAAAAGGAAGTTTGGTCGCTGGAATAAAGTTGAGTTTCACAGCTGCTTCCTCAATTTATACCACGTGATAAAAACGAACGTCTACAAAGTGTCAGCAATGGCAGCAACAGAGCTCAAAAAGTACTGCCCATTTTTCCTTCTCATCATGCAAAAAACCAGCAGCAAGATTCAACTCAAAGCCATACAAATGATGCTCTCAATTTTAATTATGAGAACTGAAGACACTATCAGGTCAAGACATCCTTCCCACTAACAGCAAGAGGGAAAAAAGGACCCCTTCTCACCTCTTACTCGTCTGTGACTTGATCTACGGGGAGAACATGACTATTTGTTTTCGTATGTAAAAGCTAGTATCAGCACACAAACACACCCCTGTTGGAAGCAAGTCGTGCTGGGTTTTCAGTGAAACTGCACTTACCCTCCTGTCTTATTTCCTGGGTGAAAGGTTTAATTAATACTTTACCCTAGGAACAATCCTCACGAGAAATAGCTTTATGGGGAGCAAAAGTCATAACAGCAAGCTGCTCTTCCTGGCAATGGCAGTTTTCTTACTGTCCTTTCCTTCACTTCCATGGAAATCTCAGCCCCCTCTCTTGATGAGTGTGGAGTCCATAAAATGATCCACAAAGAACAAGGAAAGCACTGGAAAACATCCTCTTGTTACCTTTTTCTCTTTTCATCTAAGAGGCTCAGTGTACACCTTCATTCCAGAGCACAAATTAAAGCAGGCCCTCATCACCGGAGCAAACTGCGCCGCTAAGTCACACCCATTACTTTTTTTTTTTTTTTCCTTTTTCTTTTCTCTGTTTATCAGGTGAACAGCTAAGAGCACACACCTCCAGGATGTTAGAAACAAGTTGCAACACGTGCGGTTTGCCCCACCCCCAGCGCCCCGGCAGAAACCACACCCACTTCCCCTCACCCCACCCCCCACCCCCCACCCCCCACCCCCACCCCCGCCTCTTCCCAGGCCTTACCCTGCCCAGGAGGTTGTCCTGAAGCAGCGTCTCTTGCAGCACGGGGGCCACCTCCTCCAAGCTCAACATGTGGCAAAGGTCGGTGAGTTCCTCCTGTCCCAGGGACCCGGTGCCCGTCGTGTCAAAACTGTCGAACAGCTCCTTGAGTCGGGCCTCATGCTGGTCCTGCTCTGCCTCATCCATCCCATCGCCCACAGCGCTCACCTGTGCGGGACAGAGAGGAGGCTGGGTGGTGGCAGCACTGGAGTCCTGCCACCGCCCCTCCACTAGCCGTCCCTTACCCTTGCCAGCCCCTTGGGAAGAACACTCTGTGTGTCCTGGGCCCCTCATGCTGGTCCATCGGGACCTTGTGAGGGGCAGCAGGGGAGGTAACACTGTACACCTCCCAGCGAGACCACAGGTCCCTCCAGAACCCGGTCCAGGCCAGGGGAGCTCCCACACGCACTCACACCAGGCGCACATCCACAGGGTCGGGTCCTGGTGGGGTAATGTTACCAGAACGAGGGAGTCCCGTGGACAGAAAGGTGCCCTGCTCTCCTGCCCGGCGCTCAGGCAGGCAGCCAGTCTGTCAAACTCAAGACTGAAAGCGGTCTTAAGAGACCTCTCAGGACCTAGAGAAGGTGAAAAGCCACTTCTGACATCCAGTCCTTCCAAATGAAGTGATTGTTAGCCACAATAGACTCCAGGGCCAGAGCTTCCAGCAACTCAGCGGGCTCCAGAGGACCTGCCAGATGTTGCAACTTGCCAAGCTGTTTCCTTTCTCTTCCTTCAGCCTACTGCCCCCCATTGTAGTCAGACTGGAGGGCTGCAGCAAAGAGGCACTGGATGAATACGTCTGATACAAAACCACTCCCTGTTTACATGAGACCAAACACTTCTTACACGAGTTCCTCAAAAAGCAACTCAATTAACTTCCCCGGTGCAATTACATGAGGTGTGACAGGAAGAGTATTCCCTGAAGCTCGCTTCAGCCCCAGGGAGTTTTAGGTAATGCTTAGTTGCCTAGAGAAAGGGGAAAACACAACTCCAGCCTTTCAGACAATGAGGTTCAAAGGAGCCACAGACCACATGTGAATCACACAGAATCTCAGGACCTTCCACTACCTAGACAGTCTCCCCTCTGTACTCCTGGTTCATAGGTCTTCCATCTCTCTGATCCACTCTAACCCCAGACTTTGCATTTTTCCACATTTCATGGGATTTGTGAAAACACAGAGTCATCAATATCTCTCAGAATCTTTTTTGCTAAAAATATATATCATAAAATTCTAGTTCCCTCATACTTGAAGAATGAAATCTGTTTTTTTGCTTGCACAATAATTCACTTTTAATGTGTTGGGTTTTCCAACGGAAGCCTGAAACCTTCGCATGTGAAGGCACCTTCACAATGATGCAATGGAAGCCAAACAGAACATATACCCTTGAGAGGGTGACCTCAGCCATCTCAAACAAGGCTCGCAGAGCCGGCCCCTTGACTATAAAAAGCAGCACCTTTTTAAAAAAGTATCTATCTTGCCAATATAATTTTTTATTGTGATAAAAAACACATAACAGGGAATCCAGCCTATTAACAACAGTTTAAGTATGCAGTACCATATTTGTTCACTACACACACACTGCTGTACAGCAGATCTCTAGAACTTTTCCATCTTGCATGACTGAAACTCTATACCCACTGCCCAGCAACTCCCATTTCCCCTCCCCTAGTCCCTGGCAACCAACATTCTACTTTTAAAAGCACACCTTTAACTAAACCAAGTCCTGGGTCAGAAAACTCTGACTTAGAGGTGATGTTATAGGGCAGATCATTACAACACGGGAACCACACACGTTAAGATGCTGAATGTGGCCAGACCTAAAAATAAGCGAGCCTTCTGTAACACAACAGTGCTGCTCTAGGCTGGGTTGCTTTCTTTTCAGAGACAACTGTTCAAAACATGACAAGCTAAAACAGAGCCAACGACTATCCCAAGGGTTTCAGCAGAACGAGGTGAAGGCAGAAGATCCAAACAGCTGGGCCACTCATTAAAGCAAAGAGGTAATGTTCTGGTCCAGGCTCCTGGTCTCAAAGGTCTCTTCTTCTAATTATCAGTTCTTCTATTACGGTGCTGCTAGCTCTGGCTGCCTTCCCAGGGTTGGTCTGTTGGGTTAACTAATCATCATGTAAATGTTTACAAAATAACCTGAGAGTGCTAAATAAACATCAAAGCATCAGAAATGAAAAGCCAAGGTGTTAAGTAAAGCCTCAGAAGTTAGGAATTTAGACAGGGCCAAGGCTTAGCTAATGAGATTCACTTAGCATCCAACCAGTTCATCATCAGCTAAGATCTGCTGAGAATCCCCAAGATGCTCTGGGATTTTCAGGGCTGCCACAGCTCTCAGACTCACTCTCTGAGTTCTACAGTCCCCTGGGCTGGAATCTGACCAACGTCATAAAAGCAAGACTATTCTGCTTCTGCTTGATTTTACATTAAAAAAAAACGAAAAAAAAAAACCTCAAAAGTGAAAGAATTCTAACACTTCCCCTTTTAAAAATTATTTTTAAGGGGTGGGGATTTGTCCATCTAAACCAATGAAAGAGGACCATAAAATTCACAATGGTAATGTGTATCTGTTAATCCCATCCTCCTAATTTATCTGCCCATTGGTAACTGTAACCATAAGTTTGTTTTCTACGTCTGTGAGTCTATTTCTGTTCTGTAAATAAGTTCATTTGTACTTCAATATAAAAAAAAAAAAAAGTCTCACAATGTACTGAGAAGTCCCAATCTTATCCACAGCTTTGAATCTGATACGCTATCATGCCCTGCTCTTTGGGAGGTCATTGGATTTTCACTAAATCAAACCTTTTTCATTTCACAGCAATTTTCCTTTTTTATCTCTTTATTTCATCTCCCTGCTTCTCAAGAACTGTGCTTAGTAAAACATTCTTTTGACTTAACAGGGAAAACAGCCCCACCCCTGGAGAACAAATGATCATATGGAAACACCCAAAAGATGTTACATATGGTGACAAGTTGTCAGTACTCTTCTAGCACAGAAGGCATTTTTACTGGCTGATATTATTCCCCAAACGTTCATCAGTAATTTCATGTGCAAGAATTATTTTTCTCCCCACTTGGCAGAAATTTCTTTAAGGGCAAGGTTCACAATTTCAATTTCTTTTATAGCTTCCTCCAAATGCATAGTACAGTCTGTTCTTCACTCCAGGGACTCAGTAAACATCATGGACTGACTTAGGATATGGAGATTCCTTACAAGGAAACTTACCCTGAATGATCGCTACAGAAATAAGCATATGAAGACTTTGAAACACCTACTTCTTCCACAAGCATACCTCTACTTTCCCCATCCAACCCCTTTTCAAAGGCATTTTCAGTCTTAGACATATCCAAGCATAAGTAGAAAGCGAGCACCCACTGCCAAACTGTACCACGTAGAGCCATCTGAAGTTTGATTCTATGATTTAGTAATTAAGCCAGTGGATTCAATTTTCAGCTGCATTTTTGTTGTTGTTGTTGTTATGGGATATGACTTTGGAGGAGAATCTGTATTAAAATACTTTCCCAAGTCCCCTTGTTTATAGAATGAGAATAATAATACCTATCTGGAAGGTTGTTCTGAGGGTTAAATATGGCAAGCAAGAGCAGCTAATCCCAGAGAAAGTTGATACAAGAGGGGAATTGAGAAAACAACCAAGAAAATACCTGCGATTTGCAAAGGAGGGGGTAAACTGAAGAGGGGTAACTTACACACAGCAACAGGTCATAGATCTGCCTTCCAAGAAGCAAAACAGGAGCTGTGGAATGCCATATCCCAGAAAGCAAGAATGGGCGAGGGACATATTATAAATATAAGCAATATCATATTACTAAATGGTAACAGTAGTAGGTAATGTTCAGTGCTTCCTCAATCGTCAAAGGCAGATTATTGATAAATTTAATGTCAAACAAAAGCAGAAAGGCTGAAATATAGTTGGAAGTTCAGAAGACACTTTTTTTTAAAACTTCTGAGCATTTACTCTAAGTCTGGCCTATGCTGAGTACTTAGCATAAATGATTTCATTTAATCCTCCTAATTCTTTAAAGTAGATCTCATATTCCCATTTAATATGTAGAAACTGGGGCTTGGCAAAGTTCAGCTACTTGTCCAATGATACAACGCTAATAATGGTCATGGACCCGCGATTTGAACTCTGGTCTGACTCTATACTATCTCTCAGTCCTACACATGCACACAGAACACGTGAACGGGACCACTGGAATGGTATCATTGACAAATCACTTATCTCCACTTTTATGTGTTAACCAGCTGAACAGTAACAAGAACTAGAAATGACCATGGAACACTTGGTGGCCATAAACTCCTCCAAAATGGAAGGAGGAGGGGTGGGGTTCCTTCCTCCCTACATCCCTTGATTCATTTATTGACTAATTATAGCCTATGAGACACTAAGGATACACAGAATAAGCAGTCTCTTTTTTTCTAAAGTAGCTTTGGGATTTAGGGCAAAGAAGAAATGCATTTTTACATAAATATGATCATGAAGAGTCCTGTGTCTTCAATAATGGGCATAGTCCAGAAACTGACAATTGTTAAAATACTTCCCCCGACAAATACTTAAGTATGTCTAATCTGTGCAATTCAATGCTTTCCAGAGTCAGAGCCTAGCTGACACTCACCAGTGACAGGAATCTTCCTTAGAGATGAAGGAAGTTGGGTTTTGAATGATAAATCGTCTTTCAAATTGCCAAGGACAATTCCAGTTTTATAAAGCCTGCCACAAACCTGGGCCTCTCGTCACCATCTACCTTCCCAATCAAATTACCAGAAGCCTTCACGACTCCTTTGGAATAAAAGGGCCCGTGTGGGCAATATTTTGGAGTTCTAACAAGGGATGGTTAAATAAGAGGCAGATGCAAAGAGCCATTAATCATAACAATTACCACCCAAAAACCGCCCATAATAAGAACTATTCAGAGTATTTTCCTCCCAAATAACTCAAAACAAGGCTGCCAGAATGTGCAGACCCTGACAGGGAGGTCCATCAGAGACTGGTGTCACTGTGCTCCCTTTGGCAGCCCTGGCTGATGAAATCACAGTGCCAACTGGGATCGGAAAAGAGCAAGGTGGAGGTGCTGCTGGGATGATGAAGTCCCCAACATAAGGCCCACATGAAGTGGATCCATGAACTTGTGAACTTCCCAGCATCCAAGGTATAGAAAGGAACTTGCAAGAATGGCAGACCAGCCAAAGGGGACGTCTGCTCTGGGCCAAAGGGAGTGAAAAGGGGACAAAGTCTGGCAAGGAAAAACCAAATAATAAATGAGCACAATGCCAGAGCCCTAGCCCAGGCCTTTTATTTGCCCTCCAGATGGTCTAGCAGCTGAACAGCTACAAGGAATGTCTGGATGCCCCTCTTGGCTCAGCAGCTTTCCCCGGGTATCATAATAGATGCTTTTGGATCTGTGTTCAGACATAGCTGTTGAGGGGCCACAGTCCAGGCAGTGACCACCAAGTGACTAATTTACTTTATAACTAAAGAGATGAACATGGACAAACTCTGCTTTGGCAAAGCTTTTCATTCACGCCTTTAGCTTTCACTGTTTGGCAAGTCAGAGCCTCATAATGCCAATGGTCAAAATAAAATGTTTCTTTTTCTTCTCTTTTTTGCAAACACTTTAATTTGCTGCAAAGATTTCCAGGCTTACCATTTTGGACTAACTTCAGCACAGAGTGAAATAGTGACGAGAATAAGTTCAAGTTTAGCAAAAGCTTAATAGAAAAAGCAATTGTCCCCATTTATGTGTTGATAATAGAATATTTCTGCCAAAAACTGCTGCTTATCAAACTGATTACTGTCAGATAGCCTCCTCTCTGCTCAGATAGCACCTCACTTCTAGCTGGATACTAAAAGCACAAGAGTATCAGCAAGAATAAAATCAGAGTGTAAAAATATAACGCAAAAGCTTAAATGCCACCACACAGGAAAAAAATCATATTAAATTTGAAAGAAAATAACAACCTTTGCTAACTACAAAAAAAATTAATTTAACTAAGGGTATCCCACTAGCATTTATTCTAAAACATAAATAAGCTTTAGTATTTTACTATCCTGAATGATGTAGCAAACCCAAGCTTTTGTTAAACCTAATAGCTAGGTGGATTACCCAATCAAGTCATTAACTCAGGATGGCTGGAGGAATAAAATCATTAGGCTAGCACATGGTAGATTCAGTAACCTGTAATCAGCTACTAAGTAAAATTAGGGAAGCAGAAAACAGAGCTGCATTTTTGCTACTTTCTTAAAAGAGACAGCTTGTAACAACTTTCACTTCTTGAGCCATATTTACTCAAATTAATTTAGAATGCCTGCAGCTCTGACTACCGTTCCCTGG
Organism: Eubalaena glacialis; assembly: GCF_028564815.1. Taxonomy (NCBI): domain Eukaryota; kingdom Metazoa; phylum Chordata; class Mammalia; order Artiodactyla; family Balaenidae; genus Eubalaena; species Eubalaena glacialis. The sequence continues at coordinate 146,043,235 of NC_083717.1, forward strand.
GGTATAAAGATGAAGCACTTCTCTTCTCATATCTATAAACAGTATTTTCCCAACTTTGCTTTTTAAGGGAGGATTAGATCATAAATAGTTTGTCATTTTTGCATCTAAAAGCTTGAATAAATGGTTAATTGCTGATATAAATTGCAATAAAGTGTCCTGATTTCAAATAAAGTTGCTCACTTGCATATTCCCATAATCTTTTAAAAATTCTATTTTATTTGTGAATAGGATAAAAATATCTTTTTGCAAGCTTCAGTAAATCTCTCCACAAGACCCTCCCCAACAGATGTAAGTTCAATAGCCAGAATTCAAACCACATAATTTATTGGCTTACAAATGAATTGGCACCTATAAAAATAAACCTTCTGAAAAAGCTTTAGGCTGTTTGAATCCCTCTAAAATGATCTGGCTAAATGTGCCAACCCTTCATCAATGTAAGACTGATAAAATGTATTTTCATTATCAACATAAAATGGAAGCACCAAGATTGGTGAAATGTTAGTGTAGAAAGTCATTTGCAGTGACACTTAAAACAATTTATTTGAACAACATTTGACTTATGATAAGAACGTTGTCTATTAAGATTGGCTGTTCAAAATTCACTGGAGCCCTATTCTCCCCCTCTGGGACAGTTAACATCTTTTGATATTAAGGGTCACCACATATCTAAAATGAAAAAAGAACAAGAAAAAAGACACCCATGCCATTCTGAGTAAGTGTCTATTAAGATGACTGATCCTTGACATTTTACTGCAAAGACCGTGCCTGTGATGGCTGCCTTTCCGTTGCCTCCTGTAAAGCCTTTTCCTGCCTTGGCAATGTCTTTGCTGATGTCCAACCCATCTGGAACATCCGTAAGCCCTACACTTTATACTGCAGTTCAGAATGCTTTCCTCTAAGGAATCACCAGAGACCAGGTGAAAATAAACAAATCTGCAAAGAAACTCCCCAGCAGTTCACTTCACCTCTCTAAGGACACTGACAACAGCTGAGGAGAACACAGCAAACTGTTTTATCAGCCAGCCTGTCATGTCACTGTTACACACAGTCTGGGAATTTCCACATCCCTCTTCAACTCCACAGCAAGACCTGCCAATATTTCAGGTCAGCTACCAATACGTTAGCCACTAGGGAAGACTCAGAATTAAGCTGACACAGAAAATACATATCCTTGCAGACTGTCAATCCTCAGGAAACAAGTAAACAGATATAAATTTATGTTAATGTATTTAAGGGAGCCGGATCGAGAACCTTCCATGGTCTCAGAAGCTTAGCCCATGTGCCTCAGTTGACTTTATTAGGATTCTAACCCTAAAAAATGCTACCACCTCAGTCACAAAAGACAACCATGCGATCCGTTTTGATTTCACAAATTCAGGAGTTAAGTTCTATGGCAAGCTCATCTCAGAAATTCCTCAACACCAGGAGGGGATCTGCCCCAGTCAAGTAAAGAAAGCAGAAGATCTCATAAGAGCTAAGTTGTCTAGAAACAAGGTGCACGGTAGGACAATCTTTCCAGCTCCCATTTTACTTGCAACAACTTAGCCCCAGTTTGTCAGGGCTGAGGCTGGGAAATCGCCTCTTCCTATCTCTATCTCTTTCAGCTTCACAGAAAGAGCTTTCAGCAGTAAACTGTTTCCATCAGCTTTGTCCTTTTGTCAGAGACCGGTTTGGTAGCTGCAGAAGCCCAGCCCCTGGAACCCTGGAAGCTTCTGCTGCGACACTCCACACTTCCATTCCGTGGGTCTGGCGGTCAAGGGTTTCAGGCAACAGCCGAGCGTCATTTTGTTCCTTTCTTAGTAGTCGCACTGGGTAAAATCTTTCTCTGTGCCTTGATCCCTGACACCTTCTACAATGGGTCCAAACAGCTCTCCGCTACTCAGACAGCCCAGGCTAACACCTCGGGTTTCCCCAGGCAGGTTTCTCTTCAGTTTCCCAGTCACAGGGGTGCCTGGGTGGCACAAGGCAACAGAACCACCACCCTTTCTGCTCCCCCCACCCCCGCCCCGGGACTCAAGTCCTCTCCTGGACCAGCACACAGTAGCCGCCTTCAGCTGGCAGTGCGGGCGGGGACAACACGGGTGGCGGAGGTGCCCAGACCCGGCTGCGCTGCAAAGCCGGGAGGCGAGGTGCGGCCGGAGCGCGGGCGCGCCGCCCAGGTCCCCGGCAACGCGTGATGCAGATGCGCCCCCGACCCGCCCGCCCATCGCCACCCCCGGAAACCCCAGACACCCCATTGTGTCCCCAGGCAGCAGCTCTCTCGGCCCTCGCCGTCCTCGCTTACCTTCTGTCGGCCTCTCCGTTGCGCCCGAACAGCCGGCCGCCTGCCTCCAGTGCTCTGCAAAGCGGGGGAGGACGCTTTGTTAGGGCTCCAGAAGCGGGACAATACTTCGCAGTCGGCGCCGGGGTTCAGGGCGGGCGTCCTTCAAACGGACGCGAATGGGGACCCGCGCGAGCGTCATTTCCATTTGTAAGGGGCCAGCGCTCACAAAAGCGCGGCTCCTGGGGGCTGCGGCGCGCATCCTCCCCGCCCGCCGGCCCGCCCCCGCCCGCTCAGCCCGCTCTCCCGGACCGACCCCTCCTCCGCCTCGCACACCATCCCCTCCCCGCCTGGTCAGCCTGGAGCGCCCCGGCCCGAGCTGGCCGCCAGGCCACCCGCTTCCTCGCTGCCGCTCCCTGCTCCCGGCCCGCGGGGACAACCACCGTCCGGCCCCAGCCCGGCAGGGGAAGCCCCAGCCTGTTCCGGTGCCTGGGCCGCCAGGACGCGCAGGGCCTCGCCCACAGCGCGGGGGCAGCGAGAGGCCTCCGCGCACCCCCAGGCCGCGGGGCGGGGGTCCGCGGGAGCGGGCTCCGCGCTTACCGCGTCCCGGGGCTCAGGCGCCTGGCGCTGCCGCGGGGGCCATGGCCGCGGGCGCACTCGGGGCTCGGAGGCGGCGGCGGCAGTGGCAGCGGGACGGCCGCGCCCAGCGCGCTCGACTCCCGGCTCGGCCGCGGCCACCCGAAGCTTTGGACGCAGGGGAGGAAGGGCCAGGCCCGCGCGGGGAGGAGGAGCCAGGGCGACGCCGGCCCGGGCGCGGCTCCTCCTCCGCGGCCCGCGCAGCTGGGGCCGCTGAGGGAGGAGCGCTGGGCGCCGCTCGGGCCCTCGCGGGGTCAGTCCCCCCTCACTCCACCCCTTCCACGGGGACTGCGCCTCTGGTGGCCGGAGCACGGAGGAGTGCGGTCCCGGCTTGGCTGTGACCCTGGGGCGGTCGCCTCGGAGATTTGAACTTGGAAGCTCCGGGGCTTGCCGGGGCGCAGATGGAGGAGGTCAGCAGAGGTCGACCCCCTGCCGGATAGCCTCTCCTTCCTTCCAGAGGCACCTGCACAATCCCCTCTGTGCCTAGGACACCCGGCCGGCAACGTCACCGGGTCGGGGAAAAGTCCCCGCCTCCAGCCCGTGGGACTGAGGGTGGGGATCCAGGTGCCTCTTTTTCCCCCAGGCGGGCTTGGATTTCTCAGCCCTCGAGCGCCCATTGGCGGTCATTAGAAGAGGGGGTCCAGGAGGCTGAAGAGGTCCAGACTTGACTCTGAACCCCATGGAGCGAGTGCGTCCCTCCTACCAGGTCTAGACTGGCTTCCGCACCTGCCCACCACGTCTTCTTAGGCTCCCACCCCTATCCAGGCTTCTGTGGGTGCATCCAACCCTCCGTCACTAGCCACGCGGGACGGATACTCCTTGGAGTCGGTACCGCTCAGGCCAATGATTGCTCGGTGTTTACCGCCTCCTCCCCCCCACCCCTACTCCACGGGCTCCCCCAGAGTCTCCGCTTCTCACTCCCCCATCTCCACATTTCTACACAAGTCTGGTTATTTCAGCAGGAAACTGGAAAACGCTCCCTTGCTACTGAAAGAACAAGGGATAGACAGGAAGGAAACTAGCATTTATTGAGAATCCAGTGTGCTGGAAACTTGACAGGAATAATCTTACCTAATCCTCACACCACCTTTGGGAGGCAGACTTTATTATATCCATTTTGCAAATGAGGGCCTTAGAGAAGTTAAGGAGCTTCCTCAGGACCACACAGCTAGTTGGCAGAGCTGGGATTCAAAAGCAGATGACATCTGTGACACAACTGCATAGAACAAAATATAGTCACAAAAATGAGTGAGCATAAAACTGGTGTCATTTGAATAAAGCCCTAGGATTGTATTGACATCAGTTTCCTGGTTGTGATATTGTACTACAATTATGCAAAATGTTATCATTGGGAAAAATTGGGTAAAAGGTCTGTAAGGGATCTCTCTGTATTATTTCTTATAACAGTGTGAATCTACAGTTAACTCAAAGTTTTGGGGGGTTGTGTTTGCTCTTTTTTTAAGCAGATCAGTCTTACTTTATTTTATTTATTTTTTTAATACATTTATTTAATTTTGGCTGTGTCAGGTCTTCGTTGTTGCTGCGCACGGGCTTTCTCTAAGCACGGGCTTTCTCTAATTGCGGCAAGCGGGGGCTACTCTTTGTTGTGATAAGCAGGCTTCTCATTGTGGTGGCTTCTCTTGTGGAGCACGGGCTCTAGGCACGCGGGCTTCAGTAGTTGCAGCACGTGGGCTCAGTAGTTGTGGCTCACGGGCTCTAGAGCACAGGCTCAGTAGTTGTGGCACACAGGCTTAGTTGCTCCGCGGCATGTGGGATCTTCCCAGATCAGGGCTCGAACCCGTGTCCCCTGCATTGGCAAATGGATTCTCAACCACTGAGCCACCAGGGAAGCACCAAGCAGGTCAGTCTTCTTTTAGAACCCAAATTCTATTCCTTCAGCACAGTGCACCTGGAGAATAAGAAAAAGGAGAGATTCATGCTCCTCTCTCCCACTTTTTAACAATCTTGGGTAAGCATGCACACACACACTCATGTACTTTATGCGTGGTTGTTCAGTCTAGTAATAATTACACAACACACATACACACTCTTTGTTATGGGAATAGCTAACCTGTTACCAGAATCCTTACATAGGTGTCATCTTATAAATAAGAGAATATGTTCATTGGGGACTAAAACAACCAACAGTCTTAGAAGGTAAGACTGAAGAGGTTTTTTTTTTCAGAATGAAATAATGCCATTTGCAGCAGCATGGATGGACCTAGAGATTATCATACTAAGTGAAGTAAGTCAGAAAGAGAAAGACAAATACCATATGATATCACTTATATGTAGAATCTAAAATACGACACAAACGAACATATATGAAACGGAAACAGGCTCACAGACATAGAGAACAGACGTGTGGTTGCCAAGGGGTAGGGGGGTAGGGAAGGGAAGGGTTGGGAGTTTGGGATTAGCGGATGCAAACTAGTGTATATAGGATGGATAAATAACAAGATCCTACTGTATAGCACAGGGAACTATATTCAATATCCTGTGATAAACCATAATGGAAAAGAATATGAAAAAGAATATATATATTTAGATTTATATATGTTATAGATTTTTTTCTTGTTTCAGCTAGTCTCTGCCATGGGAGCCTCATCCTACAAGTTCTCTCTCCAAGCATCCCTTTTTAACCTGCAAGAATCCTTAAGGAGGAGACTGTCATTAGTTTCAAGCAGTGATTCTTGGGGGCCAGGAGATGTTCCCTATAGAGAAAGATCAGAATTGGTGGGGATTGTGTAATTTCAAAAACACAAGATACTCTTTCATGAGGGGAGTGAATGGGGTGGAGTTAATGCTGGAAATTACACATAACTCCCAGCTTCCCTACAAAAGAGGGGAAAGTGTGCAGCATGGCTACTTCACAGTGTAGCTTTGCAAGAACAGTCCTGCCAACTCAGATAATTTGACACAATGTGCCTGCAATTTAGGTTGCACAGGGTGAAAGGTTTGTCTTAGTCCAGACTGAGCCACTGGAAGAAAGCAGGAATTTACCTTAGAAGCTATCAATTGAGCTTTTCTCTGTTAAACAAAAAATAAAGATAACAGCAGAAATAGTAGCCAACCTCCAATACTACATTATATGCAATATAAGAAAACAATGAAAAGAAATGTAAATACCCTTTACAAGCCACATTTCTTATCTGTTGCAGTTTATCTGCCTCTGATATCAGCTCTCACTTAAAAAAAATCCTTGTTCAGGGACCCAGTATCCTTAAGGTGTTTATAGCCGAAATTTTTGAATGGCTTTCTGCTACATTTTTCAGTACTGGGCTGGCTTTCTTAGATTGGTAAAAAGCTGTAAAAAGTTAACAATAACAACAAAATAATAATAATAATCCAGGGAAAAGAAAGTTATTCTTTTTTTTTTTTTTAAAGTTTGCTGTTTTTTCTTTCTTTCTTTCTTTATATTTATGGCTGTGTTGGGTCTTCGTTTCTGTGCGAGGGGGCTTTCTCTAATTGTGGCAAGTGGGGGCCACTCTTCATCGCGGTGCGCGGGCCTCTCACTATCACGGCCTCTCTTGTTGCGGAGCACAGGCTCCACACGCGCAGGCTCAGTAATTGTGGCTCACGGGCCTAGTTGCTCCGCGGCATGTGGGATCTTCCCAGACCAGGGATCGAACCCGAGTCCCCTGCATTGGCAGGCAGATTCTCAACCACTGCGCCACCAGGGAAGCCCCAAGAAAGTTATTCTTTGTTTCGCTGGTAGCGCAGTGGTTAAGAATCCGCCTGCCAATGCAGGGCACACGGGTTCGATCCCTGGTCCGGGAAGATCCCACATGCCGCAGAGCAACTAAGCCTGTGTTCCACAACTACTGAGCCCGCAAGCCACGACTACTGAAGCCCATGCGCCTAGAGCCCGTGCTCCCCAACAAGAGAAGCCACCGCAATGAGATGCCCGCGCACCACAACGAAGAGTAGCCCCCGCTCACCGCAACTAGAGAAAGTCCACGCACAGCAACGAAGACCCAACGCAGACAAAAATAAATAAATAAATAAATAAATAAATAAACTTATTTTTTTAAAAAGGTGGGGGGCGAGCAGAGAGAGGGAAATTCAGGCTTCGTGAACTTCCTGGGATCTGCAGAGTTATCTTTTTCTGGTTAAAGAAAGGCTAGAGCTCTAACCAAACTCAGTGTACTCTCCCTCAAAGTCATAGTTGGGTATACATTATTTCTTAATCACAGAATAGTCAAAAAAGTTCTTCTATCACTATGTAGTAACTCCCAGCTCCTTCTATACTTCTTTAATAAGTGTCTTTCTTATTTCTCTGGTGATTTGAACTAATCAGAACGGTGTTCATGTGAGCTGTAGAGCTGTATCAGGGAGGACCAAGTAGATAAAGCAGATTATCAGGAATAATCCAACCCAAGGACTGTCTGGGTGAAAAGGACATCATACTCTCCCCAAGGCCCTAAGGAAATGGTGAAAGGAGGAAGGGGGAAATCTGGGTTCCAGACATGCAAGTCAAAGACTAGGAGTTTCAGTGACAAAATGTTTATGGTAAGAACCCAAGAAGATGCCAGCAGGAAATGAGAAAAACACAGAACAGGGATGGGAAAGAGACAGAAAGCAAACAGATTTACACTTTTGCCCTGGAGGACCTCTCTTAGGAATTAGGATTCTCCGTCTTCCCTCGTGAAATATATGAATGAAGAAGAAACAGGGATTCAGCACTTTTTTTTTTTTTTTAACATAAGCATTAAACACCTACTCTGTGCCCATTACTATCCTGGGAGTCATGAGATGTTCAAAAGAAACATCAACCTGGGTCCTTGCCCTTGAGGAATGTGTTACTGACCTTTGGGGAAGCAAAAATATGCACACATGAGAGAGTGAGGGGACATTGTGAGGTGGCATTGGATTCCAGTCTGGTCCTCCAGTTGGGAGCCACACACATATATAGCATGACAGAGAAGAGAGGTGTGATTTCCTGAAAACATGGCTTTTATCAAGTCATTGAGCCCATTGCCTTTCATATCAGGTCCTAGATCTCCTTCCTGACATTCAAGACCCTACTTGATCCATGCAGATATATGTATCCTCACTGTCTGCAGACAACCTACCCTGCTTCCACTGTGCTCATAACTGCCTCTGCAGCTTCCCTCTGCTGCTACTTCTGCCCAGATCATCCGTCTGAAGGTATAACCGATGCCCTGTCTCTGTCCACTGTTCTTTATTTGACCCAGCAGTTATTGCACAGCAGGAAGTGGTTATTGAACATGAGCCTTTTGGAGCTCACGGACTGAGCTTTGAGGTGCTTTCCAAATACTTGGCCCTTACATGGAGAAGAGATGTGGCACGTGCGTGCATGGCAGCACAGGGAGGCTGGTCTTCACTTTTGGAAATATCTTTTTTCATGTGTCTGGAATCTGGAAATGTTCTACCGTTCTAAAGACTTAAGTGCCTAAAGACTGACACTTATAGCTTACTTCAAAGTAGAAGAAAATGAAGTTCTAGTTTAAGAAGCATTGGTATTCCTTCACCTCGCACTCTCTTAAACACTTAGCCAACATGACATGAAATCTTTACCTTTAAAAAAAAAAAAAAGGCTTTTGAGTGGAAAATGACGTAACACTTTTTCCCCAAGCAAGACTACTTTAAGTTTTCTAGAATTTGATGCACACGCAAAATAGGAACCCAGAAACATATTTTAAAATAGTCCTATAAATAAATAAACAGTTCTGTCTGAAAGAAATATAAAGTGAGCTACATGTGCAATTCAAAAATTTCTAGTAGTCACATTTGTAAAAGTAAAAGCAAACAAGTAGAATGTTTACATTTTATTTAACTCAATATACCCCAAATATTATCATTTCAACATGTAATCAATATAAAAATTATTAATGATATGATTTACATGAGTGGTTGTACTGAGTCTGAAATCGGGTGTGTATTTTGCAGCTCATCTCCACTCAGACTAGCTGCCTATGGCTGCTGGCTCGTGTTTCAGGGAGTGTAATGTTAGAACAAGAAGAGGGTTGTTACTTCATCCCACCCAATTCCTTGTTGTGACAACGAGCCTGGGTTCAGGAGAGTTTGGTGCTTTGCTCAAGATCACATATCAGTCCCCTGGGCTGGGCTCATCTACACCCGCACTCGCCTCCCATGCAGGTTCATGGGTGATGCAAACAGCCTTCTTGGAATGAAACACAGAGTTTTTAAATATTCTTAAAAGCCACCTTAAAAGCCACCCTCTAAAACCTTTGGACCCCCCAAAAGTATTTAAAAAAATAAAATTTCAGAAGAAAATAGCCCAGTGTACCCTATTTTAATACTTAGACATGACAACCCTGCAGGCCATTTGTTAATACCTGTCCCACAGCCTACGTGTTTTCTGCTCAGCTGTATCTGCACCTGCAGGGGACCCAGAGAGAGAGGGCTGGAGGCCCAGAAGGCAGTCACTGCTGTGTGTGCCTGTCCTCTAGGGATGAGTGGGAGGGGTGTTGCTCAACCTCTATCCTCTGTCCCACCCACATCAGCTCCTGCTGGCATCCTAAGGAGCTGTGTTGTTTTCCATGATTAATTTCAAAAGCCTTGAAATAACTGGGTGACGTTTTGTCTTCCACTCTGCACATTTTGCAGTGCTTTATATTCGGAACCAAGCCAAAGGTGAATGCAGGGGAAATGACCATTTCAAAACAGAAAATGAAACCAACAAGAAGAGAGCATCGTTTCCAATAATGAGGACATTTGGGGGTAAACTGAATAATGAGGGCATCTTTGCATCTGGATTGATGAGAAAGCAATTAGATCCTTCATTACCAAAAGCGACATAAATCTTTGATTTGCATTTTGTTTTCAATTTGGACAGAATGGGCATGGTTCTCTAAGGATATAATCTAGACCTCTTTGCACCAAAATACTGAAGTCAAAGTGATGATAAATCTTATGGCAGTGAGCTCTGTGAGTCATATTTCAATCTGCAAAAAAAAAAAAGCCATCTTGGAGATGAGGTTTGGGGGCTATGCTGAGATGCCCAGATGCCATGCTCAGACTTTAACAAAAAAAGCATTTTGTCTGATTTTTTATTATTGAGGTCTCTTCCCCAACATCATGCAGCCTATTTCTGGATCCCCTGAAGTACAAATAAGATAAGAGGGGAAGGGGGGAAATCAGCAGAGAGAAAAATGAGTGCCTATTTATGTGAATCTGGTCACAAAGCAAAGTCAAGAACAGGCCAAACGTGTGTGTGTGTGTGTGTGTGTGTGTGTGTGTATGAAAATAGGTAGGTGGGCTTGTTTGTCCTTCCAGATGCCCCCTCTACCCTTCTCTACTGCTCAATTCCCTAAGAGGCCACCAAAATGTATTGTGTTAAGGGACTCCTTTGCACCTGGCATCCCGTTAGGTTCGGCTGACAGGTTCACTGGCAAAAGACTGGAAGGTGGAAAGAGCATGAGGTTGGGGTATTTATTCAGCCAGCTGCCCCCTATAGGGTCTCTGTAGGCCGGCTGCATCCCTTAAGATCACAGCTTCTGTGGCACAGCCTTTGCTACACAACTCTCAGTCATCAGTTCTGCCAGTCAGGCCTGGGCTTGGTAATGGCACTCCCTGTTATCAGCTCCCAGGCAGGCACTATCCTTGTTTCTTTGTACCCGACCTACCCTTTTGTAAGTAGTCCCTTTATTAACTATTCTCCAAATACCTAATTTGAGCTTATCCACTATTTCCTTCTGAGACCTTGATTGATAAAGGAGGTATGCATACATTCCTTGCTCCAGAAAAAACTGTCTTCTCTCTGTTAGCACAAAATGCCTTTAGTTTTTCTATTGTACATAATTTTAGATTGGTTCAGCAAAACTAGACCCTGAGATGAGGATTTGTGTGCATGAGTTTTATTAAAGAAATGCTCCGGCAGAAACCCGTAGGGGAGGGTGGTGGAGGAGGGGGAGGAGGAAGAGCAAGACAAGGAGAGCAGAAGAGAAGAAGCCGGCCGAGGGCAAAATTTCAGACAAAGTCCCAGCCTCAGCCTAATCTTGAGTGGAGCTCTGGAGCATAAATTGCACCTCAGAGTTTGCCCTGACTTGAGTCAGAGGAGCTGGGCTTTCTATTTCCTGCACCAGTAAGTAAGGGTCCCAAGGGCATCCAGGCAGAGCACCATCAATGTACACTTCACGTACATCCCTTGTAACATGAAAGTATTTAGGGAGGGGAGACACACTGTTTATTAATTGGCTTAATAATGGAGTTATTGGTGGAGAGGAAAGAATTGCCTCCAGATACCAAAAAAGCTCACAGCAGATCCTAAAGGGACACATACTTTGAAAAAACACTGCACAAAAACAAATAGTATTTTATTTTAATGGATTTGGATAATATACTTTAATATTAGTAAAAATCATATCAGGGCTGAAAGTCTTCTTAAAATGCAAAGGCATCTTTGTAGGAATCTTAGCTACCAGATGCAGGTAGTAGTTCTATGGTGTGTGTGCATGTGGTTGGGAGGGGAGTATATCAACACTTGCCATTTCCCTCTGAAGCTTCTAACACTTGGAAATTTGTCATAGAAGCTTTTCTCATCTGCAGCTCAAACACTTTTTTTCAGCAGGAATTTAGCTGAAGTTGAAATCACCATCTGGCATCTCATATTGAACCAGGTCCTTTTTGTGCCAAGAACTTCTTCTCTTGGCAGTGAGGCTGACTGTGATCTTTCAAAAATGTTTCTTGAGTTGGCAGCCTTGACTGAGCAGAGCAAGCAGCCTGTCTTGGAATTTAGGAAGAGATGTGCTCAGCAAGTTGTTGCCCCAGGAAGAAAAGCGCAATGTGAAAAGTTGAACCTTAGGTTTTGAAACCCCAGAAGCCATATCTTCTATTATTGAGCTAAAACCAGCTAGGGGAAAAAAACCATCTCAGCAGTATGATTAGTAGCAGCAAAATGTTGCACAAGACCTAGGAAAGGAGTATTCAATTTGAACCAACAAATGTTATTTAAGCACTTTCGAGGTGCAAAGTGATACCCTCCATGCTGTGGGGACGTAAGGACGACTAAGAAGGGGTCTCTGCTCCCAAGTGGTTGGGGATCAGGGGCTGGGGATGCTTAGATGGAACCAGGGGCTGGGGATGCTTAGACGGAACCAAGTCAGCCTATACTAAGGAGCAGAGCTGACATTGTCTGCCTCCTCCCAGAAGTTCGGGGATCCCTGTTACCATTTCTGTGCCCCTCCATCAGCTGATGTGCTTTTGCTTCCACTGGGCTGCACCAATGGCTCTTCTTCAGTGGCTACCCTAGGGTACTATGTACAAATTTAGAGAGCAGCAAGTGCTGGGGAGCTTAATTCCTAGCAGTGACTGCTCAATGTGGGAATAAAAAAAGCCCAGCTCCCTTTGCCTCAGAGCAGGACTTAAGTTAATGTCCAGGCTTTCCCTACAAGATCAGGCTGAGCTACTCCTAGGACTTTGCCTTGTCTTACATTTGCTCTGTCTCTTTTCCTTCCCTGTCCTACTTCCCTCATTCACTTGCCAGTCTCTTCTGGGAACATTGCCTTAGTAAAAACCCTTCCTTACAAATGCTCCTCTCAGGATCTTCTTCTGGGAACCTGACCTCAGACAAAGGGCATAATGATATAAACAAAATGCTATGAGAGCAGGAAGGAGAGATTAATTCTGCCTGGTGATCAAGGACCTTTCCATAAAAGGAGGCGTATTTGAACTAGGCCTTGAAGGGTTATTTGGATTTTGCCAGGCAGATGGAATTGAGGAGTGTCATGGTAAATCTGGGGAAAATACATACACATGCAGGGATAATGAAGGTAATGGTGGGGAGTGAAAGGTGATGAAGCTGACAAAGCAGTCTGGGAGTAACTGAAGAACAGCCTTCAATGTCATTAAAGAGTTTGGGCTTTTTAAAAATTGGTAAGGGTGAGCCATTTTAGATTTCCAAGCAGGGGAGAAATGATACACTTCTCTTTTAGAAAAGAATTGAATGGAAATATAAAGGATGGGTTGGAGGGATAAGAGATAAACAATGGAAACCACTTTGGGGGTCAATATTCCACATGACAATGATGAGGGACTGACTTAGGGCAGTGGGTGTGAGAATGAAAAGGAAAGGATGGATCTAGAGATTAGACGAATGGACTTGTCAACTAACTAGCTGTAGGTGGGAAAATCAGAGTGATCAAAAGTGGCCAAAGTGTTGAGTTGGATCAGACGGTGAAGGACGGTGCCATCAGCCAAGAGACAGAACACAGAGGAAAAAGCCAGATGGGGAAGAAATCAATGAGCTCATTTTTGAATGTGTTAAAATTGAAGGAGACACCAGAAAAAATCCCTAATAACTCAAAGACATTTGAATGAAATCGGAAAGTAACCTGAGAATAAAGAACAAACAAATTTTGGGATATTCAGAGACTCATGAAATTCCAGTTCAAGGTTAGACCAAAAGAGACACTTTTAAAAATTAGCTCTCTACGTAAGAATCAAAACAAGAAAATCAACAACAGAAACTTGGACACCCTTTAGGAATAAGAACACTTAAAATTCACTTGTGACAAAAGTGCAATGCTTCAGTTTCAGTATGATTTTACTTTGATGATTAAAACTAGAGAGGGGAGTATATATGATTTAAAGATTAGATCTGGTATGTTACATTTGTATGGTTGTTTCTATGGACTGTGAAATTCTATGGACCATGAAAACAGAGTCCTATGACAATGGTGCTGAAAGAAGAAAAACACTGCATTTAGCATTCACAGCCTATTACCTGATGTGACACATTGCTGGTGGAGGGACTGCTGGAGTACTAGTTCCATCAACGGAGAGTGGCTATTTCCTGGCCCTTAATTACTGCTGTTCATTTGCTTATGGACTTGCATTGACTTTTTAAAAATAAATCAATGTGTCCACGTGGAAACTGGCATCCCTGCCTTGCATTGACATTTCAAGCAGCACACAATTAGAAAAAAAGCACAAGTCCAAATTCTTTAAAAATGTTTCAGTTTGAGGAAAAACCTACTCTATACAAGATACATTGTTTCAAAACCCAAATGAATTTTAGGGCAGCAGAGAGGCCTCAGTACTCTGTAACAATGTTACACTTAAACTCTTCTCTTTGAGAACACAATACTTAGAAACAACACTTCCTCCTCTCCTAGGTAGGATGTTAGGGTAACAGAAGCCAAGTTACCCATGGAAGTAAGAGGAAGAGAAGGTAGAAAATGTAGAGGAAGGAGGACATTAGTTGTGTTTATTCATTCAGTCTCTCTTCCTCCCTCCCTCTCTTCCTCTCTGGCTCAGTCCCTCCCTTCTTCCCTCCCCCATTTCCAGGAATACTTGAGGACCTACTGTGTGCCGGGCCTACTAGGAGTCAGAGATACCATACTGAGCAGGGGAAACATTCATGATCTCTACCCTTAGGGAATTTAGGTCTATCGTACTTGATTTCAGATTCCACATGTCAATAAAAGATAACTTCACTTGTTCTTCACTCCTGTTCTCTCTCACCTTCACATTGCATATTCAGGCATATTAGGTTGACCCATTTGTGGAGCACATCTGTGAGGCATGACCCAGCTAGGCTGCCTCCATCTGAAATTCAACTCTCTCACTTAATAGTTGTGTACATTTGGTCAAGTGACTTAACCTTTTTAACCTCCGTCTCTTCTTCATCTATAAAATATAGATAATAACAGCACAGACCTCACAAGACAGTTGTGAACATTACAAGAATTAATTCATTTAGAACTTAGAATGGGCTCTGGTACACAGGGAGCAATCCACTGATGTAACCCATTGTTATTTTTAGCACACACAGGAAAAAAATAGATGAAACAGACCATATCTTTCAAAGAGCTTACAGTCTTGCAGGTGGAGACAGACAGGTACACAGATAAAGGCAATAACGTGTGGTGAGTGAAATGATGAAGAAGGTATGTTTAGGCTATGGTGGGAGATCACAAAGAAGGCAGTGGGGAATTCTTTTGGTCAACTCTTTTGAGACAGATGTAATATCAACCCAAAGTAGTTTCTTATTTCCCTGACCCTTAGGTAAATGATCCCTCCCTATTAAATGCCTGTTTTGCTTGCTTTATTTGCCCATAGTTATTCCACTGTGGATAATTACATAAGCACAAATGAAGGCTTTTCATGAGGGGTCATTGTGGGCCCTCTTTATTTACACTCTGAATAAAGGAGCTTACCCTAGTTGGTGAAACTAGGTTACATTTTCCTGATTTCTTATGTTCAGTGGCATATTTCTTATAGAAGTCAGAGTTGTTTGGGCAAAGGGAAAATAGGCCTTTTCTCACACCAGGAAGTGGTCTAATTCTTTTTGCCAGTGACTGGCTAAGACACGGCCATATGATTTAATTCTGGCCAATGAGACCCAAGGTAAGCTGGGGGTTCTGGGAAACATTTTCTCAATAATATGAGGCTAATGGGAGGAAACATCACTATTCTTCTCCTTTTTATTGTTCCAGCTACTTTTAGATGGGTTTTCTGTTCACTTTCAGTTAACTCCTTGTGGAGTTAATATGAGCAGCATGATGGGGCATTTCTGGGCAGAAGCTTTCAAGAGCCATGTGTGTGGCTTGCCATGCTCCCTCTCCCCTGCCCCCATGATCAGGGAAGCATGTTGAGATGGAGCCTCTGCCATCCTAGTTCCTCAATGACTACAATAAGTAGGCCTTCTGTGACAGACTTGTGGCATGAACAAGAAATAAACCTTATCACTGAGCTGATGAAATGTGTTGTTATTGTTGTTCCCACAGATAAACCCAGTCTACTTAGACTGGTAAACATCCTAAACATTGTAGCGACTAAAAACAATGAAGTGGAAGCAAGAGCTTGCGATGCAGGCCCTTAACCCCAGGTAATTCAAGACTGGAAAGAGCAGGCTCCCCTCTGCCCGCTCCGCACACTTCCTGGTTAGTGAGATGAGCCTCAGAATGGGAAGTCATTTAATCCGAATAATGCTTTAAAAATGTCTTCACTTCAATGCATTATTCAGAGTAAATTAATCACAACTTATTAAGTGTCTCTTTAGCCTCCCTGACACTTGCCTCATCACTTTGCCCGTCAAGTTTTTTTTTTATAATGACCTCACTATGCACTCCCCTAACAACCCCCTTACCTAGACACCTACCTAGGAGTCTTTTGGTAATAGCTTGATAATCATGGAGCTGAAGTTTTGTGGCACAAATATGAAGTGAAGGTGACATGTCAGTGGGGGACAGGAGAATGATGACAATGATAATTCATATTTCTGTAGCACTTGTTCTAAACCAGATGTCATTCTGAGCACTTTATATATAGTAACTCACTTAATCCTCACCTTATGAGGTAGGTATTATCATTCTCTCTCCTTTACAGAGGAGGAAACAGGCACAGAGAAGTTAAGTGTCTTATCCAAGGTCATGCAACTAAAAAGTAACGACACTCGGGCTCTAGTCCCAGCAATCTGGCTCCTAACACTCCTAAAAGTGTTCTAACCATGACGCTTCACCAAGAGTGGGTGGGGAGGGGTGTTGTTTTGGGAGAAGCAGTTCTTAGAGAAGCACGAGGTAAAGAGCCTAGCTGAGTCTCACCTGACTTAAATCCTAGCTGGGCGTTGTTTTGCAATTTGCAAAACACATCTACATCCTGGTTTCCTCAACTGTAAGAAGGCGCTGCTGGTAGCTCTGTCCCCTGCAAGGTAACTGAGGCATGCAGACCCTAGCATTGAGCTTGTCTGCAAAACCACCCGCTGAATGTGATTGGGGCTGCTGTAACATTCTAGGACAGATCCCCAGAGGGTGCCGAAGTCTTGTGTATGTGGAGAGTCACATAAAAATGTGAAATGACTGTTTGGGGATTTCTCTAGGAGTCCTTTGGAAGGTATGGATTGTAAGGTGACAGGACCTGGGAAAGGCTGTCTGGAGAGTCATTTCTGGGATCTGCAGGCACAACAGCAGCTGAGATGTACCCATCGCACTGGAATGGGTGGCTGGATAAGCCATTGGGACCAACTGTGATTTAAGAGGTTTGAGGGGGCATTTTTCTCAGGTCTGAAAGGGGCGCACAGATGTGCAGAAGAGTAGGGAGGTGAGGACAAGGGGCTGGGATCTAAAATTGTATCAGAAAAGCTTTGGAAATGTAGCTCAAGAGAGAGAACTTAGTTTGAGGAGTTGCAAATTCACTACCAGAAAGTCCCTTAGGTTGTATCTCTAAAGTGTATTGCAAATTTGAGCACTTCTCACCATCCCCACTGTGGCCACTGCCAGCACCCTGCTAAGGGCCATCTAGCTGTGCCTCCCACAGACTCCTGGCAGTCTACCTGGTCTCCCTGCCTCCATTCTGGTCCCTGCCCTTCCATTTGCCTCACAGGAGACAGAGTGATCTTTTAAAAAATGCGATCAATTACTGTGGCTTCTTTTCACTCTCAGAATAAACCCCAAATCTTGACTCCATAATCTGGCCCTGCCTAACACCTGGACCTCATCTCTCACCACCACCCCTGGCGCCCCAGTCCACCCCCACTGGCCGCATTTCTGATATACAAACACACCAAGCTCCTTCCTGCATTAGCTGTTCGCTTTGCCTGCAATGCTTTCCCCCCTGTTCTTTGCACAGCTGGCTCCTTCGGCTGCTCTGGTCTTGATCGAAACATCGCCTTCTCTGATTTCCCGACTGCCTTGTCCCCTGGCCCTCATGCTCTCTCAGCCACCCTCCATGCCACTGGCAGATTCCCTCTCCTTCACAAAACTCATCACTATCCAAAATGGTCTTGTTTGTGCCTTTGCTTGTTTATAGGGCTGTTGCCAGTCTCCCCTATTAGCCTTGTTTGCCTCGTTCATGGCTGTATCCCCAGCACCTAGATCAGTTTCCAGTGCACTGAGGCTCCATAAATTAAGACGTAATTTACATTTAATTTCCATCAGTAATACATTTCAAACAATTTACTTATATGTCCCGGTGGAAAAAAGAAGAAAGATTAATTTTATTTACATTTAATTGAATATTGATGCATTCTTTGGATGATGGCAATGGGATAGTAACATTTCAACACAATTTTGTGGGGATAATCTCTTGCTAGAAAATCTGAAATTACATATGGCTCAGAATAAATTAGTTTTACATAGAAAATTAAAAATCCAGGAGCCACAATTGATAGGTTCCTATTTTTAAATATTACGAAAATATAAAATTTAAATATTACGAAAATGTAAAATATAAGCTACAATGTTTCTATAATAAAGGGCTTAGAGTTAGTAATGGTAAGAATACAATGTCAAAATCTACCTAACCATATTTTCTTTACTGATTTCTTTGAATAATGCAATGGTGCTGAATGTTTATTTGGAGTCTGTTAAAATATAATATTGGTACTTCCCTGGTGGCTCAGTGGTTAAGAACTCGCCTGCCAACGCAGGGGACACGGGTTCGATCCCTAGTCCAGGAAGACCCCAGATGCCGCAGAGCAACTAAGCCCATGTGCCACAACTACTGAGCCTGTGCTCTAGAGCCCGTGAGCCACAACTACTGAGCCCATGAGCCACAACTACTGAGGCTGCGTGCCACAACTACTGAAGCCCACGTACCTAGAGCCCGTGCTCCACAACAAGAGAAGCCACTGCAATGAGAAGCCCGCGCACCGCAACGAAGAGTAGCCCCTGCTCGCAGCAAATAGAGAAAGCCCGCGCATAGCAACGAAGACCCAACACAGCCAAAAATAAATAAAGTAAAATATAATATTAACATTATCTTGTGTATTAATTGCATTTGACTATTTGTCTTATTTCTGGATTTGATTCAACATTTTTATATTTAAAGATTGTCAATGTAGAGCCCTCTGGGATATAATCATTTTCAATTCACATATGACTAAATTTGGTCATATCTGCTGATTGTGTAAAGAGCTCTTTCTGAGAAGTAAATATTAATGCTGACTGGTTTTGAAAAAAGAACCCTTTGGAGAACCTCTTCTTTTTTTCGTTTTTAGACACCTCTGTTAGCTGCTTTAACACTTGGTTGGAAGTGTTTTTAAAGGAGCTTGTGAAGATTTGGAAAAGATTTTATTTTTAATATCCCAGATTGCATCCTCTGCATCGGGTTGGTTTTGTTACATGCGCTCCATCTGTCTTGAAGATATGGAAAACTTGGTAGGGGAAAAATGGAAAGGGCAAAACTGTTTCCGTAGCTCTACAAAATGTCTAAAAATGACTTCACATGTAAAATCTAGAGCATGGATTCCTTCAGTTAGAACTTTCCCACACTACCCAGGTGCCTGGCACTCAACCTTCCCAAGCGGGGAAAGGAGAAATTGTTTAGTTACTCCCTGGTTAGAAAGTTTGCAAGGTTGAATGCCTTTTGCACAATCTCTACTTCATACAACTTCAGTAAGATTTCTTACCATTTTAGGTGAATTCAATTAAACATGTGGATTGATTCTTTTATTATGAATATCCTTAAAACAGAATATAATCAATTTACTTGCTGGCTACGGTTGAGCTGGGATTTCTGATATCCTTCTTTAATGTTTCAGGCTTAGTACTGGATGAAAAACTTTGAAAAACAAAACAAAACAAAACAGAACGTTTCTTTGCCTATCCCCAGCTGCACATGACAGTGAAAGAAGCTGAAATCTTACTCTTCACTGGACATTACATCCAATTTCAAGCTTCTATTATCTTTTTTAAAAGCTATTAGAGAATACTTAGTAAAGATTTTGTTTCTCTGAAGGTCAGCCTGTTATATTTGTAATTGGAGCACTTCATGGATTGGGTGTCTGGGAGATCTAAGTGCTTTTATCCATCCTACCATTGTTTAACATGATATTTATGTGTTTACTGAGTGTCTTGTAGCCTTAGAATGTGGATTTCTGGAGACTCAACATCTTTTATGATGTGTGTAGCACCAAATAAAATATGGATTCTTCAGTATCATCTCAAAACGGACTTTAATCTGGAGCTATAAAGTGGCACTCCTTTGGTGTGTGTTTATCTGCAAATTATTCTTTGAACAGAATCAAACCTTCAGGGACTTCCCTGATGGTGCCCTCCCAATGCAGGGGGCCCGGGTTCCATCCCAGGTCAAGGAACTAGATCCCGCCCGCTGCAGCCAAAGAGCCCTCATGCCGCAAAGGAGATTCTGCGTGCTGCAACTAAGACCCAGCGCAGCCAAATAAATAAATAAATAAATAAATAAATAAATAAATATTAAGGAAAAAAAAGAATCAAACCTTCAGCAAGCAAAACTCACAGCCCCCAACATTATGAACCTACTGAATTGAAATGATGCTAAAATCCTGGTTTGTTCATTTGGGGAGGATTGTTATTTTAGAGTTATTATAAGTAAAGTATTTTCAAGCAAAAGGTGACTATTGGAGAAGGTGATACTTAAACATCATGTGATATTTAAAGCTGGCTTTGCAGTTTCCAAATCATCACCCAAGATGATAAATGTATGCATCAGTGCCTAACCCACATAATATCAAATTTTCTCATGTCCTATGACTCATCTGAGAGCTCTACTCAGTTGCCATCAATATCTCCTATCCTGTTACAAGACCTTGTCATCACCTAGAACTGCTTCACCTCTGAAATCTTGAACTTTGAAATTCCACTCTGACCTCAACCCTATACCCTTCCTTCCCCTCCACCTTCATCCCACCCATCTTCAGTCTTACCAAGGCATCGGCCTTCAATCTGCCTGTATAACAGCCCCCAGCCCTCTTGGATTTAAGGACACTTTAAGGGTACTCTCCTCATCAGACACAACCCCCCTACTCCTCTGACGTGCTGGCACAGCCAATCAACAAATCCTCAATCTTGCATCCACCCATCCATCTGTTTTCTTTGGCCCTTGAGCATTACAAGAGAAGATCACATAATGCATAATTTTGCAGTCAGGTGGTAACACAAATTTTGATTTCAAACCTCAACTGAGTGCACAAGACCATCTGGAGTTCTTTGATCATTCCTAGGTGGTTCCCTGTATAATCTACCTGATCTGAGACATGTAGGACTGGATAACATGAATTACAGACACTTAGAACGGCGCCAACTTCTTATTCAAAATATGTAAAGTTCATTTTCTCCCCATGGATTTCATGTGAGCCAAAATTTCCCCATTTGTTTGTGTTTCCTCTTATTTTTGTTTTCTTTTGCGTTTTACAAATCACCTCTTAGAGTGATTAAAGAGTTTAGAGGAGTATTAAAGAGTTTAAGATGATCACAAAATATTTACTACAGAGCTACTGTGTGCCAAACAGTGTTTTAGGGCCTGGGGATGCAGCAGTGAACAAAATAAACAACTCTGTCCTCATAGAGTCTATACTTTAGTAGCAAGGGACAGAAAATAAGCAAATCAGTAAAATTATACTATGTCAGAAAGTGACAGGTGGGACTGCAGAGTCCTGGAGTGGTTGTGCAGGCTGGGAGGTGTGCTGCAGAGAGGCTGCTCTGTGCACGAGGTGCAAGCATGAGCCAGACTGCCTGGGTTCAAATCCGAGGTCTGGCACTCACTACATGTGTGACCCTGAGCAAGTTACCTAACCTCTCTGTGACTCAGTTTCCCAGCCCGTAAAATGAAGAATTTCATAGTGCGAACATCATAGGGTTGTTATGAGGATTAAAGGACTTAATACACACATAGCATTTCCCCTGGTGAGCACTAATAATTGTCAATGATTTTATTTTATATAGTTGTCTCACCACTGCCCCTACCCTCACATTCACAGCCCGTGCACTAGAGGCAGAAATAGGTTCACCATGAAGGGAAAGCCCGTCACTTCCTGAGCCCTGAGAGAGGCCCTAGCACTGTGTTCATGTGGTGCTTTTGTCAAGTTTGCAAAAGTAAGATATTTTAATAGCAATTGGTTAAGATGCTGTCTGTTTCCATATGTTCCCCTTGTGTCAGGTAGCCTGGAAGCAGCTGTCGGCATTTGGGGATCCAGTGTCGAGGAAGTTGAAGACATTAGTTTGGGTTTAGTGGGGAACACCTATGTGGTTTGGTCGCTTCCATATTGATCTCAGTTATTGCTGGTCATCCTGGTGTAGAAGAAGCTCCCAGGATTCCCACCACCCGCTGTGCCATCCATGCAGAGCAGGACATGGTGATAGGAATGTGTCCCATTAGAGGCTGGCAGCAGGGGTGTGGGGATAGAGGGGGAAACAGGGTTTGAAATGTACAAAGCCAGAAGTTAGTCTGTGGAACGTTCTTGTAATCCTCTTATATATAAAATAAGTAGAGGATTTGGTTCTCAGGACATAGTCAAAACAGAAGTTTTTCCCTGTCAGGAACATACTAGATAATGCGGCATTAATTAATTAGTAATGCACTGTTATGAACTGAATACTTGTCCCCCCTCAATTCATATGCTGAAGCCCTAACCCACAATGTGATCATATTTGGAGATGGGGCCACTGGGAGGTCGTTAGATCTAGATGAGGTCATGAGGATGGGGTCCTCATGATGGAATTAGTGACCTTATAAGAAGATACCAGGGAGCTTGCTTTCTTTCTCTCAGCCATGTCAGGACACAGCAAGTAGGCAGTCATCTGCAAACCAGGGAGAGGCCTCTCACCAGAACTCAACTATGCTAGTACCCTGATCTCAGAATTCCCAGCCTCCAGAACTGTGAGAAATAAACGTCTATTCTTTAAGCCACTAGGTCTATGGTATTTTGTTATAGTAGCCTGAGTCAGCTAAAACATACATTATGCAGGTGTTTTTTTTTTTTTTCTTTTTTAATGGGAATTCGGTTAGATAGAATTATAATTCCTGAATTTGCAGAGCAGAATCCTATAGCAGTACTACAAACAGCAGGTAAGTCTGTGTGTGAAGATGCAAGCTTTACGTATCCCACCAGTCAATATTAAAAAACAAATTCAACCAACCACATTAGAAGAAATATTGAATTATCCTTCTACTCTCTCCTTAGGAAATATTACACAAGTATTGTCATAGAGATGATCAGAGTTTATAGCCAAGTATATAGGGGAAAAAAGTATTGCAGAAGTGTGCCAGTTGATAACTATAAACCATATTGTTTTCTGAATTTTATAGGGTTTGTGGTATTTGTCTATTTTTAAAAAATGTATAATTTGTGTGATTTCTTTTCTCATTCTAAATAAATGTTTACTTTGTCCCTACTTTTGATTTGGTGAATTTTGTGTTCTTTTTCGTAAGCAGGCCCTCCCCACAAACTGCACACATTTCAGGTCCACGAGCTGTGGATCCACTTCTGTCTGGAGGAAACAGGAATGAGGGAATGCCTTTGTTTCTTCTCATCTCATCCAGACTCAGCTGTACGTTCTGTTATAGTCAGTATCTCCTCTCATGGAAGAGGAACAGATGGCCCTACTCCTTCCATCCACCTGTGCCCTCGTGGCCCCTGGTCTCCTCCCCCACCCCACCCACCCCCCTCGGGATTCTGTCTCTCCACTGACCTCCCCACCCTTGGATGGCCAAGCTCTTCCTCTCCACTGGGTCTTCCCTGTCAGACCACAGACATGCTCAAAAATGTCATCCCTTGATTCTGGCCACACCACTCCCTGCCTACCTCTTTCTCAGAGGCTTCCCAACTCCTCCCCCTATTCCCCCCCTCCAACTAAATGTCTTGAAAGAGAAGCCCATATATATGGCTCCTACATCCTCATTCCTCAATTCTCTGAGATCTGGTTCCTTGCAGCTTTGGGGAACTGTCCCGTAGAGTCACCACTGCCTGACTCTGTGGCCTCTGAATAGTCTGAGTCCAATTTGGCCTCTTGCTGTATCTGACAATGTTGACACCACTCTCTCCTGCATCCTTTCTGCCCTGGCCCCCCAAGTCAGTTCTCCTCCCTCCATTCTGACCACTTGATCTTGCTCTCTTCTGCCACCCCCTCTCCCTCCTCAGTTCCCTTAGATACCGTCTCACACATATTCTGCTTGGATATGCTTGTTTATTCTTTTTTTTTTTTTCATGTTGAGTTCTTTCTCTTCTTTTGGCTATTCAATCATAGTAGTTGAGAGGGATATGCTTGCTTATTTTGTAATGAGTCTATGCCATTGACTCTGAAATGAGATTTCTGTTCCCATGGTTACTCCTGAACTCTGTAGCCATATTTCCCACTCTCCACCTGACAGCTCCAACTGCTTGTACTATGGGCTTCTCATACCCAGCATCTTCACAAATGAAAACTTTCATCATCATCCTCTCCAAACGTCTCCTCCCTCCTTGTTCTTTGTGGTGGGAGGTGTCACCGTCAATCACCCAGTCACTCAGCCAGGTATTCTTGGAGTCTCCTTGTTTTCCTCCTTCCCCCTCACTCCTCCTCTCTGATCATTAACAAGCATTATTTATTTTAGCTTTAAGTCAGGTGTTCCTAAAATTTTTTCATCATTAAACCTCTTGGCAATATGGTAAAGACTTTGGATTGCTCCTCAGAGTAATGTTTTTTAATGCATAACCAAAATGCAAAGTGTAGAAAAAAACAAAGCTGGAGGCATAACCCTTCCAGACTTCAGACTATAATACAAAGTTACAGTAATCAAAACAGTGTGGTATTGGCACAAAAACAGACATATAGATTAGTGGAACAGAACAGAGAACCCAGAAATAAACCCATATATCTACCATCAATTAATCTATGGCAAAGGAGGCAAGAATATACAATGGAGAAAAGATAGTTTCTTCAGTAAGTGGTTTTGGGGAAGCTAGACAACTACATGTAACTCAATGGAATTAGAACACTCCCTCACACCATATACAAAAATAAACTCAAAATGGTTTAAAGACCTAAATATAAGACACGACACCATAAAACTCTTAGACGAGAACATGGGCAAAACATTCCCTGACATAATCACAGCAATATTTTCTTAGATCAGTCTCTCTTACTTTTCTTTTATCAGAAGAAATAAAAGCAAAAATAGACAAATGGGACCTATTCACACTTAACTGCTTTTGCACAGCAAAGGAAACCAGAAACAAAATGAAAAGACAACCTATGAGAAATACTTACAAATGATGTGACTGACAAGGGGTTAATATCCAAAATATACAAACAGCTCATACAACTCAATATTGAAAACACAAACAACCCAATCAAAAAATGGGCAGAAGACCTAAATAGACATTTTTCCAAAGAAGACACACAGATGGCTAAGAGGCACATGTAAAGATACTCAACATCACTAATTATTAGAGGAATGCAAATCAAAACTACAATGAGGCATCACCTCACACTGGTCAGAATGGCTATCATCAAAAAATCTACAAACAATAAATGCTGGAGAGGGTGTGGAGAAAAGGGAACCCTCCTGCACTGTTGGTGGAATGTAAACTGGTGCAACCACTATGGAAAATAGTATGGAGGTTCCTTAAGAAGCTAAAAATAGAACTACCATATGATCCAGCAATCCCACTCCTGGGTACATATCCGGAAAAGATGAAAACTCTAATTCAAAAAGATACCTGCATCCCGATGTTCATAGCAGCACTATTTACAATAGCCAAGACACAGAAACAACTCAAGTGCCCATCAATAGACAACTGACTTAAGAAAATATGGTATATATACACAGTGGAATATTATTCCACCCTTAGAAGGGTGAAATTTTGCCATTTGCAGCAACATGCATGGACCTAGAGAATATTATACTTAGTGAAGTCAGACAAAGACACATATTATATGATATCACTTAAATGTGGAATCTAAAAAACAATACCAATGAATCTATATACAAAACCAAAACAGACGCACAGACATTGAAAACAAACTTATCATTACCAAAGGGGAAAGGGAGAGAGGAGGGATAAATTAGGAGTATGGAATTAACAGATACAAACTACTATGCATGAAATAGATAAGCAACAAGGATTTACTGTATAGCACAGGTAATTATATTCAACATCTTATAATAACCTATAATGGAAAATAAACTGAAAAAAATATTTTAATGCAAAGGACATTTTTTCGAAATACAGTTTCCAAAATTATGAAAAGTTTTGATATAATAATACATGTAATAACACTAATATAGTATTAACTACTCATTCCAGTGTCAGGTCTAATTACCATCATTTTAAAGTAGTCATAGATTTAATGGTACTCGGAGAAATCTGTAATAACTGAAATGTGATGCAAAAATCTGTGATTTCTATTGGGGACAAAGCCATAGATTATGCTAATGTTACCAGAGCAATTTTCTCACATTAATAATTGAAGAATATGATAAATTTTAGTAAGAGAAAAGTGAAAATAAAGGTGTAATGTTTTTCCCATAAAAGGTTACAGACCCCTGAGTTCCACCCTGGTTGATGAACACCTGCTTTAAAATGATGTCTGGCTCTAGCCTCCTCTTTTCCATTCCTCCTGCCACTGACCCAACTGTGTCCACATGGAACCCCACAGGCACCAGACCTGACTCCTCTCCTTCCAAGCCTGTTCTTCCTGCCGTGTGTGCCGCATACTCAAGAAGAGCCCGCCTCCACCCAGTGACCTAAGCTGGGTGCCCAGCATCTCGGCTCCCCCCTCCACACTCCATCGTGGACCTGGCGTCACCTCCTCAGTAGAGCTCAGCTTGGCCGCCCTCTCCACCAGCCTCGACATTCTTTCTCCTTCAGATTAATACAACAGCCACCTCACTGCGAACAGAGCCTGGCCTCCTCAATCCTTCTTCCAGGAGCACAGATCTATCTAGAACCCAAATCTGATCTGATCCTTAGCATTGTGAAACTTCTGCCCATCTTGCCAACACAGCTCCTGCAACTCTGTCTTCCAGCCCCACCTCACTTCTCTTTTTTATTTTCTTCTTAACATCTTTGTTGGAGTATAATTGCTTCACAGTGTTGTGTTAGTTTCTGTTGTATACCAAAGTGAATCAGCTATATGCATTTGTATATCCCCATATTCCCTCCCTCTGCGTCTCCCTCCCACACTCATTATCCCACCCCTCTAGGTGGTCGCAAAGCACCGAGCTGATCTCCCTGTGCTATGCAGCTGCTTCCTACTAGCTATCTATTTTACATTTGGTAGTGTATGTATGTCAATGCCTCTCTCTTACTTCGTCCCAGCTTACCCTTCCCCCTCCCTGGGTCTTCAAGTCCATTCTCTATGTCTGTGTCTTTATTCGTGTCCTGCCCCTAGGTTCATCAGAACCATTTTTTTTTTTAAGATTCCATGTATATGTGTTAGCATACGGTATTTCTTTTTCTCTTTCTGACTTACTTCACTCTGTATGACAGACTCTAGGTACATCCACCTCACTACAAATAACTCAATTTCGTTCCTTTTAATGGCTGAATGATATTCCATTGTATATATCTGCCACATCTTCTTTATCCATTCATCTGTCAATGGACACTTAGGTTGCTTCCATGTCCTGGCTATTGTAAATAGTGCTGCAATGAACATTGTGGTACATATTATCTTTTTGAATTATGGTTTTCTCAGGGTATATGCCCAGTAGTGGGATTGCTGGGTCATATGGTAGTTCTATTTTTAGTTTTTTAAGGAACCTCCATACTGTTCCCCATAGTTCTCCATTTCCACCAACAGTGCAAGAGGGTTCCCTTTTCTCCACACCCTCTCCTGCATTTATTGTCTGTAGATTTTTTGATGATGGCCATTCTGACCAGTGTGAGGTGATACATCATTGTAGTTTTGATTTGCATTTCTCTAATGATTAGTGATGTTGAGCATCTTTTCATGTGTTTGTTGGCAATCTATATCTTTGGAGAAATGTCTATTAAGGCCTTCTGCCCGTTTTTGGACTGGGTTGTTTGTTTTATTGATATTAAGCCGCATGAGCTGCTTGTATATTTTGGAGATTAATCCTTTGTCAGTTTCTTTGTTTGCAAATATTTTCTCCCATTCTGAAGGTTGTCTTTTCATCTTGTTTATGGTTTCCTTTGCTGTGCAAAAGCTTTGAAGTTTCATTTGGTCCCATTGGTTTATTTTTGTTTTTATTTCCATTTGTCTAGGAGGTGGGTCAAAAAGGATCTTGCTTTGATTTATGTCATAGAGTGTTCTGCCTATGTTTTCCTCTAAGAGTTTTATAGTGTCTGGCCTTACATTTAGGTCTTTAATCTATTTTGAGTTTCTTTTTGCGTATGGTGTTAGGAAGTGTTCTAATTTCATTCTTTTACACGTAGCTGTCCGGTTTTCCCAGCACCACTTATTGAAGAGGCTGTCTTTTCTCCATTGTATATTCTTGCTTCCTTTATCAAAAATAAGGTGACCATATGTGTGTGGGTTTACCTCTGGGCTTTCTATCCTGTTCCATTGATCTATATTTCTGTTTTTGTGCCAGTACCATACTGTCTTGATTACTGTAACTTTGTAGTATAGTCTGAAGTCTGGGAGCCTGATTCCTCCAGCTCCATTTTTCTTTCTCAAGATTGCTTTGGCTATTCGGGGTCTTTTGTGTTTCCATACAAATTGTGCAATTTTTTGTTCTAGTTCTGTGAAAAATGCCTTTGGTAGTTTGATAGGGATTGCATTGAATCTGTAGATTGCTTTGGGTAGTATAGTCATTTTCACAATGTTGATTCTTCCAATCCAAGAACATAGTATATATCTCCATCTGTTTGTATCATCTTTAATGTCATAGTTTTCTGCATACAGGTCAGTATGTGTCATAGTTTTCTGCATACAGGTCCTTTGCCTCCTTAGGTAGGTTTATTCCTTTCATCAGTGTCATAGTTCTCTGCATACAGGTCCTTTGTCTCCTTAGGTAGGTTTATTCCTGGGTATTTTATTCTTTTCATTGCAGTGGTAAATGGGAGTGTTTCCTTAATTTCTCTTTCAGATTTTTCATCATGAGTGTATAGGAATGAAAGAGATTTCTGTGCATTAATTTTTGTATCCTGCTACTCTACCAGATTCCTTGATTAGCTCTAGTAGTTTTCTGGTAGCATCTTTAGGATTCTCTATGTATAGTATCATGTCATCTGCAAACAGTGACAGTTTTACTTCTTCTTTTCCGATTTGGATTCCTTTTATTTCTTTTTCTTCTCTGATTGCTGTGGCTAAAACTTCCAAAACTATGTTGAATAATAGTGGTGAAAGTGGGCAACCTTGTCTTGTTCCTGATCTTAGAGGTAATGGTTTCAGTTTTCACCATTGAGAACAATGTTGGCTGTGGGTTTGTCATATATGGACTTTATTATGTTGAGGTAGCTTCCCTCTATGCTTACTTTCTGGAGAGTTTTTATCATAAATCGGTGTTGAATTTTGTCGAAAGCTTTTTCTGCATCTATTGAGATGATCATATGGTTTTTCTCCTTCAGTTTGTTAATATGGTGTATCACATTGATTGATTTGCATATATTGAAGAATCCTTGCATTCCTGGGATAAACCCCACTTGATCATGGTGTATGATCATTTTAATGTGCTGTTGGATTCTGTTTGTTAGTATTTTGTTGAGGATTTTTGCATCTATGTTCATCAAAGATATTGGTCTGTAGTTTTTTTTTTGTGACATTGTCTGTTTTTGGTATCAGGGTGACGGTGGCCTCATAGAATGAGTTTGGGAGTGTTCCTCCCTCTGCTATATTTTGGAAGAGTTTGAGAAGGATAGGTGTTAGCTCTTCTCTAAATGTTTGATAGAATTTGCCTGTGACGTCTTCTGGTCCTGGGTTTTTGTTTGTTGGAAGATTTTTAATCACAGTTTCAATTTCAGTGCTTGTGATTGGTCTGTTTATATTTTCTATTTCTTCCTGGTTCAGTCTTGGAAGGTTGTGCTTTTCTAAGAATTTGTCCATTTCTTCCAGGTTGTCCATTTTATTGGCATACAGTTGCTTGTAGTAATCTCTCATGATCCTTTGTATTTCTGCAGTGTCAGTTGTTACTTCTCCTTTTTCATTTCTAATTCTGTTGATCTGAGTCTTCTCCCTTTTTTTCTTGATGAGTCTGGCTAATGGTTTATCAATTTTGTTTATCTTCTCAAAGAACCAGCTTTTAGTTTTATTGATCTTTGCTATTGTTTCTTTCATTTCTTTTTCATTTATTTCTGATCTGATCTTTATGATTTCTTTCCTTCTGCTAACTTTGGCGGTTTTTTCTTCTTCTTTCTCTAATTGCTTTAGGTGTAAAGTTAGGTTGTTTATTTGAGATGTTTCTTGTTTCTTGAGGTAGGACTGTATTGCTATAAACTTCCCTCTTAGAACTGCTTTTGCTGGAGCCCATAGGTTTTGGGTCATCGTGTTTTCATTGCCATTTGTTTCTAGGTATTTTCTGATTTCCTCTTTGATTTCTTCATTGATCTCTTGGTTATTTAGCAGCATATTGTTTAGCTTCCATGTGCTTGCATTTTTTACAGTTTTTTTCTTGTAATTGATAGCTAGTCTCACAGCACTGTGGTTGGAAAAGATACTTGATACTATTTCAATTTTCTTAAATTTACCAAGGCTTGATTTGTGACCCAAGATATGGTCTATCCTAGAGAATGTTCCATGAGCACTTGAGAAGAAAGTGTATTCTGTTGTTTTTGGATGGAACGTCCTATAAATATCAATTAAGTCCATCTTGTTTAATGTGTCATTTAAAGTTGTGTTTCCCTATTTATTTTCATTTTGGATGATCTGTCCATTGGTGAAAGTGGGGTGTTAAAGTCCTCTACTATTATTGTGTTACTGTCGATTTCCCCTTTTATGGCCATTAGCATTTGCCTTGTGTATTGCGGTGCTCCTATGTTGGGTGCATAAATATTTACAATTGCTATATATTCTTTTTGGATTGATCCCTTGATCATTATGTAGTGTCCTTCTTTGTCTCTTGTAATAGTCTTTATTTTAAAGCCTATTTTGTCTGATATGAGAATTGCTACTCCAGCTTTCTTTTGATTCCCATTTGCATGGGATATCTTTTTCCATCCCCTCACTTTCAGTGTGTATGTGTCTCTAGGTCTGATGTGGGTCTCTTGTAGACTGCATACATACGGCTCATGTTTTTGTATCCATTCAGTCAGTCTATGTCCTTTGGTTGGAGCATTTAATCCATTTAAATTTAAGGTAATTAGCAGTATGTATGTTCCTATTACCATTTTCTGAATTGTTTTGGGTTTGTTATTGTAGGTCTTTTCCTTCTCTTGTGTTTCCTGCCTAGAGAAGTTCCTTTAGCATTTGTTGTAAAGCTGGTTTGGTGTTGCCGAATTCTCTTAACTTTTGTTTATCTGTAAAGGTTTTAATTTCTCCATTGAATTTGAATGAGATCATTGCTGGGTACAGTAATCTTGGTTGTAGGTTTTTCCCTTTCCTCACTTTAAATATGTCCTGACACTCCCTTCTGGCTTGCAGAGTTTCTACTGAAAGATTAGCTGTTAACCTTATGGGGATTCCCTTGTGTGTTATTTGTTGCTTTTCCCTTGTTGCTTTTAGTATTTTTTCTTTGTATTTAATTTTTGATAATTTGATTAATATGTGTCTCGGCTTGTGTCTCTTTGGGTTTATCCTATATGGGACTCTCTGTGCTTCCTGGACTTGATTGACTATTTCCTTTCCCATGTTAGGGAAGTTTTCGACTATAATCTCTTCAAATATATTCTCAGACCCTTTCTTTTTTCTTCTTCTTCTGGGACTCCTATAATTCGAATGTTGGTGCATTTAGTGTTGTCCCAGAGGTCACTGAGACTGTCCTCACTTCTTTTCATTCTTTCTTCTTTATTCTGCTCCCTGGAAGTTATTTCCACCATTTTATCTTCCAGCTCATTTATCTGTTCTTCTGCCTCAGTTATTCTGTTATTGATTCCTTATAGAGTATTTTTAATTTCATTTATTGTGTTGTTCATCACTGTTTGTTTGCTCTTTAGTTCTTCTAGATCCTTGTTAAATGTTTCCTGTATTTTCTCCATTCTGTTTCTGAGATTTTGGATCATCTTTACTATCATTACTCTGAATTTTTTTTCAGGTAGTTTGCCTATTTCATCTTCATTTATTTGGTCTTGTAGGTTTTTACCTTGCTCCTTCATCTGTAACAAATTTTTTTGTCATTTCAATTTTTTTTTTTGATGGGTGGTGCTGTATTCCTGTCTTACTGGCTGTTTGGCCTGAGGTGTCCAGCACTGGAGTTTGCAGGCAGTTGGATAGAGCTGGGTCTTGGTGCTGAGATGAGGACCTCTGGGAGGCCTCACTCTGACTGATATACCCTGGGGTCTGAGGGTCTCTGTTAGTCCAGCGGTTTGGACTCAGAGCTCCCACCACAGGAGCTTGGGCCCAACCTCCGGCCTGGGAACCAAGATCCCACAAGATTTGCGGCACGGTTAAAAAAAAAAAAAAAAAAAGGAAGAAAGAAAGAAAAAAAGGAGCAGTACAATATCAAAGAAGAAAACCAAAATAAAATTAGAAAGGGAAAATATATATTAGGAAAAATAAAACTATACTTGAAACGACTGCAACAAGGTAAAATAAAACCACAACAGAAAAAAGAAAAAAATATGGGTGGGGGGGAGGGAAAAAAGCCAAAGGAGAGATCACTAACAAAGTATAAAGAATAAAATGAAATTATAAAAATAAAAGATTTATTAGGAAAAATAAAAATATAGAAGAATCAACAACAATGAATCAACAAGGTAAAACAGAACCCCAATCTAAAAGAGGAAAAAAGAAAAGAAAAGTGTTGGTTATGGGGGCGGAGTTTAGGCAGGGGTTGGGGGGGGGAGTTGTGGAACTTAGGCAGGGGCGGGACCTCTGCCTCACTTCTTGAGTTACCCAAGGTTACCAAGGTTTAGAGACGAGGGCTCTGGAGCCTCAGTTCAAATCCTGGCTCCACCGCCCCTCACTTCATGGCTTTTGAAAAATCCCTCCACCCTTCTGTGTCTCAGGGACGTCAGCTTTAAAATGGAGCCACAGGAGTACTTGCCCCGCAGGGTTGTGAGACCTAAGTGATATACATGTGAAAGGTTCAGAGCAGGGCCACGGTGTACCTAAAAGCTCAGTAGCAGAGGGACCTTGTTATTATTTCACTTTTCCTTCATGGGGAACATCCTCCCTCCTGTTCTCTGCTTCTCCAGCTGGTCCTTTAACACTCAGCTCGGGCATTTCCCGGTCCTGGAAACTTTCACGACCAGGGCTGGGCGGTGCTGGGCCCTGGGCCTTATGGCGCCCCCGCCTGCTTGTCTCACCAAAACTCACCACTTGCCTTTGTTCTGCTCGAGAATGTGTGGCCCTCCCTGCAGGGACCGTGGCTCCTTACCTTCTAACCCAGGAACTGTCTAGAGCCAGGCACAGGGCAGCTGTTCAGCAAGCGTTTGGAGGCTGAATGCATTAAAGACCAAATACAAATCAAAGGACAAAGAGTTAAAGAAGAGCCGGCTCTCTTCCTCTCTCCTGACAATTTGCTTTTCAAAGTATTGTACAACACACAGACTTATCTTGCTGTTTTTCTGAGTGATCCTGTCTGTGTTGAGACCTTTCCTGGCCAATTCTGGGGCCTGATAGCATCGAGTTTCTGAAAAAGAAAGGGAAAAAGTAGTGTATGGGTGGGAGGGGTGTGCGGAATGCTGGGTGGAGGAAGGAAGCCCTCAGCCTGCTCTCAGGAAATGGGTGTCTAGGGACACCAGAGCCGTTTAACACTCTTAACAAAGGGGACTTCAACAGGAGGAGCAAGAATTTAAGCGTATTTTTAAGCACAGAAGAGAAAACCCTACTGGGTGGAGTCCTGCCTGAGGGCATTGGCCAACATGGCAACGGCCCTGACTGCAGTTAGAGCTGTCTTCATTCTTTTCTTTTTGAGCATTACAAAATAATTCACTTCTTGGGAAAAGATTAGACAGTACAGAAGGGTAGAAAATAAGAACGCAAAATAGCCTCATCCTCCAGTCCTACTCCCCATAGGTAACCTCTGCTTCCGTGCAGATTTTAACATACACACAGGGACACAGGCAGTCACATGTCTCCAGGGCTGCAACCATGCTCAAAAAAGCAGAATCATAAAATAGGTCTAGATTTGCCCAGAGAGATACTGGATGGAAATACTGCAATAAACATGCTTTTTTTCCCCCCTTCTAATAGTGGAAGAAAGAAACTATTGAAAATAGAACACATACAAGGAACCCTTTTTATCTGAGAAGGCTTGTGGTGTGGGAGCAGCGGGCAAGCAGGCTTTGGGGTTTGAGTCTGGGTTCTGCTCTTCCTGTTGGCTTCTCAGCAGGTGAGAACCAGGTGAAATGCCCCATACTCAGAGTAGTGAGAAGGGCCTGGCATCTCAGGATGCTCAAGAAAATGAGGCCGCCTTGCCTGGGCCTGAGATCGTTTGGTTTATTTATTTATTTATTTTTAAGGTTTATTTATTATTTATTTTATTATTATTATTTTATTTAGTTTTGGCTGCGTTGGGTCTTAGTTGCGGTATGTGGGAATCTTTCATTGTGGCACGGGCTTCTCTCTAGTTGTGGCTTGCGGGTTTTCTCTTCTCTAGTTGTGGCAAGCAGGCTCCAGTGCATGTGGGCTCAGTAGTTGTGGCCCGCGATCTTAGTTGCCCTGCAGGCATGTGGGATCTTAGTTCCCTGACCAGGGATCGGACCGGCATCCCCTGCATTGCAAGGCGGATTCTTTACCACGGGACCACCAGGGAAGTCCCCATGGTTTGGTTTAGAAATGCCTGGATTGGAGATCCTCAGGGGAGGATGGAGGGCTGAATGCTGCAAGGCCGGGCTGGGGAGCAGGAATCTCGTCCCCCTGCAACCTTTTCCCCCCCTCCCTTTTAAAGCTGCCATCACTCTTCCAACCTGTGACGGCCAAAGGCAAGGGGAAGCACAACACCTGTAGGCTTGGGCTTTGGAAAGAAGAAGCAACAGCTGTGCGAGGGGGAAGCCCCGGAGCAGGAGCGCAGCCCCGGCTGAGCCTAAAAATAAAACCCGGCCTGACAGCCTGCCAAAGGCCTCCTGTTGGGCACAGGGCACAGCGAGAGGGGCTGTCCTGGCGGCTCCTGGCCAGGCTGTTCTGGGGCCACGTGGGGAAGAGCCCAGACCCTCCCCCCCCCCCCCCCATTCCCCAACGCCGCCTTCGGGAGGACCAGCCTGCCCTCAGTAAACACGCCTGCAATCTCCGGCTTTGCTTACAGGCCTGTCTCACTGCCACCCCGTTTTGGGGTGTGACGGTGGATTGGCTGGGGTACCTTTGTTTACAAAATCTCCTTCCAGCCGTGAAAGCGAACCCGGTACTGATCCTTGTTCTTCTGGTTTCAGATAGGCGGGGATGAAACGAACCTGTCCTTGGAGAAGAAGAGGAAGTGCCGCCGCGTCCCCCTACTTAAAAAGGAGCCCTTGCCACCGGCTTGCTCTGCGACGTCAGTGCCGGGCCACGGTGGGCTCTCCACGCAGGCGGGCCTTGTGACCTTCCGCACCACCCAGGGCTTGCTTTCTGTGCCCCCGACGTTGGGATATCTTGCTCCGCCCCCCGGGCTTCAACTTGGACTGGTCAGGAGGGAGTTTCTCAGCTTTAAAATGATCAAACTCCTAAATGGATTGAAAAAGATCATTGTCAATTGAAAAAGCAAAAACGTTTGGGAAGTAAGGACAAATATTAAGCACTAGTGGGAAGCTGAAAACATATGCCAGGAGAGTAAATTCTTCTAATATTTAATTTTAAAGTTAAAAAAAAGTGTTTCTGTTTGGTTTAAATGATTTTAAATAGAGCTTGGCAGCATCTCAATGTCTAGAGTCAAATTTTGTGGTTCAAAAGTGTCACCATTGCTATGTCTCCTCATCAGCTCACTGCTGCCCCCGCGTGTCTTATCTAAACATCACAACACAATTTTCTGTTGTGCAAGTAGAGGGTGGAAACCCTCCACCAGTCGGTTTGATCCCATGGCAATTAACGGTACAGAATTAAAGCAATGTTCTAGCTTGTTAGTGAGAGCTGTATAACCCAGGTGAGTTTCCAACAAGTCTTTCATTATGGAAGACATCATTATATAGTCTCTCTCTCTCTGTTTTTTAATTCATTGTGCCTTTGCTGAAGGGATAAATTTAATCCTTAGAGGGAGTGGTTATGATTATATTAGCAATATAAGTCCTACTAAGGATTCCCCCTTCCAGAGAAACCACATGATTTATTTATTGATGTGCATTAGATTTATTTTATAGCGTTCAATAGAAATCCTATATTCAGGATGATTGAAAGTTTGCATAGAGCCTCCGATGTGAGATAATTTCTGATACAGAGCTCGAACAAACACACATCAAAGTGCAACCTCCCTGTGCTCACCTGGTACCTTTGTCTTCAGTGGAGAGACTGGATCCCCATTTTGATGTGGACTAGGCTGCCTCTGTGGGTTTGTATTAAGCACCAGTTCTTCCTGCTTCTGGTTCATTTATGTCGTGTACCTGAGTTGCTTCTTGCTTCATAGAAACTAGGGCCATAAAGAATATCATGTTGCCGTGGGTGGAATTTGGAAAATGCCTTCCATCCTGAATAGATTAAGAAGCTGCTACCTTTTGCAGAAAGGTTGCAATAGTCTCCTCCTCAACCTGCATGGAGGAGATGGCCACTTGCTCCCAATGCTCATCCCGGAATCTTCCTATACTGCAATGGCAGCCTTGGTGTCACTTCCCAAAGTCACCTGCTAAAGTAGCCTTCTGTGGTTCCTGAGTGCATATCTATGAATCTTATTGATCGTTCACTGTTCAATCCAGGAATAGCTCTGAGGGAGTGGGCTCAGCTTTTACCTCCTTCAAAACAATCAAACAAGTTTGGTCAAATTCAGTGCCCACCTAGGACACACAGATTCTCTTAGACCCAACCCCATGTCTACTCCCAAGGAAAGTTGTGAAAGGCATGGTCTGAATGGGCAGCCAGGATTACTGAAAAAAGAGCGCTTGGTGGAATGTTCATCGTTTCGTAATTCCTTCACTCACCGATCCTGTGAACTAAGGTCAAGATCAGCTTTACCTCCCTGGAAGGGAAGGCAGAAACTATGGGATACAAACTGAGATACAAGTCCAATGTTTCTGGGCCATTTAAATTGCTCTGGCCAAAATCTATCCTGTATCTCCAGTGATATCCGGTTTTGGTGCATCTGTAGACATTTAACTGTAAGAGACAAGGTGCCAGGCAATGTCTTGCAAAGGCAGCAGGGAACTCCGGCAGCAGAGGCTCCAGAATTTCTATATAGAAGAAGCTCTGGGGTAACTGTCTTTGATTGAATGTGAGTGCCGGAGGGAATGTCTTGAGATTGCATTTGCATTTAAGCACACTGTTTTAATTGTGTCTTTAACAGAGGTGGCTCTGGGGGCTGTTGATGGAGCTGCCTACTGAACTGCCATTGAAGAGAATCAGTTGGTCAGTCCTGAGCTTTTCAAATATTAGGCTTTTTCTCTGTATAGAGACCTGGTGTGAAGTGTTTTATCAGTCTAGGTTGAAGTCGCTTCAACAGAGCAAGAGATCTGTTGACTGTTTAACAATTTTAGATGTTTCAGAGTAGGCGGGCCAATGCCACCAAGACTTGAGGCTTAGCGGCTCAGCCTGGAGGGGTCCATTTCCCTCAGTGTCCTCAGGAGGGAAGCAGCAGAGGACCTGGAGCTCAAGCTGACCTTTGGCCTTGTGCCCTTGCCTTTGCCACTGACCTCTGCTGTGTCCACCCTCCCTGCCACCGTCCAGCTGGGACCGTGGTGCTTCGATTGCTGTATGTGTGACCGTAGAGGAGCGGGGGTGGGTCAGGGCTTAGTGGGAGTTTTTTGAAGCTACAGGATAAATGTAGTATATCTTCTTGGATTATTGATTTTACTTAAAGGTTGGGGGAAATGTACAATTCTATAAGAGAAATAATGATAAAGAGTGTGAATTAGTTAGGATTGAGTTCAGCTGGAAGTAACAGAAAACTCCAAAAAACCAGTGGCTTAAGGAAAATGGAAGTTTCTTTTTTTCTTATATTCAGGAGTTTGACAGGTAGTCAGTTCAGGGCTGGTAAGGCCTTTTCAGGGCAGGGACATGGGCTCTCTGCTTGCTGTTTGGCCTTGGGTAGCTTCCATCCTCAAAGACATTTCATGGTCCAAGATAGCTGCTGGAGAAGTAGCCTTTAAATTTGTATCCAGAGAGCAGGAAAGAAAAAAACATGCCCTTTAGGGACATTTCCAGAAGTCACATCTATCACTCCCTTTATGTCACATAGCCACAACTATCTGCAAGGGAGATTTGGAGAAGTGGTCTTTATTGCAGGCAGATATATGCCATCTAAAAGCTGATAGTCCTTTGGCTGTAAAAGAAAGGA
The DNA here is from genome assembly GCF_028564815.1 of Eubalaena glacialis. Classification (NCBI taxonomy): domain Eukaryota; kingdom Metazoa; phylum Chordata; class Mammalia; order Artiodactyla; family Balaenidae; genus Eubalaena; species Eubalaena glacialis. The sequence goes on from NC_083717.1 coordinate 146,081,252, forward strand.
AATTGAGGTTGGGGGTCATTTTAAACAAACTCCCAGGTGATGCTGATGCTGCTGGTCCGTGGACCACACTTTGAGTAGCAAAGGACACAACCTCCGTGAGCTGGCCCCTGCCTACCCCACTTTGTCTCCTATCTCTTCCCATTGTCCCTGGGCTTCTGACTGGGTCTTGAACACTCAAGCTTGTGTTCTCACCTGGGTGACTTTGAACTTACTATTTCCTCTGGTTGGAAGTCTGCTCTCAAGTCTTGTCACTAAGATCTCAGATAAAATAGTTTCTCTATGACCTGATTTCATTTTGGTAGCACTTATCTGAATTTTTGTCATGTATTTATTTGTCTGTATGATTGTTTGTCTTCCCCCTCTAGAATGTCAGTATCATGGGAGCAAGGAAGATATTTGTCTTGTCAACACTGAATCCCAGGCACTTAGAATGGTGCTAAGCTCAAAATATCTATAGAATCAATGAAGAATAATGAAGAGTCTCCCTAACTATAATGTTAGTTCTTGAGATCAGGGGCCTGATCTTATATTTCTGCTCTCCCCCACAGTACCTAGCAGGGTGTAATACGTGCAGTTGGCATTTGATGAATGCTCGTTGAGTGGGATCACACAAGAGAAGGAATACCTGTCGAATCCTCAGATGGGTCAAAGGTAGTGCAGGGCATGATGGCTACATTGAGCTGGGAAGTTGGCTCCGGGTGGGGAAGGTGAGAACAAGGCAGTGGACCCTGCGATGGCTTCCACAGTAGACCTTCCAGTCTTGGATTCTTCCTTCCTATCATCATGCAGTTCAGAATTTTATAGATTTGAATCAGAGGATGCCAGAGGGGCCTATCGAGAATACATGCGATGGGAAGATCGGAATTGTGTGGCACTGGACTGGCTGCTGTACAGATAGATTCAAGTTTTGCAATTATTCAATTACTCCTTCATTTACTTATGAGCCCCTGCTTTGTGCCAGGTGTTATGCTAGGTGCTGGGGATACAGGTAGCCTGCGTGCATGATATTTTGTTCCAAACTGGACAAGTAACGTCAAACACAAGGAGTCCTAATTCCTATAGTGCAAGACTATAGGGTTGCCTGTTAAACACTATAGCCTTTCTGCTTAAAAATTGTTTCTCAGGCCACCTCACAATACTACTCACACTCACATCTGGATTAATGAGCTGGTGTTTGCTAAGTCATTTGTGACTGCTGGGTTGGGTGGGCCCCTTTGGGAGTTCCGATCCTCTTTGACGCTTTGCAGGCAGGAGAGGGAGGGGCACCCTCCACCCGCAACCTCTTACATTCCTTTGTCTCACGCACTATAAGGAAGGGAGGGAATCTCCTGCTGACATCAATTTTTAATTCCTTGAAGTAGAAGAAGTAGAAGAGAGTGGTTGTGTGGCCTCCTCAGGGTGTACATTTGTGTGTATATTAGTATTTATTAGTAATTAAATTTCTATGTTAGTCTGTAAGCCATAATGCTGATGATTGTCTTTTTAAATGAATGCATTTGAATATGGCTAGGAACCGGACAAAGAGACTATCAAATACATTCATTAATAAATAATATCAATACTGTACATTTGTGGGCTGAAAATTTTTTTAACTTCAAAGAAGAGCTTTCATATCTATGATCTCATTTCACACTACATAATATGATTTTAAAACTCCTTTCTAGGGGCGGGTTGTTCCACACATGCCCAGCCCGGGTGAGGATAAGGAAGACCCGCCTCAGGCTACCCGACACGGTTTTACAGTCCAAGGTGCACACAAGTCCGGGTCCCCTTGGGTCTCTCCCTGCTTGTTAAAAAACTAAAGGCAAAGATGAAAAAATACGCTAATTTCAAGCTGTGCTGAAAGCACACATACACTCAGGGCATGAACAGGGGAACTAAGGAAGCGAGGCTTCTTTCTGTCTTTGGAGATTCTACAAACTGAGGCATAGATGATTTCAAACTAATGTCTGGCATCCAGAAAGCCCAGAATTGGAAACATTTAGTCTTCTGGGACTGGAAAGTCAGTTCCTGTTTATTTCTCTACAGCTGTGACTTTTTTCCGGTCTTCAACACTTTTTCTCCATGCGTGTGCCTTCATTTTCAAGAAGATGTTTTTACATATTCTTCCCTGAACTTTTAGCTTTTCCTGTATGAATTCCTCTGGAGTAAAAGCCCCATGTCACTGTTTTCCCTAAGGCTGGAACGTGGACCATGAAGTGCCCTTACTCTGAATTTGTTAGAGGGTCATTTAAAAAATAATGCAAGTAGAAGAAAAAAAAAAAATCCTTGGTGATGAGACTCTCCACACCTCCCAGTCTGTATCGTCCTGAAATCAACCACAGTGTTTCCACTTCACAAGAATTCCGCTGTCACCTTCCCTCGAGTGGACAGGGTAAAGATTGCTTCAGAATCTCCTACCTGGATATCTAATGAGACAGCAGGACACTGTAGGTGGTGGTAAATTCCTTCACCCTGATTGCTCACAAAGCAGAAATAACTAACCTGTGATTAACCATTTTAATTCTTTTATTTTGAAGGATTAGTGGAAGGACCAATAACCCAGTTTACAACTATCAATTGGTCCCACCACTTTGCCATCACAGCCCTGCCCCTTGGGACACTTTGACACAGGTTTAGTTTCCTACAAGATCCAGGTGCCCTTGGAGAATTAGCCTCACCTTCCCTGCTCTTTTGAGTAAGTGTAGTACATTCTGTGCCTTTGCATGCAGTGGGTGCTCAATAAATACTGAATGAATGCAGCCTAACATCTATCATTTGGTGTCACTGAGTCTCATTTCCTCTATGTAAAATGAGAGTATTGGCAAATGGCTGCTTTATATCTTCCAGTTTGAACATTCTATGGGTCCTTTTGGATAGCCATTTAAAATGATCTCCTCGGACTTCACTGGTGGTGCAGTGGTTAAGACTCCATGCTTGCAATGCAGGGGGCCAGGGGCTCTATCCCTGGTCAGGGAACTAGATCCCATATGCATGCTGCAACCAAGAGTTCACATGCTACAACCAAGGAGCTGGCGAGCTGCCACTATGGAGCCCGCCTGCCGCAACTAAGACCTGGCGCAACCAAATAAATAAATAAAATAAAATATATACTTTAAAAAATAAAATAAATGAATAGTATTTTTAAAAAATAATAAAATAATCTCCCATCTCCAAAGCTGTTTCTAAGCAACAGAACAGTACTTCCCTGAACTCGTTGTTTGACCTCTTCAGCCTAAAAAGATGTTTCTCCCTAAGCCTGCAGCATTGCATTATCTGTAATACACATTTATTTATTATCTGGTGACACATCTCATGTTGGTATTTAGCTTTTCATCTGTGTAGATCCTGCCCTGTCCTTACAATTAGAGTGTAAGCTTCCCAAGCCAGATACTTTATAAAATGTGCTCTCTAAATATTTGTTAAATAAATAGATATCACATCAAGAAATCATCTATAGGGAATTCTGGGCCTAAGGGAAGCAGAAGAATCAACAGTGAGTCCCAAGTTTGTGGTTTGGGAAACTTGGTGTGTGATGATGCTGTTCTTCAAGACAGAGAATCCGGCAAGAGGAACAGGTTTGGAGGAGGTGAATTTAGTGACAAGCTGCATTCTATACCTCCTTCTTTGAGATCCTCAAAGAACATTAGCCAAGTAACGATTTTGAGACATGAGATCCTGGACAAAGGAACTTATTTTACTGTGTGTAGCCTAGAGCTCCCCAAATAATTGAACATGATTTTGGACACACTGATATAACACAAGAGAAGCAGGGCTATGAAGGAAGCCTGCAGAACAACTAACTTTTAAGGACTGGCCGGAGGAATTTGAAAAGGAGCATCCAGAGATGTAGGAGGGAGTTTTCACCCCTGGCTTTTAATCCTGGCTCACTCCTTCCACAGATACATGGGAAAACCAACTTCCATCTCTTGCCAAGGAGCAAGAGAGCCTCTGGGCTATGTCTTGGCAAGTGCAGCGTTCTTTGGAAGAAAGAAGGCACTCAGGCACTTCTAGGAGAACTCTCATCACTCTCTCTTCTCAAAGAAATCACCTCCTTTGCTAAAAGGAAGCCCATAGCAACATGCTCAAATCCAAGACCATGAGAATAACCCAACATCCACTCTTGTAACTATAATCTAACTATATAACTATATATAGTTATATATGTAACTATAAATTAGATCTGATATAGGCTAAGACAATACAAAACCTAAACAACATAGAAAAATAAATGATCTGAATAAGTTAGTTATCTGACTCACTTCCTGTCTTCTGGGACTATCCTCAAACTTCCCTTTAATGTTTCGTTTCAATCTCAACAGCATCTGTTTTTTTGTGTTTTTGTTTTGTTTTGTTTTCAATATCCCACATTTGTGTATGGAAAGTTGAGAAATGGTGGAAAGGACAAGAATGGGAAAACGCAAGGCAGTAGTTTATGCAGGGCTCATGCTAGTGGGATTGTACAATGTAGCCACGTTGGAAAACAATTTAGTAGTTCCTTAAAAAATTAAACATAAAATTACCATATGACCCAGCAAGGGGTATGGGGTTTCCTTTTGGGGTGAATTAGAGTGTTCTAAAATTAAATAGTGGTGATAAATGCACAACTCTGTGAATATACTAAAACCACTGAATTGTACACTTTCAAAGGGTGAATTTTATGATATGTGAATTATATCTCAATAAAGCTATGGACAGAGGATCTGAACAGACATTTTCCCAAAGAAGACACACAGATGGCCAGCAGTACATGAAAAGGTGCTCAACATCACTAATCATCAGGAAAATGCAAATCAAAGCCACAATGAGATATCACCTCATAGCTGTTAGAATGGTTGTTATCAAAAAGGCAAGAAATAAAGTGTTAGCGAAAATGTGGAAAAAAGGGAACCCTTGTGCACTGATGTTAGGAATGTAAATTGGTTCAGCCACTATGAGAAACAGCATGGAGGTTCCTCAAAAATTAAAAATGGAACTACCATATGATCCAGCAATTCCACTTCTGGGTATTTATCTGAAGGAAACAAAAATACTAACTCAAAAAGATATATGCACCCCAATGTTCACTGTAGCTTTACAGTAGCCAAGACATGGAAACAAGCTGTGACCATCAATGGATGAATGGATAAAGAAAATGTGATATACATATATGTATATATACACAGTGGAATATTATTCAGCCATAAAACGAAGGAAATCTTGTCTTTTGTGACAACATGGATGGACATTGAGAGCATTATGCTAAGTGAAATGTCAGAGAAAGACAAAAGATAAAGATCTCACTTCTATGTGGAATCTAAAAACAAACAAACAAACAAAACCTAAACTCATAGATACAGAGAACAGATTGGTTGTTTCTGCCAGAGGTGGGGATGGGGATGGATGAATGTGTGAAGGGGTCAAAAGATACAAAACTTCCAGTTATAAAATAACTTCCAGTTATAAAATAAATAAATCCTGGGGATGTAATGTACAGCTTGACTATAGTTAATTATACCGTATTTTATATTTTAAAATTGCTAAGAGAGTAGATCTTAAGAGTTATCACAGGAAAAAAAATTGTAACTATGTGTGGTGATGGATATTAATGAGCTTTAATATGGTGATCATTTCAAAATATATAAAAATATTGAATCATGTTGTACATCTGAAACTAATATAATATTATATTATATATCAATTATATCTCAATAAAAATAGAAGAAAATTCAAGGTGGATAAATACTCTCTTTTCAAGAAAAAACATTCTCCAAATAATGGAAAATCAGTTACCTGTAGTTTGCTAGTTCTTCGTCCCTCAAATGCTCTATCACCAGTGGTTTACCTCCAACAGCTGTATGGCAGCTGAGAGACAGTCATTCGTATCCCCTATTCATTTTCTCTAGAATAATTTGAGGTGGTAAAATTAATCTATCTCTAATGAGATCTCTTTTTCTGCTAGAAGCACAAATAACATTCAACTACTGGTTTCTGACGGATTTGTACCCACAGCTTTGTCTTTCCATTTCTATGACATCAGAAAGGACATGTTTGTTTATGCAGTTTATCTGTACATTTTTTAGGTCACTTTTCTATTTTTTTCTTCACATCTTTATTGGAGTATAAATGCTTTACAATGTTGTGTTAGTTTCTGCTGTACAACAAAGTGAATCAGCTATACATATACATATATCCCCATATCTCCTCCCTCTTGAGCCTCCCTCCCACTCTCCCTATTCCACTCCTCTAGGTCGTCACAAAGCACCGAGCTGATCTCCCTGTGCTATGCAGCAGCTTCCCACTAGCCATCCATTTTACACATGGTAGTGTATATATGTCAATGCTACTCTCTCACTTCATCCCAGCTTCCCCTTGCCCCCCGTGCCCTCAAGTCTGTTCGCTACGTCTGCATCTTTATTCCTGCCCTGCCAGTAGGTTCATCAGTACCAGTTTTTAAAATTCCATACACACGTGTTAGCATACAGTAACACGAGGACGAGGGCCTCCCCTGTCCTGCTGGACCCCTAACCGTGGGTGGGTCCCGCTGGGTGTAGGAACTCCTCCCGTCCCCCAGCCGCCCCTCAGGGGTGCTGGTCCCGTTGGTCTGGCCTTTACTTTTGCTCCCCCTTCCCTCCCTCCCTCCCACTCCCTCAGGACCCTGTGGCTGGAAGGGTCCTCGGTGGGCAGGGGATCAGGCCCGGCATCTCAGCAGGCTCCCAGGGGCCCAAGTGGGCAGGGGAAACCTGGCCACGCTCCCTTTTGATCCTCTGCCCTCTCAGTGGTCCCCCACTTTCCCTCTTCGGGCGTGGGATCCCTTCCCCTCCCCCAGCCGCCCATCAGGGGCACCAGTCCCATCCCGCCTCCACTTCTCCTCCCCCTTCACTCCCCCCATGCCCCACGTCCTACCCGGTCGCTGAGGGTTCCTCCCGACCCCTTCGGTGTCCGTGGTCCCCCACCGGTGCCTGGTAGGTGCCCTAGTTGTGAGGAGACGCGAACTCTGCGTCCTCCTAGTCCGCCATCTTGACCCCAGCCCCTCCCCCACAGGTCACTTTTCTAAAAGTCAGCTTTGTTAAGGTATAATTTATGTTTAGTCAAATTCGCCTTTGGAAAGTTTCCAATTCAGTGAATTTTGGTGAACGCGTACAGTCATGTGATCACTGACACACTTGAGATATAGACTATTTCCATCACCCTAAAATGTCCCTTTGTAGTCACCCCCTTTCTCCACGTCCAGGCCTTGGCAGCCCCGCCCCCCCCATCTTACTTGATTTCTGTCCTGAGGGCACTCTTCCATCCCTATTTTGTGTTATCATTTTTCTTTAGGTAAGTCTCTCTACCACGCAGGATCCTGCTTTGTATCCCTATAGCGCCAAATGTGGTACCTGGCACCCAAAATGTACTCAGGAAATAGATGCTTAAAAAATAAATGAATCACTTGTTTTTCAGATTTTGCCAAATCATTTCAGAGACTCTGCTCTCTGATTTCCAGGATGTGCCTTTTGAAAAGGGGCTATTAATGCTGGGGAAAGATTTCTCCTAGAGTTTTAATTTATACAGTCTTTAAAAAAAAAAAAAAGGCCACAGTTATTTCTAACTTCAGAGATTTTGCTGAGCATTTCAACCATTTCCTTAGACTTGGGACTTACAACTTTGCTTGCTCAACCAGCACGTGGGCCTCTGACCTCTCAACCTGACTAAACAGATGGAAATAGAAGCTGGGACCAAACGCAGCTGCTGCTCTCTCCTCCCCCTGTTCTTGCCATCTCTGACCCCTCCACCTCCACGGGGCATGGCCCAGGGTATCCTCCGGAGCTCCCCTGAATAAGTTCTATGAGATTCCAGACCCATTTCATGGATGACTCCGGGGGTGGAATCTGACGTTGGCTTTAATGTTTCTCATCATGCAGGGTGTGACCCAGCTGCAGCTGGCTCATCAGGCAGGCTCAGATTCCTGTGGTCCTTCCTAATCTGATTCCTCTTCTGTCTTGATGTGCATCCAAAAGTTGACATTCCTAGAGAAATGACAAGAAGAGGTGAACAAAATTCCCCCTTGTCTGACCAGTTATCTGAAATGGCCTAGTTCTCGAAGGGAACTGCCCTTTCTTGAAAGGTGTCGGTGCTTTCCTCCAGACTGGCCAGTTGCCCCAAGCCGGTGGGTCCCTATGCACTTTCTGTGGGTTGGCAGTCCTTGCTAGGCCCTCTGCTCAGCTGGCAAAGGCCCAACAGCTCAGGCACATGAGAGACCACTTTTTCCCTCTGGGGAGGTTGTACCTTGCCTCCCAGATGAAGTCTTGGTGCTGGCATCAAATTGGTTCCAAATGGAACCTCATTCCCTTTGTCCCCCTTTGCCCTCACACTTTGCCCCGTGGCTTCCCTGGAACAGCTCCGGTGAAGGACGGTTTCTGCTCCAGGAGACAGTGCACGATGTAAGCGCATCCCTGCCAAACCTTTCAAAGCCTGAACTCCTGATACAAGGGGGGTGGAGGTGGAGGTTTCTGCTACCTGCTGCTAGGTAAACACCAAAAGGTGGTGCATTTGGACACATGGAGTAATTGTGTAGTTCATAACCCTGTGGACAGATAAAGTAGTAATCAATGGAAGGGAGCTAAAGAAATTCTGACTACAGTAATGATGACAGGTTTGTGTGTGTGTGAGAGAGAGAGACAGAGAGAGAAAGAGAGAGGGAGGGAGAGAGAGAGAAGAGAGAGGGAGAGAGAGGGAGAAGATGGGGGTTGGGAAGGGAAGGTTCAGGGAGAAAGAAAAAAGGAGGGTTAAAGTGGAGGAAAGCATATGTCCTTCAGGAGGATCTTCTAAAGCTGGGACTCTCAGACTTTTGTTTTATTCCTATCATAGTAAGAAATGTATTTTACTCCACGCAGGGCGCGCGCGCGCGCGCACACACACACACGTATAGAATAAAACAGAAAATAAGTTTGCGCGTAGCCAGCTAGAAGAGTAGGGCACTTATTTCCATCGCACATCAGTGCATGTGGCGTTGGGGTCGCTAGGGCAGCCCGCCCCCGGCCGCGCCCCGCCCCGCGCTGGGTCAGGCGCCCCGCCCCACCCGCCGCAGGGTCCCCGGGTCGCCAACCCCGCGGGGGAAGAGAGCGACCGGGGCGCGGCTCCGAGCTACCGGCTGCAGCTCCCGCGGCGGCGGCGGCGGCGGCAGCGGCGGATCCGGACGCGACGCGGGATGGAGACAGACGAGCAGGGCTGCGTGCGCGCGTGGTGGCACATGGTCGCGTGGAACCTGAGGTGAGTGCGCGCCGCGCCCTGTGCGCCCCGGCAGCGCCCCGCCGGCTCCGGCTGCCCGGAATGCGGCACGGAGGGTACCGCCGGGCGGTGACGCAGGGCTGGTGGCCGAGCGCTGACTCCCGGGGCTTCGGAGGCTCCCAGAGCTCTTGGACGGCTGTATCCTCAGCCCCAACCCCTACCCGCGCCAGCGAGACTGGCGCGTTTGATTTTTCAGGAACCTATATCCCTTTGGGGCTTCTGAACTAGAGATTCCAGAAAGCTGGTTCAGGTTCCTGTGCCAATCTCTTATCTGCCTTGACATTTTACTAACAGCAGGACGGATTTTAAAAAATAATAATAGTGACAATAATAATCGGTGTTGTAGTCTTGGAAGGCATTCTGTTAGGTCAAGGGCCTATCTGTGTAGATGGAGAAGGATCGGAAGGCCACCTCCCTGAGTGTGAAGCGTCTGGCGTGTAAAGAACACCTCTCCATAATGCTAGAGATGCATGGTACATTGAAACCATAACTTGGCATCATTGCCTGTGCCTAGTTCTTATATCCTTTAAATGTGAAATGTGTAGGTCAGCACAAGTTTTTCATTTTCTTCCTTCCATGAATCCTTGGCTTGAGCAGTAATCTTAGACTACCTCAATCGACCAGCAATGTACTGACAGTCTTGTTTGCGTTGAAGCCAGGTATTGGTTGGAGACCTTGGACCCAAAAGACTGCGTGTCTTGTTTTGTTTTGTTGGTGTGGGAAGGCATTGGCAGTTTTGTTTACCTTTCTTCTTTCTATTCCTTTGTTTTGCTTTGTTAAATTTTTGCTGATTACAAGATATCCAAAAATCATATCCGGGCACAGGAGACTTCACTTTGTAATGTCTGAGTGGTGAAGACAAACACCAATCTCCTTTCTTCTCTTCCTGCTGTGGCTGAGGGCAGGAAGCAGAGAGCGGCCCTCTCCTGGCCCAGCGGTGCAGGCCGGAGCCCCCTTTCTGTGTTGGATCTGAACACCAGTCAGAATGTCCTGACTGGCTGCACTTTTCACCATCATGGGCCTTACCTCCCAGATACGGTTGTTCTGGGAAAGCTAGCATTTACCACCTTTTAGTGGATGGCTGATTATTTAACATTTATTTGGTAGAGAATCAAAGCTGCAGTTCACGCTTTTAGAGAACAGCCCACTTTGTTGATAGTGGAGTGGAGATGGGGATTTGGGGCCCCTTACTTGCCTTCGTAGTTATTAAAAATAATTCTCGAGATGCTTCGTGAAAGAATAAAATACTTGGGCATTTCTTCATCTGAGCAGAAAATTACTGATCTAATTTAGGCCGTGCTGAGGCACAGACTGATATCCAGCATCCCAAGTCCTTTTCGTTTCTTGGAGCCTGGTTAGTTCAGCAAACATTCATGGAGGGCTTGCTGTGCACCCGGAACAGTCTGTAGCTGTGGCTCTATCGTGATATGTTGTGAGACTCAGGGAGAACATTTAACCATGATGTTTTCAGTGATTATTTTTTAATGCCTTGGGGATCTATTTATTTATTTTACAAAAGTCTCAGCAGATGTAGTTGCTTCTGAAGATGGATGGGCCCAGGAAAGTAAATCTCCACTTGCAACTGATTTTCTTCAAATCAGAAAAATGGAAACCATGTTCAGGAAAGAAGTTGGGGGAAGCCGAAGGGCTGTTTTCCCCTTCATTTCTCCCTATTTCATCCCAAGTTTTTACTTTTCTAGATAGTGCTTAGAAAATCCCCATGAGAAGGCTGATAAACTTATCCATCCTCCCCAGAGTACTGGACATCCCTCTCCCTATCAGGCACTCACCTAGGCCCTGGGCACACAGCCATAAATAAAACAGGCAAAACCCCTGCTCTTGGGGAGCTCTCATTGATTAATTTTCAGTTGTATCAATAATTCAAAACAGAGAAGGAATCCCTTCCCCTGTCCCCCAAAGCTACCAATAAGCCTTGCTTCCTTCTCCCTTATGAAAGAAATACACTCTTCTTTCTGTTCTCAACCTTTCATTCAATGAATATTTATGGAGCTCAGCCCTGTGCTAGGCAGAGTGGAATGTAAAAGCAGTATTATCTGTCACGTGGTTCTTGTCACTGGGGAGACAGGACTGATAGTGGGAAAACAATCAGAAAACAATTAAGGGTCAAACTGAGGCCCCGATTATAATTAGTGGGAGGGGTGAAAAGAGGAAAAGTCACCATGAGAAGATCTGTCTAGAGAAGCTTTGAAAAAGGAGGGACACTTGAGTGGATGTGAAGGAAAGGGAGGATTTGGTTGGGAGGAAAGAAGGGAGGAGAACACAGACGTAACTTGGTGCTTGGTGAGTTGGTGATCAATACATGTTGGCGGGATGAATGGGCGCAGGGTGGATGTGTAGCATGTCTTAATATTTGGAATCGTTGTCTTGCCAAATGTGGTCAGAGTTGGGCTTCCCAAAGCTGGTACCTCTGAGCATGAAGGAGAAATGATTTGCCCTGTAGCAGCTGGTTCCACCAGCTTTTGCCAGTAAGAATCATCCAGTTAGGTTCTGTAGCCCCTGTGGAATGCGGTGCAGTTACAGCCACAGCTAATCAAAGGGCAGGCGAAGAACACCAAAGCATCAAGGTGGCTGTTTGATGTGCTGGCCGTGAGTGAGGATTGGGCTGAAACTGCATCCTCTGCTCAAATAAGGTCTATTAGCCACTGGTGACTTTTTTTTTTTTTTTTTCCACTGGTGACTTTTGATCCCCTATTGATCTAGGGGAAGTCAAACTGACAGCCCCCTAGTTAAAAGGAGCCGCTGTGCATTATTGATGCTGTGAGGGATGTGGTCACTCTGTTCTCTTCCCGCAGCGATTCTCACAGAAGTGCCTTGAGCTATTTGAGAGAAGGGTCCTGTATGAATCATTCTTTAAAAACAGAAACATATTTCCCTCTCTTGCCCCTGCTTCCCAAGCACCCTGCTACCTGCAAAAGGTAACTTAGCAGGAGACTAACAGGCAGGATAGTGGGAGTTCAGAGAGTCAGGAAAAAGAAAGCCAGAGCCAGTCAACAGGAAGGGAGCATAAGAATTCAGTTCTGCTCATCTGTCTGGGCTTGATCTGTGGCTCAAAGTGGCTTCTCCGGGTTTTGATTTCTTATCTCTAAAATCAGAACAGCCATATCCTCTGCTTCCGACCACCTTCATGGAGGCTATTTTAAAGTATGAAGCAATCATTTTCGTTTCTTTCTTGCTGATCTTATGTGTAGGCAGTTGCCCGTGGCTGATGTATTTGAAGAGCTGTCCATCACCCTTAGCCTGCTTATCTTTTCCACTCCCAGCAGAATTGCTGGAAATTCATCAGAGATTCGTTATCTTCTGCCTCCATGCCTCTTCCAAACATGTATAAGTTCCCTGATTTTTAAGTTATTAACACTTGAGGGAGAATTTTTTTAGAGGTCTTTCTTTGATGACTTTGGTTATCTTCTGAGGATACGGGAGCAGGAAAGAAGAAAGTGGGAGGAAGGAGGGACCCTGAGAGGAGCAAGGGTGCAGAAGGGGAGAAAAGGATCCTGAAACAACTCTAAGAGCTGAATTTTACCAGAGCCCAGCCTTGTTCCTGGGGCTGTTTTGCTTCAAGGATGACAAGTAGAACTGACCAGGACTGCGACAGCTCATTGGAGATCACCATGGAACTCTGGGGTTGTACAGACCTGGGTTCACGTGGCTCTGCCGTTCATTGGCTGTGTGACCTTGGGAAGGGTCCTTAACGTTTCAGCCTTCTCATCCGCAAAGTATAGGTAATAACAGTTGTCTTCTAAGATGCCTCTGGTCTAGCAGAGGAATCAGGGCAGGGGAGACAGTGCATTAGAAATGCTTTCCATCCCCTACAGCCTCACGATTTGATTACACTGATGGTCTTCACACTGACCGTTCACAGTAGGGAAAGGGACTCTTGTCATGGACAATGTAGACAAAAACTGGGAGCAGGAGGTGGTGACACTGACCTCCTGTGTCCCTCGTTTCTCAAAGGTAGGAGACACTCAGTCCTCACGGGAGATGTGGCTAGAGACAGAGGTAGCCTGAGTGAGCCCTTGTGGACAAACCATAACTTGTCTGCTGGTGGCCCCCAGTTTGGATGGTTCGTGTCACAGGGGGCGGTAGAATGAACAAGATGTGCATGGCCCCCCGTGTCCCATTCCCTGACCAGGCCCTGCTGCGTCCAGCCTCCAGGTCCTCCCCTGCACCCCACGCTGCTCCTCATGGCCCCGCTCACCGGGGATGTCACCTCAGATGTGAGGGTTTTGTCTCATTGGCTCATTGCTTCCCAAGACCCAGCCAGAAGGGGGGGGGTGGGAATCTGATGATTATTCATTCACTGCTTTAGACTAATACTAATAATAGCCAGCACATAAAGCACTGAACTGTGATGTGATTGAAAACTGGGGCAACTGTTAAAACAGTCTGAATCCTGTTTCCTGATGACTTTGGGGTCCAGCCTTGGCCTTCTGTGGGGTACACTGGGGAGACAAGTCTGACTCGAGTACATCCATGTCCCCTCCCGTCCTGTCCTGTCATACCTGGGCTTTCTGAGCAGCTGGTAGGGGCCCTGACTTACTGCTTTCCTCTCCTGGTTCTCCCTTAGTGCCTGGTCTGGATCTGCCCTAATTACATACAGTTCTGTAAAGGATTTTGCTTAAATGCCAACCTGCCTGTAATTCCCAGTGTCAGTGTGTGAAATTTGATTTGGAGGTTAAAAGGAGAAACAAACCAAGACAAAACTTGGACTGATTTTGAATACCTTGTTTGTTTCACAATATCTTACAGATCTTTCCCATACTCCTGTTCAACACTCAGAAGAAAAATTGCCACTCTGTGTGACAGCTTTACAAGTAAATCATTAAAAGAACATATCTTCCCTCCTCTGATGCACATGTTGATTTTTTTCAACTTTTGTGAGTATGTACCTTTTGTGAATTTGCCTTTATATTTTTTTCCCAAATAGAGAACTTACTGCCCTTACAGTTATGGCATAATGAAAAAGATATGTTAGTTATAAAATTGTGGCTAGACTTAAATGGTCTGAAACCTATTTAATATTGGCTTTGGGGTCCAGGATGAATCCTTGCAAACTGTTGGGATAGATAGAAAAATATGGCCTTGTGGGTAGGGTTTCAATTCAGGAGCTCAGTCTTCAAATTGGCTATTAATCTGTATACCTTACTGCTTCCTGTATTCTGTGCCTTTTCTCTTCCTCTTATTGCCTGTATACCTTGAGAGAGAGAGAGAGCGAGAGAGAGAGGTTGATGTGAGAAATCTATTTTCCCGTGTTTTTTCTACCAAGTGCTGCATTAGTCAGTGCAACACACAGTTCTTCTAGAGCACAGGTGATGCTCTCACCTGCATGTCTCCAGGTGTATGTTGATCTTGGCCATTTCGTGGCTTATGGCTAATGACTAGGTTTTACTTTGTGCAAAAAGTAACTCATGACTTAAGTAGCAAAATACTCATTACCTTCTTCTAGACCCTCTTACTTTTTAGGTGAATGGTCTCTTTTGCTTTTCGCCTGAAACGGGGATGAAGATTGAATAAATTCCATTAGAGGCTATAACACTGGTGGTATTTTTAAGTCTAGCTTTAGTTTTTTTTTGGTGGGGGGACAACTCTTTTGCGGGCTAGTCCTAGTTTATAAAATAAAATACTTTGCTTGGAATTGAGTGTAGTAGCTTGCAACTTAGAAACATGTCAATCATGAGGCTAATTACTTTTTTTGATTGTGATTAAAAGACATGGAATTTGATTCTGGGAGTTGATAATGAATTCTACTTTCCAGTCAAAGCACCATTTCTTGTGGATTTAAAGAAACCAGAGTTAAAGATTCCTCACACAGTGAACTTCTACATCAAAGTTGAACCTAGGGATTCTGGGAATCTGGTGAGTGCACTGATTAGACCCTGGCATGCTTGGTGGGTGTGGCTTTCATGTCTCAAGGGCAGAGGTGAGCAGTGCTGTGTTACTTGCCTGGGGAGAGGTCGGTGTTCCTTGGAGGGAGCTGTTCCACACACCTTCCCTTTATATTGAAGCTTGACTTGCTTGCATTTGCTTTTCCGGAATCTTATGTTGGAGTGTGGAGTCTTTCAGGTGCCTTGGCTCTGTCTTCTTCCCTGCCTTATTCCTCACCCCCTTCCCACCCTGCTCCAGACCCACTGGCCTCCGTGTATAGAAGCCATGCTCTGTCTGCAACATTTCTTTCTCTCTCCCTGCTCCCGCTGTTCCCTCCTTTTGCCTAACTCACTGCTTACCCATCTCTTGGGTCTCATTTTACATGGTAATTTTCAGGAAAGGCTTTCCTCACCCCCCATTTTCGGCATATGTTAGTGCAACCTATGCTTGTCCTTTACTGCATTTATCCCCACTGTAATTGAGTAAGTGCTTGTGTGATTATCTGATTAATGTTTGTCTTCCTTACGAGACAGTAACTTCATAGGTGGGGGACTTTGTTGGTGGGTTTCCATTGCTCAGCACAGCGCTTGGCAGAGGGCACTCCATAAATACTTGTCCATCAAGGCCATGAGCATCCTACCGTCTGCTTTGCTATGCTGATCTCAATATTTTCTTCTGTTTGGTTCACCTACTTGTTCTTGGCTGCCAGTTTTCCAGTGCCCTGTTTTATATTTCATCTCCCTGAGTTTAAACATGTGATCACAGAATGTTTAGGAACCAATATGGATGGGTTCACATAACTTCTTCCTAACCTGCAGGGTACAGTTCCACTAATAGCGTTGGAATTTGAAAACATCTTTATTCTTTACTCTTGCCCCATCAGTCCTTGTTTGGTGAGTCAACTGTCCTCATGACTGGCTTATCTAGCTGGCAGCAATGCCCATCTTCGCAGTACAGAGGCCTTGGGGTTTGATGTCAGACTTTTTGCTTCTAAATGATTGAGAGACTGGGACTTCCCTCGTGGTCTGGTGGTTAGGACTCTGCACTTCCACTGCAGGGGGCATGGGTTTGATCCCTGGTTGGGGAACTAAGATCCCACAGGCTGCACACGGTGTGGCCAAAAAAAAAAAAAAAAAAAAAGATTGAGGGACTGAAGATTTATCATCACATGGCCAATTCTCCAAGTCTCCTGGTGACATGTGATATGGCAATGTTTGTGTTAGCAGGGTTCATGCATTGGTTTAACAAGGTGGAGGAACTGGAGCTCATTCAGGTGTTTAAAATCACAAGGTCACTGGGTTTCTTGAGTAGACTAGCTTAATTGCATGTTCAAGTTCTTTTCTCCTACCTAAACTGGTTTCCCTTTAATTTGTTTCCAATTTGTTTCTTCAGCCAAACCAATAGCAGGTGGCAAATATCTATTATCTTTTACTTGTTTCCACCCAGTGGATTGCATTTCAATAAACCACACCTAAGAATTACAGTCTTGGAAGCATGATTGGTATAGGAGTCAGAAGAACTAAAACAGTAAATGGTTAAAAGGGGTTATCTCTGGGCATGGGAGAGGTGGGGTAAGGCAGTAGTGGTTTTCATTATAAGACGTTTGTGGCATTATATTTTAATTTTTACCATGTGCATATATTACTCAGATAAATATTTATATGTAAATATATTGAATATTTACATATAATAATTCATTATATATTCTAATAGTTAATATATAAACATAAAATATAAATATGTATCTGATTGACATAAGGAGGGTTTCAAGCTTTGGCGAGGATAGAGAAGTCTTCTCTCTGTCCATGTTGGCTGAAACCTTTCCTTGCTTTTCAGGCACACAGTTTCTAGCTGCCGGAGGGGAGGATGCTAAGGGGAAGGGCCGTAGCTGCTATGAAGCAGCCCTCCATGACGGCAACCCAATTATTGTTTATCTTCATGGCAGTGCAGAACACAAGTCAGTGCCTTTGCTTGGATTTTTTTTTTTTTTTTACAGAGTGAAAGAGTATTTCAGCCCTGTGGGGGAATGTAAGGCAGAGCTCAGTTTTTAGGTCTGTAAGCATCCCTCCACATATTTTTTTCCCTTTGTTGAAATTTGAGGGTGTTCTGGCAATAGGCTTCTCTTTTAAAAAAATTTATATAGTCCATATGTAGAATAATGTGGATCCTTAACTGAAAGGGAAACTAACTTCCAAAATTTGG
The DNA here is from genome assembly GCF_028564815.1 of Eubalaena glacialis. Lineage (NCBI taxonomy): Eukaryota > Metazoa > Chordata > Mammalia > Artiodactyla > Balaenidae > Eubalaena > Eubalaena glacialis. Next base: position 146,098,568 of record NC_083717.1, read on the forward strand.
ATACTGATTTCAAAGAAGGCAGTGGTTCCTTTACTCCCTAAGAGTGTTGGAAATGATGGATCAAATCCATGGACGACTGGATAGGGAATAGGCATGAGGTATGGAGAAAAGGAAGAGCAATTTCCACATCAGTGGTCTTCTCACAGAACCACATGGAGATTCATTTATTTGGCATGAATCCTATTAATCAAAAGTATGGATTCCCTAGGAGAGATCACCTGGAATTCTGATCACGGGTACTTCGGGCCCCCTGACTAATTCTTGTCTGGAGTACTGATGCCTCAGCCTGCTCTCTGTGGTCCCAACCTTGCTTGGTAACCAAGAGCACCTCCCAGAAGGCTGGCTCTCCTTTGGTGCGCTGCCAGGCCCTCTGTGGGCCTGTGTCATTATGGTGGGTGATGAGTATTGGCTGTGACTGCGGGTCTCAGCATGGGGGAGGGGCGACGTGCCTCAGAGACCCGCAGACCTCGCTCTGTCTCTGGGGGGACACTTCAAACTCAGTGACAAGGTCTGGAATCTGCCCCTCGGCTCCCTTGCCTCTGTCTCTTTTACTCACTGTCTTTTTGTGTCAGACGATGGCTTTCTCAAGACTTGCCTTTGCTCAAGGGGCTTTCTTGAGGTGTATGTTTTAGAGTCACATTTACAGAGATTTCCTGTGAAATCAACATTTTTCAACATTGCTTAACATTGTTCTGCTTGTGTAAACTTGGGCACGGTGTTACAATGCATTTTTATTTAAAGGTCATGTGAATCACATAGTCACGTCTGCCCTCTGAGTGAATCCGCTCTTGCCCTCAGTTATCCCAGATTTCCTGGCTTGGGGTCAGCTGCACCTTCCTCTGTCTCCTGCCCGGAAGTCTCAGCTTGCTCTCAGCAGTACTGAGCTGGAAGGAGGCCAAATGACAGATCACAGGGAACCTTGATGAAAACAGTGGTTCTATACTTGGGATCCATAGAAGCGCCAGAGGGTCCACGAACTCCCAACCCAAAATTGTACACAAAATTTGAAGAGTGGATACATTTTTTGGGGCAGCGGGTCCATAGCTTTAATTACATGTTCAAAGGGCTCCATGATCCCCTAAGGTTTAAGAAACTTGGCTCTAAAACAAATTCAAATGGTTTTTTAAAGAATCCTCTGCCTTTTGAATCATCTTTATCTCCCTTTTATGTGGTTAATAGAGAGTAGACTGTGGTTCTTTTGGAAGAAAGTATTTCTTGTACCTCCAGGGCTATGAGTCTCTCTCCTTCACTTCATCTTGCACCTCATGGCAGAGTGGACAGGATCCAGGCAGATCTTCCTTTAGTGAACTTGATTATATCATCCCTTTTTCTGAAAAGCCACTTTCTGGAACTTATTTTCCTTTAGCTTCTAGAAGTATTCTTAGAAATAGGTTTTGCTGTGCAGCAGTGAAAGGAGATGGATTGTCAGCAGTTCAATCAAATGCTTACGTTGAGAAGCGCTAGCGGTCCGGGCAGCCGTTGCTCACTTGGGGGAAGGCGGCAGCAGAGGGGAGCTGTGGGTCATTCACCCTGACACAGGCGTGTGGGCTATGACACCAAGAAGCATTGCCCTCTCTCCTGGTTATTTGTCTAACCTGAAAAAGAAAGGCATGAGATCAGATGCCAGCAGCATGATAGTGATTTTTGTTGAATTTGTCTTTGTAATTCCTAATTCTTGCTCTTTTTTTTTAAACCTCTACAAAGACTTGAGCTAGTAAAGGTATGTCTGAAGGGGCCTCAAGGGACCGATTTTATGTCTCCATTTATTCTCTTCTGGGCTACAGCCCTAAAATCTTCCTCTGCCCTCAGCATGGTTATCTCCTGAGAGCTCCTGGAGGTGAGGGCGGGTTTGTGGTGTCTGGGCCTAGAGTCCCATGAGTAGACTTCTCTTCCAGCTTTGACCTTGGGGGATCAAAACAGATGTGAACATCTCTGAGTCCCAAACACTTTAATGAATTTGTTCCTTTCGTCACCAGATGGAGTTGAATTTATTTGCTTTTTCTGAGGGCTAGGGGATGGGTTGAGAAAATATATTAAGTACAAAAACCACTCCTTCTACCAGAAACAACCTTTTTGGTGGTATGGGATAAAGATGTAGAATGTCTTCTCTTAAGTCATTCAGGCCCTTCTTCAGCCCTATAAAAGGTTGGGCCGAGGGAAGGTGGCCACACCTTGGTGTCCTCACCAGCCTGCTACAGACGCCAGTTTTTGGGGGCAGCCCCTGCATCTCCCAGCATGAGGAAGATGGCAGGCTCTCCACCTCACCATATCTGACTGAGAGCTGGCTGGCGGGCTCCTGTTTATGCCCTCCCACACTCCCCTCGGGTAGTTAGTAATCTCTCCCTTAGGTGATTCAGCTGCTTGTCTAGTTATCGATCCCAAGACCTGGTCTCTACTCCCACAAGCCAGCTTCCACTCCAGAGCCCTTTCCTGATTTCACAGCACTAGTGGGGCCCGGAATCCTGCCAGGCCCAGCACCCCAGCACCTTCTTCATCCTCCCTCCCCTGTTCAGACATGGCCATCCTCTCCTGTCTACTCCCCTCTCTCATCACTCCACGGAGTGGTGGGCTGGATGCAGTTTTGCCTGGGGTGATGATGTCTGTTAATTTTTAGGTTTGCTTTCCACCCTGAACTCCACTCTTTGTACGTCCCTAAGTGGGATGGTGTGGTGCTGAGGTCTGTGGGAACGTGTACTTTTTCCCCTCCTACTGTTGGCCAAGGTGAATTGTATGTCTCCGATGTGCACAGGAAGAAGAGTTGTAGGTGTAGGTGTGAAAAGTAGCCAGATCAGCCTTGTGGTGTGTGGGATGTGTGGGGATGGTATGATAAGACTTCCTCCTCCAGGCAGATTCTGGATTCCACACACCACAGTCATCATTTCCCAGCCTGACCAAACTTACCTAGCTCTTCATTTTCTCCTTTGGATAGGCGATTTCTTTTAAAAATTAAAACTTTGTTATTAAATTGTCCTTCCTCCCTCCCTCTCTCATTCATTCATCACTTCAATCACCCAGCAAAGCTATTTTCATTTATTTGCATTCCCACCTAGTTTTTATCTCTATAAAGTTTTTCATGTTACTGATTGTATCTCTATATAACTTTATGTTGTGCTCTTTTACTTAATACCATTTTAAAAATATTCTTCAGTGTTTTTCCATAGTCATCATAGTTACCAATTTAAAGGGTGATCATTCTCCATTATATTTATAGACAACTGTTTATTTACTTAAATATTTCACTGCTATTTAATACAAGTTTGTTTTTTTTCTCCTTCTAAATTCTTTTAACATAGTATTGCTACAGAAAAATTTAAGCAGTTAGTTTATTCTTCTTTTGGAATTTTTTTTTTCCTGGAGATTAATTCTTAGGAGTAGGATCTGTTGCTTGAGTTGCATTGTCAAGTGGCTCTTCAATTTATGGCACCACAAACACATGGATGTTCCCGTTTCCCTGGATGCTGAACTGCCCTGTGTCTTGGATAACTTGTTTGGAGGGAATGTAGTTTAAATAGATGTTTAAAAGTTTCATTTACTTCCTCATGATTAGTTCAGCTTGTGTTTAAAATTCAGTCTCTCACATCTATGCAGTAGTAGGGGAAGCACAATGTTTGGACACAGGCAGGCCCAGGTGTGAATCTTGGCTCTGCTGCTGGCCATTTGGGCGTCTGTGAACAAGTTACTTAAGCTCTCCAAGGCTCGGTTTCTTTCTCTGTAAAATGCGGAGAATACGTACCTTGTAGGACTGTTGTGAGAATTAAGTAAAGATTTAAAAGTGCCTGCACAGTAAATTTTTGTCCCCTTTTATCTCCCTTCTCTTCGTCTATCATTGTATTATTTTCTCATTTAAAATTATGTTTTTATATTCTTTTCTCATTTATCTATTTGGGGCTGGCAGTGGTTTCATGTAATCAAGTGATGTCTTTATTTTTGATCAATATTAACTCTTTATCTGTTCATACTTAATATAAATATCTTCCCGTTATTTGCTTGCTTCTACTACAACTCTGTGTGGAGTTCTTATCCTCCAGGGAATTCCTACACAAGGCATTTACTAGGTACCAAGGTACTTTAATACGTCATCTCATGCAATCTTCCAACAATCCTGAAGGTATTATTTTTCACTTCTCAGAATATATTTACACAGTTAGATGCTAAGTGGCTTGCCCAAGGTCAGACAGCTGGTAAGTGACAGAGCCAGGGTGTGACCCAGGCTGTGTGATCCTATTCTGCCATGCTGCTTTCCTTCTTTCCCATTGAGCCTGATCTTCTCAAGTTTGAAGTCAAACACCAGATTTCAGAAATGCGTTTTTCCCTACCTATTAAACCATCATAACCAGGATTATGGAAGCGTTGAGGAGGTGAGACCACCTTTTCCGTTTACATCTCCTAATTAAAGTGATAACAGCTCCTTTGTCATCTAGGTGCTGAGTGATGGTGGTTTTCATGTCTTGTCTGTTGATTACAGAGGTATGTGTTAAGAACAGTGTACAAAGGTTTTTCAGTAAGAAGGGGCCTTTTGATGGCCCTCGTTTTGGAGGCAGTGGTAATTGTGTTTGCCTTTCCTTGCTGCCAGGGTTCGGGGACTCGACGGGTAAACCCACGGAGGATGGGCTGACGGTGGATGCTGTTTGTGTCTATGAGTGGACCGCGGGGAGAAATGGTACCAGCCCTGTGTGTCTCTGGGGCCACTCTCTGGGAACAGGGTGAGTGGGGTCTGAAGAGGAGTGCTTAGGTGGGTCCTTGGGGCGCTAGTGTCATATTATAGGCAGCAGTGAGCATCAGGAGGACCCTTGAGCTAGGAGATGGTTTCTCTCAGGTTCCACGTGTGGCTAGTGACCTTACACCTCAGCGTGCCTGTCTGTAATACAAGGGAGGGTATAGCTCTCTGGCTATCTATGACACTGAAGCCCATTCCAGAACGCTCCTTGAGAGTTTTAAATGAAAGCATTCTTGTTTAGGGCCAGTGGAACCCCTTGAAATCCTGTGCAAAATTTTGTGTCTATGCACATTTGAGGGTCAAGAGCTTTCATCAGATGCCCATACTGGATGTTGCATTTTGTACTGTTTACTTGACTGTAAAGTCACTGCTTCGCATATGTACTAACTTTCATTGCTTTACAGAGTTGCAACAAACGCTGCAAAAGTTCTAGAAGAGAAAGGTATGATAAAATGCTTATTTTACATGGTATAATTTCTTGGCTTGATGTGGGAAAATAAGAACAGTGAAGAGACTGTTGTGCACAATCTGAACACAGAGATACCTAAAGCACCCCAACTTTAGACAGTTCCTGATAGTCTAATAAACTCTCTTTTTTCTATTTAATATATACAATACCTGCTTTTCAGAGTTATGAAATTAAAAGTAAATACTAAGGAAAGAGTTAAAATTACCTTAAAAGAGCCCTCACTGTGAAGTGATAATAAGTGTGGTTATGGAGTAATCTGGATTACAGGGGAGGAAAATAATACATTATGAAATAATAGGCAGGACTTGCTTTCTGCAGCCCTCCTTACATAATATTTATATCAGTGTTTCTCAAAGTGTTCTGAGAACTGCCTTCATCAGAATCTGCAGGGGGTGTTTGTTAGAAACACAGGTGACAGCTAGGTGGATCCTAGCTGTCTTCATGAACTGGAATCTCTGTGACTAAGACCAGGTGATTTTGATACGTGTTAAAAGCTTGTAATCACTTGCAGTATATCTTAAACTTTACTTGGCAATACAGGTCAGGGTGAGTTATGTAAACATTTTAAAGTGTGTCACCTGCTATACACAATCTTAATTACTTATGGAAATAAAAGAAATGTCATTTCATTGCTCCTCTAAACTCTCATGGCTCCTTCAATGTTGACAATGCTGAATTACCTGAATTAAATTCCCACATAAATGAATACTTCACTTCCTGGGTAATGCAGTTACCTTAGAACATTTTAATTACATTAAGTCCCCAACTTATGAACTCTTGCTACCATGTATTTTAACTTTCTCTATATTACATACTCCATAAAAATTATTATTCTCATACTATAAAGTCAGTATTTAGATTTACCCTTTTCTTTGCTGTTTATTATTTCCAGCATCGCTGTGCTTCCATCTGGGATTTTTCTTCCACCTGTCTGTTGGTGAAGATTTCTCTCAGTTTTGGTCTGAAAATGTCTTTATTTCATCTTCATGTTTGAAGGCTATTTTTACTGGGCACAGAGTTCTAGAGTGGCAGTAATTTATTTCAACCTTTCAAAGATGTCATCCACTTTGTTCTCACTTTTACTGTTTCATCAGAAAGTCAGCTGCCAGTCTTATTGTTGCTCCTTTAAAGATAATGTTTACTTTTTCTTTTGGTTATATTTGAGATTTCTTTTTTTCTTTGTTTTTCAGCATTTTAACTCTGATTTTCCTAGGTGTTCTTGGTACTTATCCTGCTTAACTGTGGCCTGATATTCATCCATTTTGGAAAATTGTTGGTCATTATATCTTCAAATATTATGCCCGCTCCATTCTTTGTCTTCTCTTTCTCTGAGACTATAATTATATATATATATATATATATATATATATATATATATTTTTTTTTTTTAGATCTGTTCCCATGTCTTATATGTTTCCAGTATTCTTTTCTGAGTTTTCCAGACATTTTTCTCTTTGTGCTCTAATTTAAATATATTTATATATATTTTACACATTATACACTGTTACATAATACGAAATTTTCTTTAACATTAAAATTTTAATAAATATTTTACTATTTTACCATTTGTTATTTTCAATAAGTTATTTTAAAGTCCATATACGGTAACTCCAATGTTTAGATCTTTTGTTTTCAGAGAGAGTGTGGGCCAAAACAACCTAGTCAGCCTCTGCTGGACACTCTCCCTTCCTGTAGTACTTTGCTTTCTTAAATTATCCAAGTCATGAAAATCTGCTTGTGTTTTAGAAGAAGGTAGTGGTTTTCAATTATCATGTACCTAGAAATGAAATCTCTTTAGCGAGGGTGCTAGTTTAAAATGCACATTCTCACACTCCCCACCCCTTAGATACTGACTTCTGACTGGACTCTGGTGTGGGTTCATGAATTTGCATTATTAATAAGATTCACAACTGATTTTGATGCAGGTAGTTCATGTACAAGACCTTGAAGATCCCTTATTTAGGAAAGAGAGTATTGAAATATGATAAGGAAGTTATTTCTTTTTTCTTCTTTTCAAGGATTTCCAGTTGATGCTATTACCCTGGAGGCTCCATTTACCAACATATGGGTTGCAAGTATCAATTATCCCATGTTAAAGGTGAGTCTCTGATAGATCTTTACAAGATGTCAAAGTGTAGGCTGTTACCACACACGTTTATTAACAATTTTCCTTTTCTTAACTAGTTTTATATATTTCTAAGTTATTCTAACTTGTGATAGGTTATTAGCCAGTTGCTATTAAAGGGGGGCACACGGCTTTTGGATTTTGTAGTCCTTTTATTTCCTTCTAATAGAGTGAGTGGCTTATTGAGCCAAAGCTTTTTTTTCCCCATTAACTAAACTGTACCTCGTATCTTTTATACTTTTTTTCATAGATAGACTTGACTTAGGTTTGTTCGTTTATTTATTATTCCTTTTAAAGTGAAAACAAACATCTCATACATCATTTTCAGCCCTATGAATGTCAACCACATCTTTCATTATTTTAGGAGAAGAAAGTCTCTAGAGAATTCAAGGAAGTTGCTGAATGGTTTTACACAGCATCCCAGGTAGAGAAGATGATCTTTCCAAGAAGATAAAGAATTGACTGACAAGATGTGTTTTTTTTTAATCTGTTGTATATATTATCCTAATTTTATAATTTCATTCCATGTCTGATGCTCAATTGCTTATAGTCATACCTCCATAGATATGTTAGCAAATGAGAGGGCGGGGGGTGAGATTCTTAGAGGGGACATATGGCCCAAGTTTGTAAATTGTTGATTAATCTTGGAAGGCATCTTAAGGGTACTTTATTTTTTTTAATTAATTAGTTAATTAATTAAAAATTTTTTGGCTGTGTTAGGTCTTTGTTGCGTGCAGGCTTTCTCTAGTTGTGGCAAGCAGGGGCTACTCTTCATTGCGGTGCGTGGGCTTCTCATTGCAGTGGCTTCTCTTGTGGAGCATGGGCTCTAGGCGCATGGGCTTCAGTAGTTGTGGCATGTGGGCTCAGTAGTTGTGGCTCACGGGCTCTAGAGCACAGGCTCAGTAGTTGTGGTGCATGGGCTTAGTTGCTCCGCGGCATGTGGGATCTTCCCGGACCAGGGCTCGAACCCGTGTCCCCTGCATTGGCAGGTGGATTCTTAACCACTGCACCACCAGGGAAGTCCCTTAAGGGTACTTTAATCCAACTGTCTACTTTTGGAATCTTTCGTACAATAGATCATCATAGAACTTTCTGGAACTTGCTAACTATTTCAGCTCATTACTTCCTGGGACAGCTAGTTCACAGAATCACATAATCTTGAAAATGCCTGTACTATCTAAGCTCCAAGTCAATGCAGGAATCCTCTCTACAGTCCAAAATACTGAATGCTGAGTAATTTAAGATTTAATAAATAAAACATTTAAATTGGTTCTAGACAATTAAATATTCATTTAAAAATAACAATTGAACATCTATTATATTACTCGTAAGTAATTACTAATAAATTAATTAACTTGAAGGCATGTTACAATTCAGGTACAATCTTTCCATTTACTTCTTTTTTTGAAATTTTGTTAATTTTGAAATATAACGTAATAGGGAAATCTATGATTTAATAGTTATAAACTGAACCTCCATGTAACCAACATTTAGTCAAGAAATTAGCATCACTGGCATCCCAGAAGCCTCCTGTATGTCACGTCTCAATCCAGTAAATCTCACCTTAGATGTAAGCCTTAGTCTGAATTTTATGGTAATTATATTCATGCTTTTTTTTATAGTGTTACCACCCATGTGTGCATCTCTAAGCAGTATAATTTTGTTTTGAACTTTATACATTAGTAGGATTGTATAGAATGTATTCCATTTTTTTTCAACCAACATATATTTGTGGGATTTTATCATGATGTATAGCTGTAGTTTGATCATTTTCGTTGCTATATAGTATTTCATTGTATACATATGCTACCATTTACTGATCTAGGCCACTCAAGACCTCATTGCTTTGGTAGGTCTCTGACACCTTCATAGAAACGTTTTTAAAATATTTTCTTTAAGAACCATGGCTCTGGTGTCAGACTTTCTGGGTTTTTTTCCCCAGGGGTGTCACTTAACAGCTGTGTAATCTTGGACTAACTGTTTTTAATGCTTCATCTATAAATGGGTGTAATCACAGTCTATTCAAGATTGTTGTGGTAGATTCACATATGAAAAGCATGTATGATAGTGCCTGACACAGAGTAAGCACTCAATGGCTGTTATCTATTTTTATTATCAGTGGAGTGCCGTAACTCTGAACATTACTGTTGAATAAAAAAGTGTAGGTGGTGTGAGACACGGATGTAGTGAAAGGCATAGGTCCTTACCCTCAAGAAGTTTCTTGTCTAGTTGGGGAGATGATAGGAAATTAATGGGGGATATAAAGTAATGACGTGGATTTCCGTGTATCACTTTGGAGTCAATTTCATTACTCAGCATAGTGGAAAAAGACCATGGGCTGTGAAGCTAGACAGATTTGGATTTGGGTTCAAATTTGGCCTCTGCCACTAACCAATTATGACTTTGGTAAATTATTTCCCTTTGTTGTATTTTTCCTATTTCTATAATGAGGTTGGTACTGCATAGGGTTGTTGTGAAGGTTGAATTAAGTAAAACAATCATGCAAAAATATGGGCACTCAACAAATGCTTGTCCCTTTTTTCCACTCTTTCTATAATACAGTAGACTAAGTTAGGTGTTAAGGGAGGACCCAGAACAATAATATCAGGGTAGGGAGAATTCAGGGAAGAGAAGGGTCTTGTGTGCAGGTGTGACCAATGAAGACTTACCGGGAGATAGGATCTAAGTTCATTTCTTGAAGGCGAGGGAGAGCAGTTAGAAAACACAGACAGGAGCGGAGAATGTGAGCCGAGGCACGGGGCCAGAATGGGGTGATTATGTGTTATAAAATACCTGAGAGTCACCCAGGGCCTCTATATAAGGTCTTTCACACTCGTCATCCTTTTAAATCCTCACAGCACCTCTGAGTTTGGCACCATTGCCTCCACTGAGCGAAATGGAGGCTTAAAGTCTTGCCCAATTGCCACATACCCTATAGAGAGGAAACGGGACTCAATCCTGCATTTTCTAACTCCAGGCAGTCAGATGGAGGTGCGCAGCTTTTGGGATGAAAGACTGTGGCCAGATGTGGATGGGCTTACAGCCAAGATAGGAGTTTTTTGTTTGTTTAAATAGACAGTGTTCCACTCCCAAAGCTTTGTAACAGCAGATTTCAGGTAACTGGTATTTTAAGAATATTTATCTGGTGGAATTCCAGAACAGAGAGGAGCCAGGGAGACCAATTAGGAGCCCCTCGCTGTGGTCTGGGCTGGAGGGGTGGTCTGACCTGTGAGTCTCGAGGGGCACCTCTGGCTGGAGAGGAGTGAGGGATAAGGGGAGTAGATTGACTGGGGCCCGCTTTCTCCTTATGCCTTCGGAATTTGAGATGAATTGCTGAAGGGCTTCTCTTACTGAATTCTCCTCAGAGGAGTCCTGATTCCAGGGGTAGCAGGACCAGAAGACAAAGAAAAGAGAAAACAAGAAATCTTGCCCTTAGCATGGGCAAGAGGAAGGCAAAGGAAGGAAGGGAAAAAGCAGCAGTATTGGGATTTCCAGACTGTACCCGAATGCGAGTCATTTGCTGTGAGACCACGCAAAAAATGCAGGCCAGACAGACCCTGGGAAACCACGTAGGTTTCTGCAAGCAGCAGGCCCATGTCAAAACTGTGAAGCAGAAGTTTGTCTTTACTGACCTCGACCTGCATATTCTGTACCCATTTCCCTACCAAATTCCCTACCAGGCATGAATTTCCTTTTTTATATTCAGGAAAAAAAAATTTTTTTTAAAGGTCCTTATATTTAGAAAGTTACTATTCTATTACTACAGTTCATAGTGGGAGACTACAGCAAATGACGTATTATAGTGCTGGGGCAATGACCACTAACTCTTATTTCTCCACACTCATAAAGGAGCAGTGACAGGCAGAAATCTAAAAATTGCTTCTACACTGAACATAATTCTTTTCTTTTTAAACTGCGAAGCAGACGTTTGCATTTATGGCCCCAGCCTACCTATTCTGTACCCACTCCCTTCCCTTGGCAACGTCCCATTTACTACATTGCACCCCCCTCCCTGCTCAGCACCACAGAGGAATACACATAATACTTTGTTGGTCTTTTCTCTTTGCAAATCTGTTCCAACGAATAAACTCTGAATGAAATTCAGTCACAGTGAGATGAAAATGACAGATAATAGCTTAAAGTGTACATCAGGGATATTTGCACAGTCGATTCACTCCTTCTTTAGCAAATATTTATCAAGTGCCTGTTAGGTACCAGGAACTTTTCTAGGTTCTGGGGATACCACAGGGAATAAGAAAGTTGTGCTCTAACCTCCTATGAAGTTTGTATAGTTGCTGGAGAGGCACATAGAAGACAAGTATGCAATAAGAGGATTTTGAATAGTGAGGAGTCCTGTAAAAGTAATAAAATGATGTAAAAGGAATGACTGGAGGTGGTGGGGGACAAGGTTCGATGGCTAGTTAGGGGAGGACCTCTTTGAAGAAATATCATCTAAACTGAGACTTGCATGACAGGAGCCAGTTGTCATGGGAGAATCTGGAGGTCTCGGCTGAGGGAAGAGAAAGGCAAGGGCCCTGCAGTGGGATCAAGGCTGACGTGTTCCAGGAGCAGAGGAGAGCAGGGCCTGGGGGTGGAGAGGAGTGGGCTTAGTGATAGGCGATAGAGGCTGTAGCCAGATTCTGTAAGGCCTCCAAGGCCAAGGTGATGCTTGGATTTAATCCACGTGCCTTTGAAGGATGTGAAGCAAAAGAGGGATGTGATGAGAGTTGCACGTTAAAATGATCACTCTGGTTTCCCTGCGGGAACTGGGTTACAGCAGGGCGAGGGTGGAACAGGAAGCCGCCTGGGATTGTTGGTGTAATCCAAGCAAGAGATGAGGGCTGGGTTAGGCTGGGTGATTCGTGGAAATGGAGAGAACTGAATGGACTTGGGAGTAGTTTAGAGGCAGGGTTAAAAGTTTGAGGAAGGTGCAGTATTGCTCAGGGTTTATGTCCTTTCCTCATTTTCAGTTGAAATGGATGTTTTTAGGGCATATAAACTAATTTACCTTTCGACTTAATCATAATATGGCAAGAGCTGATTTAGCTAGCATTCTTTTTACTGGAATTTGCCATTAATGAGGAAATTCAGTATGTTTAGAATGATAATTGTTATATTTGGAGTCCTATGGTCATTATTAAAACCTAAAATGCCTTTTTAAAACATTGCAATATTAAATCATATTCAACAGAGTTTATAATGTTCAAATCCTTTAAAACCAATTATCTATGGATTGTATACTTTATCAGAATTTCTAACTAATCAGAATATTCTTTTCGCCAACTAAACCACTTAATTATTCTGCAGTTCACTGTAGAAGCAATTTTTAGATTATGCATATCACTGCTCCTTTATGAGTATGAAGAAATAAGTTAGTGGTGCTATTTGTACTTTAAAAAAAAGATAAGTAAAAACCACAAAATGTTTAATGTGATTATCTATGGATGGTGGGATTATGTGTGATTTGTTTCTTCTTCCTTCTTCTATTTTCCAAATTTCCTACAATAACATGAATTACTTTTAAAACCATAGAAGTTATATTTTCAAAAAAAAGTTTATTGTACTTAGAAAGTCACTACTCTCTATATTACTACAGTTCATAGTGGGAAACTATAACGAATAACATAGCTATAGGCCATGTTTCACTTTTTTTTCCTTTTTAAAAAATAGATTTACCGGAAACTTCCAGGATTTTTAAGCACGGTTATGGATGCCCTGAGGAAAGACGAACTAGTCTTCCCCAGTGATGAAAAGTAACTTAATGATGTAATTATTACTATATCTATCTATAAGATTCTGGTGGGTAATTATTATGTGACTTATTGAATGGGGAGATGACCAGTCTGAATAAGTAGATGAGAATTCTTAGATGGGCACTAGGATTTGGGGTAAGGTATCTACACTATCTACAAATTTTTAGTATTTGGTATTATCCTTATGTCTAATTTAATGACTTTACCAATTCAGTACTTTCTCTGAAGTTATAAAGGGAGTTGTAGGTTTAGGGTGTTTCAGGACGCTTTAAAGGTCCTGTAGGGTCTAACCTAACATTCCTTGGAGGAATCTCTGAGTTCTAGGTCTTATTCCCCATGTAACCAAAATCCATACACCATCCAGCCGAATAACCCAACAGCAAGTCCAGTGACTAGAATCTGGCAAGTTAGCCTCTCACAGTTGGAGAATCTAGAGTGCCTACAAATAGGCAGTCGTTATCAGTATTTTTTCTATTTCAGCACACTTGAAGGATCTAACATCCTCAGGAGTAACAGTGAGTCACTGTGGCAGGGGTGGATGGTATCAGAATTTGGAAGGGGACAGGGAAGTACTATATATTAGTCATTCTTCATATCATAGCCTGTTCGAATTACCAAATAGGAAGTTGACCAGGAGGCTAATCAAACCTGTTGATCTCATGTCCATCCTGTACATTTATGGGGAAATGTAAACAAATTGCTACAAAGAGTTCTCCTTGGTCCTGTGGTAGTTCTTGTTATTTTTTGGTTTTGAGTTACTTTGTGTTCGTTTAATTAAAACATTCCAGATATTATGAAATAAGGCAGAATAAGGAAAAGGTGAGGTTCTGCTAATTCTGTACAAATTCAGTGTTTTTGTTCCTTATTTTCAAAAATCACATAGGAATAAATTAAGTCAAATAACCTAAGTAAATTGTATGAGTAAACAGAAGAATCTTGCCTGGAGGAAAAAAAAGTCACTATATGAAGCTTATTATATATGAAGTTGTTATTCCTGGGAGGGATGGAAAGAGCATTCCTTTATTTTGGGCAAACCTCATGTTTTGCTAAAGCCTTAACTTAGAAGAGGAGAAATCTCAATGTATATTTCTTGAACTGAATGCTTTTCTTCCACTTGTTCCTAGCGTGAAATTCCTGTCTTCTCCCCTTCTTATCATACACGGTGAGGATGACAAAATGGTGCCTTTGGAATTTGGAAAAAAGGTAAACTAAGTTCAGTGGCTGACAGAAACATACTATACTAATTTCACCATTTTCTCAGCCAGCCAAACTTTGATTAGGGCCTAAAGAAGGGTCTCTGACATTATAAGGGATTCTCTGCACCCCTGAATTGCTGTGCCGCCTGGTGTATACAATACACTGTTGTCACTGTTCCATGAGCTGTGCAGCTTTCAGTTCCTTGGTTGTAGAGGCAACCACTCAGGGATATGCAGGGTGCCCATATCTCTGACTTAATGGGACTAACTCCTTAAGTTGGCTGTTTCCATACCCTTTTAGGAAAATCAGACTAGGAAAACAACTGCTTCAATGATCAGCCTTTGAGTCCTTGCCTTTCTGCCCCTTGCAGCTCTAAGAAATTGCACGCAATGCATATAGGAACAAAGAGAGGGTGAAGATGGTGATCTTTCCTCCTGGCCTCCAACACAACTTCCTGTGTAAAAGCGCCACACTGTTAAAAACTGTGAGGTAAGATTTGCTTTGCTAAATGCAATGAGCACTGCTCTGGCTTACTTAGACCATGAGGTGGGGAAAGCATGTGAGCTCACCTAGGTCCTTTTCCTGCAGAGATTTCCTGAGCCAGCAGTGGGCGTGAGGTCTGAGTACAGCGGAGAGCGAAGACTTGGTCCAAACACCACTTGTGGTGTATATTTCTTATGTAAAACTGTACTGGGCTGCTTGGGTGAGCTGAAGTTACTGACATTTCTACAAGTCATTTGCCGTTTTAGTAAGGGAAAGCATGAATGCTGGGCATTATGGAATGTTCTTGTTTAGCTTGTCATAGTCTACTTTGTGGAACATGCCGAAACTTTACTGTGGAGAATCAGAATTTGGTAAAAATTTGATCCCATCTAAAAATGTACAGTTACCAAACATTCTGGGGATACCTGTGGATAAGGTGGTCTTTGATTTGCACCTAGACAACAAGCAGTATAAGAAAGATGCTCCAATGTAGTTAAATAATTTGTATTTCAGTTTAGTTAATTTAAATGGCATTAAAAAGTTCCAAGCTGTTTTCTAGCTTTCTGAATAGCATTGGGGAAAGTCCTAGCATGCTACTCAATCTGCTATAAAATAGTAAGATTTGGTACTCATGTAGCCTTTGGAAATTAACACTTTATTTTTAGCCCTAATATAGTCATACACCTTCCCTCCCAATTCCCAGAGATACTTAACTAGATTATTATTTAATGAAACAAAACAAAATCAAAGAATGTTGTGAAAATGTTGAAGTCCAGTAAGAAGCTATTTTTTCTCAGGACATTTTATAACTTACTTTCCATTGGCTTTGTTCACCCCACTGCTGGGTTCACTGGACAGGGAAATCTTTAGGTCAGAAGGCTCCATGTTCCAGATGTCCCGGGCATACTCCTTAATTGTTCGGTCACTGGAGAATTTCCCTGAGGCGGCTATGTTTCTGAGTACCGTGATGTTCCAGGCCTTTGGATTCTGTAAACAAGAATTACATTTCTTTAATTGAATTAAATTAAATTAACATGCATCTAAGGCTCAGGGCCTGAGTGCCCATCAAGCTGTATGACAAACATCAGGCCAAGCACATCCAAGTACAATTTATGGGGAAAGTGACAGGAGTAAATTGTAATGAATCATAAATACATTTGTTTCACAGTTGGGAGCTGGACAGGGCAGACTGCTTTTCTCCTACTTTAGATTATATTTCTCTAAAATGAAAAAGTATTTTTCACTCTTACAGAAACCCTAATTGATAATTTGTGCCATAGTTAACAATGTTTTGGCATGTAAGCCTTATTTCCCACGCTTCATTTTGGATGAAGATACCTCATCTCCCTTTAAACTACAGGGGAAAGGAAGGGACTAACATTCATTGTCTGCTAGATGCCACGTAAGAAATTTACCCCGTGGCTCACAGCCAAAGCTCGAAAAACACTACTCTAGAACATTAGCTATCATGCAGGCAAACAATCCCATGGGAGACTTTATTCACCGACTTCTCTTTTCCTGTTTTTTCAGAAGGTAGATACTCCAGTAGGTTTACACTGAATCCCAAATACTCCACTGGGGTTTGAAAACAGGACCAATTAAGGTTTTATCCTAAATAAAAAATATACATCTATATATCTAAATAAAATATATCTCTCTCATAATTTTACGTAAAAAGTATAAGAAGCTATTTATTTTTTATTTTTTTATTAACATCTTTATTGGAGTATAATTGCTTTACAGTGTTGTGTTAGTTTCTGCTGTGTAACAAAGTGAATCAGCTATATGCATACGTATATCCCCATATCCCCTCCCTCTTGGTGGGTCTCCCTCCCACCCTCCCTGTCCCACCCCTCTAGGTGGGTCGCAAAGCACCGAGCTGATCTCCCTGTGCTATGCAGCTGAGAAGCTACTTATTTTATAGCCTCGTGATTTTGTAAAGAACTCTAAGAAGGAGTTCTATGGAAATGACCAGAATATTATTTGAAAACAACAGCAATGAATTATAAGCATTTAAAAGAAAAACTAAAACACAGTCTGAAATTAGTTTATTCAGACTTTGGAAACTTACTAAAATAGGAAGAGAATAAAAGCTTCCTGTCTTCACGTTCTTTATTTAAAGGGATAATGACTAGACTTTCCAACCACGTGGGCCATGTTTTCTACGCTTCAACAATACGATTATTGTTAAGAGTAAAAGCTGCAGTTTGCACTAATGAACAAGGAAGATGGAACAGAATGCTGGCCTTCTAGGTGGGCATCCTTTGGATCAGGGCCATCATTTTAACAGAAGGGACCATTGTGCAAAACCAGCATTCACATTTGTGCGTGCTCTCACTCATATTTTCCTTTCCTGCTCTGTTTCACTTCTGTTTCTTTTCCTATACAGCTTTTCTACATAACGAGCATGGGTTGAGATCAAGAGGAAGGAGATAGAGGTGGCCATTTTCTTTCCTCTGTCTTTGAGTTCTTGGAGGCTGTATGTGGCTGCTCTCTCCAGTGTTCAGGGAGCAGGAAGTGAGCCACTCTGCTTAAATCTAGTACTGCCTCTCCTTGGGAAGTATATAAAACTCTGGTTTATAGACACTTTTGGGGGGCTGGATATGCTGTAAAGCAGCACAGGCTTTGAGTGATCCTGTTTTAAAACTCCAATGGGATATCTGGGATGACTGTAGGAACTACCTTGTCACCTGGCTTTGGGAAAGGAATAGGAAGAAATGTTAGTGCAGTATGTTTCTGTCGGAAGTAGTTACTGATGTGTCCAGAGGGCAGGAGGTGGAGAGTTTATGCGTTCCCACTGGTCTGCTCTATAATGGCTTTCTAGTTGGAGAGCCAAAATGGAGACTGTGTGGGCAAGGACGGCTACCTCAAGAAGCCCAAGCTGGAGTGTTAGCACAGGGCCAGCCTCCTCCTGTATCTGTTCTTCTGTGGTTTCTGCAGTTCCCTAAAAGTCTTTCCTATCAGAGATGATCGCCTTTCCATATATTTACTAAACGTACCTAGAGGGCTGGGCTCTTTGGTAAAGATGTATGACTTTGCACATGAAGGGTTACTCACGTGGCTCTAGCCCTTTTCGTTTCTTTTTCTCTCTCTCTTTCCTTCCTTTTCTTTTCTTTTCTTTCTTTCCTTCCTCCTTCCCTCCCTCTCTCTCTCTTTCTTTCTTTCTTTGTCTTTCTTGTTTCATTCCTTTTTCTTTTTCTTTTTTTTAAATTCAAATGTGAAACCTCCCCTCTTTCTATACATTTATATTCTATTCATATAGCCCCACTCCATGGGTAATCCAGGAGAGGTACTTACTTTACAATTTTCAAATACTAGGGGGGTCAGTCCTTTCCCGATAAACGAAGGTTCAGCCTTAGAATCAATTTAGCAGATTTTTCAAAGGCTGATGGTGATCCCACCCACTACTGGGTCAGAATCTCTTAGAGGGCGGCGGGCATCTGTACTTTGAAGAAACTGCTTGGTGATTCTGATGCACTTCTGGTTAAGGGCCCCGGCACTAAATAGGCTCCTTGAGGGGCCTTGGCTTTGTCCATGCTGGGGCCTCAGTGCCCAGCATGGTGCCTGCCATGGAGGAGGCCCCAGTGCCTCTCTGTTGAATAAATGAGTGGGTAAAGTGCGTATTCGCTTTATACTCTTAGTCTCTAGGATATGCCTGCTACATGGTGGGTGCTCAATAAATATTGAATTATTTGTGACTTTTTACTTGGATATTAAAAAACCTACAACTGCAACTGAAATGTCAAATGCCAACCTTTGCCTGAATTCGGGAACAGTCAAGTTTTGATCTGAAAAACCTAAAGAGTTGCCTCACTTCCCATTTTTGATTGGTTGGTGGGGCCCTGTTATTTAGATTTAATAAAAAGAAACCAAAATTTTAATGAACTGTAAACTGGTTTCCTTTGTAAGTCTCGGCCATGTACTCACCATGTACAGCTGACTGACTTTTTCTTGACACTTGACATAGGCTTCATAGTCTGCAAAAACTTTAAACCTTTTTTTGTGATTAGAAGGAAAAAACAAAAAGCTTCATTAATAGATGTGTGCTAAGATTCCATTTAAAATTCTCTTTTGCTTAATGTCAGGCATGGCTGGCTTACCAATCTGACATTTCTATTCACAAGGGTTTCAACCAGCCCTCAACCTTTCTTCCCACACGTAAGAATGTTATCACATGGATGCATTTGAAAGTTGGGTACACCCATGGAAGGAGAAAAAGAATACCAAATTTGTGGGTCTTATTCTTAAGTCTTCTCCTTGCATTGTTAGTGGAGAATATCTAATTTTTCTTTCCAAGTCTAGGTTAGCTTATCAGATCACAGATCTATGCTAATCTACGTGTGTTGTAGTTAGTTTAAGATATTCTCATCCCCTTTCCACGGCCCAAACAGCACCATCTTCTTGTGGGAACTCACCTGTCATGATAAAATAGCATGTTGACTAAGTCTTTGAAGAGGTCAGGCTGCTTGGGAGAAAAGAAGCCCTTGTCAATTTGATCAATGGCCAGCTTTAGCTCTGGAAGTGCCTCGTAATATTCTTTTGCCTTATACCTGTAGGGTCGGGGCGGGGGATAAGAAAAGGTTCTGTTAATGTTTGTTAACGACACACTGGATGCTACATTAGCTGTGAAAAATGCATTCAGAAATACTGGCATTTATAAAGTCATTATAGAGTTCAACAGGGGTATAAATAATATTTAACTAGATCCTGAAATTTTTTTTCCCAACTAAATTTGATTAGTTCCTTGTAACCAAAGACACTAAGGACAGTAGATAATAAAAATCCTAGTCACAGAGCAATAGTCTTATCTGGTAAAATACAGTAAGATTCATTTCAAAGCAGGCTTTATGGCTCTAAACAAGCGTCGTACAGTTGCTTTTTTTTTTTTTAAAGATTTATTTATTATTTATTTCTTTCTTTAATTTATTTTTGGCTGCGTCGGCTCTTAGTTGCGGCACGCAGGATCTTCATTGAGGCATGCGGGATCTTTCGTTGTGACGCGTGGGCTTCTCTCTAGTGTGGCGGCGGGTTTTCTCTTCTCTAGCTGTGGTGTGCAGGCTCCAGGGTGCGTGGGCTCTATAGTTGTGGCGCACGGGTTCCAGAGCTCGTGGGCTCTGTAGTTTGTAGCACAGGGGCTCAGCAGTTGTGGCACGCAGGCTTAGTTGCCCCGCGGCATGTGGGATCTTAGTCCCCTGACCAGGGATCGAACCCACGTCCCCTGCATTGTAAGGTGGATTCTTTACCACTGGACCACCAGGGAAGTCCCCGACAGTTGCTTTTTGGTCCCACACATTCCCAAATTTGTTGTTACTGAACAAAAATTTACTTCCAAGGGTTGGGAAGTATATTTGACACCCTCCAGATTTTGTGACTGCTGTGGTTCCTTTGAGCAGCATCTTTCTTTACTTCTTATTTGAATCCAGGTTAATAAACCTATCCAGATATTAAGTGGAACAAGTATTCTGGGTGCTTCTATACAACCAGGCCTATCATCTACCACATTTTAGTCCATCTCTTTGAGATCTTAAAGGAACACTAGATGGTTTAAATAATAGGCAAAAACTTCAACTACACACTGGTTCAGTTTTTTGATCAAAGTGAAAATCACAGATGTGGAGAAGTGAATAGCTCATGAGGCCAGCTGTGCCATGGCTGATAACAAATAGTAACGAGCCCATGTACCTGTGCCCAAGCTCCTTTCACTTTCACTTGCTGCGTGTAACAAGACTAATCTGTGGTCAAGAGGGTCCCCTGACTCATAGGAGATGTTCTGCTGTCACTCTCATGTGACCTGCCTCAATGGGACACCTGGGTGGGCAGGTACCCTCCTGGGGGGATACCTGCTCCACAAGCAGGAGTGCTCTCTCACCCTTTCTTGTCCAAAGCAGCCACGTCCTCTACTCTCATGCCAAAGATGAACAGGTTCTCTTCCCCGGCTTCCTCGGCCATTTCCACGTTGGCCCCATCCATGGTCCCGATAGTCAGGGCCCCATTCAGCATGAACTTCATATTGCCTGTCCCCGAGGCTTCGGTGCCTGCGGTAGAAATCTGCTCCGACAGATCTGTGGCTGGAATGACTGCAAGCAAGGCATCAGTGATAGAATTAGTGATTCTGTCTCTCTGGATCTGCTTGTATGGTATCTAAGCATTCACCTAGCTGGCCTGTTTTAATCATTAAAATAGTACATGTACATCAAGATAAACATTCAAATGGTGTAGGATGGATCTCACTCTTCCCCTTGACTCTGGCAACCACTTTTGCCCATTTCTGATGTGCTTCTTGGTGGTTATGGCCACAATGCTAAATAACTCTATGCTTACACGACTCTTCCTTGGTCTATAAACTTTAAAGAGTATCTATTGACTCTGCTATAAAAGTCGACACTACTGTGAAATAAAATTCATATTTTATGGCAAGACAAGAAAAATTTAAACATGAAAAATTTTCTCTGCTCTCTGGCCTCCTCTCTCCCCTCTCCTGTGCATTGTGTATCTGCATTATGCATGGACCAAACCTCCCCATCGGCAGAAATATCTACTCAGCCATAAAGAGCAATGTTCTCCTAGCACCAACAAGACAACTCCTTAAAAGATAACATTCCAAAAAAAAAAAAAAAAAAAAAAAAGATAACATTCCTTCTTGATCTTGTAAGGGGTCACAATGACCCACCACTTTGTACTTGAAGATCTGGATTGTGTAAACTGTCAATAATACGGCATTTAATGTAGAGCCCTCTGTCTCAAAAAACTTATATAACTGCTTTGACTTCTAATGGGTGGAACAGTTCTTGGAACTTTCTGATCTGCTGTTCCTGGGTTATAATCCTCAATTTGGCTCAAATAAAATTTTCCATTTCTTTCTTGGATGGGCTGATTAATTTTTTATCAACCTTACATTTCTCTTCTCCCCCTTCCTCCGTTCAGTTTTTGTTATGGTTTTATTTTTATTTCTTCTATTTTATAACTTTATAAAATATATCTAAACTTCTCTTTCTTGATCCTTAAAATTCAGAATCTTTCCTGACCCCTCTTTTGCAATCTGAGGAAACTGGATTGTGCCATTCCTTCCACTCCTTACCACCTTCCTTCCACTTTCACTGCAGGGAAATAAGCCACAGGCAACTGAGGTGTGCCCAGGGCAGACCTTTCAGTCTGATTCACACAGAAGTTCCTGCTGCCTGCAGCATCCCCCCCCCCGTGCCTCCACTACAAAGCACAGGACCAGTTCTCTGCTTTACTTTGAGAGCTTATTTGTGGATTAGATGTATCTTCATTTGCACCCATAAAAATCTGGCTCTTTTTTCTTTATGCAGACAGTTCTTAAATTGTAACATCAGAGGACCCAAAAACACCTCAAAAAGAGAAGGGTCCCTTTTCAATTTGGGAAAAGGGCGAACCCACAGTTGGCATTTGCACGTGGGTGGTGCTTTGTGATGCAACTAAGAAAAGAAAGGGATGTTGGCTTCTTGCCAGTCTGGCTGTCCCCACATGGGAACTCCACGCCTGCTCTGAGTGCCTATCTGAGGCACATCTAAGCCTAGGGCTTTGGCAGCCTGACATCTGCCCTCATTCCCTGCTGCCGCATGAACAAATGACAGCCCTTCTTTCCATGGAGTGACCAGAGGAATATCCGGGGATTGGGGCACTGGTGTTCTATTGCAAAACTGGGGCTGGGAACTGAAGATCTTTTTTTCTTTTGTAGAGCACGGTCTGTACTTTACCAAAACCTCAGGGCCACCTGCTCCAACACCCAGCTCTGAGCAGCTGAGAAGAAAATGTGCTTGCAGATGTAACCTCTGATGTGGAGTCTGGGGACAGTCATCTCAGTGTCAGTTGGGTCCCCTTAAACATTCTTAGCTTAGGGTCTTATTCTGCCTAAGAGTGACACCTTCTTTCCTAAGTCACTGGCTCCCGAGGTCAGCTGCTCCTTTTTTCTATAACGTGTAATCCATCCCTAGCATGTGCCCTGGCCCCGCATGGTTTGTGAGGACAGCACTACCTTTTTCAGCAAGAGACACTCTGTAGTTCTCCAGGAAGATGAGTTTCAACTTGCTTCCAACCATGGGGTCATTGTTCACCACCTCTGCCACTGAAGTGATCAGCTTTATGATCAATTTGGCCATGTGATATCCCGGGGCAGCCTTGGGGAAGGATGTGGACACATGACAGAATGCAGGCATGATGAAGTGGAGAAACGGCAAGAGACAAGAGCCCCCAAGTCCCCAGAGAAGAGAAGCAACTTACTTTGCCACCGATTATAACTGTTCTGGGCACGAATAGCTTCTTCGGGTCTTTCTTAATGCCTGCAAAAGATGGAGAAGGGGATGGAATGGAGGACGGTGGATGGCCGGGGTGGTGAGAGCTCCACCTCTGGGGGCTGGTCGGGGGCTGCAGAGCTGACTCACGGTTGTACATGGTGACCACATGCAGGCAGTTCAGGAGCTGCCGCTTGTACTCATGGATCCTCTTCACCTGCACATCAAACATGGAGGATGGGTTGATCTTCACTTTGTACTCCATCTCCAGGAACTGAGAAAACTTCATCTTGTTCTCCTGTTGAGACAGTGCATGGGGCCAGAGCCCTTTGGACTCAGAAGCATTGGGTGGGTGGTCTGTTTTTAAACAGTGGGGCATAAACCCTCCAAGCAAGTGCCGCCGGGAAAAGCATCCACACCGGGAAGCCTCACCTGCTTCACGTTGGAAATCTCCCGGAGGAAGATGTCGTCGCCCAGGAAGCCGTTCAGCTTTGTCAGCTGGCTCAAGTCCTTCACGTAGTCCTCCCCGATTTTCTTTCAGTTTAAAGGAAGAGGTGACTTTAATCAGGGAAGGCAGTCAAGCCCACATGAGCAGTTTCTGTCAGTCTGTGGCAAGGGCTCACATTCCCCTAACACTCACACCCCACAGCACCCAGAATGGCTTCATTCACAGGAGATGCTAAAAATGCCGTGTGGGAAGAACACTTGCTATACCTTCAGTGGTATTAAGTGTTAAAAACAGGAAATCTACCTAAAAAGGGTGACACATAACCCAGGTTCTACTAGTTACTATTAGAGGACAAACAAAGGTCAGGGGTACCATCTGTGTGTCACATGAGTACTGTTCACCAGGGCCAGCTACATAATGCGTGGGGTCTCTTTTTCTGAAATTAAGAATTTCAAGCTGGCTACAGCGGAGAATGAAACCAGTGCGGAGCCCTGTGGGGTTGCACACGGGCCGCTGGCTTGGGGATGACGCAGGCCCTGCTGCAGGCTGGATTCGCAAGTTATAAGCGCACTCTCTGCCTCTTGAATCCTAGTCAGAAACCCCCTTTCCCTCAGCACTTCCCGGTTACCTCTGCTATTAACTCTGCCAGGCCCGGGTTGCAGAGTAACAGCCAGCGCCTTGGAGTGATCCCATTGGTTTTATTCTGAAACTTGTCTGGTTCTAGCTCACTGAAGTCCTTGAATCTGGAGATGGAAGAGACACATCACTGAACTTGGCTGGAACGGCAGGTTCCTGCATGCTGCATGAAGTTCAGAGTTAGATCTCAGAAGCAGAGTGTAGGCTTAGAAAGATTAAATAAAAGTGGAGAGAGGAGGGGCTGACAGCAGCTATGGGTATCATTCTAAATAGAAATCCATTTGCAATTCAAAATAATTACAAGAAAAAATCCAATCTAATCATCTCCATATGATTTCCTGGCACTGACATATATATCAGACTTTTTTTTTTTTTTAAACATAAGGTACTTGATCTTATACTGCTCTCATTAAAGGCATACTCTTTTTTTTTAAATTAATTAATTAATTTAATTTATTTTTGGCTGTGTTGGGTCTTCGTTTCTGTGCGAGGGCTTTCTCTAGTTGCGGCAAGCGGGGGCCACTCTTCATCGCGGTGCGCAAGCCTCTCACTATTGCGGCCTCTCCTGTTGCGGAGCACAGGCTCCAGATGCGCAGGCTCAGTAGTTGTGGCTCACGGGCCTAGTCGCTCTGCGGCATGTGGGATCTTCCCAGACCAGGGCTCGAACCCGTGTCCCCTGCATTGGCAGGCAGATTCTCAACCACTGTGCCACCAGGGAAGCCCCTATATCAGACTTCTGAGCAGAATAGTTTTTTTTTCTTGTAAGTCTAGAATTAGGATGGTTCAGAGAGGAAGGCCTTTTCTTTTCCTTTTAGAGAAGGGTTCTTTGTAAAGAAGACATTACTTTTAAATATTTAACGGGGCCTTTCCTCATCTCCAACCGCAACCCTGCCTTCACTAGCACGGTTCTATTCCTAAGCAATGTGAGACCCACTACGACAGGGATGGAGGCTCACACTTGGTTCTTCAGGATGTCTGAGTGGATTTTAGCCACGCCGTTCACAGCATGGGAGCCCACAATGCAGAGATGGGCCATGTTGATCCTTTTGCCTCCTTCCTCTTCTATCAGAGACATCCTTCTCAGGCGGTCGACATCTTTAGGAAACAAGGCGGCAATTTTCTAGGCAAAGGAAGAGAAAGGCCTTACTGGTCACTCAGGTTTCCAGCAACCCTGGGATAACGTCATTCACTTCCCAACCAAAACCTTTGATGGAGCAGAGGTAAAACTTCACTCCCACGGAGAGGAGTGAAGATGCCTAGGGAGATGCCATCCCTCCAGGTTAGTATTTTCAAAAGGATGTCATTAACAGAGCCCCACCCAGACTTGAACGCTTGTGATGTATCAATGACTGAAAGATGTTTGGGCCTCAGGTTTGGTAGGAGGGAAGACTGCAGCCACCCTTAACATCTCTAGACCTCCTCCTCAAAAGGGTTATGAATCTGTCAAAGTGACTTACATCTAAATGCTTTTGATTCATCTCGTAAATGATTTGCAAATGTCGAGGAAGCAGCTTCTCCACCAGCTCTACGGGCCAGCGCTCCAGGGCTTCCGGGAGCACCGTGTGGTTGGTGTAGGCAAAGGTCTTCTGGGTGATGTCCCACGCCTGGGGGGAGAGGGGGCTCAGTGCTTGTCTCTGCAGGGAAGGCGGCTTGCAGGTGTGCCCCATCCTGCAGGCCAAACACTTCCTCAACTCCTGACCGTCAGCAACAGGACAATTCTATCTGCATGTATTACAGTTAGACACAATTCCGCTAGGTTCCTGAATGTTCCAGGTAATGGGAACATGTTTTTTTTTTTTGTGGGGGTGGAGGAAAAGAAAGCAGTAAATTGTCTGATAAAATTTAGGACAGCATGCTGATAAATCATCTCTAGTATCCTAACTTGTCTTTCATTTATTAAATAAACAAAACTTGAGGAATAAAACTTCAGTAATGTTCTGAGAAAGTACAAAGTGTGTTTCAAATCGATGGGGACACCTTCAGTTAGCTGTATTGTGAGGCTAGAGAGTTTAATTTAGAATCCTTTTAGACACAAAAATGGCAAACACAATGTAAGCCTTAATACAGCTACTGAGCTGTGTCCCATGAGTAATGTGTTTATTTATTTCTTAGTCTTACTCCCTGTAAAGCAGTAAGAACTGAGACATGTCAGCACCAGGGCAAAGTTTACCTTTAACTGTTGGAAGTTAGCAACAGTAACTTATTTTGAAAAACTGTAAAAGGCGCTTTTGGCAGAATCTCTTAACCACAGATATTCTGGTCAATCAAAGGAAAAAGAAGCCAAACTATCCAGACCTTGGACCAGGGCAGTTTTTCAATATCCACAAAAATCCTCATCAGCTCAGGGATGGCGAGTGCAGGGTGAGTGTCATTCAGCTGGATGGCAACCTGCAAGGGGAAAAGAGAGCGATGTGAAGGTAACCGATGGCCCAGGTCCTTGTCCTCATCCATGCCTCATACGTGCACCAAACAAAACGTCTGCCCTCTATGGAAGGCTCTAAGTATACTGTAGCTACTCGATTTTTTTTTTTAATTGAAGTATAGTTGATTTAAAATATTGTGTTAGTTTCAGGTGTACAGCATAGTGATTCAGTTATATATAAATATTTTCAGGTTGTTTTCCATTATAGGTAAGTAAATTTCCTGTGCTACGCAGTAAATCCTTGTTGCTTATCTATTTTATGTATAGCAGTGTGTATCTGTTAATCCCATACTCCTAGTTTGCCTCCCTCCACCCCCTTTGGTAACCGCAAGCTTGTTTTCTATGTCTGTGAGTCTGTTTCTGTTTGGTATATAGACACTCAGATTTTTTTAGCACGGAGACAGAGGAGTAAATCTGATGGAAGTTCTGATACCCTCAGTTGTTCCCGCCTGCGTTCAGGCTGAATACTTGCCTGATCTGGGAAGGCGTCAAACGCAGTTCCGGCACTACCGCTGGACCCAAGCTTAGAGGCTTTGAAACGTCGGATGACATCTTGCAAGGTAGCAGCCACCACAAAGTACTCCTGCTTCAGTCTCAGCTCCTTCCCTTCAAAAAACTTCAAGCCAGAGAGATTGAGTGAGAGGGCTCACATTGCTAGGAGTGGCCAGAACGTGGGTGGCGTCCCCTACCAGGGGACTTTAAGGCTAAAGCCCATGGGATGTCTGGTGGAAGCTGGCAGGTTGAATGCCAAGCATCAGCCTCCTGAAACTCCACTAAAATGACAGTAAAGGGATTGAAAAAAGGCATACTGATAAAGGATGAAGGGAATGGAGAGAAGACAACAGCAGCAACTTTTCAGAAGCTGAAAAACAGATGGATAAATGGTAATTGAACCAGAAGACCCAGGAAAGCTGCATCCTGACCTGGTAGTGGAGAAAAGCCAAAGGAACAACCCAGTGTATACACTGAAGCTTCCCAAAAGGCCCAGGAATTGTCAGCATTGGGTGCCTTCAGAAGTAGGGGTGAAGAGGGGGTAAAAGGTTAGTGGAGAGCCTAAGAAGCAGTTGGCCTCAGACCTCCTCTCCAATTCCCTCAACTAGACAATCTCCTTTGCCAACTCAGGCAGAAGCTGGAGGTCTGTTCTCTGGAGACAGTATAACAGGGGTCTCTGGACTGGAGGGCAGCAGGTGAAGTCAGAGGCAGGGGTACCATCCCATACTAAAAATGGGGGAAGAGGCTCAGTGAAAGTTTATGTACTGAATGCTGATGCTTTCAGTCTTCATCTCCCAACTGAATTTGAGAACACAGGCAGCCAACGTTAATTCCACCAGGAAAGAAGCTGCAAGCGTCTTCTCTAGGGAATTCGACCAGCCCAGGAGGGAGGACCTAAAGGCATGGACATGAGGAGCTCCACCAGGAAGTGGCCCCAGCAGGTCACAGGAGAGGGAAGCCAAATAGATAAATCCCAAACAAGTGTACAGAGCTCCCCAAAACTTGCTGGTACCTTTCTCTTAAGTTTCAGTGGGCAGCTAAGGATCATTAGACATCTAAGAAGAACTTCGAAAAGATGTTAAAATAATAAAAGCCAACTTAGAGGTAACAGAGATTAGAGAAAAGAATGATTATAAGAATACTATCAGTATCCTCAGGTAGATTAGACATTGTATTCAAGAAATAAGATGCTTCAAGAAAATATCTAGAGCAAGAAAAGATTACTTGGAAATTAAAACATGACAGCCAAAGTGAAAAACCCAATAGAAAGATTGGAAGAGAGAGTTGTGATTGCCCAAAATGAGAGCAAGAAGACAAAGAGATGATAAATAAAAGAAAAAAGGTAAGAAAACTAAAGAACCAGTTGAGGATGTTTAACAATTCCAGACCATTTATCAGAGAGCTGTAGTCCTGTGTCCCCAGACTAAAAGGGTACGCAGGCGTGATAAGTGAAAGCAGACTTACACCAAAGCACACCCCCCAAACCTTTTAGTACACTCAGAGAGAGGGGGTTTGGAGAGGGACAGAGGGAGGGGAAGAGGGAGAGGGAGACTAGAAGCTTTCAAGGGGAAAAAAGAATTCAAACAAAAGATCAAGAATCCGATTGCACTGTACTTTTCGGCAACACCAAAAACTAGGAGATTTAAAAAAAAAACGTTGAGTCTTCAGTATCCAGGCAAACTACCAATGTGAGGGCAAAATAAAGACATTTTCCAACATGCAAGGTCTCAAAAAAATTGACCTCACTTGCACCCTTTCCTAGGAAGCCCCAAGCGTGTGTACTACCAAAACAAGGGAGCAAACCAAGACGTGGGATCCTGGAAACAAATGACCCCAGAGAGTATATGAACACAGATGTCCTCAGAACAATGGGAAAAGTAGATTCCAGGATGACAGTGGAGCAGCCAACCAGAAGAGATCCAGAAGAGACTTCAGAAAGACTGAGTCGGGCTTCCCTGGTGGCGCAGTGGTTGAGAGTCTGCCTGCCAGTGCAGGGGACACGGGTTCAAGCCCTGGTCTGGGAGGATCCCACATGCTGCGGAGCAACTAGGCCCGTGAGCCACAACTACTGAGCCTGCGCGTCTGGAGCCTGTGCTCCGCAACAAGAGAGGCCGCGATAGTGGGGGGCCCGCGCACCACGATGAGGGGTGGCCCCCGCTTGCCGCAACTAGAGAAAGCCCTCGCACAGAAACGAAGACCCAACACAGCCAAAAATAAATAAATAAATAAATAAAAAAGACTGAGTCAACAGAATACCTAAGGTGTTTGAATATATTGAGAGGAAATTTCTACGACTGGGGGAGAGTGTAGGATAAATTAGGGAAAAGTACTCAGAAAACCAAGCAAACAAACAAAACAATGATTAACTCCAGGAAAGGAGAACTTTTTAAGGAAAGGAAAAATAATCATGAGATGATGACATGTATGTGCACAGATCAGCTGTCTGTAGCACTGACAGCGTCATAACAATGTAAACACTAGCTGAAGAGCTAGTGCAAATCACCATGTAATTCTGTTGAGAGACTGGGCATAGAACACGTGTTTTTGTGGTGGGGGTGGAAGTCTATGGGAGGAAGGGAGCTAAATTCTCATCTTCAGTAGCGGGGAGTCAATATTGTAAAAAGAGGAAATCACGAAGCAGCAGTAACAGCATGTTGTTAGAAATACGGAGGTAAGTATCCAGAAAATCAGTTCAAAGCAAGGGGATGTAGTTGCTTTGGGGAAGTGGGAAACAGGAGACTGATTTTATAGTAAGCCTCAGAGAGCTGCTTTTCTCTTTAAACTATGTGCAGGTACAGCTTTGATAAAAGTTTAAAAACCAAAATAAAAATTTAAAGTCATTAATAGGAAACTGTCTGGATTGATACTACCAGTGGGAATTTATAGGTGGTAGAATTTGGAATTGTATTGAAGTGTATACACAGTACTTTGGGAACCTGAATACTCAGGTGCTTTATTTATCTGAGCCCTGAAAGGTAAGTAGGAATCTGAGATGAGCACAGAGGGCCAGAGTATTCCCTGCAGGCAGAGGAAACCTGGGCAAAGCATGGAGGTGAAAAAGAACAGGGCAAATAATCCTCTATAGCTGGGACCTATTGCTAGGGCAAGATCACGGAGGATGTGTCAGAGAACTGATGACCATATCAATGAAGATACACCTAAGATTCTGTACTTCTCTTAGGGGTAAGCAAAAGCCTTAAAGAATTTTAAGCAAGGAAAAAAAAAATCTCATTAGTTGCGGAGTGAGGACAGGGGGCAAGACTCTTGGAAGACAGACTAATAGGGCTGTGGCCAAGCTGGGGAAAGGGAATGAGTCTGTTCTTGTGGTTACAGTACGAAAAAGATTTATCAACTTCTACTTAAAAACAAGCATAACCCTGAGAGCTACCTTTTTTGCCCAATGAATTTAGTCAACTTTGCACCCCATGCTAACCTAGTATGTGTTATCAATTGTTGTGGGTGATTCTTTCCAAGTAAAGTTAGGTTTGGTCCCTACTGAAGATAGGAGGATGAATTTCAAGCCCCTACTAGTTAAACGATCCTGCAGGCTTGGGTTTGGCTAGGCAGTGTGGCCCCAGTCTTGGAAGGATTCTTACTTTAATTGACCGTGAAATAGAACAGTCTTTTGCTTTTGGGTTACAGATTTCTTTTAAGGTACTGAAGTCACATTGTTTCTCCCAAAGGAAAAATAACATATACCATTAAGTTCCTAAAAATGCTGCAGCAAATCCACTTAATCCTCCCTGGAGATGGGTTTAACACTAAGGGGACATCTGGTCTTAGGATCATTTATGTCCTAGTCCCCAAGATCCTTGTTTTGTGACATCTTTGTGGAGCAGAGTACTAGTTTGGTTGTTTCTGAGATTATTATTTTTTTAAAAAAATCATTATAGCGTCCAGAAAATGATTTTACTCATGGAGAAGTTAGAGCTAAGTATATTTAAACCCACTAAGAATCCATAATAGTCATCTGAGATCCAGTTCCAAGTGTTTTTTTTTTTTTTTAAACTAAGTTATTTTTCGTGTAAACTTTGGAATGATCACCTGTAAGAAAAAGTTTAATGAGATAAATAAGTGGCATAAGAAACAAGTGTCTGCTCCTGGGTCTATTCTGAGGTCCATGACCCCACCTTGCCTTGGGGCAGAGGGTCAGAGGAGACCCATGAGTGAGGGGAAGAGGACAGGCAAGACACCTCCAGGGACTTCTGATGCTGTGGATGAAATTTCTGTTTGGAAAGGAAGGAGTGCTTCACCTGTACTGCACCTCATCTTTTATAGCCAGGTTTTGTTTTGAAATACATGTACAGAGCCTCCCAATTTAGTGATGGGGTCACTAATCAAGGGCGAAACACCAATTCTGATTTCATGAATTGTACAAATTCGTCTTCCTTACATGGGTGGGAGGGGAAATCTACACAATTCAGGAAGAGATATGGTGATTATTCCTCACTGAAGGAAAAAACCCAATATTAAGTATGTGCTTTATGGCTACTGAATAGGTGCTTCTGAAGTAAGCTGCTTCTGTTTCCACTGAGAAAGCGAGCTTGATCACTCACATTATCATTGGGATAGAGGACCCGGGAGATGTTCTCGGCCAGATTCCGGTCCAGCACAGCCTGAATGTAGTCTCCAACGTTAACTGAGGGAAATGTTAGAAAAATGAATAAACAGACGAGCCAGCCACTGTTTTCAGAAGCCCCTTGATCTCACCTGATGCTTGTTGGGTACCATGTGGGATTCCTAAAATTCCTAAAAATCCAAAAAGATTTCAGCAAACCTTCATGCTGTGATTCACATGACAGTCTAAGAGGGTTAGACTGAAGGACTGCTTTAACCATGTCCTCCATACCTGCTCCATATAATGCTTAGTCACTAAAGAGTTCGGATCAGAAACTCAGCGCAACTTGGCTCTAATTATTGGACAGAAAGATTAAAGACACACATGAGGAAAGGGAGCCCACGCTGTACTCACAGTCTCTGAGGTTAAAGTCATTGGGTGCACGAGCGGACCAGAGGCGCATGGTGTTGACCGTGTTGTTCAGATATCCAGGCACCGGGGTGTCATATGGAAGAGCAAGGACCACCTGGGGGGAGAAACCAAAGCAGCTACTCACTGTTTCCCACGTGGATGGAGGAGGTTGAACAGAGCTGGGAGACAGCAGCTGGAATTTGGTTCCTGGCTCCATCACAAACTCAAACTGTATGATCCCTAAACCAAGCTAAGGGTCCCAAGGGTGGAGGTGGTATTAGGGGCCATGTCGGTCCTCCTCCCACTTGGAACAATCTGGATGGCTGGAACGACCCAGACAGATGGTCCCAGATGGTCCTCCACATCATTTCCACGTTGACTTCCCTTTGTGTCCCTTGCCCTGATCTGGACACAGATCTTTCATGTTTCAAGATCAAGCCATTGCTCTAAGAATAGCAAAATATGATGTGCAAAGTGGTAAATGTGACTCTGTACCCATTAAAAAACAGTAATCAAGATAAGTTTCATGTAGGTTATTCAATGATCTGATTTCAAATATGGTGAAAATTAGAATAGGAAATTTATGAAGATAAATATTACATATGATGTTTAAAATGCTATGCTAGATTTTTCAAAGTTGCATGAAGAAGAGTTATTTTAGTGATCTAACAAATAAGCTGATAATTAGCTGAGACGTGTCTAAGAGGTGAGCTTCGGAAAATTTAGCTCAATATTTGTGACAGTCATGGAAATAGAGAAGAACAGGAAGATGAACCATGTTTCACGTGAATTTAAAATTTATGTGGGAGAAGACAATATTCTATTCCTTGCCTCATCAGAATCAAGCTCTAAGGAAGGGGAATGACAGACTGATTGAATTGGAGGATGCTAGAGATCATCTAGTGCAACTTAACGCATTTTGGATATGAGGGGAATGAAGCTGAGAGAGAAGTGACTTACCCAAGGTCATAGTCAGTGGTAGTGTTGAAACCTGACCACAGATCTCTTTAATTTGGTCTGCTGAATTATGAAGGAATGAAACACTCTAGCCTATGTCAATCAGTCACATACATTCAGTCATGCTTTCATGAACATCATAACCACAGAGTAATAAATCACATTTATTTGAATATCTTTTACTAGGAAATAAAGATCTCTGGAGTTCTAAGAGCAAGTTGTGGTCAATCAGGAGAAGTCATTTACAGAGTGGGACTCTTGAGTCTGGGTTCAAACATGATTCCTCCTTCTGACCCTCGAAGCATAATTGAGGGAGCTGGGGATGCACATGGCTTGGAGGTCCCTTTAGAGAACCTCAGGGAGAAGTTGCCACCTCAGAGCTCACACGAGGCTGTGCTTTCTTTGGGATGCTCCCATCGTGGTGGGAGCATGAGAGCCAGGACTCCCCTCATGAGCAATGTCCCATCAGCCTGGGCACTTGTTCAGAGATGCACTGCAGTGTGAGGCTCTCCCTGAGAATCCTCCTTTCCCTCTCTCTCTTCACAGGTGTCACACCTGCGTTGCAGTCTGAAAGACTTCCCTCCTCCTCCTGTTCCCTTTCCCTTTATCTTTCACAGGCATTTTTGCAATAGATCACTTGTACTTCTAATTCTCCCTTCTGTCTGCTTCCCAGAGGACCTGAACTGACACAAGAAATGAAACAAATAACTCAGTTTACTGGAAGCCTTCACAGCAGGCACACATGAGGTCTGACCTCAAGCTCTCTGACCTCACTAGCTACAAATCTGGGGCTGATCAGGCAGTGGCGTCAGTCCATAAAATTCTGCACAGATTGGGTCAGCTCACCCTTTATTACATCTGCCCCATAAACTTGCCTTTGTGGGCACAGAAAAACACACTCTCCCTAATTGCATTTCTGGATATATTATGAAAATGTCTAGAGGTGCTTTGTAAATATATCATCAGGTCATCATAAGGTCATCAGTGGGACCTACAAAGTAAACAGAATGTTTCCAGGATTGGGAGTATAACCTGCGTACGTTTAAACAGATCAGAAGCCACTGGAAGTTTTAGACACCAAATACTTGCTAGATTAATGCCCAAAACATGTGAGAATTCTTTAGGCATATTAACAATTGGTTTGTTGCAGTTCTTCTAATCATATTTGTAATCAACTGCAACTTAGTTGTGGTCTATTGTTTAACCAAAATAAAAGGGGGGGTGGATAGAGGGAAACATCTTGAAATTACAGTATTAGTTTATTCCTTATATCATTATATATAATGACCTATTTTAGCTTCTAATCCATTATTTCATATGCTGAATAAATCATGTTCAAATAGAAAAAACTTCAAAAGAAGTCTTTCTTTTGTGAACCGTGAATAGCCTTGCATGGATTTGCAGAATAAAGCATCAGCTTAAAACCCACTATAACATGGGTCTTGCATCCACCATGGGTCTTGAAACCAACTGAATTTAGCATTACAATACTGAATTTTGTTCCTTATTTTGCTATATAAGAACAGCATTTCCTTGGTCTTTACCATTTTCTTTAAGCTTTTAAAGTGGCCAGTGAGACATCTTTTCTGGCGTAAGACTATATTTACTAAACAAATATCTCAAGTGGAGCCTCCAGTGACTGGACAATGCAATCCAGTAGTTCTTAGGGGTTATTTATCAGGACGTATGAAGACAGCAAAGCACAAACCACCACTAGAGGAGCTGAAAAGTAAATTGTTCAGTAACAGGGTAACACTCTAATCTGGTGGCAGGATAAATACACGGCCATGAATTAAGTACACTTGGATTGA
Organism: Eubalaena glacialis; assembly: GCF_028564815.1. Taxonomy (NCBI): domain Eukaryota; kingdom Metazoa; phylum Chordata; class Mammalia; order Artiodactyla; family Balaenidae; genus Eubalaena; species Eubalaena glacialis. Next base: position 146,133,302 of record NC_083717.1, read on the forward strand.
CACCAGCATTATTTCTCTAGAAGTGATTTGGCACACAGTAACAGAGTGCATTTTGCAATATTTTGCATTGTTTTTCTTGACTTTGTAATGAAGAAGAACTTTGGTAATCCTTTGAATAAATACTTCAGTTTAAAAATATTTACCCCTTAGAATTTACAAGTCAATGTACATATGGCAGTGGGGTGAGGAATGACATTTAACTTTATTCAATCTTGGTTTCAACAGCTTTATATAAAACTGGAGAGCTAAGCATGCTGGGATTATAGAATTGATTAATCTCTTATAAACCGGATGACAAAATGACCCTGGTAAGTCACTTGACCTTGGGGAAGTCACTTCTCTCTTGGCCTCAGCTCCCTGGTCTCCAAAATGAGGGGGTTCCACTAAGAGTAGTAACAGATTTATTTATAAAAATATACTCTATTATTGAATATACAACACACTATGCTCAACACCATATACACATCGTACTCTGTGCCATCCTCTATACAATGCTCAGCGCGAGGACTCTCAGGATACCTGCGTGTTGATCCACTTGGCTCCGGCCTCTGTGTGCTCTACTTTCCCGTAGAAGTGAACAGGCAGCATGAACTCGGGGCGGGCCTTCTCCCAGGGGTTTCCATGCCTGAGCCAGTCATCTGCCTCTTCTATCTGCAAAAAGGACATGGCTTAGAATTTGTTTTTCAGGAGCGGTGGACCTAGCCCTTCAATTATATCAAATTAAAAATATTTGGGGGGACTTCCCTGGTGGCGCAGTGGTTAAGAATCCGCCTGACAATTAGGGGACACAGGTTCGGTCCCTGGTCCAGGAAGATCCCACATGCCTCGGAGCAACTAAGCCCGTGCGCCACAACTACTGAGCCTGCGCTCTAGAGCCCGTGAGCGGCAACCACGGAAGCCCGCGTGCCTAGAGGCCGTGCTCCGCAACAAGAGAAGCCACCACAATGAGAAGCCTGCGCACCGCAACGAAGAGCAGCCCCTACTCGCCACAACTAGAGGAAGCCCACGTGCAGCAACAAAGACCCAACGCAGCCAAATAAATAAATAAATTTATTAAAAAAAATATTTTTGACTGTATCAACTCAAGAATACTGTTTTGGCAAGAAAGATGTTGGTTCTGTCAATCTCAATTCATCTTTGTTATTGTCGTACAGCCTAAATCAACAATACTGGCTAGTATTGCTCTAAATGTTTTATACATATTATTGCATTTAATCCTCATAGCAACACTATAGGAGGGAGCTATGGCTTCTCCCTTTGTTAAGGAAATTGTAACTTGCTCAAAGTTGCACGGATAGTAAATGATACAGGTAAGATTTGATGGTAGGTCTGTGGGTTCTAAAGCCTGTGTCTTAACATCTGTGAATCCAATTGTCTAGCTTGAGGGAAAGAGAGAGGCTTCCCAGGGATGTTTGTTGTTGGATACCTGGACCTGATGGGTCCTACATTATGGTTTCTGTCAAGAGCTTTGTGCCTTGAAAGCACAGAATCGGTTGAGAAAAACTACTCATAGAAAGCTCCCTTAATAAAGCTTATTTCAGTATAGGTACGGAACACTATTACTTTTTTTTAAATTTTTTAATTTGAAGTATGGTTGATTTACAATATTGTGTTAGTTTCAGGTGTACAGCATAGTGTTTTAGTATTTTTGCAGATTATATTCCATTATAGGTTATTATAAGATAATAGGTATAATTTCCTGTGTTATACGGTATATCCTTGTTGCTTATCTATTTTATACATAGTAGTTTGTTAATACCATATCCCTAATTTGTCCCTCCCCCCCTTCCTTCTCCCCTTTGGTAACCACAAATTTGTTTTCTATATCTGTGAGTCTGTTTCTGTTCTGCATATGCATTCATTTGTATTATTTTTTAGATTCCACATATAAGTGATAACATATAGTATTTGTCTTTCTCTGTGTGACTTATTTCACTAAGCATAATATTATCTAGGTCCATCCATGTTGCTGCAAGTGGCAGTATTTAATTCATTTTGTATTGCTGAGTAATATTCCATTGCATATATATACACCACATCTTCTTTATCCATTCATCTGTTGATGGGCACTTGGGTTGCTTCCATGCCTTGACAATTGTAAACAGTGCTGCTATGAACAATGGGGTGCATGTATCTTTTTGAATTAGCGTTTTCATTTTTTCCAGATATATACCCAGGAATGGAATTGCTGGACTATATGGTAGTTCTATTTTTAGTTTTTTAAGGAACATCCATACTTATTTCCATAGTGGCTGCACCAATTTACATTCCCATCAACAGAACACATTTTGTAGTCTTTGTTTAATTTAATCCTTATGTAATTTTGATCTGATAATGAACTATTATTTATTTATTTATTATATTTTATTTATTTATTTGGTTGTGCCAGGTCTTAGTTGTGGCATGTGTGCTCCTTTGTTGCGGCCGGGGTGGTGGGGGGGCTCCTTAGTTGCAGCATGCGAACCCTTAGTTGCAACACTCATGTGGGATCTAGTTCCCTGACCAGGGCTGGAACCCGGGCCCCCTGCATTGGGAGCGCGGAGTCTTAACCACTGCGCCACCAGGGAAGTCCCATGAACTATTATTTCTAATTCATTTTGAAAATGACATATACTAAAATGTAAGGAATTTATTTTATTGACAATTTCAACATTTTCCCATGTATTTATGTCAATTTATAACAAAATAGTTCTCATAAAAATTTAAAAATCTAATTAGTATTTAGGGTATCCTGGACATCAAATGCATTTTGTTTTCTATAAAGAAACAAATAAAAATGCCAAAACAAGAACAAAAAACACATGGTGGGGCGGGGGTTGCATTTTTTAAAGTAAAGGTATTATGAGTGAAACCTTTAAAATAGTCCTTATATTTTAAAAAATGCAATCGTGTTCTGGCAAGAAGGGAGGGGTAAGGTTTTTAGTACAAAGCTCCCTTGTCAATGAGATTACCTCCAATATGGTTATTTTACCTACCTGATTCCTCATCCTTCCCTCTTAGAAAACTCAGCTTTAGTTTAAAAAGATATTAATGATGAATTATGACACAATGCTGGATGCTTCATGATCACCTACGTATGAGTTCAGTGTCTGCCCCAGGCACAGTGTGGAGAAAGGCAAACAAACACAGCTATCTTTTGAGATATTAGACAAAACATTAATGTCAACAGCCAGACAAGCAAACACACATCCATTTATTCAAACACTGATCATATTGGGAATGCTAGTAAGCTGCCCATTAACAAGAACTACCAGCATCATGATGAATGCAAAGGGGACACACAGAAACAACATCTTTAGATAGAAGGTCTGGAATTAGAGAGCTGCAGGAGGATGTAGCAGATGCAGGATGAAGCCTAGGGAAGGCTGGACCTAGATGTGAGCTAATCAGTACAATGCACCTTGTTACAATGCAGAGTCTCAGGCAGTCTGGGGAGGGGTCTTAAATTTTGCATTTAAAAATTTGCATCTTAACGTGTAGCCAGTGGGTACACGGTGCAGCCGGGAGCTACACGGCGATACAAAGTCAGGAACTGTAATTCAGAATTGAGACTTCGGCTATCCCATTCATAAAGAGAACAGAAAATACAATTAAAATTTAACAAGGAAAGGATTGAATTGTATCAGTTGATAAGAAACTGGTTAAGTTAGAGTCCTCTCGCTCGTGTTAATAACTAGAAACTCTATGAAAAATAAATGAGGATATGCACAAAGATCAAACATCCTGACTTACGAAACACTTCACGCTGCACTTAGGCAAGGGCAGGTTCTGGGTTTCAAACACTGGTCAGTGTGAACACACAATGCTTCCTGTAACAGGAAAGAACCTTACGGCCTATTTGCCTCATTTCAGCACTCAGGACTGTTGCAAAATACACCTTAAGTTTTTACATGAACCAGGAGGACGATGAGGCAGAAACAGCATTCCTCTCGAAAATCATGTGCACAGGTGAGCTGACAACATATTTTCTGCTGAAGAATGCAGCAGAAACAGACTCTTCTCCCCTCAAGCAGCGTGAAATGCCCGTAGAAGAGAGGCTGAGCTCTGGGCTTCCCACCCCGGGCCCCTCCTGGCCTCCTTTGCAAATCAGAGGCCACATTTGCTCTTTTGAGGACACGCTGTTAAGTGACAAGGGACTAGTCAGCCAGTCACTCTCAATGTTGGTCTGGTTTTTCCCTGCCAAATAATGGCTGGTTTTAATTTCACTGGGTTAACAAGTTCTGTAGGAGAATAGGACTCCTAGCTTGCTGTTCTTTATTGAGTCTCTTCCTGATTTTGGCAAGGAATCAGTCAACAATTCCCTCAGTTATGCAAAGCTTGTTTTTAAGGTAAATTGAAAAACAGATATTTCATAAAAGCAAGCTGGTCTGAGCAGATCAGAGGAGAAAGAGAGAACTGCCTCCAGCCACCCCAACTCAATCCACAGAGGCTTCGGGATGGTGATAAACCTCCTTTCTGTCTTGCTTTCTTCCAACAAATTAACAAACTGGTCTGTAAATTTAGATTTCCGTGTAACCAGTGATCCCTGAGTGCACTAACTTGCTGACCAATATGAAGGGCAGGGGCCAGACGGGAGGAGAGCTTTCATTTATATGCAAGTGGGCTGTGTGGATCTGAACATCCCAGATGAAAAGGAGCTGAGACAAAGCAAGCAGGAGACTGTGGCGTGAGGAGCAGCGTGCCCGCCTGGGTGGTGGTGGCAGTGGTGGTGTGTGTGTGGGGGGATGCATGGCAGCTGGATCTGGGGTCTTCCTAGAGAGATTACTCGGTGGAATCTATTCCAGCCAGCATGGAAGCAGAGGTCAGCTCAGGGCCTCTGTGAGTGACTGAATTCGAAGAAACGCTTTTCCCCTCAACTGTGGGATACACAGGACATGAAGAACCAGTGAGCAAACATCAGGAGTTGTCAACAAACTTTGCTTTCTGATGGTACCAGTCATTGGTAAATGTTTCTGGGGAGCACCAAGAATTCAACAATGGCCAGGAGAAGCTTGCTGGGTAATGTGAACTGTGCATGGCTAGGTATAGCAGGGTTCTAAGAGAAAGAATGTTCCAGCAGACTGCTTGATTCAACCCTGAGGTTTCTACTGTCAGCGTCTTTCCACTCAGAACTTCAGTGCGTGACTGTTAAACTTTAACGTGAAGCTGTCGCAACTGTCTTTCCCCCTCTTCCTCCCAGTGGCCAGTCATTTTCAGAGGACTATTCTGAGAAGGTTTCAATGATCCCCATTAGAGTTCGAGGTAAGTCAAGCATTTTAGCAATAAAATTATTGTCCTTGAGGGGGCGGGGTGGAGTTCACAATGAACACTTTATTACTGCAAATCTTCCTTGAAGAGAGCCTTCAAAAACTGAAAGTCCATCAACCTTTAAAACTCTTCCTAGCTTGTGCAATTTTCATCAGCCTTCTCCATTGTAAGAGCAACGATGTAGCTGATGTGAGTAGGGCAGTGACCATGCCCACAAAAGGCATTCTGCTTTCCTGGAAGATATTTTTTGTTTTTCATGGAAACAGTTTCTTTTTTATGTTTGCTTTTTAAAATCCCATCCCAGTGAACAATGGCTATGGTAGATAAAATTAGGTGTCCTTCTGACTCAATTTCAGTTGTAATGAAAGAAGTGATGATGTAGTAAAGCTAGCTTTGGAGACTAGCAAAAGCCACTTGGTCTCTCTTTTTCATTTAAGAACACTAGAATATATACTTCTTGGGTCTCACAGGAGAGAAGGGATGGTTTCCTGAAATAAGGCCATTTAAAAGTAGCAAAGGTCATGGGTGGGATTAATAAAGAGTGACCTTTCATAAGACTTTGGGGAAAATACACTTGAAAGACAATTTTTTGAGATTGATCTGCTGAGTTAAAAAAAATCTTTCACAGAAAAGTAAGAAATAAAATCCTTAAACATTCTGGGGTATAATGAGTACAGGATACAAAGACTGAGAATGGATACCATGTATCCCTTGGTCAGGTTGTGTTAAAATCTTGGTCCTACTGGAAATGCCTGCCAAGCTAGGCTTCTCACTATGTAGCCCTAGATTACTTCACTGTGGAAGGGAACCAATTATTTTGTTTTTATATCTTTTTATGATTATAAAATACACATTTCTTATGAGATATGAGTCATGTAGGAGAACAAACAGAAGATAGTCAAAGTCACCCATAATCTTATCTCCCAGAGATAATTAATTACTGTTGAAGCTTTGACGTATTTTTTTTTCTAGCACTTTATCTTTTTGGTTTCCTTCGGATAGGTCATACTATCCAAATGATCCTATACCTCCTTTTTTCAACTATCATAAACAATTTCCCATTTCATTATAATTAATTAAAAACATGATATTAATGGTTGCATTAATATTTTACTATATAATACCACAATTTAAAAAATTATCCTCCTTTTATTAGGCCAAATTAACATTTCATTAAGTGCCTATTTGTGCAACAGACATTTTACATATTTTCATAGTTCTGTGAAGCTGGCATCTCCATTTTGCAGACAAGAAAAGTGAGGCTCAGAGAAGCTAGGTAACCTAATCAAGGCAACAAACTTCATAAGGGTAATGAGTTGCACTTAGGCCTCAAATTAGAAATTAGATCTCATATTAGGGCCCAATTTTTTTTCTACCCAATGCTGCCTCCTAATTGATTTAGGAGTAGCTAAAGATACACTGGTTCTTAACAAAATTTGGAAGTTTGTCTTTCAATATGTTCCCAATATTCTCCTCCTGGGACTTCCCTTGGTGCATTCTCTTATCATGTCAAATATTTTAGTGCCCTCCTTCTTTGGCCCAAAGCGTCCAAACACAGAGGGAGGGGAGAGTGGATGGCGGTGACACTCGGCTTCTCATCCTTCCTCTCCCCTGGGATTAGCTCCAGCCTAGGTCCCCCAACCCAATGGCTGATCACGCTGACCTTGGACTGACTCTTGGGAGGGCTCAGAGAGCTCAGGCTTCTTGAAAATCCAGTATCTTTTTGTCAATGATGTGCATGTATGAGACAAAGATAGGGAGAGAAAAAAAGCTAAATCATACGTAGCATCAGGGAAAACTGTCCATGCCAGGGCTGACTGTAGTTCAAAGAGTTACCAAAGATAAAGAGAAACAAATACTTAAGAATCTAGTTTGGTTATATAAAAATAAAACGAGAGTCATTTGTATGGATTCATTACTATTTGTGCAATTTTCTACAGAGCACTATAATTATACATATTATGTGCCAGAGTTTTTTGATATAATAGTTAACAGGATTGCCTGCTTTCGTCTTATAAAAAAATTAGAACACTGAGCTTACATATCTTGTAAGATAGGCATGTTAAGGAGGGGAAGACTCTGAGTGTAGAAAAGAATACTGAATGTGGACCTGGAAATCTGGGGATATACAGCCTTATTTGCCAGCTGTGTGATCTGAGGTGACTTCACCTCTTAAGACCCTCAGTTTTCTCACCTACAAAAATGGTGACATGCTTCCTACTATCAAGAGTTATTGGGGGACTTCCCTGGTGGCACAGTGGTTAAGAATACGTCTGCCAATGCAGGGGATATGGGTTCGAGCCCTGGTCGGGGAAGATCCCACATACCACAGAGCAACTAAGCCTGTGCGCTACAACTACTAAGCCTGCGCTCTAGAGCCCACGAGCCACAACTACTGAAGCCTGCATGCCTAGAGCCCGTGCTCCGCAACAAGAGAAGCCACTGCAATGAGAAGCCCGCGCACCGCAACGAAGAGCAGCCCCCGCTTGCCGCAACTAGAGAAAGCCCACGCGCAGCAAAGAAAACCCAATGCAGCCAAAAATAAATAAATAAATTAATAATAATAATAAAAAAGACCCAACGCAGCCATAAATAAATAAATTTATTAAAAAAGAAAAGAAAACAAAGAGTTATTGGGGAAGATCATGAGCCAAAAGATGTGCTCCTCCATTTTATATGCTGCAGAGATAGGACATGGCACATTATAGGTAGTCCACATTCAGGCAATCAGTGATAAATATTTTCAGAGCACCCTTGTGAGTCTGGCACCGTACAAGATGCTACGGATCTGGTGGTGAATGATATTGGTGATACCGGCAGGCTCTCTGCTCTTAGGGAGCTTACACCTCAAAGTGGGAAGACTGACAGTATTCACTCATGTCAACCAGATGCCACAGAAAGTAGTAAAGCTCTATGTAAAATGTCCATAAATTATAAACCATCCAGAACACCATGAAGACAAAGTACTTTAATGACAAAATTAAAAAATATGTCTCACATACCTGCCATCCATCTCGAATCTTCTGATTGAAGATTCCATATTCATATCGGATGCCATAGCCATAGGCTGCAAGTCCCAGAGTTGCCATGGAATCCAAGAAGCAGGCTAAATTAAACAGAGCACAGGCAAAAGGCAGAGTCATCAAGGTTAGTCAAAATTTTGTCTTTCTCTAAAAAACATGGCAGCCACAAAACATTTCTCTATGAGAAACCACATTTGTATCTTAAAGCACAGAGACTGCTGCACAGTGGGTATTAAGTTTTTAAAATAACATTTTTTCTAATTATAAAATAAACTATAGAAAAGGTAGAAAATACAAACATGTATAAAGAAGAAAACAAACATTTATTACCTCACCATCCAGAAATAACCACTGTGTTGGCATTTCATCTGAGAACAGGTAAGAAAGCTGGTCTACGTTAGAAATGTCCTTTATTATGTCTGTTCTTCACACTGTCCTTTCTAGGGGAAGCTGTCTCCATGCCCCTCTGCTTGAAAAGACGTGTATAATTTACATGTGACCCATCTGCCTGACTAGCTGGACATCTGGGGCAGACTCTTTCTGGCTAATGGAATTCCAGTGTGGTTCACATATCAGGTGGCCTTATGCTTCAGGGAGGCTGGACCAGGAACTGAATCTTGACTGGTCTAAACTTCTAAGCTAATCATAGTTAATTTTATGTCCTTCACCAGTTTGGGTTTTGGCATGAGCATACAATGACATTCAATCCAATGAGAGGTGCTAGAAAGTCTGCTGGGTACAGTGAAAGATTTTCCTTACTGCTGCCATCTTTTTTCCATGAAGGTAAAGTCAAAAGAACCATAGAGACCCAGAGTCCTGACAGAATTGTGCTGCTGAATAAATTAATCTTGGAATGGCCAACCTCTGAAGTTCTCGTTCTGTGATAATACATGTCCTTGTTGGCGCAACTAGCTTTTGCTAGGTTTTCTGTTACTTGTAGCCAACGGCTTTAATGACAGAGCACCTGATCTAGAGCAGCCAATCAACAGGCTGAGTAGGATCTATCTTGTGGTCAGGAGCAATTTTAGGGGTTACGCTAAGCATATTGCCCCTCTCAGGAATCTGAAGTGAGAAATATACAGAGAATGAGAAAATATAGTAGGATCTAAAACTGAAAAGAACATTGAAAATTGTAGATCAAACAGGAAGAGACTGAGCTAGGTTCATGGTGGAGTCCTAAAACAGATCCACAAAGGCCAATGGCCAAGACCTTCAAGTTACTGTAACATCACAATGGTCTTCCGGTCCCTGCGCTCATGGGGCCTGGCTCTGTCCCAGTTCCTGCTCTCTCGGAGCTGTGGCGATTTGTCTTTTCCTGGGTCCTGATCAAATTATCCTTAGAGCCTCACCAGAATGGGGTCCCAGTTTTTTCAGTCTGGTAAGAGATGAGGTCATCTAATGAGAATTACTCAGCCTCATTCACCCCTTCCATGTCAGGCCCAGAGTGGGGTTAACCCTGCCAAAAAATAGGCCTGGGACTTTACATAAAAGGAAGGCAGGCTACCTTGTCAGTCTTAGATGAGCATGCCGTTGGCTCTGCTGGTCTTCCTATAGCTCCATGGAAAGCCTACTAATTACCCGATGATTAACTTCTCAAGGTGGCCAAGTATGCCAAAGGCAGCGTTTTCTATGACTAACTGCACCGTTAAAACACATGGCCACTAATGTAGTAAGCAATAAACAATATGAAACACATGCAAATGGAGTTCTAGTCATTTGAAACTGTGTGTAAAATTAAGAGATTGTGGAATCATTTCTAAAAGAGAAGACGTAGATATTTATTTTTCATAGAGTACAATCTGATACATGTGTGGTCGTACATTCTATTATTAAATTTAAATTTCACAAGTAAATAATATAGTAACATCCTCTTTGTAAAAACAATTAAAATGTTACCAACAGGGCTAGCATCCCTTTTGACTGCCGCCCCCAATTCTGTGCTCCTCTCTAGAGAAGGTCACAGGGAGCAGTTCAGTATTTCAAATTCCAGACTTTTTCTATGGATTTACATATATACATTCTCACATAAAATATTAATTTTTAAAAAACATAAATGGTATCACACTGTGTGGCTTTTAATGCAACTTGTTTCCTCTGCCCCCGGCCCCTCACCTCTTGGAGGTCTATGCAGGAAAGTACAAATAGTTCACTTTTAGGTTGACACATATTATTCTGTAACATGGGGTTCCTCTACTTATTTACCTATTCTATCAATGGACATTAGGTTATTTCTAAAATTTTGCTTTTACAAACAATACTGTAGCAATTTTTTTCGCATGCCTCCTTGTGTACATGTTGGAGTATTTCTTTAGGGTAGATATCAGGAAGTAGAATTGCTTGGTGGTAAGGATGCATAGTTTTAATTTAATGGCATTGGTACTGTATTTTTAATGTTTTCCTCTATATTTGTGGAAAAATCATTTCCTGGATAAAGCAAAGGACTCAAACTTCATCCATATAAAAAAAATACTCATTAATTAAATCATACCAATAGTTTAACAAGTGTATCACTGCCTACTGGTCAATCAAAAAGCAAACTGTTAAGTGCACAAGACGATAACACAATGGCTAAACAACTTAGGTGCTACCACACAAGTATGTGAATTGAGCAGCTGTGAACAAATAAAAGTGAAGTGAAGGGGCCACTCTGGAAACCCTTAAGTGTACAGGAAGGATCTGGTTAGCTTTGGGGTTTGAAGCAATGTCTCCAAACTTTTTAAGCAATGTCTCTTTTGTTAAAGATCCTTTCTCTACTGTTTGTCTAGAACTGGTCAAACCACCATGCAGACTCAGAAACAAACACATCTACAACCGGCTCACACTGTGCACTTCTAGACAGTCTTCTGGTTGTTTAAGCATGGTTGTGCATGGCATCTGAGACGGCGTCAAGGGCCAGACAGTAGCACACTTACCAGCAAGCCTCCCAAGACCACCATTGCCAAGCCCAGCATCTTCTTCAACTTCTTCTAACTCCTCCATATCCAATCCAAGCTGGTGATGAAAGAAAAACAACACAGGGCGTGGATACAAACTTTAGATATACAAACAGGCCACTTCAGAGAGAACAGTCATTTCCTAAAGCTCTGGGTTGGGTCTTCAGGTTCATCTGTGAACTCAATCCTGCCAGGTCCCTCACTGCTTGAACTGGCATCAGATACCCGCTGCAGATGCTGGTGACTGAAGATGCAAACTGTCCGAGATGGCACAGCAGCAGCTTGGAGAAGAGTATGGGCTCTAAATGTCCATTACCGACTCTGTTACTTCTTAGCTATATGACCCTGAGCAAGGTAGTAAATCTCACTATGCCTTTCATTTCTCGTTTAAAAATGAGGATAATAGTATCTGTTTCATTTAGGGCTGTGAATTAAATGAGATTATACAAACAAAGCACTCAGAATGATTCCTGGGTAGATATTTCTCGGTAAATGTTGGCTATTACTATTTCTGAAAATTATTTTTTGTTGTCAGGGTAAAACCTCAGAAATAGTCCCAGTACCAAGTTGATACTAACTGGACTAAATTTTGAAAATTACCAAAAGGTATGAGGTCAGATTTTCTGGGATGGACTAAAGTTCATCTTTTCATGACCACAACATATTTACTCAGTAAGGTCAAAGGTTGTTAACCCAAAACCAGTTAGTGAGTCACTGTCCATGACACCGGAGGCCAGACAGCAGTCAGGGAAACCTCAGCCCTGTGGTCTGCTGGATGGGCCTAAAATCCTCTACTTCTCTCTGGGGTAGATAACAGACTGTGGGGGGATAGTGGGAGGGGGAGATAACTTAGGAGTTGGGATTAACATATACACACTACTGTATATAAAATAGGTAAACAACAAGGACCTACTGGGCTTCCCTGGTGGCGCAGTGGTTAAGAATCTGCCTGCCAATGCAGGGGACACGGGTTTGATCCCTCGTCTGGGAAGATCCCACATGCCACACAGCAACAAAGTCCATGAGCCACAACTACTGAGCCCGCGTGCCACAACTACTGAAGCCCGCGCGCCTAGAGCCCATGCTCTGCAACAGGAGAAGCCACCGCAATGAGAAGCCTGTGCACCGCAACGAAGAGTAGCCCCCACTTGCCACAGTTAGAGAAAGCCCATGCGCAGCAACGAAGACCCAATGCAGCCAAAAATAAATAAATAAAATAAATAAATTTATAAAAGAAACCAAAAACAAAAACAAGGACCTATTGCATAGCATAGGGAACTATACTCAGTATCTTGTAATAACCTATAATGGAGAAGAAGCTAAAAAAGAATATATAGCTGAGTCACTTTGCTGTACACTTGAAACTAATACAACATTGTAAATTAACTATATTCAATTAAAAAAAAAGAGAGACTGTGGGAGGCCAAGGAGCAACTGTGACCTTGGGGATGATGGAATTGGTTGCCAGTCAGCTCCCTGCCACAGAGTGTTGGGACCCGCACAGCCAGAGGTCAGTAGCAGCAGTGAGGACTCATACCAAAATTCTGCAGCTCTAGAGGTCACTTTGGACTGTTCATCTTACAATGAGGAAATTGATGGCCAGATAAATTAAACGACCTGTCCTCTGCTGACTAGATAATAATCTAGCCCATGCCTGGCTAATAATGGTCCGTTGTGAAATGACTGCATTCTTATCTGAAAGTGAGGCAATCCATGAAATTTTACATGGAAACATAATTTACACATTTGAAAACATACGCACAAGATGTAACTATGCTTGAAGTGGATGCCCCAGTTGCCGTGGGGTTACCTGCTTGGATCCCTACCCTTATATCAAAAGTTGCTTTCTGACACAAGTCCTGATAACTAAATCTTCTAAGAGTTCAAAAATGGATTTGCTTCTGTTCATTGTTCAAAGGGCTTTCAAATTTGCTCCCTGGTGACTAGAGTACTGGGGTCCTTGTGACATCAACTGCTAATGCTAGTGCTCAGGATTTTTAACATTCTAAACATGTGAGTTTAGAGTAGGCTGTAAACCTTGAGCAAGGAGACATGGGTCACTTCATCCCACCTGGTTAGATTATGGTGCAAAGGAGGTATATTTTTTTCAGCTGATATCAGGGGAAGCAAAGAAAAGGGAAGCAGAGAGGAGATGCAATGGTTCTTTCACACGAAATGCTCTACTAAACCCACACAAAGGAAGCCAGCCCTAGTGACAAGCAGCTGGCCACATGAGAGGAGAACAACCCTATGCCAGGACAAAAGCAACTTGAACAGCCTCTTATTTAGAGTGCATCTTTGCAAATACACGTTCCTCCTATTAACCACATCAGAAAGGTTAAGGACTATTTTTGGTATGAAGATACTTGAAGGTCAAAGGAGAAACAGTTCATTCAAACAAATTAGCGCATTAGGTTCAAGACCTCAGCCTCCTCATTTAAAGAGGAAGTGTATTTTACATCTTATTAAGCAACAGAGAAAGGATGACAATAGAATTTTAAAAGTTTATTACTTTCACATATTGCTTTGATATACAAATAACAGTCAAACTTTGATCCCTTTAAAAAAGTATATAGGAGCCCAAAGTAAAGCTTGTGATTCTGAGAGCAGGCTCAAGTACTTCTTAAAGGCTTGTTCAGATGCTAATTTCTAAAATGTAATTTGTTGCATAATGCTGTCAAAAACTGATTGCAGAACAAAATTCTCATGAGGCAAAACTAGTTCTCTAGCTTTGTTCCTCTTAACCCAGAGATCAGGAGTACTATAGTTTAGATTTCTAATCGTTTGTAATAGCCATGTCTATAGAAGCAATTTTTCACCATTTTTTTGGGGGGGTGGGGCGGCTATATCCCCAAGCTTCCTGAGTTGAACTTGAAATTTAAAGGGAGAGAATGAGAGAAATACGGAGACAATGTACCTGGTAAATGGCCTCGTCACAGGCATTCTGCAGGCCAAGGTTGATCATGGTGTTCTGTAATGTTCGGCCCATGTAAAATTCCAAAGAGAGGTAATAAACCCTCTGAAACAAAGAAGAGAGAGGTCATGTTAACGGCTATGAGGCCAATCTTACTTGTCAACATAAAAACACAAGGTCACCAATAAGAAACAAACAGGCAGGACTACTTTAACTCAGGTTCAAATAAGACTCCTATAGATGCATGAAGGGCTAAAGAAAAGCACTACTGATAACTAACTGGCTTTGGAAAAACCATTTCATATCCTGGTTTTGGTAATACTTTAAAAAATGTATATCTTTTACCCCCAGGGAGAGGGGAAAAAAGCAAACTCATCCAACTCATTAGATTCAATGTTTTGTGGGTTTTTTCTTCCTGTTCATGAGCCTCATGAAAAAACATATGTTTGGGGTAAATGGAAGTCAGACTGACATAGCTCATCATTCATCTGTAAAATGTTTACAGGATGAGGGTCAGGTGGGGTTGGCTGTGAGCATCGCAAGTCATCCAAGAAACACAGAGATTAACTCCTTCAAGATACACCCAACGACTACAAAGTATTCCTCCTTAACTGTTACTGCAAGTAATATTATAATTAAATATTTTAGAATTAAAATTATCCTAGAAAGTCTATGAACTGGCAATAGTTCCTTCTGTATAACAGAAGACTGCCTCAGGTTTATTGGTGTTTGTTCTTGGTGAAATAGGACATTTCTCTATCAGCTTAGAAACTGTTTGCCTTTGACATAGTAAAAGCCAAGTAAATATCAATACTATCAGAGTTGAAAGCGAAAGGTGCAAAGCTCAGACTTACCTAAAACCCTTTAAAATACAAGCACAGTTTACTAGTCAAGAAAACAAAAAGGGTCAGTAACTTCATCATCCTCTTATAAAATATCTTACTCTCTGTATCAGTTCCTCTTTTCTTTTTTACCAAACACAAAACAAAACAATAAAAATCTGTAAATGCATCAATATCAATATAAAGTCACCTCAAATTTTAGGGACTTCCCCATTTCTCAATAGGAATAACCCCAAAGAAAAGGATTTGGTCAACCAGGAAGTACTAAAAAAAAAAAAAATGAATATAGTTCAATATAAGAAATGCCTATTATAAAAATAAAAAAAGAAGAAATGCCTATTATATTTAACTCATTAGTTACACATATATACTTAAAATATTATATGAAAATGTCAATTCAGAAATCTTACTTTTCCCTACTTTCATTTTATGAAACAATTGAATTCCAAGTCTTCCCATGGATAGTCAACATGTTATCAAACACTATTTTCCAGAGCACATCATCATTATTTTTATCCAAGTTGTTTGAATATCTATAATGCTGTCATTAGGGCCCTCATTAGTTTGTTAGATACCTTTCTGTGAGCTGGGAAAAGGTATCTTTCCCGGGTCAGACTCAGGCCAAAGAGGTGCAAGGCGTCACTCACCCCCAAGGCTGGCGCCCTTGTACCAATGCATCAGAAAAAAGAGCATCTCAAGCCACAAATATCCATTTACATAACATCAGGGCAGTTTTTTTCATTCTTCCCTGTGTGCATTTTCATGATCTCTATAATATAACCACTACCTATCGCTTTTTACTTTTTAGTGATCTAAAAAAAGCTTGGTTATAAATACAGTATATATATCCAACACTTGCAATTGTGAGGTCATAGTCCCAGGAATAACGACAACATCTGTGTTAAATTTCTTTGTCTCCCTTTTAAGGATTCTAAATTAGCATGGACTTAAGAGTTTTTAAGACATTTAAAGGTCTTCCTAAAAAAATGTTGCTGCTTAAAATAAAGTAGTTGATAGCATCTTGTTACATGACAGATTTTCCAAGGACATAAATTTAAGGTGATTTCCTATTTTCCCATAAATAAATTTTTTTGGGGGGGCTAGCACCTTATATTTGGGGGTATAAAAGACCTTAAAAAATTGATCTCCCTCATCCTCTTAGTTAGTGGTCCCTAAACATTTAAAACATACTTCTGGTAGTAAAATATTTGAGCATCTCCAATATAGCTTACAGATTACATGCATGCACTACTATTACTAATATCTCATGTATATTTTACAAAAATTAGAAATTTTCAAAAGGCTTGTATAGATAAAATAAAGAAGACATAACAATAAGCAATATTTAAAAAATACTTTAAATTTGTTCCTAGTATTAATTACTAGGTGTATAGAATAGGCAGAAACACAACTGAGACTTGCAGGGCAGGCAAGAGTCGAGCAGAGTCCCACGTGGTGGGGAGGGCATCCCGGGTGAAGGGTGCAGTGTGGGCAGAGGCCCGGAAGTGGGGAGAACAGGGCATGGATGGGGACGGCAAATTGGTTTGGTGGGAGAGCAAGGTAATGGGAGGGAGGGTAATGGGAGATAAGACGGGAGGGACAGGCTCACCTGGGCTGAGAAGGGCCTTCAGTGCTTAAGGACTGTGGCAGGCAATACTGCCGGTGATACAGATCTGAGCAGAGGGCAAGATGGATCTCTTTAAGAGGTTTAATCAGACTATAATGCATAGAATGAGATGGGATTCCAAACTCAAATGCCTTCAGGAGCCAGGCAGAGAAAACAGGTGTGTAAAGGCAGTCACAAAAAACAATGAGGAGTACTAGGCCAAGAACTGGAGTGTCCTGCCCGAAGGTACGGAAAATAAAACTGCTTAAAGATGTCTAACCGACCAAATAAAATAAGTCTGCTAGCCATATTCAGTTGCATGCTGCCAGTTTAACCATTTCTGGGAAGCAAGGTAAACACTTAGAAATCTACTTCATCGAAGACCAGAGGCCAGGGCCTCAGTTAGGCAGAGAAGTGAGAACGGAGCAGAGTGGGTATTTTCAAGGCAAACTGCAGAAATCAACAGAATTTGGCAACTTGTTGAATGGGGAATACAGGAGGAAATCAAAGGCGAAACTAAAGTTTTGTGTCTGGGTGACTGTCAGGATGACAATGCCATTAACATTAGAAACACAGAAGGGAGGGCAGGATTGGGAGGGATGATAATTTGAGTTTTTAACATGCTGAGTTTAAGGGAATAAGGGGAGATCTAGGTATGTTTACCAAGCACTTACAAATGTAGGAATGGAGCCAGAAAAGGAATTGAGACTAGAGATCCAGCTTTGGGATTCATCTGCAGTTACTAGAAAGCAGGGGAGGTGGGAGAGAAGATTGGACACACCTACTGGCTCCACTGTATGCTGAGGGCAGGGACCTTCTGTTATATGAATGACTGTCACAGAGTAGACACTTTACGAACATGTGTGGAATGGATCTTGTTCACTTGTATCACTATCAGAATACCTGGCTTATACCTGCGTAAGTAAGAAATGCTTGCCCAGTGCAGAAACTAACAAGAGAACAAGAAAACCATAAAGTACCAGATAAGTCACTGGAGGAGAAACATACAAGGCGACTGTGTTCTATGGCACTAAATGCTTTGGAAGTGTGTGGGGAGGGGAGGGGGGCAGGTTGTAAAATATGGCTCATCATCTCACTCTCCAGCTTAAAAACTTAAATAATAATTTTTAATGTAAGGTGCAGTCCCCTCTATGCAAATAAAAATTACAGTAAATATATGTATACATAAAGTGTTTTCTAAGGATATAGTTTAGCAGTCGCTAGCTTTGGGTAGAGGCCTAAGCCTCAGGGGTGGGGAAGTTACTTTCCATTTGAAAGCTTTGTTACAGCTGCAATTCCTTACTCTGAGGACTGTTTTGCTTAGGGGTTCTTTAAGCACTTGGAATATGGGCTATTCTTTTTCATGCTTTACCTATTAAAAAAATTCCTAATAAATGTTTATGTGTATTTCCCACTACCTCCAGGGTATTCCCATCATTCACCCTTTCCAATATGCCTCCAACCAGCGTTTCCAGTTTCCTCCCTCAAGACTCACAACCATCCTCACTGCTGCTGCCAGAGCTGCTCTCTCACCCGCACTCTACACAACACAATCCCTCTGGCTGCCAAGTCCTACTCAGTCCTCCCCACCCCGCCTTCCCAGATTGGCCAGGTGGAAATAGTGTTCCTCCATGCGCCCAGCAGCGTCCACTCCAGCCCCCGCGCACCGGGTAGGGGTGGTCTGTGAACAGCAGCCCTCAGCAGTTCCCGGGTGGCCTGGCCCTCGGCCTCCAGTCCGCAGGAATCAAGGAAGTCCAGAAGCTCCACACCCCACTCCTAGGAACTGCGTGTTGGGCGAGGGGCGGGGGGCGCTCAGAGCTCTGACCATGGGGTGGGACCTCTACCCCTCCCCCTTCACCACACTCGGGTAGTACCTACGACAAGCCCGGGTCTCCCACGAAACCCCCATCTAGTCCTCCAAAAGTTCTGTGGGCTGCGAAGCACCTTCTTCCCACTCTTCCCCACCTACCCCCCCTGAACTCTTATTACCGTTTGACGACCTTTGCATTTGTCTCCCTCCCTAAACATTCAGCTTCCCCGAGGCAGGGTTCTCATCCGTTTTGTTCTGGGTCGACTGCCTGGGGCCGAGAACTGTGCCTGGCATACAGAGAGGAGCCGGCCGATATCTCAGAGTAAACGCTGAGAGGAGATGCTCCAAAAAAGTTTGTGAAGCAAGTGGACAGGCGAGGGAGGCCTGGGCGTCGGCTCCAGGCGGTCCCCAGGGGCGGGAAGCGCAGTGAGGCCCACGAGATGTGAACGGGGTGTTGGCGGAGGGCCGGATCTGTCCCTTGGGCTGCCCACCCGCAGCCCAGACGCTCTACCCCGGACTTCGCGGGGGGCAAGAACGGGGTGAGGAGAGGTCACTCCGGGGGCTCCGCCCACCCCGCCGCGGACACCGCCCCAGCGCCAGGCTGCTGGACTCGCGCGGCCCCGGAAGGGCACGACCCGGCGAGGGGCGGCGAGGAGGCCCCCTCCCCTCCCCCCGCGCCCGGGCGCGTACCTTGGGGCACGTCTCGTAGTAGTACTGCTGCGTGCGGATCCAGCGCCCCACCAGGTGGTCGCGCACCGTGTGCGCCAGCGCGAAGAAGTAGTCGCGGGGGGTGGCCACATTGCGGTCCTTGACCAGCGTGAAGTGCAGATGCCGGTTGAAGCCCTTCTTCAGCTCGGCCACGTTCTCCACGCCCACGATGCCGCGGATGCTGATCTGCCGCCGCTTCTCCTGGTCGGTCAGGGGCTTGGCCATGGCGGCGGCGAGCAGGACGTGCGGCTCCAGACGCCCGGCGGCAGGACAGGGGCGGAGTCGCCCTGCGCCTCTCGCCGCTTTTGAGTCGGAGGAAAGTCTGGGGTCCGCCCCTCGGTGCGGCGCCGCCCGGGGTTGCAGCCCGCCCTCCCGGTAGGCGGAGGGAAGGCCCGGCCCCTGCCTGGGACTCTGGGCCGGGCAGGGCGCGTGCGGCGGTGGGAGCGCGCCTGTCGCGACCTGTGCGCACCCGATATGCCCGGGTGGGGTGGAGGTGGGGGGCTGGCGGCCAGGGACCTGGGCTGAATCCTCTTGGCAGTTGAAGGTGGGCCCTTTGGTGACTCACGTGGACACTCTGACGCCTCCTTCCGGATCTGGGGAATGGGGCTGGGGGGTGAGTAGAGGAGGGAATTTGTCCTGCCTCCCCACTCTAGAGTCTTGGGTAGAAGGAGGATGTCTGGTGTGAAAGCGTTGTAAGCAGATGGGGGGCAGGGGGGGAAGGTCCCTGGGGAGGGGAGAACCACCTGCATGGCTTTCTTGACCTAAGAGAAGGCATTTTTGGCCTAAGCCATGTTGTGATCTAAGCCTGGCCGCAGTGCTTGTCCTTGAAGAGGTCTCAGTAATTAATGATCTTAAGGGAAGTAAGGGAATGCAGGAACAAAGGAAAAGCAGTCAAGAAATAATAGTTCAGTGATAAAACAGAGCCCTAGTTACTCCCCAAGGGATATACATAGCAATCTGATACCCATCTTTGAGGTCTGCAGGAACTAAGGCCCCCCACCCAGGCGGAGGGTGGAATGATGATGTTGACCCTCATGACTTAAGTCAACTAAAGCTTGGCCTCTGTCTACCTTTGCCCCAATTCTTTGCTGAGTTCTCCTCTGCTCAAGCCCTTTCATGAATATGCATGTACCCTTAGCTTAAAACTTCCCCAGTTTTGCTGTTCAGGGAGACTCTGCTTTGGGAAGGTTTCCGGGTGTTCTCCTTACTTGCTGCAAGTAATAAATTCTTCCTTCTCCCGATCTTTGGCTTGGTTGTGTCTTTTGGCTCGACACCCACCAAGAGGCGAACCCAGTTTTCAGGTAACAGCAGGTTGCTGGCAAACTTTTTACGGAGGTTTATTTGCTATGCTATTATTATTTCTCACCTGGAATGGGTTCTACCACAAGCTTCGGAAGGGATCCTGGAGGGTCAGCACTCTTTTACTTCGGTTGTCCCACGTCCCTGTCAGTCCTTGACATCCCCCGATCTTGGATAAGAAAAGAAACCCAGGGCACCCCCTTTGCTTTCATTTAGTTTTTGAGGAGCCAGGAATTCGGGCTTCTTGACTCTTAGACTCATGCTTGCCCTGTCAAAGCATCCTGCTCGTCTGTACAGACAAGTTAGTGAGAATCAGAAGTCCTGAGTTGGACCTTCAGGCTGATTAGGTGGCAGGGGCTTTTACCTTTGGCCTCTTGTTTAACCGAAGGCGGGGTGGAGGGAGGAGAAAAGAGAAAGGTGTGTCCTGTAAAATGAAGGGATAACTCACTGGGCTGGTTGACTTGTTTACAGGAAACAAAGCAGTCTGTGTTACTCTGCAGTACAGGCTGATCTTTGCACCATTCACCTCCAGCGTTGGTGATATTTATTTGTGTGTGCATGCATGTGTGTGTGTGTGTGTTTAAACATTGGCAAAGGCAAACACATGGTATTTTAGGATGTCAGAGGCTTTTTCTTTTTCAATAAGATGTGGTATTAATCTATTATTTTAGAAACAGTCCATTGCCAGAATTGAATTTCCCCCAAAAAATCTTAGGGCAACTTATTAATGGACTTTACTGTTAATAATAAACCAAAGCTGATTATTTTGAGTTGATGTGGTGTGTGGGGGGGATTATTTGACTCAGGCTAAATGCAGCTCTCACCATAAAAATACAACTTCAGATCTCATAGGTCTGGCAAAATATCCAGACCCCTTGTCCTCCCAATGTCAGGGCTTTAGACTCTAGGCCTTTGGGGCAGAGCCAGGACTGAGTTACAATATGCAGTGCCTGTAGTACTGATAACCTGCATGGGAAAGCATTTAGGAGACACAAGGATGAGGGTCTGGCCATCTGGATGAGGCCAGAAATACCCTGAATTAAAAGTGAGAGTAGAGCAGCATCAAAATGGTTGATCTTACAGATAGAACAAACTAGTGGTTACCAGTGGAGAGAAGGAGGCGGGGAAGGGATTAAGATATACAAACTGCTAGGTATAAAATAAATAAGCAACGAGGGACTTCCCTGGTGGCACAGTGGTTAATAATCCGCCTGCCAATGCAGGGACACTGGTCCGAGCCCTGGTCCAGGAAGATCCCATATGCCACGGAGCAACTAAGCCCGTGCGCCACAGCTACTGAGCCTGCACTCTAGAGCCCGCAAGCCACAACTACTGAGCCCGCGCGCAACAACTACTGAAGCACAAGTGCCTAGAGCCCGTGCTCCTCAACAAGAGAAGCCACTGCAATGAGAAGCCCGCGCACCACAATGAAGAGTAGCCCCCACTCACCTCAACTAGAGAAAGCCCACGCACAGCAACAAAGACCCAACGCAGCCAAAAATAAATTAATTAATTAAAAAAAAAAAGCAACAAGGATATATTGTACAGCAGGGGGACTATAGCCATTCTTTTGTAATAACTTTAAATGGAGTATAATCTATAAAAATGTTGAATCACTATGTTGTACACCTGAAACTAATATTGTAAATCAACCATACTTCAATAAAAAATAAATTATATAAAAAATAAATTAAATAAATGCAAAAAAAAAAAAAAAGTTGATCTTAAAATAACCAGGCCTCTATGGTAAAGTTTGAGAGGAGGCTGAAAGGGCAGGTCTCTTGACAAATTAGATGATAAAAAATATGTTTCTAAAAGCAGTTTTGAATACCTCTAGGATGGTCACAGCATTAAGCCAGTTTTGGGTCATTCACAGGTTGGTGTGAAATAGTTCAACAGTTAGATGGAAAATAGGGTGGAGCAGTGAGATGAGGGGAAGCTAGGTCTGAGTAGATCTTACTCCCAGGGAGACCTGAGCAGCAAAAGGCAAAAGAATTGTCTGGGTACTTAGATGGGGAGTGAGGAATTAGGGGGTGCAAAAGAAGAGATGGAAGACACCAAAGGCAAACTTGCTGCTTCTTAGTTTTGTTTAAGAAAATTCCAAATAGGTGGATCCTAGCCCCCCTATCTACTTAGATGGACTAAGTTCTTGTTGGAAACCCAGGATAATGATGAACTAATAAACACACTATTTGCTTGATTCTGTAGCCAGTTAGTAAACCTGCACCCCTGAGTTGCACATCCCTCAAAGTGGAAAAACTGTGAATGGTAGAATGTCCAAACTACAGCATGAGGGGAGGGATCATCCAAGCCCATGTGAAAGGGGTGACTTAGGTGACTTAGGAGTGTGTCATAGATCTAGTCTTGCATGACAATGAATCACATTGTCAGATAGTCTTTTCACTTCTCTTCCAGTCTTTCTAGAAAGTATTTGGTGTTAGCAGGTCTTTAAGACTTGTTAATCTATATTTTTAACAGAAAGCAGGTCCAGACTCTACACCTTCTTCAGGTTTTAGCATCTAACAAGAATTTAGTACCGTTGTCTTCCATTTATGGTAAATGATACTTCTCCAGTTAACACTCTGACATAAACTTCGCTTTTTAAATTTTAAGTTAAAGTGAATTTACTTAAAGAAAAATTAGCATTTGTGTGGCACGTGGGTTGGCCTAAAAGTGTACGAATGTAACTGAAGTTTGGGAAACACAGAGCTTATGGTCTCCCAGGTCCCTTTGAAATCTAACATCTGCTCATGCTGTACTGGTCTAGGACACTGAGGCCCAGAGGGGTTAAGTTACTTGACCAAGAAGATTACGATCTTTAAAAACCTTTCCTTCAGCCTCTGCCTGACTAGAAACACTCAAAACTGTGGTTCCCTGAAAAAGTGTCAGACGTACGTTGCTCACCTCTGTTTACACCAGCCTTGGCCACGATGACCCCTGTTATTCCTGTTTCTCAGCTGCGGCTTCCTCATGGCTGCTCTGATGAAATGGCCCTTGCGAATAGCTGAACAAACTGTGCAGACCTCACAAGATAAGTGTAAGTTGCCCACTGTCAGAAAAGAACTTGGGAAAGTGTGTCAGCCCGGGTCTTCAGAGAAGCAGATGCCAAGACAGGATTCAGCATGCAAGGATTTTGTTAGGGCAAATGCCTGTGGGAAAGAAAATGGGGAAGGAGCCAAGTTAGCCTGGTAGAGTGTCAGGCTATGATGCAAGTCTGACCCCCAGTGAAGAAGAGAGGGAGGGAACAATGGGAGGGAGCATCCCAGACTGCCCTCAGTCCCAGGAAAATCCAGCAAGGCCGCTGGCAGTTCTGGCACCAAGCCAATGTCAGAGAAGTCACCATGCTCTCTTAGCCATTGCTGGGAGCAACCTGGGGAGGCGTGGCCTCTTCACAAGCCCAGCAAGGACGTCCGTGGCCCTTGGTCAGTTATGCTGCCTGCAGTTGGAGGTCTATGAGGCCCATTCTGGTAACCACCAGAAAGATATCAGACCACAAACATAGGTTAACAGCCACTATATTCCAAACTAGGGCTTACCGTGTTGGCACACCGCTTTCAGATTCATCAAATCTGCAGCTAGCATTTTCCAAGGGCTCTGGCTAGGCTCTTAATGTGCGTTCCCTCATTTAATCCTCTTACCAGCTCTGTAGGACAAGTTCTATTTTTCTTCCCATTTTGTAGATGAAGAAACCGAGGCTTGGAGAAGTTAAGTAGTTTGCTCAAGATCATTTAACAGGTAAGAGGCTGAAGAGGTTTTCAAATGTTTGCATATTGTTTTCCGGTTTGGGATCTGTTAAGTAAGCATGATTTCTCACTGCACCTTAGCTGACCTACTTACCCTGTCCCCTTAGTTTGTTTTATACTGTTCTCTGGCCTTTTGACGTACTTCTAATCAGTTCTGAAATCTGGGGAAATACCAGAGGTCCAAAGTGGCCCCACAAAGGGGCATTGGCACCCCAGGGATGGGCAGCATGGAAGGTGAGCTGCGCTTTGTGCCCAATGAGTGAGTTTAAGTACATTTCACTGAGTATATTTAATGTATGAATGTGTCAACCAAGGTTACTACCTAGGCTCTGCTGTTTTAAATATTTACTAAGATGACTGAGAACCTGGATTTATTAAACTATTGAGTGCCCTTAGGATCTGCAGACAGCATGCTGACCGCATTGCCATCTCTATAACTGGCTGTGACTGTGACCATTCACTTGTTCCCTGAATATATTTGGCTTGTCTTGAAGCAAGTGAGTGTTCCTGGCACTTTCAGGTCCTGTCGTATCTGATTTGCTTTTTAATACAGTGGTTTGGTTTGTTAGGTGTGGTCCAGTGGGAGTTCCTGAAAAGCTGGCAATGTTTAACAACCTGACTTCTCCCTGCACCTCAGTCAGTGGATGGTCTTAGCACGCCTGTTACGAAATATGCTGGCAAATCACTTAGGGCCTCAATTTCAACTTCTGCAAAGTGAGGGTAATGCTCTCTGTCCTATTCACTTCCCAAGATGGCTAAACTCCAAAAAGTTCTGAGTGGAGAAGTGCTAGAAAATGTTAAAAGCAATATTAAGATGTCAACTTTTGGGTTGGGGTTATTTTTTGAAATATTAGTCAGCATTTCCCTTATTCTCCTGGTGGTTTACTTTTCCCCATCTCCCTTGAGGAGCCACTCTAGCTTGTGCTCCTACTTGCTGAGGAAGGACGTAGCCTTCCTGGTTTGTAGCTGGCCTAGGTTAACATTTGGGAGACACACTGAATGAGAGCCAAGGGTCTGAGAAGACTCACAGGAGTGAGAAGATACCACAGTGGGTGTGAGGGGAGTAGAGATGTCACTGATCTGGGAGCAAGGAGCCTGGAGGGAGCCTGCCTCCCTGGGGAGGCAGCAGAAACCCCAGGGAGCAGCCTGGGGTGTGGCCCTGCTTGTTTGGAAGATCCAGAGGAAGTAGCAGGACCTCAGGGAGGAGGCTCTCCATAGTCAGGGCTTAGACACGGTCACAGAGACTCCCCATCCCCAGGGAGGCGTGGGGCAGCCCTTGGGTGAAGACCAGATGCCGAAGGCTGACTCAGAAAATACCCAGGGGGAGACTTGTCAAGGCCTGGGCTTCCCACACCCAATCCCCTGCCACTGGTGCTTGGAGTGAATGGGCCAATTAAGCAATTAAGTGAGATCACATTTTCCCTTTCCTGGAGGAATGAGTGTTCTAATTAGAAATTCAAATTATGTATAAAACATAAAGCTGCATTTCGTACACACCTGAGTTTTCGTACTGTTTGTATCTGCTTTACCCTCTGGTATTATTACTAATGCAACAAGACTCATGTTTCAGAAAAAGTTTTCACCTTGTTATGGGAATGAATAACATTTATAGGAGATAAATTCTGGGAAAGTTTTGCAAAGAGATATGAACAAATCCTGACAGAGGAAGGGAAGCGAGAAGTGTGCTAAGCCTAGGGTTTCAGCAGGTAATTAGTTTGCAACATGCACTAGAGACAGGCTCCCCTGCCACCTTGGCTCAGGGCCTGTGTCGTGCTGACCATAGTTGGTCCACATTTTGACTTGTTCTTTGTGCGTAATAGATTTACTGCAGGGATTACCTATAAAACATATAGCTGCCATACAAATATTACTGTTCTTTAGAATTTTGTTCTCTTAAGGAGTAAACTGAAGGAATCACAATCACCACGTTCTCAGATGCAAACACTTTAACTTCTCTGAGCTGTTAATCATCCATCTTTAATAGGATGCTTGGATTTGAGGGGTAACATTTATCAGCTTAAAACATATTACAGAGAAAAAAATAGCTTCCTTTTCATTTAATTTTTTCAAGGATGGAGCCTGGGAGTCTGGATGATGTATTAAAAGCTGATCTCATGCACAAATGTCGGGCTTTTCTTTTTGCATTTCTTGTTGTTTGTACTAGAGTTCATTCAGCATAGTTTCACATAGCATAGCCTATCTCTGTTTTTCAAATTCAATGTTTAAATTTATTGATTTATTTAAAAAATATTTAAGAAACTACTGTGTGTCCAGCCTTTTGCTGGGCACTTGGGATACATCAGTGAACCAAACTGACGACAGAGTAGCCAGACACACTGTTTCCCCAGTCCCTGGTTTCCTGGGAACTCACTCCCTCTCTTTATCTGCCTCCCCTCTCCCCTTTATACTTAAGTATATTGTGGGAGTGGTCATTTTACAACAATGACTATAGAGGACTCCCCTTTGGTCATGTTCCTGATGAAAGAAGGAACTGGAAGAATGGACCAACTTGGAAAGTCAACAAATCAATCATTGAATGAGCACCCATGGTATGCAAGGAACTGTGCTCACTGTTAATGGCACAAAAAATACAGGCCACGGTCTCTGCCTTACCAAGAACTTTTAAACTAGGTTAAGGCACCACACTCACATGAAAATACAAGGCAGAATATGCTGAAGGAAAAAACAGTTAGCCCAGAACTTAAGTGCTCAGTTCACAGGAAGGAAAGAGCATCTTGTATTCGTCTTGAAGCCAAATGACAACAGCTGTTTTTCTTTCTTCTTGGAAGTGCTATTTCTTCCTCCACCCCCTTGAATCATAGTATATTAGTCATGGGATCACAGTACATTTCCAGTTTAAGATGAAAACATGAAGTTTCACTCCACCCATAATTTTCATGACAAATCATCATTTTATATTTTTGAGATTTAAGCGTGAGAACTGCAGAGTCAAGCTTATACCAGCAGGTGGAGGAATTTGCTATTTGAACTCAACATCTCAGGCCATCGAGTGGTTCAGCAAAGTATGTGATTGCAATTTTAATTATTGCTTTATTTCTCTTTCTTTGTTCCAGATATTTATGCACCAAAACACTCTGAAAAAATTACTTTTTTCTGATGAAAAAGAATGTATATATATATATGTGTGTGTGTGTGTGTGTGTAACTGAATCACTTTGCTGTACAGCAGAAATTAACACAACATTGTAAATCAACTATACTTGAATAAAATAAATGAAAAACAAACAAACAAAAATTACCTGTATTCTGAGGAAGATGAATCAAAATTGATTATTTTCATCCCTCTAGCCAGAGCATAAAATAGATGGCACTTTCTCCCTTTCAAAATCTTAGATGTAGATGTATTGACATCTAAAGAAATAATTTATTCTCACACAGAACATTGAAGAAATCTTTTTAAAAAAGAATGGGATCTTAACATTCTTATGCTAGATTTAGAACACACTCAGAGTTGGGTGTACAGGTGGCTTGGGCTCCCATATGAGTCAAGCATCTGAGTTTGCAGGTATTAAAGTAGCAGAGTAGAGGGATTGCTACACCGGTTTATCTGGGGTCTATCACAGGTTTTCAGGCCTGTCTGAGCCTATCTGTGAACTGGTGAGACAGGCCTGAGTGACATCAATACACCCAGGGGAGGTTGGAATCATGGGGAAAGAAGTCATGCCCTTCCCGTTGCTGGGGTGAGGGCATGTCCAGCTGTGGGAGGCTGGTGGAGGCTGAGGAGTTTCCTGGGCAAGAATTCACCCTAAGGGTGGAAGGCATCTGCTGATGAGCTTGAGCCAGCAAGAAACCTTAGTTGTCAGAGGGGAGCAGTAAGTCTGATTGGGGCACTGTAGCAGTTTCTTGATACCCTGGTCTAAGTATCTAGATGCATGATTTCCACAAGCACGTAGAAGGCCGTCAGTAAAAACTGAAAGAGTTTTCTCACTGAGCTTTATAAAAAATACTCAAATCCAAGAAACACTGTTTTAACATCCCACCTGAGCAGGTGAATCAATCTCTTGTGCTTCACTCCTGCACAGCTTAGAGGGTCTGGAGGAAGTACTTGGCTCAATGGGCAGAGGAATTGCCAGCAGGACTGAGAGCACATGGAGACACCTTCTGGAGACTCCCAGAAATGCAAGACTTGGTGCACAGGGGGTGGAGGTTTGGTATGGAAAATGGGAGCAAGACCCAGACATCTGTGTTGGAGTTAACGAGATTCCTCTG
The DNA here is from genome assembly GCF_028564815.1 of Eubalaena glacialis. NCBI lineage: Eukaryota > Metazoa > Chordata > Mammalia > Artiodactyla > Balaenidae > Eubalaena > Eubalaena glacialis. Next base: position 146,161,656 of record NC_083717.1, read on the forward strand.
ACTCAAAGACGCATAAAATCTGGAGAAATAGGCATTACATATATACCATTGGTCAGGTTCTTAGAGTTGTTGAACATTTACTAAAAGAACCGTAATAACTATGTCTGTTTTTGATGTATAAGCTCTTTGTAAAACCCTCCTTTTTGGTTAATATTTATTTTATTTTTTACAATTTTATCTATTTATTTATTTATTTGTGGCCACGCCATGCAGCATGTGGGATCTTAGTTCCCTGACCAGGGATCAAACCCGTGCCCCCTGCATTGGAAGCGCAGAGCCTTAACCACTGGACCGCCAGGGAAGTCCCCTTGAGTAATATTTTTATAGCAGTAAAATATACAGACAGGTGTATAAGTCTTAAGTTTTTATCACAGTGAATTTTTACAAATGAATAACTTGTGCAAACTCCACCAAGACTGGGCTACAGAATATTATGAGCAGCTCGGAAGCCTCTGTTGTGCCCCTTCCCTGTCTCCCTCTCTAAAGGTAATCACTACCCTGATTTCCAATATTGCAAATTACTTTTGCCTGTTTTAAACTTTGCATAAATGAAATTAATTATACAGTGCATCTCTATTTTGCCTGACTTCTTTTACTCAACATTATGTCTGTATGTTTTGTGTTCTTGCCAAACTTCATAGCTTTTCATTGTTGTATAGTGTTCCGTTATATGAATGTAGCACAATTTTATCCATTTTTTTACTTACCCATATTTTATTTATCCACTGTTGATGGACATTTGGGTTGTATCCAGTTTTTGGTAATTATGAACAAAGCTGCCATAAAGATATTGGTACATGTTTTTACTGCACACATGCCCCCCATTTCTGTTGGGAATATAATTGCTAGATCTGATCTATAGTTTTAATGACATTTTTTTCTTCCCGTTGTGGAAAATGTAGTTTAGCTATAGATGTACAGTTCTCTTGCAGTAAAGGGATTGAAGTGATGAAGAAACTAAGTTCAACTACGAGGGGGGAAATAAAGAGTTGGCATTACTCAGAGTAGCCGGGTACTGACAAATTGGGTACTTAATGTTGAATCCTTGCTGGTTATCATAAGTTATAATAAGTGGTAACAATGTAAACTGTTGTATTGCTGATGCCAAACTGAAAAAACATTTAGGATCGTTTCCCACTGCTACCTAGAATGTGTTTAGGATTCCTCCTCCTACAAGCTAAGTTTTAATATTAACCTTAGGAAGATATACTTGGAAAGTAATTTAAAATTTAAAAAAGTTGTTTACATCCATCAGTGGAGATCGCTAAAAGTTGATTGCATCACTATAGTTTGTAGCATTTGCCACTGGAAGCTGAGAAACATCCGTGGATCTTCTGATTTTTTATTTTTAGTTTATCAGTTGACAAATCTGCTTTAAGTGTTGACCATTGTATTTTCTGAGTTTATTTATGAAGACTGAATGGAAGAGAACAAAACTAAGTTTGGGTCCCAAAGGACAAATGCTTTGTGATGTGGGCCTCACCCAGAATGCCTGTGGCCAAAAATATCCCTGAGGTCAAAGTTATCCAGTGGATCTGGGCTCATCCCTGCAGATTCTGCATCTAATCTACAGGACCAACACTCAGATTTGTTGGAAAATAACATTTATTTCTACTTGTTTTTTTTGTTTTTTTTTTAAACTTGATGCTTTATGGCCCGTATGTCTTTTTTTTTTTTTATTTTTTTTACTAATTATTTATTTATTTATTTATTTTTGGCTGTGTTGGGTCTTCGTTTCTGTGCGAGGGCTTTCTCCATTTGCGGCAAGCGGGGGCCACTCTTCATCGTGGTGCGCGGGCCTCTCACTATCGCGGCCTCTCCTGTTGCGGGGCACAGGCTCCAGACGCGCAGGCTCAGTAGTTGTGGCTCACGGGCCCAGTTGCTCCGCGGCATGTGGGATCTTCCCAGACCAGGGCTCGAACCCGTGTCCCCTGCATTGGCAGGCAGATTCTCAACCACTGCGCCACCAGGGAAGCCCTCTACTTGTTTTTTAATTATAGAAATAGTATGTGTTTATTCTAGAAAATTTGGAAGGCATATGAAAATACAACAAATAAAACTCTCATGTAATAGCATTTTCCTTTGTTAATATATTTCAGAGTATTTTCTTTCAGGTTTTAAATTATCCAATTTTTTTTCTTTTTACATGACTCATTTATGTAACACATGTTTTTGAGAGCTTCTTATGTACTAATGGCAAAACTGAATAAAACCAGAGATCCTGAGATCTCTTACAGGGTTTCCAAGACTTGAGCTTACCCATCAGAATCTGGAACAAGTCCAAGATCAGAGGCGATGGGGGTTGGGGAGAGTGGCCTCTGGGAGACTGTGCAGAAAAGAGTTGACATAGCAGCCCTGAGACACCTGTTCTTAACAAGCCCTGCTTGCAAGGTTGGCCCTTGTCTAGCATCTGGGAACTTGGATTTCAGGAGTTTTCCCACCATTCCCTAATGATAAGGACAGTTCACTGTGTCTAGACTGTGCAAACAATATGTTCATGCTGAACACCTGCTTCCTTCTGGGAGTCTGAAATTTTGACACGTGTTTGGCAGAGGGTCTCTACGTGGCCAGCCTCCAATAAAAAGCTCAACGATGAGGCCAGTGAGCTTCCCTGGCAGACACACTTTGCAAGTATTGCCACACGGTGCCGTGGGAGGAATTAGGCGCCCCCTGTGCGACTCCACTGGGAGAGGACTCTGGAAAGCTTCTGCCTGGTCTCCTCCAGGCTTTGTCCCATGCGTCTGTTCCCTTTGCTGGTTTTGTTTTGTATCCTTTCATTTCAATAAACTGTACCCGTGAGTATAACTACCTCTCAGTCCTGTGAGTCCTTCTAGCAAATCACTGAACATGAGGTTGGTCTTGGCGGACACCTGATACAGTGACCGCCCGCCACCCCCCCCCCCCCCGGTAAATTAAATTACCAGGTGAGTCATTACCTATACTTTTATGGTGACCTTTAGGGCAGAGCTGGGAATATAACTCCTGGAGTGAGTCTCCTCAAACGCGATGCTCCAAGAGTGGAGATCTGGGCAAGAGAAATGGATTAATGTCCCAGGTACCTTGCAGCCACAGGAGGGTTGGGAATGCTTTTCCTGAGGAAGAGCCACCTCTTCCATCCACGGCCTCCTCTGCCCTGAACAATTCTACTGCAGGGGAACCGTCTCACTGGTATGAAAGCAAAAAAAACATGCCGCTACCAGTATAGTTCAACATACCCTCAACGTAAATACAGCGAAACATTTAAGGAAAGCCAACAGATTGACAGGCATGGATTCAACAGACAGAACTGACACACAATCAAAAAAGAGTTAATATAGGAAACAGAAGGAAACTTAAAAATAAGTACAAATATGTAATAAAATTAAGAAATTTTTATTTCTAGAGTCCTCCTTACTGAGTGCACTTAGAGTATGTGTTGGAAGAAACACTATACGTGTTACTTGGGTGCTGGCTTATTCAGTCATTCCTGGGCATTTTAGTTTACCCTCCGATCCCCAGATCACTCACTCTCAAGCACTGAGGCACTTCTCACTTAAAACTGCCACCGGGTTATATAAGTTAGGCTTCTCTAAAGACTTGGCAGGGAGGGTGATAATAGAAGAGAATTATCTCACAACACAGGAGATATCTTGAAATCAGATTTTAGACAGCATCGAGGCCAGAGACCATTAGACAAACGGTGAACGAGGGAATTCCTTACTGACTGTTTCTTTCCTTGGGTCCTATTCTGCTTCCATGTTCCTAGAGACCACCCTTTTCGATTGGAGTGGCTTTTTCCATCTCCTCTTTCTTTTGGGACCACCAAGTGTAATCTTTGGGCCGCCAGGAGAAAAAAAGAAGTCCCTTAAAATGAAACAAACAAATCCCTCTCCCCAAACCTTACCTGCACAAAGATGAAACACTCACATTACTGCACAGAGCTATTTAGCTCCGCATTCTCTCAGTCATCCCTACTGGGATGGGCTGGGGCTTTCCTGTTGTATAATCAGAGGTCCCTTTAAAGCATTTTAACCAAAAAGGGGGAAAAAAGAAGAAAAAAAGCAGTTTTCACCCAAAGCAGTTGTTTACAGTGTCCTCAATGCCAGCAATGGCTGCAGTTTAAAAACTTCTTTTCTCTCTAGTCATCCTGCTCCTAACTCCTTGTCTTTAGTTCTGTCTCACTAAGGAAGATAATTTTTGTCCTCAAGAATATTAGCAAAACACCCTGAGCATGGCTTGCCTCTGAAGATCTTCTGCCCCTGCCCTCAGGTGCCAGCATCACCTCCATGGCAGAGCATCCTGTCTGCATACAGCTGTCATGTGTGCGCTGAGAGGTATAGCCGTGAATGGATACAAAAAGAGGTAGTTCCCCTCTTGGCTGCAGCAGGGCATAGGCCCCTGGGTGTTATTTTGTGCAGGACCTGCATTCCTGAGCTGGGTGCTGATAGTGGGGTGACTCAAGCCTCTTTTTCTCTCCTTCCCAGGTGACCATGCTGCTCTGTCCCAGAGGGTAAAGCCTGTTTATTTCAATAAGTTCCTTTTGCATTTTGGCCACAATTGTCAGCCCCCTTTATGCTGACATTGGTGTAAATTCTTTTTAGGCACTGTCAGATAGGATTTTTAATGCTGTTGAAACTTTTATATGTTCAGAAACTTAGATGGGTATCTTAGTAGGAAGTTGCAAGAAACTATATTGGAGTTTATTACCCTGATACAGCAATAACCTGGCAATTGAAGACTGGGAGATTTGATAAATGAGGGAAATGGAAAAGAGATTGAGCTGAGTATGGCTCCAGAGGCATGGGGTAAGTTGTCACTGTTGGAAGTTTTCAGTACTTTGGATACTGTATTCCTGGTGAGAAGTGATGGACACCGAAAGGAAAGAGAATGGGTCAAAGAGACACCTTGTTTACTTCGGAATTTTGCCTGGAGTTGGCTTTGTCCTCTATCCTCCAGGACACTAAATGGGAAATAAAGCCTAGAGAAGAGAGCCTCTTTACAACAGCTTAGTGATCCTCCGAGGAGGCCAAGGCCAAGGGCCAGGTTTCAGGGAGACCAGGTTTCCATCAGAATTCCTCCAGGTCCTGGGCATAAACCTTTTATTTTATTATTTTATTTTATTTTGTTTTGTTTTATTGGGATGAGAACACAACATGAGATTTATGCTCTTGGCAAATTATTATTTTTATTTATTTTTTAAAAATTTTATTTATTTATGGCTGCGTGGGGTCTTTGTTGCTGTGCATGGGCTTTTTCTAGTTGCGGCGAGCAGGGGCTACTCTTCGTTGCAGTGCGTGGGCTTCTCATTGCGGTGGCTTCTCTTGTTGCTCTAGGCGCGGGCTTCAGTAGTTGTGGCACGTGGGCTTAGTTGCTCCGCGGCATGTGGGATCTTCCCGGACCAGGGCTCGAACCCGTGTCCCCTGCATTGGCAGGCAGATTCTTAACCACTGCGCCACCAGGGAAGTCTCTCTTGGCAAATTTTTAAGTGCACAATACAGTATTGTTAACTATAAGTACAGTGTTGCACAACAGATCTCTAGAGCTTATTCATCTTGCTTAACTGAAACTTTATGTCTGTTGATTAGCAATTCCTCATTCCCACCTCCCCCAGCCTCTGGCAACCACCATTCCATTCTTTGATTTCTTTGAGGATCCATGCAACACACATAACTTTATAACTGGAGGCTTAATTTGTTACTCCAAATCCCAAATGGAACAACTTGCATGCAAAGGAGGGAGTTGCCCATGGGTGAGGTAATGTGTAGCTTAATGCTTCTATGCTATTTGGAAAGTAAAGCAGAATGGTTAGGAGTGAAGGCCCCAGAACCAACACGTAGGGGTTCAACTCCCAGCTCTGTCACCCACCAACTGCGTGACCTTGGGCACATTACACAAACTTTATTTGTTCTAGTTTTCTCATTTTTAAAATGTGGGATAATAATAATGCCAACCTCATGGGGTTGTTGTATAGATTAAATAAGTAAATAAATATGAAGTGCTTAGAATAGTGCCTGGGACATTGTGAGCACTAAAGTAATAGTAACGATGATTATTATTACTTGTCCTAAGAAACATCGGCATGAACTATATTCCCAAAGAATGTAAATCTTTTAAATTTATTCAAGGCCAAAACCTTGCGTCAACTTTCTTCCCCCTCCACATCCACACTAATGTAAACATACTAGCAATGTATTTTTAATTGTATGCAGAGCATTCTCATGGCAAGGATCGACAAGAGCTTAATCAAGAGGAATCCCAAAGAGGCGCTGTATTAGGCACGCAACATATTTTCTAACTCAATCCTTACAATCATCCTATGGTGTAGGCATTATTATCTCGAGTTTATCACAAACTAGGGCTGACGGAGGTTAATTAACGTGTCTAAGCTTATATCTAATAAGTGGTTGATCTGGGCTGGGAAACTAGTTTTTGTGACTTTACAGCTCATGTTGAGACAGATTTTCAGATCAGCAGGACCCAAAGAATAGTTTTAAAAAATCGACTGTGTGGCTCTTTATGCCATGAGAAAAAATTCCCAGCTCAGTTTTGAGTAGCTTAGAGGCAGAGATTTCTGTGTTCATTGCTTGGAAATTTCTATTAGGTAAAATTGGCTGTGCTCCCAGTTTCGACTGAATTATAGAAGATCTGTTGTTTTCTGAGCTCAATAAGTTGTGAGCGTTTAGTATCCTGAGATATAAAGTCAATACTGAAGAGAACATCCCCCTTCGCTGTTCATTCTCTGCAGAGATTGAAATTGAGCCTCCTCTCTTCCTACCGTTTCTAAAACATTTGCTTTTGTAAACACACACCCCAAAACCACCCCCTGACCCCGCATCCCAGAAACTGAAGGCACAGACGTAAGCAGCATTCATTCATTCAAAACATGACGTACATAGAACCCGTCCCTTTGCTTTGTTCATTTGGCTGCCAGCACGCGTCCCCTACCTTTCTGGAAACAGCACATAGATCGGATGCAGTCGTTGGGGTTCTAGGTCCTGACGTCAGCTAAGAGGCAGACACTGGACCAAAGCCAAACCAGACACTGTCTTTCTGGAATCAAATCTTGAGCAGAGACTAAAAGATGAGGCACTGCGGGAGTATGTGGTCTCGTGGGGCTTGGAGAAGGCCGTTGCGCGTCAGTTCCTGCTCCCTTGATACCTAGAGCTGCCCTGGATCCCATCTTTCTGAGCTGCTCCCTGCCATTCTAGTACCTTCCTTCTGTGTCTTTAGGTCAGCCAGAGCCAAGTTTGTTTTTTTGTAACCAGACTCCCAGCTGGTGCACCTGGCCTGCAGGAGCCTCAGTGGTCTGGCCCAACCCGGCCTCAAGCACACACACACCTGGCGCTGCTCTCCTCTCTCTCTCCCCCCTCCCTTCTCTCACTGCTTGTCAGCCGAACTGACTCTAGTTCCTTGGACACACAAAGCTTACTTTTGCCCCAAGGCCTTTACCCCTGCCGTTCCCAATGCCCCCCCAACCTGCCCCCCCTCCTCTTCAGCCCAAATGTCATCTCCTCAGGGAGGCCATTGCTGACCACCCCAAAACCTTCTTATCTCATCAGCCTGTTCAATTTCTGATATAGTATTTATTACTACCTAAAATTACCTTGAGCTTTATTTACTTATTTGCATTTCCCTGTTAGAATATCAGCTCTAAGAAGGTAGAGACCTTGACTATTTTATTCGCTAGTATCTCTAGTTGTTATAACAATGTTTATAGCATTTAATAGGTGCTCATTAACTACTTATTGAAGGTATTGTATGGGGTACACCCTATGTGCAGCAATCACAGTGCCCTATAACCAAGTGGGTAAGAGCGTGAGCCCTGGAGTTAGGTCATCTAGGTTCAAATCCTGGCACTTGTTTGCTGTGTGACTTTGGGCAAGTTACTTAACCCCTCTGTGCTTCAATTTTCTCATTTCTAAAATGGTTATAATAAAAATATGTAGGTAAGATGAAGATTAAGTAAGATGATTCACTTAAAGCCTTTGGGCATTGCATGGAAAACAATGAGATCCAATATATAGCCACTATATTATTAGAGTATTTCTCAGTTGTAAGAAAATTTGTTATAGATTGTAAGATGCACCACTGACAATATTATTGATAGTTCTTTTGGACAAAACCAAATACAACATAAAATGTATACAACCTTAAAAAAAAATCTAATTTACCACAGTGTATATTTATACCCACAAATACATGCTACTTTCCTCTTCAGAATGACAATCACAGTTGGGGTCTAAAATGCCTATCTCTCAATTATGGCCATTGGCAGCTACCTGTAATGGTCAGGTCACCCCTGCTGATGATCTGGACCTTGTTAGCATCTTTGTGATGCTGCAGAATAATTTAAACACATACCAAAGAATACTGTGCGTTCTGTGGGGTTTTGTTTGTTTGCTTGTTTGCATTTCCCTCTTGGCTATTTTGTTTGTATTATCGCTAACTGAATTACACATAACTAAAGTAAAGAGCTTTTTTGGAAAGTAGCTGGAAGCTTTTGACAGATTTGGACATCTGAATGATAGTTTTTAACTCATCTGTTGGTCCCAACAATTGAAAAGCTGTGATCTGGTCTCAGAATTTTGGCTATTTTTATTGCCTTCAATTGCATTATCCAGTATGTGATTAATTTTGTGTACACACAATATATTTTTTCTTTTCTATGTTACACTGTAGTGAGTTTTTTTGTTTTTTGTCCGTGCCACATGACTTGAGGGATCTTAGTTTCCCGACAGGGGATCAAATCCGGACCCCCTGCAGCGGAAGTGTGGAGCCCTAACCACTGGACCGTCAGGGAATGCCTTGTAGTGGGATCTTTTAGAAGATCTTTTAACGGGAAATTATGATGTGAATTTAAGTTTACCAGCTATCAATGCAAATAACTCCACAGAAGTAACAGACTGATGAACTGATGCTCTCCCCATCCCCACATCTTATTAATTTCCCAAATGTACAGGCAATAAAAACTGTCTCTGAGTGCATGCCACCCCCTCATCCCTTACCCCTTCATTCTCAACCCTGGCTGCATGTTAGAATCACCTGGGGAACTTAAAAAAGCCCGCATTCCCAGGCTGCATCTCAAGCTAATTAAATTAGTAGCCTGGTATCAGTATTTTTAAAGTCCTTCAGATGATGTCAATGCGTGGCGAAGGTTGAGAATCACCACTTTACCAGTGGTGAGTTTCTTTTGCTACGTGTGAGATGTATCTTCATTGCACAGATGTTAAAGTGTGGAAAACAAAAAATAAAATAACAAACAACCCTTGTATTCGAGAAATAAGAAAATAGGGTATTATTATTATGATGTTATTATTAGCCTATCCCCGATGATTCAGACCATGAAAAATATTATATTGAGTCAGACCCACTTGGTGGAAGAACCGATGTTTCTTTGTTGTCCTTTATAGTATCTTTGAAACTTTCTACTAGGAATGTGCCCCAGTGATTGAGTTTCCTATGGTTATTGCCAAAGGCTCGACAAGAGGCTTAAGGATGAAGCCTAACACTTGAGACCTCTAGGGAAAAAAATGCACGTGTGAAATGCATCTGAATCTCCTTGTTGCTGAATGTGCCCCTGTATCCTGTTCTCTCTTGTTCCCTTTGGGTCCCTGATGTGGCATCCTGATTGCCCTTGAACTAGCTCTCAGTGCTTCACCTGATCCGCTGGGATTCTCTCTCCCCAAGCCATGGAGAGCAGATGCTCAGATTCTCTCAACATCAAGGAAAAGTGTCCCCTCAACTTGGATGATGGACAACTAACACACACAGTATACATAACTACACTACATTTTAATTCTTGGTCTTAGTTGGAATCTTGAAGACAGGGAATTTAATAGTGGCATGGAGTTTTGACTGATCGTCAGGAGTTTCTAAGATTGACTGATTTCTTTCTGATAGAGATTTGTGATTTGTTTTTTCTGCAGGCGTAGCAGGTCTGAGAGCATCACTATACCTAGATAAAGTTTGCATATTCTGCAAAAAGCCCATTTATTGCTAAGCGTGAAACCAACCTCTTGAGAAGCTGCAATTAACCTTCACCTGCTCTTCATTTTAAGCCTGCCAACCGATAAGACTGGAGACTTATTTCTTCACACCTGACAGCCACGCTGCTCACCAGGCAATTAGGAAAATATATTGAGTGGAGTGGTCTTCTCACAGATCACATGTGGAAATCAGCCTTTACAGAAGGTACAATTAGGATCCTCATTTACTTCATATGACTTGCTCATTAGAAACTCATTAACTGTTAGGTTGAAAATACAGTCCAGAAAGAGTGTAGAGTAGTTCATATTTAATAACTCAATCTTTCCTTAAAAGTAGTTTGTTAAATGGCAGCATAACAATAAATCAATACATTCAATAAATCTATAGTACTAGAAAGTGGGTTTAGACAGGATAAAGATGGGCCCAGTTAATTAAAGAAGAAAACAGATGGCTATGGTATATAGGCAGGAATAACAAAGGAGGGTTTAAAATGTAAAATATAAGTTGGAGAGGAGTTTTAGAAAATTGATAAACCTATTGCATAAAGTAATCTACAGTGACTTAAGCCTCCTTGAGAAAGATCAGATGAATATTTGCATTGTCTTCTGGTTTATTAAAGTTTTAAATATTTCATGTTTAACATCTTAATATCTGAGATGTGATATGATTAAAAATATAGTTTCCAAATAGTTAACTAAATTTCAGATAATACTTTTCAACATTTTGGAATAATTTGCATTTCCTCCTTTGTGATTCTGTGTTCAACATTCATTGAAATATCTATTTCTGAGTTATAGCTGATTTTAGTAATACAATACCATTTTGATTATTGTGGCTTTGAAATAGATTTTAATGTGTCATATAAGTCAACTTACTGCTTTTTCTCAGAATTTCCTTGCCTATATTCTTCTGTTAATTGTTGTGGAAGAATTTGACAAAAGAGTTTTTGTCAAGTTCTAAAGACAGGCATTGTCACCCAAGAAGATGACGGTAAGAATCATTACTGACACTCAGTTGGTATCTTAGGGAAGGGATGGAACTGACATCACCAACAGATGGCACAGAAAAGAATAATACCTAACAGTTTGTAACACTCATTATGGGCTAGGTAAGGTTTGGAGTGTTTTACATTTATTATTTGGTTTAACCCTCAAAACAATTCTGTTTTTACCTCCACTTTAGAGATGTGGAAACTGTGGGTGAGTTTTCATTGCTTGCTCCAGGGCGTGCAGCTGGCACACCTTGGAGCCAGGACCAGAATTCAGACGGTCACCGACAGATGCTGTGCTCTCAGATGCTGTACCTGACCACTCTCAGGTTGTCTGACAGTGCAGAGGGTAGAGGTTACTTAATAATTATACTTATATTTAACATGTCTTTCATCTCTATTGCACAAAACACTTTTACATGCTTTACTTTGCTTTGTGCCCCTTTCTTTGTGCAGAACACATATAAATGCACAGCTGGACATATTGTTCTTATTAGAGAGTTTTAGCCAGGGTGGAGATTGACTCACTGGTTTATACCTTCATGAAGTTTCTCTCATCAAGGTGGTTTCTTTAGCTTTATGGTTTCCTTCATCATACACATTAAAAATCGTGGCCATACAGCAAAAGACATTTTGTAAGTTAACAGGTAATTGAACATTCAGCCATGCTTATTAGTGGAATTATAATTTATTATCTTCATTGCTTAGAGAATTTTAGGAAAAAATATTGGGGGAAAAAGGGCAAGAACACAAACAAAAATATTAGCCCTTTTAGATTTCACAGTGAATGTTTATTTCTACCTGGTGGGAGAAGGAAAAAAGATGTGAGCAAGATTCATACCCACCGGGGGTATGTAAGAGCTATTTTGAATTGCTTCCTTAACGGTAGCCAGGTTTTCTACTCTCTCTATCACTATGACCCTCAGGAAAGGGGCTGGTTAAAGTCCATGAGAGGAAGGCCAAGGACAAAATGTAGAGGCAGTCTTCAACACACAGGAGGAGGAAGCAAACCAAAGCCCTTCCACTGACTAAGGGAATATGGGAAGAGGAAGAAAAGGTAGAGCTAGGAGGTCAGTGTCTCGGTCCTCGATACCGCTCCCTCTCTGCCTTAGGCTTTATCTCAGAGGACAGGTTTGGGGAAATAGGAACAGACAATATTAAGTAGTTTGATAGAAGCTGTAAGGAGAGTCCTGGTCATGTCCAACATGGCCCCTCACCCCTTTAGAGTGTACAACTCAGTGATTTTTAATATATTTACAAGGTTATGCAACCACTGCCACTATCTAATTCTGTTTTATCTAATTCTGTACCTGCAGCTTTTCCTAGCACAGCTGTGGCAGAGTGGAGCTGATAATAAGTCCAAAGAACCAGGCTGATGTTTCTGTGTATTTAATTAGGTGCTTCCACTGTTCATTCCTATTCGATACCCTCAATTCTGTATGTATCCCCAAAACTGGTTCTTCAGAGAAAAACACGATTTAGGTAGCCTCAGTTATGTGTGATGTATTATGTCAGACCCAAGGTTCCCTAAACACCAGTCTCGGTGGAAGTAGCTGGCTCATATATTTGAAGAATATACACAGATGTCTTTAGCATGTTCATATAACTTATAAGGTAGTGTGATCTAAGAACTTCTTTAATTACTATAGTTTCTTTGCTCCCTCATCAGAAATTCTGATTCAATGGCAAGCCCTCCTTTCTTATCAGTGAGTTGAATAGATGGGCAAAAGATGAACGCACACATTAGAGGCAGAAAAAGAGGATTTCATTTCCAGAAAATAGGGTGATTTCTTGCAAATCACTTAGTCACTACTATGAGGAAATTCGAGGGGGATCAGAAGTTCTATTAACCTCAACACCATGGGAAGAGGAAAACATGGCTCAAGTGTTCCATTAGGTAGCAAACAGAAGAGAAGAAAACCAGAAGATGGGACCAATAGAGAAAGAAGAACAAAATATCGGGGTAGGCGGTGAGGAAAGAAGAGTGCAGAAAACTGGATGGACACAGCAGCAGCTCCTAACAACTGCCTGAGGTTCCACTCAGAGGTTACAACCTGGATCATATTGTTGCTGAACCAGGTTTTTTAAAAATTAATTTTATTTATTTATTTATTTTTGGCTGCGTTGGATCTTTGTTGCTGCACGTGGGCTTTCTCTAGTTGTGTCAAGCAGGGGCTACTCTTTGCTGCGGTGCGCGGGCTTCTCATTGTGGTGGCTTCTCTTGTTGCGAAGCACAGGCTCTAGGCACATGGGCTTCAGTAATTGTGGCTCACGGGCTCTAGAGCGTAGGCTCAGTAGTTGTGGCGCACGGGCTTAGTTGCTCCGCGGCATGTGGGATCTTCCCGGACCAGGGCTCGAACCCGTGTCCCCTGCATTGGCAGGCGGATTCTTAACCACTGCACCACCAGGGAAGCCCTGAACCAGGTTTGTTTTGCCCATGGCACAGCGTACCAAAACGCTGGGATGCTGAGGTTTCCAGCAAAGCAAACAGAGGAGGGAACAAATCTCAAACCTGCCTCCCCACCCAAGGCAAGGGGCTGGGGTATTTATGGGATAACTGCATAAGGAAGCAGGTTGGTCTGAGGTATGGGGCTCGTGGGGCGCGTGGGGGGCATGGGGAAAGGTGATTGGAAAAAGGTGCTGTAAGTGTCCTTCTGCCCAGCTGTAACTAATTACAGGCCTCTGTGCCTTCAAAAGGTCACCGAGAGGACACTCACGCATGCCCAGTTGAGGGGTTGGTCATCCTATCCAGTCTTAATCAGCTCAGCTGGAACTAGACACAGCTGACGCCAAGTTCCTGGAAAACCACTCCGGCAAACATCTTACAGTTTAGGCTGCGTGCGGAGTCCTAAAACAACCTAGATTAGTGCAGGCAGGTGAAATGGATTTAACCCGTGCTTTCGATATGCTTTTAGGTCATGTTTTCCTTTTAATATAAAACCAAGGCTGTTCATTTGAAAAGGCTAGTTGTTGTAATTATTTAAAAACAATCGTATTGCTTAGCCACTCCAAGAAGTGGTGAAGGAACCAGGTTAGAAAAAGTCAGTGACACTGTATCTTGCAGTACAAGTTTCTGGAGCTTCTAGGAGCAGGTTTGTTAAGGTGAGTCCCCAGTGTTTGGAGGCAGACCCTCAACAGCATCTCACTGTTAATGTTTCATACTAAGTTAAGATTCAGGAGGTCAGCACCACTAGGCGACAGTGCAAGGCTCCTGAGGAGATGGAATGAAGTGCAGGTGTTTCCCCGAGCTCTGCGGGACCTTCCAATGACACTTGGCTCTGACAAAGGCGAATTGTCCCCAAAAGGCAAAAACTAAGAGATTCTAAAGAGACATGGGATGTTCTCTCATAAAAATCATTTATTGGCACACCAGAAATATCCATCTGTTCTAGTACAGTAGCTGTATGCATCTATAACTGCAATCCTGTGTAAACTACGTGTTACCAGTCACTAGAAATCTAATTAGCAGGATGAATTTAATAAGGAACAAGAGTAACTATGAGTCTACAGCGGCCCAGCCATCGAGTCTCATTGGAGAATAAATCATATATCAAATTAGTGTTGGCCTGCAACAGAATGTTTCTGTAGCCAAGAAAAACCAAGGTGGACACAAACAGGATAGCACCTATTCAATAAATCAGGTACACTTAACTAGAAAAACACCACAGCTGATAGAAATAATCTAAATAAAGTAAGCCCAAAAGTAAATTATTGGCTATTTACAAATATTACTTTTTGCCCAAACTTTAATTTGTTAGCTTTCCCATCCTACCTCTTCCCTTTTGTTATTCTTGTTTTTTTTTTCATGGTGAATTTCTTGGCTCCCTGGCAAATATTTAGACAACTAACCAGAACCTCTTTCTAGGTGCTACGTTTTCTAAAACTTCATGTCAAACAAAAGGATCTGAAGGGTAGCTTACATAAGTCTGTCTCTACACGGAAGTAATAAGCTTATTATTCTGCTATCCATCATAGCAATGACCTACAATTTCATTTCCTCCCAAACATTATTTGAACAATTCCAGAAAGTTGGGATGTGAATGGCAGCAGAGAGGATGGATTGTTCATTTGTAACAGGCACAGATAGTGAGTCTACATGGAGACAAGCGCATTAATCCTGAGAATGTGAATGCTGTGAACTGCAACTTAAGATCCTCCATTACGGACAATGAGTCCTCCTCCTTCTGGTCATTAATTGTTTTTCACATTCATTTTTAAGGCTTAGTATCATTGCAGCATTAACAAATAAGAATGCTGACATCATTTCTACCAAAGAAGGACTCTGTGGTGAATGGCAGCAGGTACCATAATTAAAATAGCACAGTTGAAAAGGCATTGAGTTGGTATGTTTCTGGTGCTATGGCCAGAATGTATGGATTTTTAGCATCATTCTAGGGGATCTGAAAGATCTTACCAATGAGCCTCTTTGGCCCTTGTTTATTTCCTTCCTAATACTAATAACAATTTGTAATAATTTTATTTTTGATTTGTTCTCCTAGGACAATATAAGCTCCAGGAGGGCAGAGACCACACCTGTGTATTCACCACTCTGTCTCCATTGTCTAGAACAGTGCCTGGTCCAGAATCGGTTCTCAATTAAAAACTTGTAAATAAATGAACCAAATCATGAAGTCCCCTGCCCTGCCTATATTTAGAGACCTTCCAATTTCATTCAGTGACCAGATTTTCTGGCCTGTCCTAATGACCTAGCTGTCCTGTGAGCCTACCCCTCTGTCTTTGTGTAGTCGTGTTGCTGATATTTTTGTGCTTCAGTGGATAGTAAAACTTTTCATTGCTGAAAAGACTAGCTTTGCAGAGCTAACGTTGCATGAGAGGTCACAGGGTAAGAACATTCAAGAACATTCTAAACGGCCAGCTCCAAATTCAGCTCATTCTTCCTTACCTCTCCCTACTACCTACCTCTTTGACAGAAAGTTTAAGAAAAAAGTTATCAGGAGAATTTTCTCTTGGCAGTGCCAGTTCAGTAAGTCACCAATGACATGATCAAAGGAGAAAGAAAAGATAACTCACCTACATTTAAAAAAATAATGTAAATAAAAGCAAAATCTGGCTGTGGAAACAAAGTAACATGGTGGGCTGTCTAGGTCTTCCGTTGGTTAGAATTGCTGAACATGGAAGAGAAAGCAGGCTTTACAGCAGTAGAGAGGCTGGAGGGAAAGGGGGGCTGCGGGGTGTGAGGACCAGCATCTCTCTCCTCCTCCCTCTCCCTCCGGCTCTGGCTGAGCTCCTTGCTGTTGCTCTCAGGCGGAGGTAAGAACAGGCAGCTGGCGCCTCCACAGCACATCTTTAGGCTATTGATGCTCTGCTCGAGTAGCAGTCGGGGACTGGGAGCCCCGTGTGAAGCGTGACCTGTGGGAAGAGACTGTGAGTCCCGAAGGCACTGCAGGATCCCCCCCTGCACCCCCTCCCCAGAGCACAGTGGGTGTGTTCCTCACTCAGAAGGGGATCTGTTCAGTTTTCTATAACATCTATTCTAGCAGACATTAAAGAGAATTCTAGTAGAGTTCAGCCTGTGCTAAGAACCTGGCCACCACGCTGGGCTCCCCAGTCTTGGAGACAGTTGATAATATGGTTCGCATCCACTTGCTTCTTCAAAGGATTCTGGGGAGATTGTGTTCCTATGACTGAAGACACAGGCATTGATCTGCAGGTAGAAAAGCCTGTTGGCCACACAGCAGTGATGACTGCCATGTCCATGGACAGAAAGCAGATGCGCAGACAACCCTTCCCCTATTATTTGTCCACTAGTTATTCCAGTTAGGATAAGCCTTTCATTTAGGGATGGACTACATGATTGCCAGGTATGAAGAAACGTGAGCACTTCTTAATATTTCACTGAATTTTGTCCAACCTCATACTTCAGCTGCACGGACCAGGCTAGAACCATTTCATGTACTGCTGTCTGTCATCTCTCCCCTTCTTGTCTCGTCCCTGTCTTCCCTAGCCCAAGAGTCTTTCTCTAAAGATACTCAGAACATCCTGGAAACCCCTAAAGAGCGTCGAGTATAATATTCTTTGCAAGGGAAACAGCTGAAAATGTGAAAAACTTTGAATGTGGGTTTTCTAAGACACACTTCTAGGGAAATCTATAGCTTTCTTTTGTCCAATGTAGAGGCAGAACTCTGATAGATTAGATTTCAGCCATCCAGAAAAACCCATCTAGTTGCAGCAAGACAGAAGGGCAGAGGTCACTGGGTTGCAATCACTTCTACTGCACATACTGATAAACAACAATGGATTTTTAAAATAGCTCCTAAGACGTGGTTTTATATACAGCAAAAATCACCAGAAGTGTTTTGATTCTCATGCCCCATCTATCCTATCGTAAGGCAGCCATTTGCTGAATGAGGGTCACAGTTGATGATGAGTTTTAGCTCAAGACGGAAGTCAAAGCTCCCGTCGTGGCAGAGGCTGGCAGGGCACACCGTCCCGCATGGCTCTGATCTTCTCTCCCACGGCCCCTCATCTGCCCCAGCTGCCACCTCCTGGCCCTTCCTTGCTTAAGTGAGGCCCCTCGTGCCTTAGAAACTTTGTCCTGGCTGTTCCCTCTGCCTGGAAAGCCCCACACAGCTCACTCCCTCACCCCCTTCAAGGCTCAGCTCACCTGTGACTACAATAAGGCCCACCTATGCTGACCACGCTGCTTAAGACGGCCACTGCCCTCCCAACCCCGGCACTCTTGGTCCCTTACCCTTCCCTCGGTCTTCTCTCCACTGGATATCGCCTTCTAACATACTATATAATTAACATAGCAATTGTGCTTATTATTCACTGTCTGTCTCCTGTAACTAGAACGTGAGCCCTAAGAGGGAAAGATTTTTGTTTTGTTTTCACTGATAAACAACAATACTCATAATACTTCAGTAGTGCCTGACATATTAAAGGCACTCAATAGATATTTGTTGAGTGAACGAATGAGAAGAACTTGTTGTTTTTATTTATAATAAATCATCAGTATATGTTTTCTGTCCCCGAAGCGCCTGACAGAACTGATAAGAGTGCAGAGAAAACACCCCAAATTTCTGAGCATCGTGCTAGCACTTCAGGCTCACACCTTCACTTCTCAGGCACTCATGGCGCTTTGCCTCAGTCATTTCATTTGTTTTCATGCCAGCTGATTCAAGAGTTTCCTTTCTACTAGAGAGGAATCTAGGGCTCAGAGGGACGATCATTATCCAGCCACGCAGAGAATCCCAGTTTCCCACCTGCTGTTCACTAGATTGTGTCTAAATATAACCGAGGGGCTTATGCCGTCCTGGAATCATCTCACTTGTCACGTCCATCCCACCCGGCGCCCCCCCTTCCTCCGCTCCTCGGTCTGGGCCTTCGGTGGGCAGGGGCTGAGTTCGCTGCCCGCGGGCAGCCTCAGAAGCAGGTCTGCAGCTCACCTGCACGTTCCTGTTCAGGCTGACTGCCGGGAAGAACAGCCCTTCCACGTTCTCAAACGCGATGGGACCTTGCTGCTCGTCGTTGATAAAAAATGTCAACGTTTTTCTATTTAAGTCTAGGAGGACCCCGATCGTGGCCCCCTTTGTGATCCCTCCCTCAGTTCTGTGGGAAAAGAAAACATGGGGTTTCACTTGCCTGTCATCATTCTAGAAGCTTCCCGTTTCGTATGGTTAAACCAGTATTTTTTAACTTGTTTAAAAGTATCGTTCCTCATCCCCACCCCAGGAGCCTTTTAAAACGTTTTTCCACCTGATCGCCCCTCCTCACTTACAATTTTAATACCGCAGATATACTGTGTATCTGCTTATGGGCTGTACGTATATCTGTGCTTTATATATATAAAAAGTAAGATCTTTTGCTCGCTCCCTGGAAAACCAATTTTCACTCCCCTGTTGAGAATGTATAGGTTCACCGCGCTGCTCTGCTGTTGCTGAGAGTGAACTCCTTCATACAGGGTCTCTACACGCAGTCGCCTGGTAGAAAACAAAGCATCAAAGGCCAAGAGCAAAAAGTAGCCTTTGGGCTAGCAGAGCTCTGCCTAGAGCTAGGTCTCACACTTTGCACATATGGTGTGAATTAAACATCATTAAATACAAAATGATTTAATTTGAAAGTCAAAGAAGCTGAACCTAAAACACATGCATGAAAAATTGGATTTGGGCCCTTATGCTATCCATGAAACAGAAAAGTTCATTCCAGAAAGATGGTCATTTGGGGCATGCTGAATTTGAATTGAAAAGTTGGAGGCTCTTCATAAAATGGCAACACCGAAGAAGAGGAATCTCCTCTCTGTAAGGTGAAATAATTAATTATACTGTAGGAGGTGGAGTGACTGTCATTTGACCACGAATTGTGTCTTACGCTTCCATTGATGGTTTCACAAAAGCCATTAAGCATGGATGATCAGATTCGTCTTTTTCCTCCTCTTTGAGAGCTAGCAATACTGAACTTCAGCCTCATCTCAGCAGAGCACAGAAATGTTAGAGTGTTGTTCTTTCCCCCGGCACGCAGAACACAGACTGCACATAGTGGTTAAAACACAGGGGTATCAATTTCATCTTGGAAATTCACAGCTTCAGCAACGAAGGCACTGGTGACGTGCAGTTTGCGTGCAAGCAGATGTGTTCTGCCTTAAGAAAGTGTTTCTCTGCATAGTGTGGCAGTTGTGTTATTACTCCTTCACTCCAAAATAAAGAAGCTAAAAGGGAAAAGTAAGCGTGGTACATGGCATCAGGGATCTGGTGACAGAGGGTCCCCCCAAATGTGAATTACTGAAGACAATGGCTTATATACATCTAGTAGGATTTGATATCAGGCTGGAATGGCATGTGTGCTCACTTCAAGTGATGGTGAATGGTACACAACTGAATGCAGATGTATAGAAACTATCCAAGGGAACAGGAAGTGAAGGCCCTAGGAGTCCTACTGGCTAGAAGAGGGGCAGTGATGAGGCTACAGAAAAAGCTGAGACAGTGGAGTCCACTGCCTACCGCTGCCTGACTCACTTTCCTTGTGATCCAACTGAATACAACTGTATTTTTGTTTTTTTCCCAGAGACACCAATGAGAATGTATCCTGGGGAAATCTTTGAGAATAAGGTGGACCAGGATCCATAAAAGACACTTCTCTACCTAGGAAATTTGTGACAAATACATTTGAGGAAGAAAACACAAACCAAATGAAAGAGGAGGTCTAGAAAAAATATGATAGCATGGGTTAAATTATACTTGCCTATATTTTGGTGTTAAAGGAAAACCTTTACCTTTGTTCTCTTTCCCCAGCAAACTGGGTACTCTGAATCCACACAATAATAAGACAGTTCTTCAAGTCTGAAACTATCCGAATTGGCATCCATACGACTTAGTTTAATGAATGGCTACTATTCTGAGAAGTGGCATTGATAATAATCATAATAAGAAGAACAGTGGCTTCTATTTTCAGGTGGATGGGAGGCATTTTTGCATGATTCATGTAATCGTGGGAACATTTATGCGTGGAAAAACATGATTTTCCTAACTGGTGGATTTGCAAACCGATGTTCTAAGTATCTTGTCCAACAGTGTTTCTCTGGTAAGTTGTAAGTCTGGATGTTAGAATCCTGGAAGGTTTTTCTATAATACATATGCACGAGGATTCTTAGTTTCCAGCCCTGGGTGGAACGTAGCCATGAAGGACCTAGGAAAGTACTCATGTCTCTGTCACTATGCAAATAAAATAAAAGAAAACTCCAGGATGGACTCAGCCAAGAGCAGCAGGACTTCTGCTTAATAAAGATCGCCTGCCTGTCTTCCTTCGTGTTGTCTGTTTAACAGGCCTCTGAACCTGGGCTCTCGCTCTCGACCGGAAGCCAAGGTGAAGAAGGCTTGGCTGGGGGGTAGGGGCTGCAGGGTACCTGTTGGTGTGCGAGTTGTTGTGCATGAACCAGCTCCGGTTATTATCCA
The DNA here is from genome assembly GCF_028564815.1 of Eubalaena glacialis. Lineage (NCBI taxonomy): Eukaryota > Metazoa > Chordata > Mammalia > Artiodactyla > Balaenidae > Eubalaena > Eubalaena glacialis. The sequence continues at coordinate 146,182,521 of NC_083717.1, forward strand.
CATACATTGCCCAGGCTTTGTCGTCCTTTCCTAACATCACATCCTTCATCACGTCGATGCGAGCCACGCCAAAGGCAGGGTCTGGGTGGTTGTCATAGCGATCCACCGTGAGCTCCCAGTAGTGGACGCCCTTGGAGAAGCCAGTCTTCCCCAGCACCACCCGGTCATCGTAGCTACTGCAGGTCACAGTCAGGTTGTCATTGGAGAAGATGATGTCAGAGTGCGCCGAGCCAGGGTCAAAAGCAAACCAGGCCACTGGGAACAACAGAAGGGAGGGCGGTTACTAAGACGGACCCACTGAGCTCACGCCAATAACGCACTCCTGGGCCGGAGAGGAGCGTCTTGTCCCGTTTTCATGCTTCCATGCGGGAAGGAGGTGTCCAGGGCCAGAAGGGGCTGTGAGTGAGCAGACGGGGGGCACTTCCTGGGAGCTAGGGCTCTCTGCGCCCAGAAGCAGACAGAGGACACACGACCGATTCAGCAGGGGTTACCTGGCTCAGACTGCACTCCCAGCCAGGTGATCCGGGAGTGAAGTGGCATCGATTTTGGAAGGCGCAAGTCCCTTCACCCGGTGACTGGCAGAACAGTACACCGGAGACATAAGGGGAGAGGGCTGCGCTAAGATGCCTGTGTAACCCTGAGACGGGGAGGCTAGGAGCTAGAGTCCTAGGTGGAGGAGGGATAAAACACACTCAGTGAAACAAGGAAATATCCCTTCTGCAGAAGTGCTCATATCTACTCGTTTGGAAAATTTCCTCAGTGTTAGTGAAAGCTCAAAAGCTCTGAAGCTATCAGCAAGAGAAACTAATTTTCATGAGTGATTGTGACTTGGATGTAAGACAGGTTGCTTCCTTCACCACAAATGCAGTTTGCGTGTTACTCCTAAAACTAACGTGTAAAACGTTTTGGACGTTAGGTGCAGATGGAATGACGTCTTTGTACACAGCGCTGTGCCCGAGTTCTAAATGTCACCTACCCAGAACATGCTCTGGACAGACGAAATGGCTGATTTATCAAATCTGTGAGCCACCTCACATGCACTTTGGTCTTTGCTATTTGTAACAGAATAAGGTTATTCCATACCTGCCAACAGCTTTTTAATATCAACTGTTGTCATTCCAAGTGAAAGGCATGGGAGAGAGAAATAGGAAGCAAAATTGACATTGATAAGAAAACATGTCTCTTTTGATAGACTAATACCAAAAAAGGGCTCAGTTTAAAACTGCATACACTACTCAGTTTAAAACTGTATCGGTCTGATTAGTACCTTTGCCCACAAGTGCTCTGCTTATAGAGTGCTTTGCATTGATGTACAAGAAATCCGGGGGGAAAGTAATCTTCTCTGAGGCATAAAATTTAAAAATACAGACTCATTTTTCTGCGTATGTGAGAAACTGCTACAATGGGATTTGAATGACAATTAGACAATTTTATTGACATAGAATAAGCTGCCACCCTTTATTTTGTGACGGGAGTGGAGCACACCAAGCACATAAGTAAAAGATGACAATGACAATAGGTATACTTGCCTAATTGAGAGTAAGGTGCAGATTGTGTCTCAAAATTGCATCCTATAAAGAGATACTACACATCAAAGCTATGAAAAAACAACCAGGTCAATAAAAATTATTTGTATACATGTAAAAAGCACCAGCTGAAGAGAGTCACCAGAGGCCTGATTCATGAAAAACCAAAGCCCTTTCTACGTTAGTTTACTTGCCTGGGTAAAAATTGCCTCTCTGCTCTTTCGAAATGAATAGTACAGCTTTTTTTTTTTTTTTTTCATTTAATGAAGTCTCCTCCAATTGTTTCTAAACTGTACAGCTTAAATTTTCATCATCTTCCAAGTTTAATCTTTTCCACAAAAGTTTCCATATTCAGATGAAAATGAGAAAAATTCATCCAATTGAAATGGAGAAATCACTGAATCTTGATAAAACTCCATTCTACATCACTATTCCATGTACTTCTAACTCTGGTTATGCCCAAAGGCCTTTGCTGTGACTTGGGCTCAAGTCACATGATAATTATATAACTAAATGTGTAATGTAATCCCTATGTTAGTAAATACAACTGGTAATTATTAATAATGACATGAATTAAATGTAGCAAATATGAGAATGACCTCATCTCTTTCTTAGATTGTTTTACTAGATGAGTCCTTTTCACCTAAGGGAGGGGAGGGGGGATGGTGCTGATTGGGGTGGGAGTGACCTCAGAGATGTGTTGGAATCACCTGTGCAACTTTTGCAACCATCTCCCTCTTTCCTTAACATACCCTTACCTACTCCATGAGAAGTTTCATCAGGGTGGATGAAGCAGTCTAGTCTTAAAATGTTCAAAGGTGTGTGAACTACAATTTCAAGTGCTGTCAGTGAAATGTGTTTTTGATGAGCACCAGGGTATCTCCTAGAAAGGATCATTTAATTTTTTTTCAATTCAGTAAGGCCCTTATGTGCTAAATAAAGGATAATACACTGAATTAAAAGAATTTTAGAAGAATTAAGAAAGCACCTCAGAAAGGACTGATTAAATTAAAAACAATTTGTAAAGATTATGATCTTACTTTTAGTTTTTTTTTTCTCTGGGATGAATTCATATGCAGAATAATCATTTTCTCCAACTCATGGCTGATACTTATGTTTAGTTGCTATCAATTATCACTTCAATTCCTATTCACAGGTTAGAACTTAGTACAGGACACCTGGAGTTTTAAAACTGAATCTCATATCCAGCTTTGGAAATAAATTTGTAGAATCTGAATAGGGCTTTTAAATTTTTTAAATGAATCATGCCTTGTGCAAGTCTTTTTCAAAACAAGTTTTCTGAAATCTTTTTTATACTACTTTAAACACACCATCGTACATTTAAGTTTCAACGATACAACTAGAACAATGGTGTCAAATACAGCCATCAAATATCCCCAAACCCACATATTTTATTCTTGAGACAATATACATTACAAAGACTATAACAATATTTCAGTACATTAGACACAAGTGAAAAGGCTTCCATAACAAAGCATGTTTAAAAGCCAATAGCGCACAGAAAAACAATAAGAAACATAAAAGCACAAAGAAAAATGTCATTTTAAAGAGAGCTTGAAGTCCCTGCATCCTTTTTGCACTGTCATGCTGTGGCCTTCTTCATTCCAGGATGTGGGATGAGCAAACAATAAAATAACAAAAAAAAGAAACCTTTGGAAATATGAAATGTGCATCATGTGTATCCCTGATTACAATATAGTCCTGAAGAGATCAAATAGGACTGCAGTTTAGATATTTTAAGATTCTATTGGCTAGACAGAGTTCACGGCATAGTATCACTAGTCCAGCTTCCTGAAATCAGCCTGAAGCCGTGTCACAACCCTTTTGGCTGTGGGAAACTTCAGGAGGCCAGACTTTTCAGTGACTCCCATCTTTGGGCCTTAGGCTAGTTGAGGGTTTCTGATTTAGCTGGTGGTGGTGGTTCCTCCCCTTTGCTTAGAAAAAAATCAGCCATGACCCTGACTGTCTGACCAGTGAGCACAGGCTTCGGCAGGAAATACTTTCACTTTCTGCTCTCTGGTTTGTCTGCTTTGTATGATGCATTCTGCTGTTGGCAAGGTTTTTACTTTTATTTTTTTCAATAAAGATCTCTTGAGTCTATGTTTAATCAGACCACTCCAGGCTGGATGCACTGATCCAGTCTCCCAGACACAGCTGGTTTCCTGGATACAGCAGGGTTGCAAACCTCCATACTAAGGCCACAGCCTCCACTCAGCCAGCACCTGCGCGTGCTATGCCATTGCATGTGATGACAGAGCAGGTTTCCCATGGTGGTACCAGCTTGTGCAAAAAGAACAACTTCACTCATCACTTTCCGACACCATTATATACATTGACCACAGCTCGATGGTTGGTCCTCACACCACACACACAAGAATGCCACAAAGCTCCATCATCCAAATGCTCCTCATACGGGAAGCAGGCCACAGACATAGAGACTAGCTCATCACCCCCTGCACGCACATGAACGCCAAGAACGAAACAGGTATTCAGAGATGCCTTCAAGGCACAGAGATGGAGAGGAGAGGTCAGACGAGCTCAGCTCACCCGGTGCATTGAGAGACTGTAAAGAGGAATGCAAGCTCAGCTGATGGGGTGAGGGCCGGAAATCAAAGTAGGATCTCCTGGGGAAGCTGGGCTGTAGATTAAGGGTGGAGGAGAAAGGACTCATTCTACGGAGCGGCAATCTTTCCGAAGGCACTGGAAAAGGGACTGTCTGTTCTTCTGAATCTGTGTCTAAATGTAAGATCAATGCAAACTAGAGATCAGAAATCCGCCACCTGCTGTGCACAGTTTTCCCCGAGACCTGCCTTATGGATGCACTTTCACAAAGCCTCATCCACCCCATAGTTGCCAATGTGGTTTGAGACTGGGAGGGAATTCTTGGCAGGTCGCAACCCATGACCAGAGGATACTTCAAATATCACAGGCAATTGTTTTCTCTTCTCCCAATTTTTAGCGGTAGAGAAAGTGTTAGAAGTTTCCGTTTAATTAAATATCTTTAGAGTTGAATTTAGAAACCGTAGAGGTAAATTTTACCCATTGATGACCAAGAGGAGATTAATACTTCACCCTCTCCAGCTCCCTTGGATGTTACTACCTGTACAACAATGGCCTCTTAAAGAGTTTCTATTTAGGAGGTGACGATTTTGACCAACTCTTTGCTGTTCCATATTTTCCCTTTTGTCTCTTATTTTTTCCGTTTCTAAATGGACGAGATGGTTTTTCTATACCAGCACACTCAAGACTTGCTCTTTGAATAGGAGAGGAAGATAGGGCTGAACAAGTAATCAGGGAAGGAGCCTTACCTTTGTTTCTGAATTAAGATGAGACCCTAGGGATGCCCTTGAACATCTCTGGTTCTCTAACAATAAGCAGACCATGGGCAGTGGTGAGGTGCATTTGTGGCAAAAATGTCTTTATTTTCAGATAGTCAGGTCTGGCATGAAGATCACTATTATCCCAGAGTAAGGACATATCAATTACTTGATTTGGTTCTAACATTTAGAGTAATTTAGAGGTAGTTCCTCTAAATTACTAAAATCATTCCTTTCTCTTTTGTCGAACAATAGGTGGTTGTATGCAGTAGGGTTATCTGGTCAGAGACAGATGTTTTACCAATAGGGGCCTTCTTAGAGCTCAGTTTGATAGTAATAATTTAGGAAATACAGATGGCATGATGGTAGTATTCTATGTCCAAAACCACCAAGGAACTTTCTTCTCATTGAAAAAATAATTTTGTTTTGGTGGCCAGAGAGTGTTCCTGGGAATATTTTTCTGGTTTGAGTTTGTTAGCATGTTCCTCTGTGTTGAACACATCCTTATGCTATCCAGATGCTATTCTGCACATGCTCAGTGGAGCACGTGTGTGCAGAACGGGATTCTATTTGAAGAGCGCAGAGCAAGGGCATTGGCGGAGCATTTCAGTTTAATACTGCCAACCCAGTCTCATTTTCATTTCTGAACATATAACATTAAAATTAGCTTTTCAGGCTTCAGACTTATCCTTGGGGGAAATTTTTTTCTTTTTCTTTTTTACAGAAAAGTGTAAAGAAGATTTTCAGAGAAAAGAAATGGCTACTTATGGAGTTAAGGCTTTGTGTTCCCAATAATAATACATTCCAATTTCCTTCTACCCAAACTTCAAATGGTTTGGATAATTTGGCATGTGTGACCATTTCCTTGTTCAGAAATGATTTACATTATAATGATCTCAGGGTGGAATCAGTCTTTTAGTTTAATGGAAAAATTTGAAAGATAATTGCACAGCACCATAAACTGATATGGGCTTCTTTTAGGGAGAGAATTTACAACTGTATTTATCTCAGTAAAATATTTTTAACAAGAATTTGCTTGGAAATGTATTTTTCACCAAGTGATAATAATTAATTCATTATACTTAAAATACTTGTTGCCCTGAAAACTAAGGGAAAGGACATATATAGTAGAATGAATTTCAGAGTATATTGAACTCTCGAGTAATCATCTGAAAACCAGTGAAGAGACGTGTACTGAATCCAGACTCAGGGAGCATATCCAATCCCATCATACTCACCTTTTCTATTCTCAGCACCAGGAAGAAGCACTTAGAGTTGGTGATGGCACCACTCTGCGGGATGGGGCTGAGGGCAGCTATGGTTATTCGTGGGATTAATAACTTGACACTAAAATGGTTAGCTTTTCTATCCTTTTATGTAGATCCGTTATTTATTGATGACCCAATTGTCCCTGACTCCTCTCAATCTTGAACCATGCTCTCTATTCAAGCAAGCTTATTTAATATACATGTTACCCAATCACTCCATCTCTGTCTCTGAATTTTTCCCACCTATGGCCTCCCATACCCTACCAGCTGGGCTCTTACCCCATTTTCTCTAAGAAGCTCCTAAAAAAAACTTCCTACCTCGTCATGAAAATTGTCCAAACGAAGTGCAAGAGAGAGAGCACTTTCCACTTGATCCCAGCAGACTCTTTGTGCCCTTCCCCATGGGCACATGGTGCAAGTGTTGGGTCAGTTGCCTACAGGTCATCTAAGTCACTTGATATTACCTTAGGTTGCAGGAGTCTTAGAGGGAAGACACTTATCTCAATAACATCTGAGCAGCAATCACAAGCTTCCCCTTGAAGTCCCCTAGGTTGAGGATCTCATGGCCTCCGGGCAGCCCCCTCCAGTTTGCAGTTATTGCTTACATTGGTCTGGATATATCTCTTTGGGAACTCGACTCCTTAATCGCAGCATTACTATCTGGGGCCCTACAGAACGGCGCGCTAGTTCTTCAGATATTTGAGAGCAGTCACCGGTCCGCTTTAAATCATCCCTTTTCTGGGATAAATAGAACCGATTTCCAACCTTTCTTCTAGGGTGTGGATTTCAAATCTTTACTCTCCTCATCGTGCCCCTCTGGACATGTTCAAAGACATGAACCAAAGACAGTAAGACAATACTGGGAACAGTGGTGCCACACCCATGTTTAGCCAAATCACACAACTAACATTGCGCCTACACACAGCTACCCGAGTGTATTCTGTGTTATACCCAGGATGCAGGAAGGATGTACATCCCACTTCCTTACCTCTCCTTCAAAGCACAATTACTGAGATCTGGAGAAGGCTTTTCAGCCATTAATATTCTGTTAGTCATGACAAAGAGGAATTGGGTTAGTGCTTTTTTCAGAATACATGATATGAAGCTATGTTTCAGGTCATAGCTAATAACCAGGATAACTATTATTAATTTTTCATGTATAGGTCGCTGGAGGAAGAAAAATAGCCCCTTCGAAGATTTTTAATTTCTTGTCATGTTTCATCACATGCACTGATCCTGTCTGCTGAAGAGCTTCGCTGAGCAAAAGCAGTTTAGCAGGAAAGAGCAATGGGAAACAGAATGCCAACGGAATACTGGTGTGGCAGCTCCGGGCATACCGTAACTCTGGGACGGGGACTGCGTTTATAATGGGAGCGTGACAAGACACACTTTCCCGCAACTCTGTCGGTGACCATCACTCTCCTCTTGCCTTTGCCTGGACTGCTTTCCCTTCCCACCTGGATTGGCTGGACTCTGGAGTTGGGGCCTCTGCTTGAAAGAAGTAATCAAGAATTATCAAAGCAAAGATTGGCTGGGGACCACACTTATTATTTACTGACTTTTGGGTTTGAGGCAAAAAAAGAATATTTAAGTGGTGTGCTCCTTTTTTGCCTTACTGTATATTTATTTTATTTGTTCATTAGCAGACACTGCGTTAGACCTGAGCAGCTGGGAAATGGGACACATGAAGTTGGGAGGAGAACTGACCGTATTTAGAGAAAATCTGTATCTCATACTACTAATTGGTTTTTATACTTCTGAGGGTAGAATTTCTTGGCTGATTCCAACATGTACAGTGCACTAAAGATTTCTACAGATGTGGAACATTTGGAAATGTAAAGTGCAGTCTTTGAGGTATTATTTTTGGAATTCAAAGAGGAAAGGCAAACTGACAGGGATTCCATACGCTAACCCAGCTTCTTTTGTGCTCTGGTAGAACTCTTGGTTATCTTCCTGTCTGGTAGTGAACAGCTTCATAACTTAAGCAGTCCTTGGATGCTGGTTCAACAAGATGGTTGTATTTCAGAGTACAGTAAGGCAAGATATGTCACTAAGAGCTGCACAAGCAGCGTTAAAGATGAGTTTCAGTTCAACCATAAGCTAGCTGTACAATAATTTGCTTTTGTTGGGAAGACTTTAAAAGAGACAAAGAAATGAATGAAGGGGTTGAGTGTCCTTAAATGATCTAATAAGCATCCAAAGTCACAGTTATGTCCCACTGGTACATAATTTACAATGAAAGGTGGTATTATAATCTTTCTTAAGTGTGGCGTTAATTGCAGTTGAGAAGTGAGAAACACTTCCGTTCTGAAAAGCTCCTTTTAAAAGAAGAAATGAAACAGCCTCTTTCCACCCTTGGGACAGCTGCACACTCTGTCACCAAGTCCTCCACTCCAATTTAGAACACCAAGGCATTATTTATAAGGAACTATCATCAGAAGAACTGAAAATTCCTATATTTTAAATAGATACAAAAGATTCCAAAGGACTAAGCTGCTCCCCAGAGTGTCAAGTGCAAAGCACATGCCCCAAAAGCGAAAATAGGGTTTGGGTCTAATTTGGTCCTATGGAAAATCAGGCAATTCCCTGGGATGTCGTGCATGTTGTCAAAATTAAAAGGAGCAAAGCCCCTCTTTTCTGGGCTCTGAAAGCCGTCATGATGCCTCTCACCTTGGATTTCATAAAATCTACCCGGATTTGTTCAGGTATGGTTTACCTACCTTGAGGAATTTGTCCTGGAAACGCATATCCCTCTAACTAGATACTTTTAATTGGGGCTGCAGGGACGGCTCTGGTGCTCGGAGTCACGAAAACTACAGCCGAGGCAGAGTGGACCATACGCTCTTCCTTGTGTGACCCTTTACCGGCTACTTCCCACTAGTGTTGAATTTTCAGTGTCACAGGCAACCTCTGAGACCCACTAGAACCCCTGGGGGAAGCAGGAGGCGGCTATGCCAGTCCATAGCGTTTCCTGAAATAGTAACAGCTTTCGGCAGTGATTTTGAAGAGAGAAGCCACAGAAGAAAACCAGGGGGTATTAACTGTAAAGAACTTAGAGGTCATCTGCTCTAAGTCTATAGTTTTAGAGACAAAACAATCCCCCCCCCCCCCGCAAAACAAAACCCTGAAGTCCAGAGAGATTAAGGGACACATCTAAGTCACACTGCCAGCTGTGATGGGATAGGATAAGGGCCCCAGGCAGATCAATTCCTGGTAGATAAAATTTGGGGGCTGACAAGCCCATTGCTCTCTTTTGTGCCTTGGAAATGTATAAAAGGTAAGGAAATACAGTATGCTAACACATATATATGGAATCTAAGGAAAAAAAAAAAAAAAGGTCATGAAGAACCTAGTGGTAAGACGGGAATAAAGACACAGACCTACTAGAGAATGGACTTGAGGATATGGGGAGGGGGAAGGGTAAACTGTGACAAAGTGAGAGAGTGGCATGGACATATATACACTACCGAACGTAAAATAGATAGCTAGTGGGAAGCAGCCGCATAGCACAGGGAGATCAGCTCGGTGCTTTGTGACCACCTAGAGGGGTGGGATAGGGAGGGTGGGAGGGAGGGAGATGCAAGAGGGAAGGGATATGGGAACATATGTATATGTATAACTGATTCACTTTGTTATAAAGCCGAAACTAACACACCATTGTAAAGCAATTATACTCCAATAAAGATGTTAAAAAAAAAAAAAAGGTAAGGTCGATGCTATAGGCCATGGGGCACATTCCAGTGGTCTCAGGGGTGACCAAGGATTGTGTGGAGGACCTAATTATCATTCTCCACGTCCTGCATTATACTGAGGATGAATCTTTCTTGTCTATATAGAGTAGTTCCGTGGACTGTGGTGGTTAGGAATTGAAAGGCAAATACGTCACCCTCCCCTTTGGGGTTCTGACCACACAAGGTGGGCGGGCTGAGATCAGATGAGGTTCTTTTCCCCCCACAAGGTTACATATTCTCTTGTGGGAAGCGGGGCGGGTGTGTGTCTCAGTACATTAAGGTTTAAGAGTACAGCACATATCCTGGCCCCAAATCACTATAAAATATCTGCAAAGAGACTTTTGAACAGATGCATCTGGGGTCATTCTGGGCCTATATTCTGCCTGCATCACTGAATATTCTCTGGGTTATTTTCTATGATGTGTGGGAGAAGGAGCTAGCACGCTGGAAAGGGTACTGTGATGCTGAGAGCCTAATGGGAGAGAAAAAGGCATTTTAATCTTTATGAATAACACCTTCTATGTCCCCTTTTAGAAAGCAGTTTCTAAGATGTGATTTCGAGAGTCCCAACCCTTTTGTTGTCATTAGATAAAACAATCCTGGAAAGCACTGGGGAGATGGCTTTTACGGCTGTTCAAGTAAGACCATGCTTGAGAGCACTTTTGCTCAGTGCTCTGAGCACCTGTGTGCAGAGAATGCTGCAATTTACAGTCTTATCTACAGCCTGATTCTCTCATGATCACTGATTATTCTCCCCACTTTTCCTCACAGTTGAGATCTGGAGGGCTGAGAGCTTCTGTGAATAAATAGCTCTGTGGTTTCAACCCGAGCAGGGCTCCCAGTCCCAGACCTCACTTGGTGGGGTCTTTCAAGGACCTCAAAGATGTGCCTCTGACATCCTTTTCCTTCCCAGGCAGCGACCCATCACTGCCAGCTGAAAGTGTCCACGTTGGAGAGAAGCTCACCCCGGGGGGCTGGGGAGCCAGAGGGAAGACATGGAAAAAAGGACAGGACCCAAGGAGGTGCTTGGATATTATACCGGAAATGACAGTCATTCCCACATCTTCTTAAAGCAGCAATATTATTCTTTACAGCAAAACTCTAACATGACTGAAAGTGTTAAAGTCCTATTTCTGCCTGGGGTTTCTGGATGAACATGTGAGGCAGCTACACAGTACTGCTTCTACAAGCTGTCTTCAGACATCTAGCAAACAGACTTAGGATAGTTTTCCCTCTTTCCCTCTTTTTGGTTGAGTGCAAATAGCACTGCTTTAATGTCAGCATCAAAGTGTACTGTGCTGGGCATTGGAGCTGAAAGGCCCAGGCCTGGCACGTCATTTATCCTCTCCCAGGCTCCGTTTTGCCATATGTAGAGTGGAATAATAATAATAATACTTTCCTCATAGAGTGTGGTAGGCAGAACAATGGCCCGTCAAAAAATCTCCATGTCATAATCCCCGGAATCTGTGACTATGGCACCTAACATGGCAAAAGGAACTTTGCAGGTGTGACTAAGTTAAGGATCTTGAGATGGGAGATTATCCTGGACTATCCAGGTGGGCCCAAGGTAATAAATCACAAGGATGCTTATAAAAGGGAAACAGGAGGGTTAGAGTCAGAAAGAGATTGGAAGATGCTATGCTGCTGGCTTTGAAGATGAAGGAAGGGGCCATGAGCCAAGGGATGCCGGTGGTTTCCAGAAACTGGGAAAGAAACAGAACAGATTCTCCCCTAGAACCACCTCCAAGGAACGCAGTCGTGCTGACACCTCACTTTTAGCCCAGTGAAACCCATTTAGGATTCTGATCTCTAGAACTGTAAGGTGATAAATCTGTGTTGTTTTAAGCTGCTAAGCTTGTGGTAATTTGTTAAAGCAGCAATGGGAAACTAATACATAGGGCAAATCTGGAATGTTGCAGCAACAGAACAGAAGGGAGGTTTAAACAATAGCAATGGGTACAGAGGTATAAGGTCTGTATAGCAGTCTTAGGGTGAAGAGAAAAGAATCCCTATTTTTAGGACCTTATAGTAAATGGATAGCTTTTATACAATTCCTCTGCTGGATTTCAGTATCCTAAAAATATTTGCTGGCTTTCATATTGCTGTCTTTTTTCATGGAATCTTTTAATGGGCAATGAAGAAAGTTCTTGGAAGCTCTACACAAAATTACCATAGTATATTTTTTGGGGGGGGTACTTATACTGTAATTCCATAAAGCCTTCTGATATACTTAATACTCCATTATCAAGAGTTCCAGAATACATACTGACTTTTAAATGTATTAGGTGGAAATCTTTCTAAAATGCATTATATGCTTTCTGACTTTCTGAGCATATGCCACAGAACGTTCTCTCTCTCTCTCTCTCTTTTTTGGATTGTTCACAGTTTTTCCAGTTACCTTCCTTGCTCAGTGCTGCCAACAGCCTCAATTCACTTCTATATCAAATTCCTTTCTCTTCTAATGTGATGTTTCCGGTCTGCTGTACTCTTTGCAAATGGGTCAATGAGCTCAGCGGAATTGTGCATAAAAAGAGTGAGAGCCAAGTGACAAGAAGGGCTCTGCCGTGAGAACAACGCAGGAGCTTCTGTGCCTGAACTTTGTCCTTTTTTTCCCTACCAATCACAGGTCATTGTTGCTTACATCTTGACTGTAAGATGACTACCTACACTGTAGGGTGGAAATCTTAGTTCTTGAAGGGTGAGGTGGTACCGTAGTTTTAGGCACTCTGAGCCAGGTGCTATGGAGTTCAGGGAAGGAGGAAGAGTAAAGCCCATAGGCACTGGGCAGGGCCATGCTGTATGCAACGCTGTGATCGTCAAATCGGCTCGCTCAATTAATGTTTTTGAGTGAATGAGGCCTCCTTTGCAAAGTCAGCTCAAGGCATATTTTGAAGTTTTTACCTTACCTACAGTTATTCCCTCTGTTAGGATTTCTCTCTCTCCCTTCTCTGAGAAGTCTCTCCTCCCCTTTGGATCATGTTCATTTTCCCTGTAGTGTGTTGTATTTCATGTAGCTATTAGATGTAAGACAATCAGAATATTATGTCTATGAAAATACGAATTAAAAAACCCTCTGTTAGAAACATTTTTACTTTCAGAAGAGGCTGCTTGTTAGTCGACATTAAACTCTAAATAGTAGAATTAAGGTGATATTAAAAATGGAATGGCTCATACATTTCTCGTGTAAAATCTATCCGGAAAGCAATTTGCAAACATAGATCAAGGGCTTAAAAACGTTCATACTCTTTAGTCTAGTAATTCTACTTCTAAGACTGTGTCCCGTGAAATGATCTTTTTCGCAAAGATGTGGATTAAAGAGTATTTTTTGCACAGAAGGTGCAACCCTCTGTGTTCTAATTCCCCTGAAGGATTGGAGAGCTGCAGCTCCTTCTGTGCTGAGAAGGCTGTGTGAAGCAGCTCCCTTGCTCTGAGAGCTGAGGGAAGTCACAGAAAGACCTTTCTCCAGCCAGATAATAGTCTCAGTGAATTATCTAAGCACCAGGAATATTATCTTTGGTCTATCTTATTTTTTCTCCAGATTTGAAAATAAGAGAAAAAAGTAGTCTGTTTAGATAGGTAGAAGGAAAATAGAGAAAAATGAACAAACATTTTTCTGTCCTATTCTCACCCATGTCTATTTTTCTTTGGGGGTGGGGGGCAGGAGAATAGTCTCCCAGACACAGAATGAGCTCTAGAACTCTATGTATTCACAAGGCCTTGTCACATAATATTTTAAACAAATACTCTTTTGTAGATGGTTTCAGAGACCGTGACACAGCCATCACAGCTATTAAATGAATTACTTTAAAGATATATACAACCAGGTTGTGGGCCTTATTTTAAAATTTCATTAAAATTATTAATTGTTTACAGTTAAGTTTCTTCTTCAGTCAGGGTAATTTGGTTTAGATCTGCAACTGGCCTTATTCTCATGGCTGTTTTAGGTACATTCCCAAGAACTTTGCTTTCAGGGAACTAAGCAAACTTGAACTCCTCTAATAATTTGTTTTCCTTTCCTTTTCTCTTTTGATAACACATTCTTTATAATTCCATTGCATTAAATTATTTTTCATTGTTTTCCTGACTGATTCCCTTATACAAATTATGTCTTCCTTATGGTCCCATTTCCTTCTCTCACAGTGTTTATCATAATTTGTAAATATGCAATATTTGCGTGTCTATTTCTTTAAGGCCTGTCTCTCTTCCTAGACTGTGAGCTCCGTGACAGCTGGGGTGACCTCTGCTCAACACTCTATACCCATATCAGACACTTATCAAATACTGCCCAACAAACTGACAAACAAATTTGCTTTTGAAAAAAAAGGTCAGAATTCACAACAATGTGGATAGTTGATCTCCCCTGCATAATGTTACCTTTAGGTCAACAGAAGGTTCTGTGATAGTTCAGAGAGTGTAAGTGATAAGTGATTTAAACCTTGGACTAAATGCATGTAAATACGAGTTAGACTTGCTATCACATTCGAGATCGTACCCTTCTGTGATACAGACTTTTTATTTTGAACCTTGGAAAGGGGTTAACTCTTGCTAAAAAGAACATAAAAGATTTTATTAAAGTAGAAAGCAAACCAACCATCCCTCCCATCACCCACAATAGCAGCAAAGAAAAAAAATCTCCAAAGCAAATCTTTCCAGGAATGGTAAGAAATAAGATTAATAAAGTATAAGTTCAGTTAACTTATTAAAACTCTGTTAATGGCATTTTTCTCATTGGTTTCTAAAAAACAAAAAAAGAGGTATAATTCTTTAGTTCTACAGGCTTTCTCAATTGTTACAGATTGATCAAATCTTTTGTTTCCTAATAAGCTATTCATTATATTTTTTCTTGCTTTCTAAATCTTGTCTCACTGTTGGAATGAATTAGAATGAGGGAGAAACAAATAGAACAAACCAAAGTTATGGAGAAAGTATGTGTGTGAACTTTATTTCATCATGAGAAAATCACTTCTGTGCAGTAACAGAGAATACTGATATCTACACGAGGATAGGGTTTTCTTTGTATTTAGATACATACCTTATATTTGTACACAATATATAAAATTCATGGAGGAAATTAATTTCTACAGTACAGTTTCTTTGTTGGAAGAGGACTTGTTCCGTTAGTTTCTTTTAGAAAATGACCCCCAGTTCTGTGACTGTGGTACCAAGGATCGCAGTTCCAATCCTGTAATTTATTAGACACCATAATCTTATGAACATTAATCAAAACTTAGAAACTACACCCTCCTGCAGGATGAAAAGAGAGACATAAGTGCTCAGGCTGCTATGCTAATAACTGATTTTAGCAGAATAGTATGATTTCCATGATGCATTACGAATAGAAATAGTTTTCCCATAGGTCTGGTGACACAGATTAACAACGTTGCTGCAAATTGTCTCCCTGCTCTGATGGCATGCACTTCACTCTTCAATCAAACCACTTTGTACACACATGGGAAACAAGGCCATCCCCATCAAGGGCCTGCTGCATTGCACCTAGGAACACTTCTGGAGGGCTTTAGCATCTAGCATGGTGCTTTGGGAAAAGAGGCAATTGCTCTCAAGCTGATAGGTCTCTTCCCAGAGAGAAGCTGCTAAAATGATCATCCCGTGGGACGCTTGGCTACCACATCCCTATAACCCAAAGGGGGATAGGTATGTGGGCATTTCCCCTTCACCAGATCCTTCTCTTTGAGTAGCATCATTCAGACTTACAAGTGCTCCCCAAGTGTGGTTTGCACGACGAGGGGCCTTTCAACCTTGCTGTGGGATTTGAAGTTGTGCTTATTTTTAACCATGTGAACCATTTTAGGGGTGACTGGCACATGCTGAGGTTTGTGGGAAGCGGAGCACAGTTCTTCTAGCTAACATTTGGAATGTGAGCAAAATCAACATAATCAGTTATGCAGAGGGAAGTTACAGAGAATGCCATGGGATGGGGGTGGCTTCTATGATTAAAATGACACCCAGAAGGTCTGAAAATGCTTTGGCACTGACCACAAATACCTCGTCATAGGTTTAATTTCATGTGTTGCAATTGCTTTTAGAGTGAAAATGTTAAGAGCCTCAGAGGTTATACCTGGCCATCAAACCCAAGTCCCTCTCCTGAGATGGACGGCTTGCCTTTGATGACCAAAATATTTACAGTATAGCCGAGAAGCGAAAGTTGTCTGGAGATGGACCTTGTGCGGAGGCCCCGGGCAGCCTAACCAAGCCTAGAGGGACTGGCAAAGGTGAAAATGGCGAGGTAATGCAGAGGCGCTGGCCTCTTCCTGGCTGGTGCCCACAGGGAGCCTCGGTCCCAGCGTGTGAAACGGAACTTGCTGGTTAAGCCAAGAGTGGCCGACAGGCCCTCTCGGAACGGCTCCTGCGCCCCACACCCCTTGGAAACACGTTCAGTCGGATAAACCCACAGCTGGAAAGGACCTCGGCCCCGCCCTCAGACCCAAGCCAGTGCTACAAAGCAATTGAGAATCGTCTGGGCAAAACTGGCCAATGGTGTGTATCGTGGAGAATGGGAGCCTGCCCTAGAGCCTAGATACATCTGTCTCACACACCGCGGCACATTGAGGCCTTCACTTTTCAGCTTCTTCTGCTGCAGCTTATTTAGAGCGTTATCAAAGGAAGCCGCCGGCCAAGGCCATTGGAACTGCCACTGTGGACTCTTTGGTTTGATCACGTCCACATACCATGGGCTCTCTAAAGGCAGGAGAGAAACAGCGGCTCTGTGCCAGAATGCAGGGCAAGTCATGGAAACACTTGCGAATGTGGGCAGTGGTGGGGTTACCTCCGGGCTTGCCAGCCATTCTAGATGCCTCGCAGTTCTCGCTCTGAGGGATACTGCTGAAGGGCCTTACCCTCGGACGTCTGGAGGACCAGGGTCTTGCTGTACTGGCTGACTCCTGTTTTGTTGAAGGCCTTGATGCGAGCATTGTATGTGCTGTTGAAGTGAAGACCATCCACGGTGCACATGGTCTCCTTTCCAACATACACTTCCTGAGGGGCAGAAAAGAACAGGCCACCATTTAACTCCAACCCTTGCCCGGGGCTGGTCAGGAGGCAATGTTGCAGGGTGGACAGGAGCAGGTGCTTTGGGGTCTGCCTGATCTGAGCTCATCCTGTGAGCTACTGGGCACTGAATTGACCTCTTTTAGCCTCAGTTTCCTTCTCTGTAAAATGGGGACAAAAATACCTACCTTATGAGGTTGGTGTGAGGATTATATAAGGTCATACGTGCAAACTGACTAGCACAGTGCCTTGTGTTTAGCATGGGTCTGGCAGCTTACTGAATGCTAGTTATTAGCAGATAGGGATTAAAAGATTAAAACTGGGTACTTACAGTTAGCATTATACTTATTATTATTATTGGCATTTATTCAGTATATTATATCTACTGAGCAATATCTTTATTCATCAGTATGATTTGTAAAAAACAGGTTTGAAAACATGAAGTGGTCTCTATGCTACGTTTATAACCCACTGATAACTTCAGAAACTGTCACAAAGCATGGGAGTTTTGAAGTTTAGGAAGGGAAATCATGAGTATTCAGATTTTCACCACAGTACAGAGGGAAGAGGGAGGAAACAGGGAAGGGAGGAAGAATGACATTTCCAAAGCTTAAAATAAATCCTAGCATAATGCATCCTTAGCATAGGTTAGGCAGTTGCCTCTCTCTTTAGCTGTACACGTTGCAACATTATGCTGATGTAACAAGTAAAAATAATTTGCATCCAAAGCACAGCCTTAAAATGACAACTTGTCAGTGGGATACTAAGTAGACTGGGGTCTGAGATTGCAGTATGCTAAGAATTTTATATGAATTATCTAAGTGGCTCTTAACAACAGTACACGAGGTACATGTTATTATTGTCATCCCCTTTTTACAAATGAGGACCTGAAGGCTCAGAGAGCTGACAAATGGGCACAGTCCCAGAGCCCAGTGGGGGAGTTGGGACTTGAATGCAGGCAATCTGACACCAGCGCTTGCAGTACTGCACGAATCAATATTTTCTCTTCAGAAGAGTGGGGCAGTTTCTATTCAGGGACTCCTTTGCCCTTCTTTGATGGGACATGGAGAAAGCAGGCCTCAGATGAAGAGCAGGCAGGCCCTGCCGGGATGGGTCGGAGACTCCATGGTGGGTCCTCCAAGGTCGTCCCCAGTTTTGGCTGACAAGCCGTAGGTTCTCCACTTACCCGGAACTGACCACCATTGCCGTCATCCAGCTCCAGAATGTATCCTTCGGCGGGCACCGTGGACAGGGGCGGCTGTTTCCAAGACAGCGTAGCGCTGTTGTTGTGGGTGCAGCACTCCTCCAGCTGTAGGATGGGGGTCGCTGGGACTGGAGAGGAAGCTAAACAGAAATTAGTGTAACCCTGGCTTCTGTCGAGCTGCCAACATTTTCAGTATCTAGGAATGAGAAGCACGCCCTTACTTCGGCCAAGTGGCTGGGCTAAGCAGCTAGCCTGGTGTGCATGGAGGTGCGGGGCGCCTGAACCGGATCCCTCCTAGAGTCTCCAGGAGTGGCCGTGGTTTCTGGTCTACTGCGCTGCCTTTTCCCAGCTCATGGTGGCACTTCCTACCTTAACTGGCGGGGAGACAACGGCTCTGTTCTCACCCCCTTGAGCACCGAAGGCATCACCCCTAAGAGAAGTGTTTCACGTGGGAAATGGATGTCCCATCCAGCCCACTGAAGGCTGTTTCACCCATAACATGGCTGATGAATTTATCATAGAGTTTATTCTGAGTCTTAAACCACATTTAATAAAATGGGAACTGCCTATGCTGAGAAATAGCTCTGAAACCACTATATTTCTAAGGTTCTATAATTTTTTATTAGTGATTCCACTCAAGGTTTTGTGCACATAAGTAGCTATAGCTCTGGATTTTTGAAAATTTGGTACCAAGTGACACAAACAGTGATTTCTCAGTTTTGAAACTTCTGAGGAATTTGACATCATTCTTTCAAAGCAGCTATACCTTGAAAAAGGCACTAGCTCAAGTCTGTTCTTTCTGTAGGTGTAGAGCAGTCAACTGTGAGCCTAGAGAGTAGTATGGGAACAGATGGGGCCTGGCAGGGAAGGTCAGAGTGTCCTCGTGACCTTGTGAGAATCTGTCACAGTGTTACTAGTCACAATACCCCCCTGCCCCCCCCCCCATTTTGTGTTGAGTCTTGTATTACTTAAAACTGCAGATTAGTTGAGCCTTCAGACATACAGACAGAAATGTCAGGGAATGAATAATCCTAGTTCCTAACATATGAACTCAATTTATGTACCTGGGAGCAGTGTTTTTACTAACTGCTTAAAATTATTTTTCAGCACCAAAACATGAATTTATTTTTGTAGCACTTTAACACAGGAGAGAATGGTGTGGACCACGTCCAGGGACATTCAGATGAACAAATGTTAACTGTGGAACACCTGGTATGCTGTACCAAAACTGGACTTGGAGTGTCATGCACTGAATTAAATCTGCTCCTCGCCAGTCACCTGACTAAGATGGTTAATTTAACAGCAGTTTAGAAAACAGGTTCTATGGTGGATTACCTAGAAAACAAAAGCAGTGACTATAAGTGATGTGAACGGGAAGCAGGTCTATTATCTTATACTTAAGAAGGCTGGTACATGACAAGAAAACCATGCCTGAGTTACCAGATCAAACATAATTAAATCAAAATTACGACCAGTTAATTGGAGGTCATCAGTTTAGGAAGGGAAATAATGTTTCAAGTTTCAATTGCACAGGGTTCAGGTGGAACCTTATCAGAGAACAATGGCTCTGCAGCCTCAGAGGAAATCTGGAATTGGAGGAAAGGAAATAAATGCACTGCCTTGTCCAATACATAGACTACAGGACTGGCTGGGAAGAGAAGACAGAAGACAGAACTCCTTTGAATGATTCTAATGACCATCTACATGTAATAGGTATCATCTAGGAGTTGTAACTGGAGGTTAACTTAAGGTCATTATTCCAGTTAGGAACTTACTTTGTCATTTAAATTTTTTTCCGTATAAACAGAATACATCTTAACATATTAACAGTGGAGTAAAATCTGACAAGTTTTAGCAAACCATTCTTCAAAGGGCTTCTAGAGACATGGAATGATTCTCCCTGGGGATATTTGCTCTTAGCTGTGCTTAATGGTTACAGCATTCCATAAAACAACAATTTCTTGGACTCTATTTCATTATCTGCCCTATTAGTCTTCATTTTCCCTTTGTTCATGTTTCAGGCAAGTCTACATTTCATCAATTTTAAAATCAAAGAATAAGATCACAAGATGTTTTCAATTTGAATCATGCAAATACTTGCAATATCTCTGATAAGAAACCTCAAATTTCCCATATAGACATAGGTATAATTAAAAGATTAATTGAAATACATGGTGTCATATGTAATTAAAACATGTGAACTTCATTCATAAGTCCTCAGTGGATACACTTTAAAAGGCCAAGAAGAGAGAAAAAAGTCTAACCAGTCACTAATCTTCAGATCTTAACACTGTCCCAAATTTAAACAAACAAGCAAAGAAAGCAAAGTGAGAGAGAGAGAGAGAGAGAGAGAGAAAGGAAGAGAGAGAAGGAAGGAACCCAGAAACATTTGCATGTATCTAAATCTATTTCTCAATGTGCTGAGAATTATTTTTTCTTTTTCCTTATTTACCCCAAAGTGATGTTGCATATAAAAGGAAATGTGACATAATTACAGCCTCATTAGCAAAGACTAAGGCTGGCATTTCAGAACAATGGATTTTATACTGGGTGTTATATTATTATTACCCTTTTTCACTTTATTAGGTATAAAATAAATGACCTACAAGAATCCAAAGTATTTTCAAATTGATTTGTCTCTTGTGTTTTGGAAATGGACAGCATTACAATTCCTGGGCTGAACTCTGAGAGAGAAGGTTTTATTTTATTGAAATTCCTATCATTGGAGCTACAATAACTATCTTAACACCTTCATGATCATTCCTGGACATCTTTATTTTTCCTAAAGAACTAGTTTCCCCTGACCTGATCAGAATTCTAGTACTCAGTATCCTTTTAGCCTGTAAAATCAAGCTTCAGGCTAAAAATTCTCTTCGACACAGGAGGGTAGCTGTTCTTACTGACTTCCCTGGGGTCTGGTGGAGCCTCATCTCAAAATTAAATTCTGCCACAGTGGCTTGTTATACCAAGGTTTTCAAATGTCTTACCTTTTAAAGGCCATTCTAGTTCAAATTATCTCTCACGTTTTTCACATTTGTTTACTTTTCCCTCTTCCCAGTACTTTTCAGATT
Source organism: Eubalaena glacialis (assembly GCF_028564815.1). NCBI lineage: Eukaryota > Metazoa > Chordata > Mammalia > Artiodactyla > Balaenidae > Eubalaena > Eubalaena glacialis. Next base: position 146,203,664 of record NC_083717.1, read on the forward strand.
GAGAGCACTCACAACCATCCAGAATTCCTCTGTGAGGTTTCACAGGAGTGTGGTGAGGACAATGGGAGAAAAGAGATCCCGTGATGTGGAAACACTGCTGAGGCCCAGACTGTGGGCAGAGGCTTACATGTGTTCACTCATTTAATTTTCAACACGACCGCACAATGTAGGTACTGTTATTATCCCTATATTAGACAAAGAAACTGAAACACAGAAAGAGTTCACCACTAGTCAGTGGCAGAGCTGGGTTTTGATGCCCAGCAGGTTGGTTCCAGGGGCTGGATGTTTTTATCGCCTCTCCAGTCTGGGGTTCAGTAATAGTGAATGACAGGGAAAGTGTAGGCCTAATTCCAAGAGGAATGAAACATTTTTGGTTCCTATAATGTGAACAATAAAGCTTCTCAAGAATTGTTGGTATAGATTAAAGAAACATTTCACCTTAAGAGCTATGGTGGTTGGGAAAGCAATTCTACTCTGTCATGTTCTCTGAAGGTTCCTTTGTAGACTGTCTTTCCTTTTTATGGTGGTTGAACAATACAAATGGCATCTGAGGAAAGTTTAGACTTTAGAGGAAGGACAGGCTGTTTCTGGAAAGCTATCACTAATACTTTGCTAAGGATAAACGTGAACACAGGCTTTGAGGACACGAATTCCAGGCCCTCAGACCATGAACAGATTCCACACGAGTCTGCACGCGTGCTCATCACCATCACTGCCAAAGCTCTGTGCATTCGTTCTCCATGATTTACAGGAGGGTCTGTTCAGATCATACTGGCCTTGCCCATGACCTTGGTGCATACTCAGGGCTTTTAACATTCAACATTAGTTAATGAAGATAAATGTGTCCTTAGGTGAGTAGAGGCACTCAAGGGATTAACAGCCATTGGTCTATGTGCTAAAAACGCTTGATAGACCATTAGGTCAATGTTTCATCCTGGGCTGGAATGAACACACTGGTGTTTCATTTCAGTACTGACTCCTGAACCTTGGAACACTTTGTGTACTTAGGCAATTCTGGGGTAATATTTTTCTGGGAGAGGGTAGGTATCTGAAATCTATTCTGAGCCAAGCAGCAGAGCTCTTGATAGACTGGGAAAAAAAAATTAAAATTTCCTTCCCATGACCTGGTAAGAGTTGAAAATAGCAATTTAGAATTAAGGAAAAATGTGTTTATTACTCCATAATAAAAACAGAAAACAAAGTTTAATCAGTTGTTTTCTACAAAAGAAAAGCCTGAGAGATCAAGCACAACTCCCATAGTCTAGAAAGAGGGTAAGATGATTTTCTAATCAAAATGCAACTGGAAAACATGCCATCACAATTTAGGGATGTTTGAACAAAGAGGGTACCAGCATTCTCCACTCAAATCTCAATTGCTTGAGGGTGATGTGGAATCGGAAAGAGCAGATCAGTTAAATCCTTAACTAATAAGAGAATAATTTTAGGCAATGCATTTTAGCTGAGTAGCAGTTGGCCTAAGTGGAAATATTTAAAAACCAACCACAGACCTATCTTCTTTGATATTAAAAAAAAAAGGCACCTGAGATGAAATTTCAAAACCAGAGAGATACTCAGATTTTGAGTCAGGAATTAAACAGATATTCTAGTTGTAAGTTTGAATCATAGCTTTAAATGCATATTTCTAGTAACTTTGAAAATATTTTAAACTTTCTACTAATCCACTTCGCACAATTAGATATCATATATTGAAACTAACATATTGTTAGTCTCACAATGGTCAGATTAACACCATTCCAAATGCTACTTAAATTTGGCCATTTGTACATAGATATTGGGGTGTAATTTCTTGAGATATTTTTACTGACAAGCTGTGAAAGCACAGTTTATTAAACTGACTATGAATATCCTAAGAAAATAAAAAGACGAACACTACACCAGGCACGGTTGTGTATATACTAACAGATATCAAAGGGGCCAGTAGGAGAAGTCTTAACTACCGTCAATCAAGTTCTACTGTGTCATACCTTTTGGCTTTTTCTTTCCGTTGAAAGCATGACAGATAAAAATTATTCAGATTCTAAGGAGGACTGGGCTCTCACTGAATTAATTAAACTTAATGAGCACAAAGCAAAGCTTATAAATGAACTCTGCAGAGGGATACTTAACAGAAGTAAATTAAATTAACATGAAGTGTTGAAAAGGAAAATGGAATAATCCAGTCTCATACCAAATGACCTGCTAATATTAAATTCATAAATAACTGTTCTGGATAATTTTGTGTTCCAGGTGAATTTTTGCTGTGAGAGTTTTCTGCATTTTGGCCTTTAGCGTGTGTGGCATTCTCTCCTGTGTGTACAGTCATGTCCACACTTAACTCCTGTGTGCAGCCCTAAATGGCCAAGCGAGAATGCTTTAGGAATGTGGTCTGTGATGCACGACACGTGAACCTGCAGTTCCCACATCAGATGAAGGGCCAGTTCACTCCAGTACAATAGTTACCATGGTGCCAGCTGGCCGGGACTCCACCATGGCAGATGGACATGACTCAGGACGGATGGGGGAGGAGAGGACTCTCCAGCTGATTAAACCATCTGAAAGCCCTGAGGTTTCTATCCTCTACCTGCCCCTCCTCCTGCCCCATCACCAAGGCTAATTGGATTGGCTCTTTTTTTTTTTTCTCTTCCACCAAAAGCCCTTACATTGCTCTTTTGTGACACATTTTCTCCTCTGAGCTGCTTGTGACATAACCTTTCAATGATTCTACCTCCTTGAAGGAACTGGGCAAAGAGAGAGGCTGATCAAGGGGGCTTTACCTCAGGCTCTCTATACTACTTGGATGGTGACACATCACAGGCTACCATGTAGGTGTTAGAGAAAAACAAATTTTAAAGCTTGAAAGCACTGCTGCAACAAAAAATTAAATTTCTGAAGTTTAAGAGAAGACTTCAGTTATTCCTTGAAGAAGCCACTTAGTAAGGCATTAACTTTGCAGCACAAACCAGAAGTTGTGGGTGTGGGTTCTGGAACCATGCTCCCTGCGTTTGAATCCCGGCCGTGCCACTCACTAGCTGGGTGAGCTCAGGCAAGTAACCCAGTCTTCCTGTGTCTCAGTTTTCTCAGCTGCCTACTAGGATTGTGAGAATAAAATGAGTTAATCCATGGAAAGCAATTAGGAGTGTGTCTGGTTTGGTAGGCAGTCAGTAAATGCTAACTATTTTTGTTACTACAACGAAGGATTTTTATTTATAATCTATACACTGCTTACTTCGAAAATTAAGGCATCCCAAAGCAATACATATGAAACAAAAAGATGAGAAAACTGAAAATAAAAGAGGGCCAAAATCCATTAAAAAAATGAGGGACGTACATGTACCAGGGACAGGGATGACTGTAACTGCACGATGTAGTCTGTAGCCCTAACGCTCGCTGGGTTATATGGCTCTCTCTGTCTAATAAAAGCACGCATGCAGATTTTTCTTAAGAAACAAAAATGTTAAGGCACTGAATTCTAAGTTATTTACTACACGGATGCTTAAATTGGGAGAAGCAAGGAGCAAATCAATTTCTTCAGTTTTAAAAAAAGATCAGAAAATGACAAAGTTAGAGGGAGAGAGGACAGATCAGTGGTTGCCAGGGATTGGGGATGGGGGAGGGGAGGCGTGTGGGTGTAACTAAAAGGGGCAGCAGGAGGGAAATCTTTGTGGTGATGGAATCGTTCTGTATCTCGATTGCAGAGGCGGTTATACATGTGACCTGATGGCACCGAACTACACACACACACTGTACCAATGTCAGTTTCCTGGTTTTGATATTATGTGATAGTTAAATGCTAGATGTAACCACTGATGGAAACTGGCTGAAGGGTACAGGGGACCTCTCCTTAATATTGCTGCAACTTCCTGTGAATGTATAATTATTTCACAATAAGAAGTTTTAAAAAATCAGAAATATTTTTCAAATGGGCTATTACTTACACTGCCATAAAAATATCATTGCATGTTTGGTTTGAGCTTTTACCTGTTTTTCAAAGAGTTATTTTCCTTAAGATAATTTTAAGTACTTGTACTTCCCCTCAGCCACCCCAAATCGCAAACAGATCTTGCCATATCCCTGAATTGCATGGACCAAAAAGTTTAAAAAGTTAAAATTTATTTCATATTTTCATTTTCCTTCTGTGTCCAGGCTCTCATTTTCCTGACCACTATAGGCAGGCTGACTCTGATCCTCTCAAATTCCCGCTAATCTACACTCAATTGTTTGCCACTATCTCTACTCCTGTGGAAGCAGTCTCAATTCTAACTCCCTTGATTTATATCAATATATCTGGGTTACTATCTGTAACAAGATTTTATTTATGTACAGCTCTCTCTCTTTCTTCCTCTTTTTATGTCAGCTATTCTCTGATGCTGAGCATGTGAAATCTCTAAGATTCTCAAAGAGGCGAGCATTGAGTTGATCTTGACTTATCTGACTTTCTGAGAGGCAGGTCACCCAGCTAAAAGGGTACATTTCTATTACATGATAAGATAGGAGCCACTCCAGATTTTTGTAACATTAACCAGAGGGGTGTGCGTGTGTGTGTGTGTGTGTGTGTGTGTGTGGACTTTCCCACCTCTCAGCTGATTTATAAACCTGGAGGCTGCCTTTTGTTTGCTGCAATCTGGCAAGCCGCCTTTATCCTGCTTCCAGCACCAGGATCCACTCGGGGTACTGCTATGACTGGGCGGGGGGTGGCGCAGGCACTCACTTTTCATCTGCACAAAGTCGAGCTGGTGGATAGACTGCAGCAGAGGGCTGTTGTCCAGACTCAAGTCGAAGTCCGTGGTCATCCTGGGAGTGAGCGTGCCTTTCCCCCACTGATCCTCAGTCAGGTGCACTCTCCTTATGAGGGCGTCAGAAATCTACCACAACAAAAACCGCAGCCTAAGAAATACATCCCCACAATGGACACAGAGCTCTTCGGCTCTTCCAGAGCATCCCACCAAGTGCCTCGGGACTCACCCCCTTCCTGTCTCTGTGCAGGCAGCGAGGAGCCTCTTACGACGAGGGTGACCCGTGATTTATCATGAAAATCTGAACACTTTTGGGAGTCAGAAGGAGGCACTATATATAATCAGCTGCTGTTAATTGCTCTAATATATGATCTGGATATATGATCATGCTGTTTATGACCTATCAACTAAAAGCCAACAACATTAAATAATGATATGTTAGCAATTAGTTAAATCTACTAGAACCAATGGCCCTAAGTTTCTGATAGGAGCTGTGGGTATCCTGTCAAGACTTAGAAATTAGTTTTATTAAAGAGTTCAGAGAGGCTGCATATGCTAACCTGTAATATAGAATTTCCTACACTTTAAGCACATCATCTTCATGTATGACTTTATTCTTTGGTAGAGAACTTTTTCATTTCTTATATTTAGGTCCCCTCTGTTCTTGGCCAGTTTGGTAGAATGTCAGTTGGAAGGAATCTACATGTTCCTTAATAAAAGGTCCCTTAATCACTGGGATCAAAAGTTAAGTAAAATTTAGCTGACATCATAACATTCACTAAAACAACTCTGAAGAAATCATGAGACATCCAAGGAATGAAAAAACTTCAATTTATTTGGGAAATCACTGACTTACTGGCCAGAAGGAGGTGTCAAAAAAGGTAGAAACCTTGTATAATTACATCTCTAGCTGACAAAACTGTCCAGGATATTAGTAAAGGGACCCAATTCTTAAGCAAGGCAATAACTCTGCTTTGGAGGAACTTAGAGGGAATTATGTTTTCATGATCAAACATAAACAAAAACAAATTTAAAAGCCCATGCACTTCTCAATCTTGTAGCACGTGGCGGCAGAGACTTCTGAGAAGCCAGTGAAGTTCCGCAGGCACCCACGTCCACACGGCCGCACAAAGGTGGGTTCTGCTGTGCAGGGGCCCATGCCCAGCCAGGGCTGTTGGGAGTCTGGCCTTGGCGTCGTAGACTCAGTCTCGTGGGGCATTGAGAATCTGAAGCAGAAACTAGTTGACGCTTACCTGCAAAAAGCCACTAGGATCATTTTCCTTAATCACCTCCAGGCAGTACTCCATGAGACCCGTGGTCTGGCGCAATTTCACTGTGCAGTGAGAGATCTGATCTCGAACCACCTAGGATTGAGGAGACAACAGAATGGTCCAAAATGGCAGAGGGTAGAAAAGAAAGCAAACTGGGACTTTGGAAAGCTTCTTTCAACCAGAATCCAAGAGCATCATGGAATGGAACTAAATTTATGAGAATATTTGTGGCGTGGCAACGTCTGCCGTGGACAATGGGTCTGGAAGACCGATTGGATACTGGCTCTTACGGGGAGGGGCTTATAACAACTGGACCCATCAGAAAGGCACGCAGATGTTGGACCTCTGGGAAGCGGGTTACCTTGGTGCCTCAAGGGACATCTTCCACAGGTCCCCCTCACTCCCCTCTTCTGGGAGCTGCTCTACGTGGGAGGTCGTGGAGAGCCTGTCAAGGAGCTGAGTAACCTGAGGTGCAGCTGCAGCTTCTGCTCTGGGACAGAAGCCCTCTACCAGTCCCTCCTAAAGAGCAGACATCATCTGAACCCAGATCCTCTCTTGTTCCGATTCTCTTTTCCCTGGGTGGGTGGTAGAGTAGGGCTAGAGGTGGAACTTGCTGAAAGACAATGAGCTAATGACAGCAAGTATGCCAGAGAAAGATGGATACAGAATCAAGTTATAATCCACTTAGCATCACTCACTGCTTCACTTTGGAAAGCAGTTTCAAAGGCTATTTGCCGAGAGATGAGTCTACCTTAACCTAGAGAGGCATCTCTCTGAACATGCAGTTTTCGTCTCCAGGAAGTTGTCTTTGCCCAGTGTCAAGGGCATGGCAGTCCTTGAAAAGTTTCCTTCTTTAGAAATGTTCATCTTCTGTGTCCTCTGCTCAGTGACCCAAATCCTGAAGCAGTTTTTGAAGCACAGAGTTGAACAAGGGTTTTCTAGGAACCACAATTACTCATCCTCTATATTTATACTACTTGCAAAAAGCCTCAAAAATAACCACCATTCTGGATTTTATGGGTAATAACTAAAAGGGGTTTTAATAACAATTATTTTAAAACTTTTCCTTGTTCCTTCTTTTCAGTTTTCATTATAAATTTATTTTCCATGAAAGATTATGACATCCTCTTTCAAAAACAATAGGAAAATAAAAAAAAAGCAAATCACCTCACCACTCCAATGCAAATGGTTAAAGCATTTTGATATTTCCTTTCAGTTTTTTTTCTGAGCTAGATTTAGTTATAGCTGCAATTATAGTATGTGACAATTTTATCTCCTCCCACTTAACACCATATCATAGGCATTTCCCGTGTTGCCGCCATCAATAAATGTTACTGGTTACATAAATATCTGATTGCGTGGCTTATCATAATTTATTTAACCTATTTTTTGACACTTAAAGTTCTTCCTAATTTTTTGACAGTTCATCCGTTCATTATTGTTGATCTTCCTTTCTGATTTTTTAATTTTCATAAAATATACATAACATAAAACTTACTATTTTAACTATTTTTAATTGGACAATTCCGTGGCATTAAATACATCCACATTGCTGTGCAACCATCATCACCAACCATCTCCAGAACTTTTTCTTCTTCCCAGACTGAAGTTCTGTACCCATTAAACACTAACTCTACATTTCCCCCTCCTCCCAGCCCCTGGCAGCCACAAGTCTGCTTTCTGTCTCTAGGAATTTGACTACTCTAGGTACCTCATATGATTGGAATCATACAGTATTTGTCCTTTTGTGACTGGCTTATTTTTCTTACATAATGTCTTCAAGGTGTATCCATGTTGTAGCTTGTGTCAAAAGTCCCCTCTTTTTAAGGCTGAATAATATTCCATTGTATGTATATACCACATTTTGTTTATCCATTCATCCATTGATGGACACTCAGGTTGCTTCCACCTTTTGGCTGTTGTGAATAAAGTTGTTATGAACATGAGAATACAAATATCTGTGTGAGTTCCTGTTTCAATTTTTTTGGTTCTTGTTTTGGTATATACCCTGAAGTGGAATTGCTGGCTCATATGGTGATTCTGTTTAAAATTTCTCTTTTGAGAAATCGTTATACTATTTTCCACAGCAGCTGCACCATTTACATTCCCACCAACAACGCACAGGGTTCCAATTTCTCTACATTCTCACTAACACTTATTGTTGTCTGTTTAAAAAAAAAAAAATTGCCATCCTAGTGGGTGTGAAGTGGTATCTCATTGCGGTTTTGATCTGCATTTCCCTAATGACTAGTAATCTTGAGCGTCTTTTCACGTGCTTATTGTGTATCTTCTTTGGCGAAAAGTCTATTCAAGTCCTTTGCCCATTTTTAAATTGGGTTGTTTGGTTTTTTTGCTGTCTTTTGATGCACAAAGTTTATAAATTTTCATGAAGTCCAATTTGTCTACTTTTTCTTTTGTTGCCTGTGCCTTTGGTGTCATATCCAAGAAATCATTGCCAAATCCAGTGTCATGAAGCATTTGCCCTATGTTTTCATCTAAGAGTTTTACAGTTTCAATTCTTACATTTCAATCTTTGATCTACCTTGGGTTAATTTTTATACATGGCTTTAGGTAACGGCCCAACTTCATTCTTTTGCATGAGGATAGCCAGTTTCCCCAGCATCATTTGTTACAAAACTTCCTTTTTCCCATTGAATGGTCTTGGAACCCTTGTCAAAAATCATTTGACCGTATGTGTGAGAGTTTATTTCTGGGCTCTATTCAATAGTGGTCTTTTGTCTATCTTTATGCCAGTATTATACTTCATAGCTTTGCAGTACATTTTGTAATCAGGAAGTGTGAGAACTCCAATTTTGCCCTTCTTTTGCAACATTGACTATTTGGAGTCTCCTAATATTTTGACAGCTGATTTGTTATTGCTTTTAAACTTTTAATATAATTAAAATAACAAATAAAATGTAGGCTTTAAAATCTCTTTATCGGAATTGGTGAAAGAAACCAACTTTGATGTGAGGATTGTTTTGTGATTTTGACTGGCGGGGGTGGAGAGATCAAATTTTAAATTCACTGTTTGATTTATTTTCTTCTGACATCTAGTATGTTTCCGTCAAACTACCACCACCGTCTGTTGGTCTGGGCTCAAGGAATGCAAATTACTATATTTTATTATTTTACTTTAAAATCGGAAAGTAAAGAAAGGTTAAGTTTCTGCTTCTTAGGGGAAAAAAAACACCCACAGGTTAAACCCTTAAAAATGCAACACACAGGTGACCTACAGCTAATACGCTACTCCTCTCTGCTATATGAGGCTTGACTAAATTGTTCCCAGAAAATGTTTTTACATTTCAGCCGCCAGTGCATCAACGCCGCTAGGTAGCAGAAAGCTCAGCAGTCACCATTCACTATCCAAACGGCATCTGCTCTAGACTATGCAGAACTGACTGGTACTGAAAGTCCAGATAACAAGCACAGCCTGGATCTGAGTGCTGTAACCCAACGTAAGTCTGCTTGTGAGACAAAAAAGACGGAATTGTGTTTACTTTCCGGAACCTTCAGCTCAATGATAATTTTATGACCTAAATGTGCTGAAATAAATACATTACTCAGGCCTCATAAAATTCTATGTCTGCCTCTATACATTTCCTTCTCAAGCAAGGTTTTTTGATGCCAAAGGAGCTGTGGGAGTGTTGGGGGCTCTGACTACTCTGAAGAAGCTTCACTGTTGCACTGCCAAGAGTCTGTGAGTTTCAAGGCTGTTTGCCATTGGCTCCTGTAGTCCATGGTTCAAGCTTCTTGGAAGGACTCAACATCCCTAAATTCCTGGCTCTCAACTCCCACTGTTGCCACAATGGATGCTGGTCCATTTTTAAAGCATTTTAATAAACCGTTTCGCAATGATCACAGTAGCCTGTGATAAAAATCACTGTTAAAAATTAAACAGTGGGGTTCCCAGAAGCAGCATTTTTGGATGTTTCATAACTAACTTTTTTTTTTATAAGACTGAAAAAATTTTATTTATTTATATATTTATTTTTGGCTGCATTGGGTCTTCGTTGCTGAGCACGGGCTTTCTCTAGGTGCTGCGAGCGGGGGCTACTCTTCGTTGCAGTGCATAGGATTCTCCTTGCAGTGCAGCACAGGCTCTAGGCGCACGGGCTTCAGTAGTTGTGGCACGTGGGCTCATTAGCTGTGGCTCACGGGCTCTAGAGTGCAGGCTCAGTAATTGTGGTGCACGGGCTTAGCTGCTCCGCGGCATGTGGGATCTTCCCAGACCAGGGCTCGAACCCATGTCCCCTGCGTTGGCAGGGGGATTCTTAACCACTGTGCCACCACGGAAGCCCCCCCACCCTAATAACTAACTTTTAGTTTCTCAATTAATCTAGCAAGATTTCCCATCTTATGGAAATCAGCCAGATAATTAAATCTTTTAAGAGTATAAATATTTTTTTCTCTGAGTGTTTTTTTTTTAAAGATCTTTTTGATGTGGACCATTTTTTGAAGTCTTTATTGAATTTGTTACAATATTGCTTCTGTTTTATGTTTTGGTTTTTTTGGCCACAAGGCATTTGGGATCTTAGCTCCCGGATCAGGGATCAAACCCGTACCCCCTGCATTGGAAGGTGAAGTCTTAAACACTGGACCGCCAGGGAAGTCCCTCTCTGAGTGTCTTTATCAGCTTTCTTACTTGCTACCTTCTTTACTCTGTGTTATTTCTACCACTTATTATTATTATTTATTTCTACATTTTTTTATGGAAAACAATTCTTAGGAAGCCAGGCCATATCACTTTTTCTTTGAGTTCCACATTTCTGTGCAGTGGCTCTGATGCTCCGGAGAAACCCTTGGCACCATGTTTGCAGCTGGCTGGATTTAAGGAGTTTCTTTTATTTATTTATTTTTTATTTTTAATTTTTTTTGACTGCATTGGGTCTTCGTTGCTGCATGCAGGCTATCTCTAGTTGCGGCGAGCGGGGGCTACCCTTTGTTGCAGTGCGCGGGCTTCTCCTTGTGGTGGTTTCTCTTGCTGCGGAGCACAGGCTCTAGGCCCTTGGCCTTCAGTAGTTGCGGCACGTGGGCTCAGTAGTTGTGGCTCGCAGGTTCTAGAGCGCAGGCTCAGTAGTTGCGGCACACGGGCTTAGTTGCTCCGCGGCATGTGGGATCTTCCCAGACCGGGGATTGAACCTGTGTCCCCTGCATTGGCAGCCGGATTCTTAACCACTGTGCCACCAGGGAAGTCCGGATTTTCTTTTCTTAAGAAGGAAATGTACAAGTTGCAGGAGTGACACAAATAGGAACTTGGAAACAATCTTCCCTTTTTCATGTGCATTAAAGCCTAAACCAGCTCTCAGGGGACAATTAATCTGTGGTCCACTGTTTCAGAGAAGGCTTCCACAATTTTATAAGCAGTCACCATCTCTTCTGGATGGCAAGTCCTACTGATCACTCGAAGAGCTTTATTTTGTTGAGTGGCAAATTTATAAAGGTCATTTCTTGGGTCAGGATATGACACTGTACCTTTTTGGAAAAGGAGAATTTGAGAACAGACTGTTGTGCCCCTTTGAATACTTAGACTTTTTTAGTGTCAGAGAGTAACCCATGAGAGCTTATACAGTACAAATGTGAAATTTCATTCTGCCTATCCACAACTACATTCTCCCGCCACATCTCGAACAGGCCAATCTCTTGCCACTCAGCTCAGGTGATACAAAGAGCAGCAAGAACTGAGGTTAATTAAGGGGAATTTCATTATTTTATCCAATATTGACCTTGACACATTTCCTCCACCTCCATTCACCTCTCCATCGTACATGTGGTTCTTTAAAAATTGTTCTTTAAATCTTCTTTTTAATAAATACTTTTTCTCATAGTATTCTCTCTCATCATGGGGTCTGGAGGGATAACACTAATGAATTTTTAGTCTAAGTAAATACTAACATTCTCTCTCTCATATTTCAAGATATTCTTTCTTAAATAGAATCTATACATTTCCATCACCATTTAAAACAATTTCCTCTAAGTATAATGCAATTCTTTTTTTTTTTTCTGTCTAAGATACAAGTACTTTCAAGATACAGTCTTGAAGAATTTATTCTTCACAGGTCCCTTTGGTCAGTGGGGATAGTTTTTTCTATGTGTTCCATAATGTCCTGAAGCAAGATGCCCAACTGATACTTGGAATTAACTCATTGGTGAGTTACAGGTGAAGTACTTTGACCATTAGATTCATCTAGTAAAATAAATAATTCTCTTGATTTTCTCCTAGAGTAGAATATTATCTCCTATGTTATTACATTCACTGAAACTTAGAGGCATTTAAATTAAGGAAGAACATTTTTAATTTCTCACGTGCCACCATGCTCCCACATGGTTTATGGAAATGTGGCAGCTATTTCCCCCATTCTCTAGATACCATCCTCTGTACTAGTGTTATTAATTTAACCACATTGGCAACTAATTATTTCAAAGACAAGTCGGAGGTTTTGAGTTTTTAATCAATAAAAGGATCATTTAGGCCTATTAAATAAATAAAACACATACCTGTTTTGAGGAAGGCTTAAGATTTTAACAGTAAAACTGTGAACTTTCTATCTCAGAAGTGTGAATGCCAATAACCTCATCAATAAACATCGAGTGGAATATCCAAAGCATGCTCTTAGTGTATAGAATACTGTATCCTTGTACAGAGAAGTTAATGAAGGAAGAAATACAAGGTATTTGGAGGGAGAGAAGCATCCTGGTGTGGTCCCACCCACACAGGAGAACATTTACAATTTATGGTGTTCCGCAATGAAAGTGATGCATCCAGTATGGTGTTTGGTAAGATGGGAGATATGGTGGATTATTCCATCATCTTCAAAGTGTTCTGTAAGTGTCTTCTGGAGCTAAGAGTGTCACTCATATGTGGGTTTAGGCAAAGGGCATTAAAGAAGTTCTGTGACTGTGCTTCATTGGCATTGCCAGAGTGGGTTGAGGGTGTTTAAAGGTATGTCTTCTAACCTTGGTGAGTTCCAACTGTGTGTGGTGGCGTCCTGATGATTCCACGGGCTTCTTGGGCACTCTATTCCTTACAGGCCCTCTGTGACTTTTGCTCCTACACGGTGGGAAGCAGAGGACCACAGAATTTGCCGAATGAATTCCCCATTAATGCTAGTCTTGTAATCAATAATAACTGTGGTTAAATTATGAAAGTTGATCCCCAAAAGACTTCTGCTGAGGGCAGTCAAAGGTTTCAAGTGTTCTAGTGTGCCTAATTTTTCCAAATGTCTTCATTGTAATAAACTAATGGAACTCCTTGCCAGTAGTTTTATGGGAATTGAGTGCGTTATTGACTTTTTCTTTCTAGTTTGTTGTGTTTCTTTCTAGAAATGACTGTAACAGTCAAATCCTATCTAATTATTTTTAAATTCTTTGTGAGCTTGGTCATCTTTCCTTCCCTCCCTCCTTCCTGACTACCTTCTTCCTTTTCTTCCATTCTCTCTCTCTCTCTTTCTCTCTCAACCTGAATCAAAGGATTACTTGCCTATTATGAAGCATTGGCAAAATGGCTTAAGTAAGCCAATAATATCCCTAGGGTAAATTTCTACTCTTAATGATATGGCCGTATAACTAATTTTTTTGCTAACATAATGGGGACATACAGGCAATACATGGTAAATAATAACAAAGGTAACAATGACAATCATGATAATGAATCTAACAAAACCCAATGGTACACTTGGATTCAAAAGCAAGCATTCCATAGATAACTACAATTGGGACATGGAAGCCCTCTGTAAAAGTGAAAGCTCTATAAAACAGTAAGCTTTATGATTATCTCTCAGCATTCTCACTGAGTAATGTCATTGGTATGTTAATTTACCAACCACACATGGAAATTAAAGATTAGATTTTCTCAGAATATATTTGAATAGCTATAACTATTTTTTTTCTTTCAGAGGCTCTAGAGTTGCAAGGGAACCAAGAAACCAAGAAGACACCTGTCACCTATCACCTATCATCATAGTTGTGTACTATTCAACACATGAATTCATTCTAAAATATTGGGGAGAGAACACATTTAAGATGATTGTGGAATTATTTCAAATTCTGAATGTTACATAAATAAAAATAATTCTCAGATATTTCTTTGGGCTTACCAAAAGAAAAATGACATTTGTAAAGTTCCTGAAAAAAAGCATAGATCTCATTAATGGCACATTTTAAGTGTTGTCACAAATTCCCTCTGAGGATCACAGACAATGAAGATATTTTAAAGCCTTACTCAGCTAAGGAAGACCTGGGAAGGATGTTAACAAAACACGCAGTTCGTACAAGAAAACTGGGGACCCAGCTGACTCTGCTGATAGTGGGAATATTGCCCAAGTAGTACCAAATGTGAGTTAGTAATAGTTTTTGAAAGCTCAAAAGCATTTTTTCCCTCCAGTAGCTTTCTGACATTTGATTAGTTTACCACACCCTGAAAACAGACATTTGGCTCCCAGTGTGTTTTCAAACCACAGAACAGCATTAACTATAATTTATATTTCAGACAGTGTTCCTAAAATAGGGTCACATCTGCATATGCCTCAAAGCCTTTTTTTCAGCTTTTCAAAATAGCTCACCAAATTTGGTGCACTATTTTATGCGATGATCAATTATACTGAAGCCGCTAAAGAATTTCCTAGGTTCAGAGACAATCACACCAGCACATAGGCTAATTTTACAATATGAACTCTGGTATTATGGAAAATGAGTCCCTAGGAGCACTTCTTCAGTGTGCTGAGTGAGACCACATTTCCAGTCTTCCAATGACAGCAACCATAAAGCTAATATCTTGAGTACTGTGCTAAGCGCTTTACAATGCCCTGTGAGGTGTTGACTACGTCTAGCCTTATTTTACACACAGGTGAAAGAAATGGAGCTGTAGACTTGTCCATGGTTAGAGACCTAGTAAGTGATAAAGTTTGTCCTCACACCCCGTTCTCTATGACCCAGAATCTGGGCTCCTCATCCCTCAGCTCCATCTTGCCTCAGAACCAGAACCGTTCAATCTGCTCAAGCAATCAGTGCTTTCAGAGAGGGGCATGAGTAGATTATAAAGACTGCCTTTATGCACACTTGCTTTCCAGCTCCCCTAGCCTTTTGCATGGCTCAAGAAGAGAAAGTTGCCAGAAAAACACACACATACAACTCTCCTCTTTGTCAGCAAAAAGCAGGCCCCCAAGAGAACTCTGCCAAAGGGAAGCGGAAGACCATAAGATTACCCCTGCCAGACCGTGAGTGATGGGCTAGCCAACAAAGACAGAAAGAAGTACTGTGCTTGGCAAGCGATGTCTATAAAAGGCCAGTCTTTTCTCACAAATCTGAGGCGCAACAGAAGTGACAAGAAAGGGAAGAGGCAGGAGGAGAAAAGCAGAGGGAGGGAGACATGGAGGCTGGCATCAGCAGTCACGGTGTCGACCTTGCTGGCTGTTTTCAGAAGCAGTGACATACAATCCGCTGAAAACAGCAGAGAAACAAATCACTGGAGACAGAAGACAGAACAGCTTTGCTGCCGTGGGCCACAGCCAGCCACCTGTCTCTCGTTTCAGTAGCCCTTTGGGATCTGGGGCAGGGAAGTCCACCCCGGGCAGGGTGTAATGAGGGCAGGCAGCTGCCTCTGCTCAGTGGTCCCCGAGTGCATCAGCCTGGCCGGTCAGACCACCAGCACCGATGAACTGACGCTGGACGTGGGGTCCCCGAGACGCATTTCAGCTATTCCTGTGCCATCCCCATCCGTACCCACAGCACAGCCTATAACTGATTTCCACACAGTCCCGTCCTGCAGAGGCAGCACTAAGGAGAGGGAGACAGGGGGCTCTGCAGTTTTTGATATGGATAAATGATGTTTTCTCAATCCTCGATCCCCTATCTGTCCAGATTGCTGCCCTTACATCTCTCCCGTATAGAAAACCCGGAGTTGCCACTATCGTCACCCTATGACTTAACACAAACTGTTCCCAGTGTTCTGTTTAAAGATGCCAGGAAAGTGTCTGCAATGTTTCACAAAAGAGACGTCCGTTAAGGAAAAAGTTAAAATTTTATGGCTACATATTAAAACGGCTGGTCCACTATTAGAGGGAAAATCCCAGCTGTCCAGCTCATTACCCGAAGACAGCTGTGGTTTTATTTTAGATACTCTATGTGGTTCAAATGACATTTTAAGTTCCACTATAACAATAAAAGTTCTGGGTTTCCGAAGGGTGCTAAAAGGAAGGGCTATGGTGATAATGTTTTTAGTAGTGTTAGAGCAGGAGATGGACACAGAAAGCATCCATCGGTCCTCATGACGAACTGGATGCAGCAAGACCAGGGTGCACTCTGCTGATCACCCTCTTCTTCCCGCACAGCTTGGCCCATCCCTGCAGGCAAGAATGCAAGTCGCCATCAACACACGCCTCCCAGAGTTTGGGCTCCTCCAACGCCAGCTTTTCCATGAGGCGCTCTGTGACCCTTTTAGCTGGAAGTAACTTTGCCCTCCTCACAAGTCTAACGACATGGGCCACCTTCTCCTGGAAACTCACTTTCTACCTGCGTTGGAGTCATCTGTGGGTGTGACTGATCTCATCCACAGGACTGTAAGCCCCATAATCCTGAGTCACCTTTGTGTCCCCCTCCCCCTGCCCCTGTGCCCAGCACTCAGCTCCTAGCAGGTGTGCATTAGGTAGGTGCTGGCTGACTGGTGAACGGATTAGGTAAATCCCCGTATGCCTTCTCTCTGCATTGTACTACCAGCCAGAGGCAGTAGGGGGCCACGGTCCAGATTCTGGGTTCTGAAGCCAGGTTACCAGGACTGGAATTCTGGATCCTTGGACCAGTTCTTAATATCATGGTGCCATGGTTTCCTCATCTCTAGAATGTGGATAATAGTAATAATGACCTTGCAGAGTTGTTGTGAGGAATAGAGGAGTTGATCCCTGTAACACAGTTTGTATAGTGTTGCCTCAAAGAAAGTATCCGCGAACGTTAGCTATTGCTGTTATGAAAGCCAGGGCTTGGTCATCAAGGATGCTTATTCTGTGTTGCTCCTGGGTAACTACAGAATCACATTTCACAGCACTTCTAGATTTTAATTCAGATAAAAAATGGTGACTCCAGAAGAAATTTTCATTTAGGCCTAACTTATCTTGGATGAAAATGCTTATGGATTTAAACCCATTTCCCAGGTTGTTGCAGCTAAATGTATAAGATTAACATCCACATAGTACAACCTTCAGAGAACTTTCTGGGTAAAAAAACAGCATCTTTAATACACCCACACTTGTCTCCCGCACATTTTAGGAATGACTACATATGTTACCATGAAACACACACACAGTCCAGTGGCCCTTTACAAAAGTCAAAAGCAAAAAACTTGATCACAGACACTAAGGGACAGGAGCCTGGAAACTGATGAGCTAGAGAAAGTCGTCTAAGTAAAACTTGCCCTGAGTCAGCACTTTGTGAGTCATGCATGACACGGGTCAGTGTGGGTGTCTCCCGAGGAAAACCCAGGGCTCTGTTGATCACCTGCAGTTCAGTGCGAAGTCTCCACAGGGCTGGGGTTGGTGTGGTGCCCCTCAGGGGCTTGTGTTCATTCTAAGATGAAACCGAGAGGGTCTTCCAGTTAGGCCCACCACCCCGAAACAGCAATGGCCTCTCTGGAAGAAGCGGTAAGATCCCCAGCCTTGGTTTGCTGTCCAAGCCAACAGACTGAGGCTCTCTGAACATTCAATCCCCGGGCACTTTTCTTTCCTAACTCCTGGTTCAGATTCCAACTTTGAGACCTGCAATTGTCTTTAACAAAGAATCTGCTGTGCCTCTCCTTGATGCAATTGCTCTTCTGTGTCACATCGGGAACACTCAAAGGGACATGGCCCTGATATGGCACCAGTGAGGTCAGGCCGGCCAACTTTATTGTAGGGCACAGCCCTCACAGGCCCTTTCTGGCTTGGACCCTGTTGTCACAGCTCAGCCTCCATGTCACAGGCACCTTCAGAGTGACAGGTGGGTAAGTCACAAAGGCAGAGGAGAGAGGTTTATATTCCAGCCACATCACTGCCCTGGCTTTGGGGAAGGAAGAAGCGGGTATGTGGATCTAAATGTGTTTTGAGGAGCTGCAGGTGGGTAGCAGAGGAGGGAACCTTAAGGAAGAAGATAGAGTTGGGGTTTCCTTCAACTTTGGAGAGACCTGTTAAGCTTCCCTGGGGAAATGTTTCTCTTTTCATGCTGCCCAGCTCCCCATGTTCACAGCAGAGTCCCCTGGGCCCTGGGTGCTGGTGTGTGTTGGGCACAGATTAAGGACGGTGACTCCACTGCTCAGGGCTCAGCATTGCCGTCTTGCTGCAGGTCTTGCTGAGGTCTCGTGCCCCAGTTAGCAACTAGTTTCTTGCCTTGTTTCTAGTAACCATGAACTGGGCACTGGCCCTGCTTGAAGCTTCCCTGCCACCATGCTTTGGCCCCAAATCTTGTAAGCTCTGTTGTCTTAGTTCTTCATTTTGAAACTCTCCCTTGGCTCTCCTACTGGAATCCCACTCTTTTAGAAATGGGACCTCCTTTGGTTCTTCAGGGACTAAAGCCTGTTCCAAGCCTGCTGGGGATATCTGCCACTTCCTGGGCTGCTCACCAGCCACCAGCTCCCCCGAGGCTGTGTCTACTCACTGTTGCCCAATACTGAAGCTCCCTGATGCTGACTGCCTGACCCCAACAGAGGACCAATGGTCAGACCTCACTTCTCCCTCCACCCCAATGCCAGGCCAACATGGCACACTGCCCACCCACCACCCACTGGTAGCCACCCTGAGGCTATTGGCCATGTACGTGGCCCTCTCCTGATGGCCTACTTCTTGCTTCCTTCGGCTGGGCGCTGCCCGTCTATGTCTATCCAGCCTGCTCTCACGTGTTGTTGCCCTACTCCAAGGGGGCAATAGATGGGGTATCAGATGTCTCCAGGAAGATCAGTCCTCCTGCCAATAGGGCCCCAGACTCGTAATCAATTGATTCTACTGTGTGATGACCAAAGTCTGTACAGCTGTTCAGTTGCATAGTTTGCTTCAGAAGTTAAGACAAATCTTGTTTGTTTTTTGGAAAGTACAGATTCCATTTCCCAATTCAAAAATACATTTGCCTCTGCATGGTTGTCTGGCCACTCTGTCTAAGATTTCAACCCCCATCTTTCGTATTCCCCACCCATTTTTCCTTATTTTTTCTTAGCGCTTTTTACTAACATACTGCATATTTTACTTACTTATCTTGCTTCCTGTTTATCCCTTCTGGTAGAACATAAGCCCCAGGAGGGCAGGGATTTTTATTTATTTATTATCTGTACCCAGAGCAATTCCTGGTCCAGAGAAATCCCTAAATGAGTATCGGTGATGTAAAGGAGGGAGTGAGTGGTGAACGAAGGGAGGTGCCTGCTTCTCCCCGGCCGGGCTACTGGCCATCCAAGGCTGTGGGCGGACGTCTGCCTGTCACACCCTGGGAACCTGGCTTGCTGGCCTTCTGCTTCCCCCAGGGCACGGCGCTCACCTTTAGCTTGTGCTCGTGTTCCTTGTTGACACGGGCAAGCAGCTGGGCTTTCCTCCTGTTGAGGGCGTCGATGAGGGCGTCACACTGAGCTACCAGGCAGGCCTCAAACTCCACGCTGTTCTCCTGCGTGAGACAGCACAGCTCTCAGCCGCCAGGTGCCTGGGCACCGGGGGCTGCCAGAGACAGCAGAACCCCTGTCCACTCGGGGGGGCGGAAATCCCTGCTGAAGGGAAGGAAGAGGAGCCCCGTCCACAGTGCACATTTGCTTTTTACAAATAACGGAATAAATTTTATTCCACAGTGGTGGTGTTTCACTTTAAATTTAGATTCAAAGGAGTAAATATTACTGAATACATTTATTCTTATCAGAAGGAAATCATCTCCACAGTTTGACTTATATCAAGTAAAGTAAAGTTTTAGTCTGTAGAGCTGAACATGAATCCTTTTGAGGGCTGGCATGCGCCCAGCTGTGCACGGTGGAAGGTGGCATTCAGAAAGGCTGGTTGCTGGGGGAATGGGGTACTGTTGAGGCATGAGGGAGAAAGAATCATCGAATCCAGGGGGACAAAGAAGAAAGCAGATGGCAATCGTCTTCGATATGAAACAATAATCCAATGACAACAGAATAATCAAGGCAAAAGCCCTTGCTCCTTTCATTAAAAAAGCAAGCCATGGGTGCATGTAGGCAGTGAAGAATAACTGGTATACGTAACAGGCATCAGCCTGCTGTAAAAATCAGATGTGAACCAACCAGCTTGTGGGGAACAGTAAGCATGTTCTAAATGGATTACAGCTTTCCCATGACGTTTAAATTGAATGCTGGAGCTAAAATTTTTTACGTGATTTAAATCTGTACATGCTACAGACATTTCTTATAAGCAATTCTCTCCCTAAATTATA
Organism: Eubalaena glacialis; assembly: GCF_028564815.1. NCBI lineage: Eukaryota > Metazoa > Chordata > Mammalia > Artiodactyla > Balaenidae > Eubalaena > Eubalaena glacialis. The sequence goes on from NC_083717.1 coordinate 146,224,053, forward strand.
AGCATTCATTAAAGGTAACCCTTTCAATAAATTACATATGTAATTTTGATTCTCAAACCATAATCTGGAAAACAATTGTAATTTACAGCAAATGAAAGCTGAATACTCGTCACATATACAGTAATAGTATTGAAAAAATAGCAGTCAACTGAGTAAACTGAGTAAAATTTGGGGGGCTGGAAAGGAAGGAACAGCTCAGCCTATCAAATTTTAATTTATTCCCAAAGTCATCAAGAACTGTGTCTCTTAATATAAGGATCTATGGACAGGTATTAAGTCACTGTCTCAAATGCAAGGTCTTATACACGCCTGTATAAGGCGTGCATTTGTAGTTGCTTCAGCAATGACTTCTACAAATGTTAAGTTTTGGTGTTCATGGCAATTGCTTTTGAGCTCTCACAGAACTCTCCTGGAAAACATCATTGAAGAGCTCTCTATGTCCCAAGCAGGGTAATATTGGTAGGGAGGGGGCAGCTGTCTTCATACAGGCTCTGATTTAAAGCAGAAAGAAAGCTTTGCTCTGATGAAGAGGTGAGGGGCAGAGGCAAGCCTGGGGTTGCACACTTTATGCCAGCAAAAGCAAAGAAGGGACCAACTGATAGACTCCACTGCTTTGGAAAACAGAAGGAAGTGTACAACTGTTAGGTTGTTAGGGAATCAAAAGTTTTAACATGGGCCTGCACGCCAACTAAAGGCAAAGAAATCAGTGTGAGATGCTCTGGAAGCCAGGCTTACATTTAAAAAGCCATTTCTGCCTTGACATAGGCCAAATATTAACTCAGAAAGCCAATCTACTGGAGGCCAGAGCTAAGGTTATTTCTGTGAGGCAAACCTCAAAACATAAGAACAGTAAACAGTGAAAAAGGTCATTATTTTAGCATCTCATGCAATTTCTGGCTTCTCCCCTTCAGCTATAGTAGAGAGCTCACAAGCTCTCAAATGTCAGCTGATCTGTTGGTCACTGTGCAAATTATAGTTGCCAGGGGATCACGGTTGAAAAACATTTAAGTATCTAAGTAGAGGAGAAGCATTATTATGGGATAGGAAGGAAGGAAAGAAGGAAGAAAAAAAGAAAATGTGACCTGTTTGCTACCGTTAGATAAGATGTAATTATTGCAAGGTGCTTTGGGAACCTATAGAATTTAAAAAACTCAACAATAATGACTGCATTCACAAAGAAATAGGTATCTTTCTTTGCACAGCAGCAGAGAATTAGGAGCTCAGTGTGGAAGATGGGAACCAGTTGGAAAACGGGGTTGTGTCTTTGGCCTGTTGGGGAAACGTAACCACCTTGAGAAGGGGTATATTTGAAGTTGGCCTGTATGTGTGTTCGTATGTATTAGAAGAGAAAGATCAGGAAAAAAATACATAGGAAATTTCCCACAAAACATAAAAATAAAAGAGACAGACACCCCCCCCCCCCGCCGCCCGCCCCACAGTTACATCTTAACCCGCGGGGCGTGCTTTCCGCCTCCGGTGCTGCCAATACCTGGATCTGCTGGACCATGTTGCGCAGCTGCACCAGGAACTCCTTGGCTTCCTTGGCCCTGTCCGACAGCCCGTTCAGCGCCTGGGAGAGCTGGCTCTGCAGAGACGAAGAAGGAAACCATGGAGCTCTCATCACAGGAGGCAGCCACAAGGCCACACAGGGTGGTTTTCATCCAAGACCCAGGAGACCTCGCCCTCCTCAGATTCCTCTTGTCTGAGCTGGGCCACTGAGCCAACATCTGTACTCGAGGATGCTGGTAATAACGGCATCCCGACTCCTTCCAGAGGCCCCCCGAGGACTGTCTCCTCTGAGAAGGTGAAAACTTCTGGCCATCGCAGTCAAAGGCCCTTCCCAGCTGATATCTGCCTGGAAGTTCCTCATCTCATTAATTACTTAATTAATTCAGCAATAATTTATTTAATTTTAAATTAAAAAAAAAAACAGTGAGTCAGGTGATCTGATACTTATCAATATTATTTAGCTCCATGTGCTACTGATCTGGGATTAGGGCAGAAAGAGTGAAGAGAGCTCAGAACAGGATGAGGGAGGAAAGGGTGAGAACCCGTGCGATGCTCTGGGGTCACTTAAATGTAACGACAGATACAGAGGGCAGGATGATGTTTTTCCTCATCAGCGTCTTCGTCCTTCTCTCAAGTGCAGCCCTGTTGCCCCAGCTCCTCTCCACACTAGCCTCCTAAAGCAAGGTGCACTCTCTTCTGACTTTCCACACTGCCCCGTCCACATGCGGATGCAGTTCTGCTGGGGGGGCCAGGTGTCCAGGTAAGTAGTTGCTGCTGGGGGGTGGCACTTGGTCTCTGGGAGGATGCACTGAATTCGTTACCGGTTTCCTGAGCCTAAATAATAGTGGTTCTGAAACATCCTGCACAGGGGCTCCCAATCTCTGTTGCTGATTGACGAGACCTAAGTGGAAGTTGGCTGGGGGCTGGAGGGGTCTGAGAAAGATTCTGCTTTTCTGCTAACATGGGACCACTGTGGCTGGTGCAACCTTTTCCCTTTCGCTTCTGACTTTATGGCAGATGCCTTGTGACTCTCAAGAAGAGAAGGCCAACGTGGTAAGGGAGGACGGTGAAAGGAGAAAGTGCCTGGGTTCCAATGGCATCTTTGAGCATCTGAACCAACACTTGAAGTCTCCTACCACCAAACTTCTTGTTAGGGTGGGGGGAAAATTACCTCCGAGTTTAATGCCTGTACTGGAGTTTACCGTTACTTGCAGCCATTACCACTGTACTTGGTACAAAATTCCTGCTCCTGGCAGACTGGGCAAGTCCTTCCATCCCTCCTATAAATTACAGAGACACGCTGCCTTTCTCCACAACACCTTCTTTGAACACTAAAGCCCTTTCTCCTCCTTGCCAACACAGTGCCTCATCCACTCTGTCCTTTCAGTTAAAGGGCAGAATCTTAAAATTATATCTCTTGGTCCTATGGATGTTTTTCACTTATATTTGCATTATTAAATACCCAGTCAGGCATTGAATCTCTTTTTTTTTATTATTATTATTCATTTTAATTAATTAATTAATTAATTAATTTATGGCTGTGTTGGGTCTTCGTTTCTGTGCGAGGGCTTTGTCCAGTTGCGGCAAGCGGGGGCCACTCTTCATCGCGGTGCGCGGGCCTCTCACTATCGCGGCCTCTCTTGTTGTGGAGCACAGGCTCCAGACGCGCAGGCTCAGTAGTTGTGGCTCACGGGCCCGGTTGCTCCGCGGCATGTGGGATCTTCCCGGACCAGGGCTCGAATCCGTGTCCCCTGCATTAGCAGGCAGATTCTCAACCACTGCGCCACCAGGGAAGCCCCCCTGAATCTCTAAAAGTGTGCACGCTACAGGCTTGGTGCGAGCACTGTGGGGAGGCAGGAAGAGCACAGGCTTTGGAAGGGTTCAGATTCTGGCTCTGTCCCTTCCTAAGCGTGACCTTGAGAAAGTGACCTCTGCCTGAGTTACTCCAATGGAAAAAGTGGGAATAATAATATTTTGTAGTTGGATTATTGTGAAGGCTTAAGGCATTCATCAGCGTGAAGCCTCCTGCTAATAAAGGATAGTGGTTAGGGGAACTATTCCAAATTCATAAATGCTGCCAGTTACCGGCTGTTCATATCTTACACATAGTTTTACCTCATCCATAAATGAGAAGAACACTACGATTCTTGGGTGCTGTGGGCATCACATGAGATACTGTGTCTAAAGTCCAGAACCCTGCTGGCACATGGTGCATGCTAATAAATGTCGGCTGTTATTAACTCTTACTCCCCTCTTCCTTCCTGCCCACAAACACCTGCGAACTGACTGGGGTGGGATTCACAGGGCAGGTTCCTGACACAGGATCTTTTGGGGGATGCCCTTCATCACTTGTACTTTGATCGAGGTACTCAAACTCTGGGAGTCTAAACCGATGCAGCCCAGGAAGAAAAAGTAAAAAGTGAGCCTACAGTTGCTGAAAGGGCTACTCAATGATTTATTACTGGGTCCCAGCTGCACTATGACTTGGGGTAAAAGTTTTCTCAAGAACTTTTTCAGGAGCCCAAGGGATGAAGAAGGTAAAGAGAGTCTTATTTGGAAGAGTGAGCAATAGAATGGGAATCATATTCTAAAGGAAAAAGTTTGTTCTTGTGACTTTAGAACTCATATTCTCTCTCCTTCTAAATGAGTCAGAGTTTGCTGGGCTACCACAGTTTTCTTCCCCCTTTTATTGTAACCCATGCCTAGTAACCACATTTGGAGGGTTGAGTAGAGAAGTCAAATTCATTCAGCTGCACAGAACTGGAGTTACCTGATTTCTTACAGTCCAGCCTTGCAACTAAATGTGTGTGTATAATGTAAGTCAGACCTGACGCCCAATAAGAATTGTTGACCAGGTGCTGCTATATACTTAGAAGAAAATTATACTATAGTAGAAAAAGAGTGCTGGCCTCAACCACTCCCTGGATTTTATACAGTAAAGCAGTACATAAACTGCAAAACTCAATTTATTTGCAGATTTCCTCCCTTTGTGTCTATGTTCAGGCCTTCTACCTGGCTAATGATTGTTCTGGTATTTGATAAACAACTGCATTATAAGATAAAGATCTAGAAACCTTTCTCTTAAGATTTGCCACCTTGTGGAAACAGAGCAGGAGACAATGAAAAATCCTGGAAACGATCTATCACTAGACAATGCTCTTCTTGTAAGGATTTATATGTGCATTGCTTTTATAGGACAGTCTTTTGATTACATTTATAAGCCACATCTGATGTAGAAGAACATTATTTTTGATTGATTTTATTTCCCAGAAGCATTTAAATTCCTGCTCTATGCTAACAGAGATGTTCTGTATTCAGGACCACAGAGCAGCCCTGTAAATTTATACCACGACACTGAAGATGAAAATATTTAGTATGTGTTTTCATTTTGGCATCTTTGGCTGTACCTGTAGCCATTAGAAGCTGTTTATAATGCCTAAGCAATGACATCCTGATTTCTTGGATATCTGTTTTCCAATTTACTTTTGAAAAGATGTCATGATCAGAAAGTGAATGGGAGTGGGAAAATGATGTAGCCAAAGAAGCACTGACAAATTTCCAGTCCAGAGCTCAGAGAATGCTCGGAATAACCAAGATCGCCCAGAAAGATGGCACGTTGTTTGGAGTTTGAAGGAGAGAAACAAAGAACTCCACCTCCTCCCTTCCTTCTCCCGGGCTTTTTCCCCTCCAGCTTCTACCCTGGCTGGCTCCCCTAGCCTCCCAAAGGAGTGTATGTTATAAGAGGTCAGAGCTCAGTCTGGGAGCCCCTGTGGAGGATGTTTCAGAACCACTATTATTTAGGCTCAGGAAACCAGTAACGAATTCAGTGCATCCTCCCAGATACCAAGCTTTCCCAGACAGAAAGTCGCGTCTTCTTTCCTTTCCCTGCCGTGAACATTATTCTTCCCCCCCTCAATTTACTACAAATACTGGATGGAGACAAATTGGAACAAATGAAAGGAAGCTTCCTGGCTGTCTGGAATCTGAAGTTATAAGCACGAGATGGGTCAAAAAGGGTCAACCAAGAATTGGTACAAAATAGGTGAGGCGGCAAATATACAAAGGCACCTTGATGGCCCCGAAAATGACCTTGCTGCCACCCTGGGCAGCTCTGACATAGTGCAACCCGCTTGGGACTGTGGCCCACGCCACCTCTTTGCCAGATACCAAGGTCACCACAAAACACAGGAGAAAAGTGAGGATCGATGCAATGTGATTCAGAAAGAACCACCCCCCACCCCCGCCCCCCGGGAGAATAACAATTTTTCTTGAAGAAATACTGATTTTTGAGTCTCACTACATTACTGACATTATATAATTAAAAAGTAAAAACAAGAAATTCAAACAGTGTCAACATATTGGTCATTTCTTATGAGCCACGAACTCTGATGGGTGCTTTTATCAGGTGTCCTATTTAACCCCAATCACCTCCCTGCCATTTTGCAGAGGCTCAAAGGTGTGGATACTCCTGAGTTAAGGTTTTACCACTCACTGGTTCATGGAAGAGCCAGAACACAAACCCTAGTCTGATTCCAAAGCTGTGCTCTTTGCTCCAGCCTCCTGAGAAGAGAGTTCTTTCCTTACCCACAGAGGAAGAAACAAAAACAACCCATGGTGAGAGCATGTAACACTAAAGAATGTGAGTTGAGGAGGGGATTATGATTATTAGGGAATTTGATTATGCTTAACAGTCAGCTTACATGTAAACCACAGCAAGACTGGTTACCCTATGAAATGGTCAACTTTTTTCCTTCATGAAGCTCTTTTAGTGACTTTAAAAAGGACCCCTGTCAAAGAGAGGGGTCTCATGGGAGAGGGCCAGAAGCTTTAGTTTGGGGTCCAGTACTGGCTTTATCACCTGCTGACCTGAGATCTCGGGCAGGGACTGGGCTGAGTGTGGAATGAGATCAAGGAAGAGAAGAGTGAGTAGAACCCGGGGAGCCTCCAAGCTGAGCTACCCAAGGGGCCTGATTCTCCTTCCAGTTAGAACTTCAGTTCCTGCCTGTACCTCTCCTCCCTCCATGAAGGGCTCTTTCCTCTGGTCTCTCTGTTGGTGGGAGATCCCGGATCTATCCCAGCCCCAGCTCACGGTAGTTAGATGGGTGGGAGGCCTCAGAGGCTGGCCTGCTTGGAGCTGCCACCTTGTCTCTTACCTAACAGCAGGGCTGGGGCAGCGAACAGGCTGCAATCTACAAACTGAGTAGCTGGGCCTGGGAATGGAAACACACAGTCCAGGGGCAAGTGTGTGTGTGTGTGTGTGTGAGTGTATGTGAGTGTGAGAACATGTGTGTGCGAGGCTGTGTATGTGAGTGTGTATGCATATGTGTGTGCGAAAGCCTATGTGTGATTGTACGTAAATGTGAGTGTGAGTGTATATGTGAGTGTGAATGTGAGTATAGAGTGTGTGAGAGTATGTGACTGTGTGTGTACGAGCTATCTCATCAGTGGTGTATGGGGAGGCTCTTGGCTTTGGATGAGGCTTGTATCACAGGGGTCTTAAGGGTAGGGCACTGGTCCACTAAACTGCTGCTTATTGCTAATTGGTTGTGACAAAGAGTCTCTCCTTGACCAAACTCTATCTAGCCAGGCTCCTCTGAGCCCTCTTGTTTACTTTATAGGCCTCAATTTTGGCCTACAAAGACTTGAACAAACACTGACATAGTTTCTAATAGCTCAAGACTGCATCCCTAGGATGACCCTAGTCTCCCTTAAAGTGTCTGTCTGTCTATGTTTTCCTCTATGAGTTTTATAGTATCTGGCCTTACATTTAGGTCTTTAATCCATTTTGAGTTTATTTTTGTATATGGTGTTAGATAATGTTCTAATTTCATCCTTTTACATGTATCTGTCTAGTTTTCCCAGCACCACGTATTGAAGAGACTGTCTTCTCTCCATTGTATACTCTTGCCTCCTTTGCAGGTGGACGTGGGTTTCAATCCTAGCCTTTTACTAGCTGTGTGGCCCTGGACATATCACCTAACCACAGTGCATTCTGTGGTGCTCTGCCCAGGTTCCCTTTCAAGGCTGCTGCATCCTTCTTCCAGCTGGGACTATCTGCTGTTGATAAATTACACTAGGAATTGCTCTTGGCCATAGCAAACTGGGTTGCTCAAGGCTATGCCCCCTTCCAGGGGTGTCCCATGGGTAGGGACCGGCTGGGACCCCCTTACCTTGTTTTGAAAATAATCCTGAAGGGTCATCCCAGCTCCAGAACTCCCTGCAGGATTGGCTGAGGCTCCTGCAGGTCAACTCCTCCCTCTGCTCAATCCTGGCCTTCTCACTTCCTTGGAGGTGGATCTATGGAGACCACTGAGCAACAAACCATCCCTATTCAACTCTCTGAATCTGTGTCCAGGGGACCCTATCTAAAAAAACAATTTTCTAGGCTTCAGTTTCCTCATCTGCAACACGTGGATAATAACAGTACCTGTATCATAGTACTGTGGTGAGGATTATGTACTATATAAAGTTCTATACAACACATGGCATATT